>NC_083605.1:28571676-29793716 GCF_029168945.1 Cannabis sativa
CCTTAAGTTTCAACTCTCCGGATTTCAAATGATTCCATTTTTCAAGCTATTGCAATTAACAATTTACATGGTTTGTAGACCCTAAATCAAGAATCCAAATGGATTTATCATTCTCTAAAACATATGATTTGAAGACTAAAGCATCACTGCTTATTCGTTTTTGAATTGTTGTTCTTGCTGGTTTATAGTGTTGTGAAGTATAATTTGAGGAAGTGGAATCACTTTCTCTTATCTTCTCAACTGAGCTTGAATTAGTAGGATTTATGGAGCTATGAACTATTTGCTCTTTAGAGTGAACAATTCCCAGCTTATCTGCTTTCTGGAATTTCATGTTCATCATGAGCACATATGAAGTATTACTCGGACCAGGAGTTTTATTCATATCTTCAAGTTCATTTGCTAAGATATTAACTAGGAGTGGATCGGGGTGAGGGTTATTGGCACTACAACATATCAATAAAACAGAAGTAAGGTTTTGGTTCAATAAATTCATACACAAGTTCAAAAAATAACAAATAATCGCATATGTTATAAAAATACTAAATCTAACATAGTTTATTTTCTAAGGTTTCCAACATAATGAAATACAGTGTCCCGGTAGGCGAGAGTCAAAGATAACATCATTTGAATAGAGTAGTCAGCTCATCTAAAATAAAACCATTTTAGCAACCTTTTATTCGATCAAAATGAGAATCTAACGTTGTCCCGTTAGGCGAGAGTCAAGGTTATTCTCATTTTATGAGCTTCCACCATTGTTTCATGTTTTATGAGTTTATCTCTAAGTAGTCACCGTAGGGGAGAGTCTAATAGAGACGAAAACTCACAAAACACTTATCAAATGAGATCTTACGGTGTTAAATGTTTTCAACGAATAACCATCCATAAGGGGGACGAAGTCTAGCGTCTCGAGGTTATGTTGAAAAAATTTAACTATTGTAAGACCAACAATGGAGATCGAATATTTTTTGATTAAAGCTCATTATTTAAAAAAAATATATGTATTTTATTTAATCATCTGTTCCATATTTTAATAATTTAAAATTACAAATTAAAGTTGGTTTAGTAAAAAAAAATATTTATAAAAAATATCCAACTTTAATTAAATTTCAATTATTATTTAAATTTGAAAAATAAATTCGAAATTTAAAAATGGAACAAATTTGAAAAAATATCTTATTAAAGTTGTTTAGAAGAATCTAAAATATCCAACTTAAATATTTTTCGAATTATGATTTAATTAAATATTGAAATTCAGTTGTAACCACTTAATTTGAAAATATTCCATTTTAAGTTTATCCATATTTGAAAAAAATATAAACTTAAAAAATATCCAAAGAATCTTAATAACCAATTCCTAAAATTCCTCAACTTAATTTTGAAATTTGAAATTCAAAAGAGATTCAGATTTAAGTTGATTAGTTATAAATAACTAATTTTCAACTTAAATAGGAATATTTAATGAAATAATTTAAATTAAGCTTGAGAAAGAATCTAGTTGGTTATAATTTTATATTTAATTAAAACAAGAAAATACATATAGTTTATCTTAGAATATAATTCATTAAACTATGTTTTTCTTAAATTAATTTGAAAATAAATTAAATTAATTATGTTGCTAATCAATTTTATTAGTATAAATCCCGAATGGATTTTCACCATTAGACAAACATAATAGTGTTAGATCTCGAAAGATAAATATTGTAAATGCAACATCTAGCTGTTCATCAATTGATGACACCTTAGACTAGAATTTACAATATGAAACAAGAAGATTGTATAAATAAGATTACTTTGACTCTCGCTAATCGGAGCATCGTTGGATTCTTATTTAAATACGAAATTATTCTAATTCCTCTTAGCTTATTCATTTCGAACTAGCTCTATAACATATCATTGGATGAATGGTCTATAAATTATTTCATATCATTCTATTCTTCCTCTTAAGAAATTAAATGACGCATTTGATTATATTCCCGAAATTCTATCCCAAAATGATATAAATCCTTAATCTTAGAAATCTCCTACTTGTATGGGCAAATAAACTTAGAGTTAAATTAGTAGTGGTGGTCCAAGAAAGAATTACTCATTATACAGTTACACTTTCACAAGTGTTTAATAACCATTTTCTTTCAATGGATTCAAACTGTATGAGTTTCGTATTCTGTGACCAAAATCCACTTGCACTATTCTAAAAACTCTTTGATGTAACTAAACCTAAGTCATCAAAAGACTACAACTATTTTTTTAAAATCTATGGCATTAGTATCTTGTTCATAGTTGTTTTGACAAGATCAATCTCTGCAAAGAGTTAATATGCCTATATCCACTGAAAGTATAATCATCTCATTCGTAGATGGATGTACATTCAGGGGTGGATATGAGTTTTTGTTGTATTATTAAAACGATCACTCTAGATTTTACCTTATGCAAAAGAAATTTGAAATGTTTGAAAAAATTTCATGAATTTCTAGCAATGGTGAAAAACCATTAAGGTAAGTGGTTAAAGATCTTGCGAACTGATAGGGGTGGAGAAAAAGTTAGTAGATATGCAGTTCAAAGATCATTAATTTGATTTTTGAATTATATCCAAACTTACCTCCCCAGAAATTCAATTTGCATATTGATAATTAGTTACTAGTCGTTGCCTAAGTCCTTCTATGGTAATACAATTTCAAAATGATGCAATGGTTGTATACTTAATGAAAATCATTACTAGATTCATGGATGACCTAATCGAAATCTTAAGAAAAGCTAGAACTGTTAACCTTGGTTTGCATGTTTGTTAGCTATTCTAAGTGATTAGGGGTGGAGCATCCCATAGTCAATAGATAAGAAAGTGTTAGTTTAAACAAATACTACTTTTCTAAGAGAATGACTAAGTCTGAAAATAAAGTAGCAAATAAAGGAGATATTTTTTTCTTGATTCCAAAAGTGTTCTATCATCTTATTTTATATGATGATCCCACTGCCTCTGTTGTCTTGACACAACCGAAGAAGATAATACCATTTAGTTTTCTTAGACACAATTCACGGTACCTTGTCGTAGTGGGAGAGTTTTTAGGAACTCACCTTCTTATGATTTGGAAGACACTAGTGATTAAAATCCATTGTGAGTTTAAACAAGTAATGGATTGTCAAGATAAGAAACTAAGAAGAAAGCCAAGAGAACTATGGTTTAATCCATTCACATGGAGTAACCTAAAGTTTTCTATTACAAGGACATAAAAGGAAATTTTCGTTAATAAGTCTATTCAATGGACTTAACAAAACTTCCTGTTCCTAGTATTATTGGTTTGAGTTTATCTAAACATATGGCTTGTGCTATACCTGGTAATTACTTACTCTAATGCAAGCAACTTACTTTATTAAGATGCTGAAGCCCTTTCTTTCTAATGGAAATCTATAGAAGCTTCTCGACTTCTAGGCATAGATTTTATTTATCTAAGGAAAAGTCTCAACTATTCCAGAAAAGATAAAGCCATGAAAGAATTTCTTAAATCAACAGTAAGAGGTCTCAGATATGCTTTAGTATGCCTTAGACTAGACACATGCTGTTGAGTGGGAGTAATGAGTAAGTATCATATTAATCCAGGAGAGGAACATTGGAAGACAATCAAGTAAATCTTAAGATTAAGAAGAGGAACTATATGTTAGTCAATAAGGGTGTGTTTAAAACTCTTAGACTACACCACATCAGATTTCAAGACTTGCCTTTGTGCTAGAAAGTCTGCTGATAAAATGGTGATTACTCTTGGGGTGGAGTAGTGATTTTGGAGAAGTGTAAAAACCTATCTGAAGTCTCTTAGTCTACCAGAAAGAGACTGAATGTTAAAGTTGCAGGAAAGGTACTTATTCAGTCTAAGGAAAGTTCTATACATTTGTGGCACCGTTCCAACTTTCCTTAACTATTAGTGTTACTTCCTAAATAACCAAAAAGTAGTTGCTAAAAGTATAGAATCCAGTATCCCAAGAGAGTAGACATATAGAGAGGAATTTCACATTATCAAGGATTTTGCGATTAAGGAAGAGTAATGGTGGAGAAGAGGTTTTGTTTAATTCAACCTGTCAGATCCTATTACGAGGAGTTTATTACTATTAAACTTGATTTGTATATAAAGGTGTTGAGATTATTTGAAATGCACATTTTGTTTTATATTAGTGCAAGGGAGTTTGTTAGGTTTTGTGCCCTAAATAAAACTCATTTCAATATAATCAGATTTACTTATTAATAAAGATCAGAAGTAACATTTTATGTTGCATGGTTCACGTGATTTATTTCATGATTATATATATATAATGTATGAATTCCATTTAAGTCCAGAACATATGAATTTGTTAATGATTATAGTGTTGTCAGCACAGTGGAATATAATCTTAATTATAAGTTCGAAAGTTTATTCCCTAATTTGTCAGAACACTGGATTTAGACTGACATGGTATAATCAGCGATAGGTATTCTTACACCTTGGAAAAGTGCTATGTCATTTCCAGGAGATTGACAAAGTTTACCAGTGTTGGATGTATGGAGTATACATCGGAAGGGACCGATATTGAACTTTGATTAGATATATTAAAATTTACCGTAATATCTATTCAATTCAATATCACCTGTTGATCCTAGATCAAATTATCTTAATCCTGATCTGATTAGGTTCAATCTCAAGAGTGTTATTCGTGTTCTTTGATTTGTTAGTTAAGCCTACTTTTGGGTCACGGGGATACGTACATTTTGGGAACACGGTAGTACAATTGAGTGGGAGCGCAAATATAAATATGGAATCTATAGCTTCTATCTGGCGAATAGAAAGTAAAGGATGATTTCCTTCGAGCTTAACCAAACGAAAATAAATGGTGGAGTACTCATTTCACTTAGCTGAAATATCATTTATACAGGGTTAAGTGTTTTAAGGATAAAATAAATTGTAGGGTGTTACGGTAATTTTAATCCCTTTACAGTGTAAATCATCTACATAGAGGATCATTGATCAAATTAGGGATATAACAATTGATAACTAATGACGTATCTATATCGTAGAACATATAGAGCGTTCTATATGACTGAGAGTACAATTCCAAGTTCTAAGTGTGGATTCAATAAGGAATTAATATGTTAGAGAATTTACTTGGTAAATTTGGTTCGACTTATTGAAAGCTCGGTTATATAGACCCATGGTCCCCATACTAGTTGAGACCATACTGCTTGTAAGACTCAGTTAATTGATTTTGATTAATCAATTATAATTCTAAAGTTAGACTATGTTTACTTTATGAATTTTCACTAACCAAGGGCGAAATTGTAAAGAAAAGAGATTCTAGGTTTATTTATTAATTAAGAGTCTTTATATGTCTACTTAATAAATATATTAAATGACAACATTATTTAATAATTATTTTTTAGTTATTAAATAATTAGAATTGGCATTTAGAAGGTTAAATTGGAAAATTGGTATTTTTGAGAAAATGGGAATGAGAAATAATAAAATGGGAAAGTTACAAAGTGAGGCCCAATTTCCTTAAATGGCCGCCCACTATGCAAAGCCTTTTACCATTTTATTTTTCTATTATTTTAATGTCATACAATTCTAACCTAAACTTAGATGGCATTCTATAAATAGAAAGTGTTGGCTTCACGAAATTCATGACTTTGCACATTTGTTTCTTTCAGAAAAGCCTAGCCGCCCCTCTCTCTCTTTTCTTCTCTAAAAATTTCGAAATCCCTTGAGTGAATTAGTAGTGCCCACACACATCAAGTGGTACCTCAATCATAGTATGCAAGACTGTGGAAAATCAGCATCAAAGAAGGAGAGAAAGAGATCCAGATTCAGATCTTGATAATGCTCTGCTACAGAGAGGAATCAAGGGCTAGAGATCTGAATGGAAGGAGTCATTATATTCCGCTGCACCCAATGTAAGGTTTTCTTAAACTCTTATGTGTTTATTTCATTGTTTTAGAATTCATATGAGGTTGTTAATGATACATACTTGGTAGTAAATCTAGATCCTGTTAAAATATTTCCAACAGTGTCCACACACCGTATTGCTTCCTCAAGCTTAATGAATCCATCTGCTCGATCTAGAAATTCAACCATTTGTCCCACAATTAATCTTTTTATGTCCTTCAATAATTCTGCCAGAGGCTCAATGCCCCCCAGTATTGCTATTAAAATTCCCTCTTTAGTTATCCTTTAACCTTCATTGCTTTGGTCATAAACCTGCTAATGTAGGCCCTGAGGGGTTCTCTTAGCATTTGCTTCACTTCTACTAGGTCTTCCAGGTGTGAGGGAAGCTGACAGGAGGAGGAAAACTGTGCATGGAACTCTGAGGAGAAAGCAATCTATGAATTTAACTTTCCTAAAGGCAATTTGAAATACCATTGCTAGGAAGCCTCTACGAGTGTGGCAAGAAAGATTCTCCACTGTACATCGCCCCTTACCCCTTGCAGATCCATCTGCATTTCAAAGTACTTTAGGTGTGATAAGGGATCTTCTTTTTCAGTGTATATTTTGTTGGAATTATTTTACCAGGATCTTAGATCTACTCACAAGTATGTTGATTAACACCCTAAATATGAACTTTCTAAAACGATGAAATAAACACGTATAAAGTTTAGGAAACCTTACATTGGGTGCAGCGGAATATAATGACTCCTTCCGTTCAGATATCTAGCCCTTGATTCCTTTCTGTAGCAGAGCATTATCAATATCTGAACCTGGATCTCTTTCTCTGAGTCTTTGATGCTGAAACTCCTTTTACTGAATGTCTTTCTTCACGATCTTCCTCACTATGATTGAGGTATTGCTTGCTGTGTGTGGGCACTACTCTTACACTAAGAATTTCAAAATCTCAATGAGGAAGAGAGAGAGAGAGTGGGTTCGGCCAAAGATAGGGAGAGAGAAGGCTCAGTTTTTTTCTGAATGAAAAAGTAGAAAATTTTAAGTGTAATTTTCCTGAAGCCTTCACTATCTATTTATAGCATTCCACTAGGGTTAGTTTTGAATTATTTGGAATTAAAATAATGAAAATATCAGTTTAAAAATTCAAACCAAGTGGCCGGCCATGTACAGTAATGGGCCTTACTTGGATTTTGCAGTTTTCTCAATTCTGCATCTGATTTTCTCAAAAACGCCAATTTTCAATTTCAACCATTTAAATGCCAATTCTAACTATTTAATAACTATAAATAATTATTAAATAATATTGTCATTTATCATATTTATTAATTGAACCATACAAAGTATCATAATTAACAAATATGCCCCTATAAACTCTTTCTTTACAATTTCGCCCTTACTTAGTGAAAAATTCACAAATAGACATAGTCTAATTTGAGAATTATAATTGATTAATCAAAACCAATTACATGAGTCTTACAAGCAATATTATCTCAACTAGTGCGGGGACCATGGGTCTATATAACCGAGCTTCCAATAAGTAGATCAAGAATTTATTACTAAAATTCACTAACTTATTAATTCTTCGTTGAATCCACGCATAGAACTTAGAATTGCACTCTCAGTTATATAGAATGCTCTATATGTTCCACCATATAGACGCATCATTAGTTATCCATTGTTATAATCCTAATTTGATCAATGATCCTCTATATGAATAATCTACACTGTAAAGGGATTAGATTACCGTTACACCCTACAATGTATTTTATCCTTAAAACACTTGACCCCGTATAAATGATATTTCAGCTTATGTGAAATGAGTACTCCACCATTTATGTTTGTTTGGTCAAGCTCGAAGGAGATCATCCTTTGCTTACTATTTGCCAGATAGAAGCTATAGATTCCATGTTTATGCTAGCGCTCCCACTCAATTGCACTACCGTGTTCCCAAAATGTACGTATCACCCTGACCTAAAAGTAGGCTTAACTAACAAATCAAAGACCACGAATAGCCTCTCGAGATTGAGCCTAATCATATCAGGATTAAGATCATTTGATCTAGGATCAACTAGGCGATATTGACTTGAATAGATATTACGGTAAGTTTAATAAATCTAAGTCAAAGTTCAATATCGGTCCCTTCCGATGCATACTCCATGCATCCAACCTGAGCTTTACTTTAACCAATGCTCTGGAAAGAACATAGCACTTCTCCAAATGCAAGTAAACTCTGTTGTAGATTATCATATCAGTAAAACCCTATGTCTGATAAATCTAGGAAACTTTATTCACATAGTCATGTTTACTTTCCAATGTGTTGACGGCACAATAAACAGGATCAAGTATGTGAAAAGGGTTTCAGATGAATTTATACATTATGTACATATAATCATGAAATAAATCATGTGAACCATGCAACATTAAATGTTATTTCTGATCTATATTAATAAGTAAATCTGATTATATTGAAATGAGTTTTATTTAGGGCATAAAACCCAACAAACTTCCACTTGCACTAATATAAAACAAAAAGTGCGTTTCAAATAGTCTCAACACCTTGATATACAAATCAAGTGTAGTAGTAGTAAACTCCTCGTAATAGGATCTGAAAGGTTGAATTAAACACAACCTTTTCTCCACAATTACTCTTCCTTTAATCACAAAATCATTGATAATGTGAAATTCCTCTCTATATGTCTACTCTCTTGGGATACTGGATTCTATACCTTTGGGAACTACTTTTGGTTAATCAGGAAATTAACACTAGTAGTTTAGGCAATTTGGAATGGTGCCAAAAATGTATAGAACTTTCCTTTGACTGAATAAGTACCTTTCCTGCAACTTTAACATTCAGTCTCTCTCTGGTGGACTAAGAGACTTCAGATAGGTTTTTATACTTCTCCAAAATCACTATTCCACCCCCAGAGTAATCACCATCTTATCAGAAAGATTTTCTAGCACAAAGGCAAATTTCGAAATCTGATATGGTGTAGTCTAAGAGTTTTAAACACACCCTTATAGACTAACATATAGTTCCTCTTCTTAATCTTGGGATTTACTTGATTGTCTTCCAATGTTCTTCTCCTGGATTAATTTGATACCTACTCATTACTCCCACTCAACAGCAGGTGTCTGGTCTAAGGCATACAAAAGCATATCTAAGACCTCTCACTGTTGATTTAAGAAATTCTTTCATGGCTTTATCTTTTCTGGAATAGTTGAAACTTTTCCTTAGATAAATAAAATCTATGTTTAAGAAGTTGTGAAGCTTCTATAGATTGCAATTAGAAAGAAAATGCTTCAGCATCTCACTAAAGTAAGTTGCTTGCATTAGAGTAAGTAATTACCAAGTATACCACAAGCCATAGGTTTAGATAAACTCAAACCTATAATACTAGGAACAGGAAGTTTTGTTAAGTCCATTGAATGGACTTATAAACAAAAATTTCCTTTTATGTACTTGTAATAGAAAACTTTAGGTTATTCCATGTGAATGGATTAAACCATAGTTCTTTTGGCTTTCTTCTTAGTTTCTTATCTTGACAATCCATTACTTGTTTAGACTCACAATGGATTTTAATCACTAGTGTCTCCCAAGTCATAAGAAGGTGAGTTCCTAGAAACTCTCCCAGTACGACAAGGTAACGTGAATTATGTCTAAGAAAATGGTATTAACCTCTTTTTGGTTGTGACAAGACAACAGAGGCAGTGGGATCATCATATGTCAAATAAGATGATAGAAAACTTTTGGAATCAAGAATTAAATATCTCCTTTATTTGCTACTTTATTTTCAGACTTAGTCATTATCTTAGAAAAGTTGTATTCGTTTGAACAAACACTTTCTTATCTATTGACTATGGGATAGTCCACCCCTAATCACTTAGAATAGCTAACAAACCATGGTTAACAGTTCTAGCTTTTCTTAAGATTTTGATTAGGTCATCCATGAATCTAGTAATGATTTACATTAAGTATACAACCATTACATCATTCTGAAATTGTATTACCATAGAAGGAATTAGGCAACGACTAGTAACTAATCATCAACATGCAACTCGAAATTTCTGGGGAGGTAAGTTTGGATATAATTCAAAAATCAATTTAATGATCTTTGAACTGCATATCTACTAACTATTTCTCCACCCCTATCAGTTCGCAAGATCTTTAGCCACTTACTTTAATGGTTTTAACCATTGCTAGAAATTAATGAAATTTTTCAAAAATTTCAAATTTCTTTGCATAAGGTATAATCTAGAGTGATCATTTTAAGAATACAACGAAAAACTCATATCCACCCCTGAATGTACATCCATCTGCGAATGAGATGAACTACTTTCAGTGGATATAGGCATATAAACTCTTTCCAGAGATTGATCTTGTCAAATCCACTATGAACAAGATACAAATGCCATAGATTAAAAAAAATGTGGTAGTGTCTTTTGATGACTTAGGTTTATAAAAGAATTCTTAGAATAGTGCAAGTGGATCCATGTCACAGAATACCTAACTCATATTCCATACAGTTTGAATCCATTAATAAAAGATGGATATTAAACACTTGAGAAAGTGTAACTGTATTGTATCTGGAATTACAAATATAAGAAAATTTCTATTTGGAATCTAAAATTAAAGTCAAAGACTTATAATTTATACCAAATATAATGAGTAATTCTATCTTGGACCACCACTACTAATTTAATTCTAAGTCTGATTTGCCCATACAAGTAGGAGATTTCTAAGATTGAGGATTTATATCAATTGGGAATAGAATTTCAGGATTATAATCATATGCGTCATTTAATATCTTAAGAGAAAATATAGAATGGCATGAAATGATTTATAAACCATTCATCCAATGATATGTTTTGAAGCTAATTCGAAATGAATAAGCTAAGAGGAATTAGGATAATTTCGTTTATAAATAAGAATCCAACGATGCTTCGACTAGCGAATGTCAAAGTAATCTTATTTGTACAATTTTCTTGTTTCATATCGTAAAAATACTAGTCTAAGGTGTCATCAATTGATGAACAGCTAGATGTCGCATATACAATATTTATCTTTCGAGATCTAACACTATTATGTATGTCTAATGGTGAAAATCCACTAGGGATTTATCTCATTAGATAAACAAGCCAAGTTAGACCAACAATGAAGATTCGAAATTAAACTACATCTTAATAACAGAAAATAACATGGTTCAATATAAATTCATACACAATTCAGAAATTATAAACATATAGCAAGTAGCAATGACAAGTGAAAATACTAAAACATACAATCCTAAATAATTTCCAAGGTTTTCAACAAACTGATATCAGTGTCCCGTTTAGGCGAGAGTCAAAGCTACCATCCATTGAATAGAGTTGTCAGCTCATCTAAAATGTTAAACAGTCTAGCAACCTTTTATTCGATCAAGATTGGAATTCAGCGTTGTCCCGTTTAGGCGAGGGTCAAGGCAATTCTATCTTATGAGCTTCCACCATTGTTTCATAATTTGCAAGTCAAGTATGGTCGCCACCATTAGGGTGATCCATACCATACAAAACACTTACAAACTACTTATCATTCTAGATTAAACGGTGCGAAATTGCTAATGAACGTTCCTCCATTAGGGAGGATTACTCACTAAAACAAACGCGGTGTAAAACCCACAATGGAGATCTAATATCTTAATAATAAAGCTAATTATTTAAAGAGAGTTGTATTTTCTTTGATTCTCTTTAATTAATCTATTTATTTTAAATATATATATTTATTAATTAAAATTTCCAATTTAGAATGAAAAATTCTAAATATAAATTTTAATTTAATATTTATAAACTTTTACTTAGATGGATATGAAAATAACATGAATTATTTCCATCTTAGTAATAATTTCCAATAAATATTTAGAAAAATATTCAATTTAAGTTGTTACAAAATTAATTTAAACTAATTTACAACTCAAATTTAATTTTCTATAAATATATATTGCATTTCGAAAAATTAAAGTATTCAAGGACACAATTTTCGAAAATGCATGTTAAAATAAAAAATTAATCCTGGAAAAATTATTCTAATTTAATGTTGGCCCAAAATTAATTAACAAAATTAATTTACAACAAAAAATATAATTTTCCTATTTAATTAAATATATAAGAAAATTTCAAATATTTAAGTATGATGATGAAAATCAACTTAAATATTAATTTTTCATTTAATTAAATACACTAGAAAAATACTTCAAGCAAAAATATCATTGTTGCCCCTGATTTTGCCCAATATACGTGGACCAACCAGACAGGGACACGTGGATCAAGCAACTTATAATTCGAAATATTTTCTAAGTCTTTATGCCATAAGGCAGCGTCCGGGACGTAGCTCCCGAAGAAGGCATATAGAACCCCATATGCTCCCGGAAGCTCGAGTAACGCTAAGGCATCTACGCAGGGTGTCAGGTTTCTCCTGAGCAATCAAGTCGCATTTAATGCCGCATGGGAGGAAGCGTGTTGGGACTGCTACACGCAATAAAGTCTGATGGCACAACCTCCAACCAGCAGCTACAAAGTAATGATCATTTAAGTCTAACGACGGCTACATTGTGAAGAGTCACATCAGTCAATAGACAATAAGGACATTCCACATAAAAGCCCTACAGCACCTAGGGATTTGACCATGCATTATTCATGGTATATTCATTGGGAATGCCCAACTTTATGGATACTTACAGATACACTTGTAAGATAATTCTGGGGATCACCCCACCAAAAACACTATAAATACCCCCTAAAAGCTCATTAAATGGGGTCGAGAATCTTGGGCTGCATAAGAGCAAGAAGAGTAAATACTCACCAAGAACATTCTCTGTATTTATAAAAGTGAAACACTCACCAAATACATTCTCTGTATTAAATACATCCATAAATAACAAAGACTCGTGGACTAAGGCTCATTAACGCCCCAACCACGTAAAAATCCTTCTCTAATTTTCTTACAGCTCTATAAACTTATAATATTTTATTAGTTGCCGAAAAACTCGGTCAACATTTTGGTGCTTTCATTGAGAGCTGAAGAAAGCTACTGCAAACGAACACTTAACTTCACAAAAATGGTGGAGACTAGAAGTACTCGTCAACCTCGCCTACTAGAAGATGCTATAGATCCAAATGAGGAAGATGTAGCCTCAAGAGCAGCTGAGGGTTCTGAGGAAGAAGAAGGAATTCCCGACGATGACTACGAGGGAAACCTCGATGAGTATGCCAACGACGAAGGTAGCTACTCAGAGTTGGTGCTTCTCAGACAGAAAGCTATCGATCACGAAGCCGAGATCGAAGCCCAAAAAGCACAAAACCAAAAAATGAAAGAAGTAATGCTAGCCATGCAAAAGGCCATGTAGGCGGCTGGCATTCATGTGCATCCCAAGGCAGTAGCTGCTGGACTTGGTAAGGAACCAGAGGAATCTCGCCTAGTATCCAGCACCAGAAGTCTAGGGAGCCTAGCCCCATAAGGTATCTTGCTGAAAGGAACCAAATGAAAAACCCTACCTCTACTCCAGGGCGAAAGAAAAAGGCGCAGGATCCGCAAAAGGTCCGCTCAGATTTCCCTAAAGGGAAAGGTCCGCAAAGGGGCAAGCTCCAAAAAGGGAGTCTTGGCCCTCAGGATCGAGAGGACCGAAAAAGAGTTTTCGTGCACCAAGAGCCCGGAGGTAGAGGAAGAAGAGGACAGAGATGTCCTCCCGTTGATTTGAGAAATCAAATCAATGGGAATCAAGGTGACCTCCGGGATCACCTTGACCAAAAAAGATACGGGCCCGCGGTCTCCCCGGGTACGTTGAATGAAAGAATTATGGCAGAATTCGCCATACTTCGAAAAGACATTGCCCGAGTCTCCCGAAGGAAAAAAGGGGATGATTCCGACTCAGATTGCGAGGACCGGGAACCATGTGCTAAGCACATCCTGGAAGCGGAGCTCCCCAAGAACTTTAAGATGCCCGAAATGGCAGCTTATACCGGGAACTCTGATCCAAGCGACCACTTGTCACGGTTCAACCGTGTCATGATGGTCATGAGAGTCAGCAATGACGCAAAATGTCTGTGCTTCCCACTTACTCTAAGTGGGTCCGCGGAGGAATGGTTCAAGAAACTGGAACCCGGATCCGTGGGCTATTGGAACAAGTTACACACCAATTTCCGGACACAGTTTGTCGCCGCAAGAAAGGTCAACCTGGAGGTCAGTGCCTTGACTAACATCAAGCAACTGCCCACCGAGACCTTGAAAAACCATATAAAGAGGTTCCGAGAGGAGGCCTCAAAAACTAAGAAAGTTGATGACGAACAACAGCTTGCGCTTCTCCAAGCAGGCATCCGTACAGGGACTCCCTTCTGGAATGAACTACAACAACAGGGGCTGCTAGCCTTCAGGACTTCCAGAAGCGAGTAAAATATATCAACCTCGAAGAAGCCCAAATAGTGGCCTATGGAGGATACTATCCCACCGGGATAGCAGGGTACATGCCCGGAGTACCGCCCTCGGGTACTGCCCCGACCGCAGCTCCACCGATAAGCGGCATACAGTTCTCTGCCACCCCCAGCATCATCCCATTTTGGCAACCCCTCCGGGATGAATGGACAAGCTCCTTCGCACTCTGCTCCGACCGCTAGCCTGGCAGGCCCTTCCCAAGGTTCGAGGAGTAAAAGATCCTCCAAAGGCAGCACCCGGACGGGGGAGAAGCGCCAGAAAAGGGGATACACTCCCCAGTACACCCAGTACACGGAGTTGACGGACTCCCAAGAGCGTGTGTACTTTGCTACTAGGCAAAATACGCACTACCGGAGACCGCACCCGTTGTACAAAGATAGCTCCCGGAGAGATCCGAGCAAAAGATGTGAGTACCACAACGACATTGGTCATAGCACCAATGAATGCAAGAATCTCAAAGACGAGATTGAAAACCTGATTCAATTGGGCCACCTTTATGAGTGGATCAAGAATAGGCTGCCTCACCTCAATCCGGGCCAGGCGACAGGGGGTGTGCCCCAAGGAACACTAGGGGGTACAGCAGTGGCGTTGGCTCCAGCTGCTCCCGCGGGCGATGCCCAGCACATCCTTGGTCTGGCGCCCAGACCTAACGGGAGGGTAGCCATGATCTCCGGAGGTCCCCATATCAGAGGAACTACTCGTAAGGAGCTAAAACAGTACGCGGGGGCCGTGAAACACAATGAAGTTTGGGAGGTCACTCAACTCCCAGCTCAGAGGCCCCGGCTGATGGATCAACCCATCACATTCACGGAAGAAGACGCCAAGACGGTGCGCTTCCCTCATCATGACCCGTTGGTCATAGAGACCCCCATCGCTAATAAAGTGGTGGACAGAGTCTTAACTGACAACGGAAGTTCCGTGAACCTACTCTTCAAAGAGGCCTTCACTGCAATAGGCCTGACGGACCGAGACCTCTCACCCAGTGGTTCCCAACTCACAGGGTTTAATGGAACGACGCTTATCCCAATGGGAAAAGTAAGACTTCCAGTCACCTTGTGTCAAGACACCCCCCAGAGCACAATCAAATACTGCACTTTTGTGGTGGTGGATTGTCCGACTGCTTACAACGCGATCCTCGGCCGACCGGCCTTGGTAGATTTTGGCGCAGTCACGTCCATTCGGCACCTGTGCCTAAAGTTCCCCACCAAAGAAGCTGGGATCGGGACGGTGAGAGGAAACCAGGGGGCAACAAGGCAATGTTACAATGTTGCGACCCACCTGCCCGTACTGATGGTCCGGGAAATCATTGAGCCAGAAATGGCCGAGGAAGATGAGTTGGACCCCCGGGTGGGGTCCGAAAAAATTGTGGAACCAATGGAGGATGTCGAGGAATTATCAGTGTGCGACCTCGACTCCACCAAAGTACTCCGGCTGGGAAAGAGCCTAGATCCGGAGGAAAAAGAAAAAATAATAAAAACACTGAAGGGCGCCATCGACATCTTTGCATGGCGCCAAGAGGACATGACTGGCATAAGTCCCCACGTCATCACCCACGTCCTCAACGTCAATACGGACATGCCGCCAGTCCAGCAAAAACGACGCCCACTCGACTCGGTGAAAGCCGAGGCTCTAAAGAAAGAGGTGGATAAGCTTTTGACCAACGGCATGATCCGCGACGTGTACTATCCGGAATGGCTAGCCAATCCGGTCTTGGTGCCCAAGCCGAACGGAACTTGGCGGGTTTGTATAGATTTCACTGACCTGAATAAAGCTTGTCCGAAGGACCGTTTCCCGCTGCCCAGGATCGACCATATGGTAGACGCCACTTCTGGATTCAAATTACTATCCTTCATGGACGCCTATGCCGGGTATAATCAAATAAAGATGCATACGGCAGACCAAGAGTGCACTAGCTTCAGGACCGATAAGGGGGTATACTGTTACCTAGTCATGCCCTTCGGACTGAAGAACGCCAGAGCGACCTACCAAAGAATGGTCAACCGGATGTTCAAAGGCCTCCTGGGACGAAACATGGAGGTTTATGTAAATGATATGCTCATCAAGTCCAAAGCATGCAATAGCCATGCGAACGACTTAGAGGAGTATTTCGAGGTAGTCTAGAGATACGGCATGAAGCTCAACCCAAAGAAATGCACCTTTGGGGTCAAGTCAGGAAAGTTCCTGGGCTTCATCGTCAGCCAGAGGAGGATTGAGGCTAACCCTGAAAAAATCCAAGCTCTCCTGAGCATGCCATCCCCCAAAAAGCATAAAGATGTGCAGAGCCTAACTGGAAAGGTGGCTGCCCTGAGCCGTTTCATCTCACGGTCTACAGAAAAGTGCATCCCATTCTTCAACATACTGAAGAAGTGTCAAAAATTTGAGTGGTCGGACGAGTGCGAGGAGGCATTCAAAAAGCTAAAAGAACACATGGCCGAGCCCCCTATTCTGTCAAAACCCGTTCTCGGAGAAGACCTATTTCTATACTTGGCTGTCTCCGAGCACGCGGTCAGCGCTGCCTTAGTCCGAGAAGAAGAGAAAACTCAACATCCCGTGTACTATGTTAGTAAGCGCATGATAGGAGCTGAAACGAGGTACCCCATCATCGAAAAGTTGGTCTTTTGCCTCCTAATGGCCTCGAGAAAATTGAGGCCCTACTTCCAAGCACATCCGATCAAGGTGTTAACCAACCACCCGCTCCGGCAAGTCCTCCAAAAACCTGAAGCATCCGGAAGGCTCCATAAGTGGGCAATGGAGTTAAGTCAATTTGACTTGCACTACATTCCCCGAATCTCCATAAAAGGCCAAGCCTTGGTAGACTTCATTACCGAATGCAACGAAGCCGAGGAAACCGCAAATATGCCAGTACCATCGATCCCCACATGGAAAGTGTTTGTGGACGGAGCCTCCAATGAAAATGGGTCCGGAGTAGGAGTGGCCATGATATCCCCGACCGGACTACGACTCCAGGCGGCCCTACGGTTCGACTTCCCAGCTTCGAACAATGAAGCCGAATATGAAGCCCTAATAGTAGGGTTGAAATTGGCAAAAGCCGTAGGAGCCAAAAGAGTGGAAGTCTACAGTGATTACCAGCTGGTCGTAAACCAGATATCGGGAGAGTACCACGAGTTCACGAACTACGAAATAGAAAGAATCCCCCGGGAAAAGAACGCTCACGCGCACTGTCTGGCTAAGTTAGCTTCAGATAGTGAAATCAAAGGGCTAGGGGTAGTACCAGTGGAACGCTTGGCAGAGCCAAGCATCAAAATAAAAGAGGCCACAATAACGGTTGGGCAAGAACCCAGCTAGATGGTCCCCATCATAGAATACATAACAAAAGGTGAGTTGCCCCAAGAAAAGGCACTGTCTCGAAAGATTCAGTATCAGGCTCATCGTTATGTAATGATGGATCAAATTCTCTACCGAAGAGGACTCAGCATGCCTTACTTAAGGTGTGTATCGGACCCTGAAGCTAGACAAATCATGCTAGAGGTCCATGAAGGGTTCTGTGGAGATCATATGGGAGGACCCAGTCTCTCAAAGAAAATATTGAGAGAGGGATACTTCTGGCCAACAATGAAAAAAGATTGTATAGACTACGTCCAAAAGTGTGATTCGTGCCAAAGGTTTGCGAACATACCGAGAGCTCCTCCAAATGAAATCACCCTGATGACTAGTCCCTGGCCCTTCGCGGTTCGGGGAATAGATCTTATTGGGTCCCTGCCAACAGGAAAAGGAGGAGTAAAGTATGCAATAGTAGTAGTAGACTACTTCACCAAATGGACGGAGGTTGAGCCCATGAAGACTATAACTGCTAAAAAAGCACTAGACTTTGTTATCAAAAACATAGTGTGTCGATATGGCCTGCCTCACAAAATAGTCTTTGACAATGGAAAGCAATTTGATTGCGAAGAATTTATTGACTTCTGCAACCAACACGGAGTAGTGAAAAGCTTCTCCGCGGTGGCCAGACGGCAAACAAACGGTCAAGCAGAAGCAGTCAATAAAATCCTAAAGGTCACCCTGAAGAAAAAGCTGCTGGCCTGCAAAAACAACTGGCCCGAAGAGTTGCCAAGAGTGTTATGGGCCTACCGGACAACCCCCAGAACCACAACCGGCCACTCACCTTTTTCAATGGCGTACAGTTGCGAAGCGATGGTCCCGGTAGAAATGTTATTCCCGTCCCACAGGAGAACGACTTACGATCCAGCCACGAATCAGGCTTTGCTTCAAGTAGCTCTGGATCAAGTTGAAGAACTCCGGGACGAGTCTCAAATACGGATGGCAGCTTATCAAAAGAAGGTGACCAAGTATTTTAACTCCAAAGTTAAAAACAGAAAGTTTGCTATTGGGGATATGGTCTTAAGAAGAGTCTTCCCAGCCACCCAAGAACCCGGAGTGGGGGTACTTGGGCCGAATTGGGAAGGACCATATGAAATCGAGGACGAAATCGGTTCAGGAACTTACAAGCTAAAAAGGATGGACGGAACCATTGTGCCAAAAGCCTGGAATGCCTATCACCTCAGAAAATATTACCAATAGCCGAATATGTAACTTAGATTTTGTTTAAAGAGTTTATAGCGTCTAAATGTATACAGCCTCCGTATGATAAATAAAACTGAGTGCCTTAAAAACAAAGTTTCTATGCCACTCAGGGGGTACTAGGGTTTACCGCACGGACAGACAAAAAACAAACTAAGTAAAATATCCTGACCCAAAGGGCAGGTCAAAAAAGAGTATGCACAAAAAAGAAAAATGAAAAGCATAAGTATAAACATCCTGATCCAAAGGACAGGTCCAAAAGAAAGATATGTGCATCAAAAGAGATCATATATAAATATAAAAATCCTAGCCCAAAGGGCAGGTCAAAATATATACAAATGGCCCGGGGACAAGCCTTAAATAATGTCTCCCCTTTAAATAAAACAGCTATGTAAATATTGTCTTAAGTACAAGAAAACTAGCTGTAAATAAACAAATAAAAAAAAAGAGAAATAGAGTGAAATCCTGGTTGTACTAGGTCAAACTTGAAGCGGCCTAATCAATGGGAGGAGGAAGGCGAGGTCCGATGCGTGCCTCCACCATGGCATCAAGCTTTTTCTTCTTCTCCCGAAACTTTGCGATCATCTCCTCGGGTTTGGGGTAGAAGGTAAGCTTGATGTTCTGGTCATTTGTAGACCAGGCCATGAAGACGCCATCATCAAAACGCTTGGCGCACCGGCTGCAGGAGACAAGAGAAAGAAGCTCATCTCTTTTTTCCTTCTTTGAGGCTTGGTCCTGTTAGGTTTTATGCCCTAAATAAAACTCCATTTCAATGTAATCTATTTTATTCAACATCAATAAAGAAACAGAAGTATTTTTCATTCATTTGTGTATGTTTTGGCTCACTTTTTCAATTGCTTGTCTAATTGATTTATAAATTCATCTTAAACCCTTTTCACATACTTGATCATGTTTATTGTGCTGTCATCACATTGGAAAGTAAACATGACTATGTGAATAAAGTTTCCTAGATTTATCAGACACAGGGTTTCACTGATATGATAATCTACAACAAGAGTTTACTTGTAAAGCCCGCTTAGTTAATTTGGAAATTATCAGTTAATTATGATTAATTATGAAATTATTTATAGCTATTGAAATAATTTATTATGCTGTTATTCATGGAATTCAGAAATGCATGGTTATGTTATTCAGTAGTTTTCATATTTTGCATTTCCGGTGCCCAGTATTTTGGAACTCGGCGTTTGGCTCAGTAGAAATCACAACTTAGTATGTTAGTAGTTTGGGGACGGGTTTTAGACATTGGGAATGTCGGGAATGGCCGGGAATTTAGAATTTCCCAAAATACCCCTTTAGTGTGTTTTATGTGATTTTAGTGTGGAGGGGCAAAATGGTCTTTTTGCCCCAATGATATTTGTGTCTTTTAGTAATTTTATTTAATTGAAAAAGACTTGTGAAATGCTTATTACTTTGCTGAAATAAGGTTAATATATGTTAAGTGATTTATTAGTTTATTTTTCAAAATTTCAATGTTTAGAAAAAATAGAAAATTGGAAGCTTTTTCTCTCTTTTCTCTCTCTCTTTTTCGGCTGAAAACTTGGGGTTCAAGAGCTGGATTTTGTGGTGGTTCAAGCATTGGTTTGCAAACTCTAGTGATCTCTTGATTGTGGTATGTATTTCTTATTTGTCTTTCTTTGTTTTCTTGAAAAAAATGATGAATTATGGAGTGAAATGCATGCTTTTTGATGTTGTTGCTGCTGCTTGTGATTGTTGTTGTTTTTATGTTTAAAATGTTGAATTAATTATGTTTAGTTAGGTTGAAATGCATGCTAGTTGTTCTTGCTTGAGTTGGTTAATTTTCTTGTTAAGAAACTAAGGTTTTCAAGTAAAAAATTGAGAAATTGGTGGCTGTAGTTATTGCGTGAATTAGGTTTTGTTTTCTGCAGTGTTTCTATGCTTGATTATGTGATTCTAAGCTAGCTTTGAGGCTTGTGAGTGAGCTTTAGCCAAGTTTGAGTTTTAACTCAAAGCTTGGAGCTCACATGGCAATTTTTGTTTCTGAGTATTCTGGGTTGTTTTCAGGCCTTAGAAATGTTCTAGGGAAGGTATAGAACAGGTCTGGAAAGTTTGATTCAATTTGGGGTTGAATTGGTCGAGTTATGAAAATTTGATGTTGCTGCCTGCGAGGAACCGGAATTCCGGTTGTGCATCCGGAATTCGGATGAGAGTCTGAATTTCCCGAACCGGAATTCGGTTGGGCAACCTGGAATCTCTAGGTTGGGGAATTTTCAGAACCCGTGTTTTTCCTCGTTTTTATGTTTTAAGGGGTATTGCCATGCTTTTTATCGATAGGGAAACTTTTAGTTCCTAGTTTAAGTCCCCGGGAAGTGATTTAGCGTGTCACTTATAGCGTTGTGATTTTTATGATTTAGGAGCCAGTCATCCGCCGCTCAGCTACAGTTCCAGTCAGGTTGACCGGCACACCTGAATTCGGAATCCAGGTAAGATTAGTATAACAGTATGCATATGTAGATTACATGTTTAGCGTGCATGTAGGAAGCCTGTTAGATTACATTAGTTATGTATATAGGCTTCGAACCATCCATCCCTGTCACGTCGGTACAGGCTGGAGTATGACCGACGGCGGAGTATGGCCAGGTTCGGCCGATCAGTGACATTTGGTTGGTGGTTACCGTGCTATTGACCTATCCCGTCGGTACGGTGGAGTATGACCAGCGGCGGAGTATGACCGGTTCGACCGATCAGGAGGATACTTGTCAATAGTACCGTCCCTGTGAACGTTCAAAACTCAGTACCATGTTGGACATGGCAGTAGTGGCTCAGTACCATGTTGGACATGGCAGTAGCGGGACTCAGTATCGTGTTGGACACGGCAGTTAGAATTATGTATGAGTATTATTATGCGTCGACTCACAGTTTACGTTTATGTGTAGGTAAAGGCAAGGCTAAAGCTGATGGGCCGTGAGCGAGCTTGTGAAGATTGTACATGTCGGGGCGGTTAGGCCTGGAGCGTACGATCCTCGGGACAGCAAGGCTGATTTTGGTAACTGGTCGTTAGACGACCTTTATTTTATGTATCAGTTAAACAGTTAAAACTTTTTGTAAATAATTTTATAATCGGGATCCCGAGTCCTTTGTAATATTGTTTTATAAGTTTAATTAAAAAGCAAAATTTTAATTAATCACGTTTTTCCATAAACCTCGTTGATTAGCAACGAGCTGCACAGTACGTTTAAAAATCACGTAATACGCCTAAGTTAGTTAGGGTGTTACAATTTGGTATCAGAGCCGCCAGGTTGTCTTCCGAAGATCGTCACGACATGTACAATCATCATCAGCAGTTAGCTCGTTTCACGGTTCAGTAAGCCTTTATTGCTTTTGTAGTTTATTTTATTCAGTTATGAAAAAGAAAAGCCTGTTAGGAAGCATGTTAGTAGCCTGATAGTAGAATAGGCGCATGTTTCGTTTTTAATTTCCAAATTAAGCGGCATTAGTAAGCTCTCCTTGAATACGACCTGATATGCCAACTCTTGGTTTCGCAGGCGGTTCTAGCTAGATGGACACCAGGCGGACTACCAGGAGTCAGGGCAACTCCGTAGGGTCGAATCAAGGACAGGGAGCTCAGTTTCCCCCACCTGTTAGGGGCCGAGGTAGAGGTCCCCGAGGCAGGGCTCGTGGCCGGGGTGATGAGAACCCGCCACAGGCTGCCCAGGCTCCCCCAGCCGATCAGGGAGCCCGGGCGGGAGTTACGGTTTGCGGAGATGCAAGCCCGGATAGAAGAACAAGACCTCGAGATTCAAAGGTTGAGACAGCAGGGTGCTCCTGCAGTTCCAGTGCCCGTAGTTCCAGTGGCACCTGCCCCTGCTGCCCAGGCCGAGTTAGTGGTGGCGGCCCATAGATTGGAACCCTTGTATGAACGGTTCCGGAAGCAAGCACCTCCGGTTTTCCTGGGAGGTCCGGACGTAATGAAAGCCGAGCAATGGCTGACGGTGATCACCAAGATACTGAATTTCATGGGTGTCACCGGTAACGACAGAGTGGTGTGCGCCACGTTTCAGTTCCAGGAGGACGCGTTGGTCTGGTGGGACATGGTGTCTCAGATCCATGACGTCACCACCATGACCTGGGAAAGGTTCCAGGAACTCTTTAATGCAAAATACTACAACGAGGCGGGCAGAAGCGCCAAGAGGAAAGAGTTCGCTCACCTGACCCAGCGTGAGAACATGAGCGTCACTGAGTATACTACTCAGTTTGATCGGTTGGCGAGGTTAGCCTCGGGAATTGTGCCGACCGACTTCAGCAAGAAGGAGAAGTATCTGGACGGGTTGAATGCCAGGATCAGGCATGACTTGATGATCACCACCGACGACAGCACCACCTATGCTCAGATGGTGGAGAAGGCACTGCGAGCTGAGGGCGCAGTGGGGTGTATGTCGGAATCAGCCAGTACTCCGGTGAGTGGCGGAGCTCCTACCCCTCCTGCATCAGGCTATAGCAGGGGGAGTAGTGGTTCGGCCATTGACCAGAGGAAGAGGGCACCCACTACTTCCAGTGGCTCGAGTCAGAACAAGAGGTTCCGGGGGAACCAAAGCAGAGGGAGTCGTCCTGGTGGTACTGAGACCCGATTCTCCTATCTCGAGTGCCCTAGCTGCAAGAGGCACCATCGGGGCGAGTGCAAAGGTCAGGGATGCTTTCATTGTGGCATGCCCGGACACTTCAAGAGGGATTGTCCCCAGCTCGACGGAGGCACCGAGAGCTCCAGCGATACCCACTCCAGCCAGGGTATTTGCTATCACGCAGGCTGATGCAGATGCCAGCCCATCAGTTGTCACAGGTCAGCTTTCTATTAACAACTCGCTATATTCAGTGTTGTTTGATTCTGGGGCTACACATTCTTATGTGGCGGCCAGAGTCTTTAGTAAATTGGGTAGACCCTATGATAGATATGAATCGGGGTTTGGAACCCTGTTACCTGGCGGAGAATTGGTTATCTCCAATAGGTGGATTAGGTCTATGCCAATCAGGATAGATGGTAGAGAGTTAAGCGCTGATCTGATAGAGATGAGTTTAGTCGAATTCGATATTATTCTAGGAATGGATTTCCTATCTAAATATTCGGCGAGCATTGACTGTAAAAGGAAGATGGTGGTCTTCCAACCGGAGAGTGAAGAACCGTTTGTATTTATTGGTTCAGTTCAGGGATCTCGGATCCCGGTGATCTCGGCTATGTCAGCGAGAGAATTGTTGCACGGCGGTTGCTTAGGGTTTCTGGCCGTGGTGGTGGACACCACTCGGCCAGATACCATTCGGCCAGAAGACATCAGAGTGGTTCGGGAATTTTTGGATGTCTTTCCCGAAGAACTTCCAGGGTTACCACCTCAGCGGGAGATTGATTTCGTGATTGACTTGGCACCAGGGGTGGAACCGGTTTCCAAAGCCCCGTATAGGATGGCTCCAGCTGAACTTAAGGAATTAAAGATTCAGCTCCAAGGGTTGCTTGACATAGGGTTCATTCGACCCAGTGTGTCACCCTGGGGAGCCCCGGTTTTATTCGTCAAAAAGAAGGATGGATCTATGAGGATGTGCATCGACTACGGGGAGTTGAACAAGGCCGACGGTGAAGAATAAATATCCATTACCTAGGATCGATGACTTGTTCGATCGGCTTCGGGGAAGACGGTCTTTTCTAAGATTGATCTCCGTTCGGTTATCATCGAGTTGAGAATCCGAGAGGAGGACATTCCAAAGACGGCTTTCCGCACTAGGTATGGACATTACGAATTACGGTTATGTCATTCGGACTAACCAATGCTCCCGCAAAGATTCATGGACCTGATGAATAGAGTATTCAAGGATTTCCTCGATATCTGTGTGATTGTGTTTATCGACGACATCCTCGTGTACTCTCAATCAGAAGAGGAGCATGAGTTACATCTTCAGATGGTACTGCAACGACTTCGAGAACATAAGCTTTACGCCAAGTTTAAGAAATGTGAGTTCTGGTTGTCTCAGGTGTCCTTCCTAGGGCACATTGTGAGTAAAGATGGGATCAAGGTGGATCCCGAGAAGATTGAATCCGTCAGGGATTGGCCGAGACCGAAGACAGTGACAGAGATCAGAAGCTTCTTGGGTTTAGCTGGGTACTACCGTAGGTTCGTGGAAGGGTTCTCCAAAATTTCAATGCCCCTAACCGAACTTACTAAGAAGAATCAGAGATTTATTTGGTCAGATAAGTGCGAAGCTAGCTTTCAGGAGCTAAAACAGAGGTTGATTACTGTTCCGGTGCTAGCTTTGCCTTTGGAGAAGGAGAAGTTCGTAGTCTACTGTGACGCATCCAAACAGGGTTTGGGGTGTGTGTTGATGCAAGCCGACCGGGTTATCGCTTATGCCTCCCGTCAGTTAAATGATTATGAACAGCGATACCCGACTCATGATTTAGAATTGGCCGCAGTGGTTTTTGCACTGAAGATTTGGCGGCATTACCTTTATGGAGAGAAGTGTGAGATCTATACTGACCATAAAAGTCTCAAGTATTTCTTTACTCAGAAAGATTTGAACATGAGACAAAGGCGTTGGTTGGAATTAGTGAAGGATTACGATTGTGAGATCCTCTATCATCCCGGAAAAGCCAATGTAGTGGCCGATGCCCTGAGCAGAAAGGGTCCCGGGCAAATAGCTAGTATGGTTCAGATCTCACCTCAGCTAGCAGAGGATATGATTAGATCCAGCATTGAGTTTGTGGTAGGTCAGCTTCACAACTTAACGCTGCAATCTGATCTGTTGGAAAGAATAAAAGTCGCTCAGATGACAGATCCGGAGTTAGTAAAGATCCGAGGTGAGGTATTGGCTGGTCAAGCCAAGGACTTTTCAGTGTCAGATAGTGGGATGCTTTTGTATAAAGCTAGGTTTTGTGTTCCGAACAGTGTGGAACTTAGAAATGAGATCTTTGAGGAGGCTCATTCTACCCCGTATTCTCTGCATCCCGGCACCACTAAGATATACCAAGATTTGAAACCGTACTTCTGGTGGAGCGGTATGAAGAAGAATTTGGTAGAATTCGTATCGAGATGCCTCACTTGTCAGCAGATTAAGGCGGAACATCAGAGACCAGTAGGGTTGTTGCAGCCTCTAACTCTACCAGAATGGAAATGGGAAGATATTATGATGGATTTTGTGGTCGGGTTACCTAGGACCACGGGTTTATTTGATTCCATCTGGGTAGTGGTGGATCGATTTACGAAATCTGCTCATTTTCTGTCGGTTAGAACAACATTTACGGTGGATCAGTTGGCAGAGTTATATGTCAGAGAGATAGTGAGACTTCACGGGGTACCAAAATCTATAGTTTCGGACAGGGATCCGAAGTTCACCTCCAAATTTTGGCAAAGTTTGCAACGGGCAATGGGTACAAAGCTGAAATTCAGTACAGCATTCCATCCTCAGACAGATGGTCAGTCCGAAAGGACAATTCAGATATTGGAGGATATGTTGAGAGCCTGTGTTATGGACTTTGAAGGCTCATGGAATAAGTATCTACCGTTGATAGAATTTTCTTACAACAACAGTTATCAGAGTACGATAGGGATGGCTCCCTATGAACTGTTGTACGGTAGAAAATGTAGATCCCCTATCCACTGGGATGAGACTGGCGAGAGGAAATACCTAGGTCCTGAGTCAGTACAGCGGACCAATGAGGCAATAGAAAAGATAAAAGCTAGAATGCTTGCCTCACAGAGCAGACAGAAGAGTTACGCAGATCCGAAACGCAGAGATGTTGAGTTCCAAGTAGGGGAACATGTGTTTTTACGGGTATCTCCGATGAAGGGGATTAAACGTTTCGGGAAAAGAGGCAAGTTATGCCCTAGATTTACGGGACCTTTCGAGATTCTCGAGAAGATAGGTCAAGTGGCATATCAGTTAGCATTGCCTCCAGCCTTATCAGCAGTTCACAACGTATTCCATGTCTCGATGTTGAGAAAATACGTTTCAGACCCCTCTCATATACTCAGTTATGAGAGCCTTCAGCTACAGCCAGATATGACTTATGAGGAACAGCCAGTGCAGATCCTGGATAGAAAGGATAAAGTCCTTCGGAATAAGACCATAGCATTGGTCGAGGTACTCTGGAGAAACAGCAAGGTGGAGGAAGCCACCTGGGAGCTAGAGACAGATATGAGAGCTCATTATCCAGAGTTATTCAGGTTAGATTTCGGGGACGAAATCCTTTTAAGGGGGGGATAGTTGTAAAGCCCGCTTAGTTAATTTGGAAATTATCAGTTAATTATGATTAATTATGAAATTATTTATAGCTATTTAAATAATTTATTATGCTGTTATTCATGGAATTCAGAAATGCATGGTTATGTTATTCAGTAGTTTTCATATTTTGCATTTCCGGTGCCCAGTATTTTGGAACTCGGCGTTTGGCTCAGTAGAAATCACAACTTAGTATGTTAGTAGTTTGGGGACGGGTTTTAGACATTGGGAATGTCGGGAATGGCCGGGAATTTAGAATTTCCCAAAATACCACTTTAGTGTGTTTTATGTGATTTTAGTGTGGAGGGGCAAAATGGTCTTTTTGCCCCAATGATATTTGTGTCTTTTAGTGATTTTATTTAATTGAAAAAGACTTGTGAAATGCTTATTACTTTGCTGAAATAAGGTTAATATATGTTAAGTGATTTATTAGTTTATTTTTCAAAATTTCAAAGTTTAGAAAAAATAGAAAATTGGAAGCTTTTTCTCTCTTTTCTCTCTCTCTTTTTCGGCTGAAAACTTGGGGTTCAAGAGCTGGATTTTGTGGTGGTTCAAGCATTGGTTTGCAAACTCTAGTGATCTCTTGATTGTGGTATGTATTTCTTATTTGTCTTTCTTTGTTTTCTTGAAAAAAATGATGAATTATGGAGTGAAATGCATGCTTTTTGATGTTGTTGTTGCTGCTTGTGATTGTTGTTGTTTTTATGTTTAAAATGTTGAATTAATTATGTTTAGTTAGGTTGAAATGCATGCTAGTTGTTCTTGCTTGAGTTGGTTAATTTTCTTGTTAAGAAACTAAGGTTTTCAAGTAAAAAATTGAGAAATTGGTGGCTGTAGTTATTGCATGAATTAGGTTTTGTTTTCTGCAGTGTTTCTATGCTTGATTATGTGATTCTAAGCTAGCTTTGAGGCTTGTGAGTGAGCTTTAGCCAAGTTTGAGTTTTAACTCAAAGCTTGGAGCTCACATGGAAATTTTTGTTTCTGAGTATTCTGGGTTGTTTTGAGGCCTTAGAAATGTTCTAGGGAAGGTATAGAACAGGTCTGGAAAGTTTGATTCAATTTGGGGTTGAATTGGTCGAGTTATGAAAATTTGATGTTGCTGCCTGCGAGGAACCGGAATTCCGGTTGTGCATCCGAAATTCCAGATGAGAGTCCTGAATTTCCCAGAACCGGAATTCCGGTTGGGCAACCGGTCTACCGGTTGGGGAATTTTCAGAACCCGTGTTTTTCCTCGTTTTTATGTTTTAAGGGGTATTGCCATGCTTTTTATCGATAGGGAAACTTTTAGTTCCTAGTTTAAGTCCCCGGGAAGTGATTTAGCGTGTCACTTATAGCGTTGTGATTTTTATGATTTAGGAGCCGATGTCCGCCGCTCGGCTACGGTTCCGGTCGAGTTGGCGGCACACCTGAATTCGGAATCCAGGTAAGATTAGTATAACAGTATGCATATGTAGATTACATGTTTAGCGTGCATGTAGGAAGCCTGTTAGATTACATTAGTTATGTATATAGGCTTCGAACCATCCAACCCTGTCACGTCGGTACAGGCTGGAGTATGACCAGCAGCCGGAGTATGACCGGTTCGACCGATCAAGCTGACATTTGGTTGGTGGTTCTGTGCTATTGACCTATCCCGTCGGTACAGGCTGGAGTATGACCAGCAGCCGGAGTATGACCGGTTCGACCGATCAGGAGGATACTTGTCAATAGTACCGTCCCTGTGAACGTTCAAAACTCAGTACCATGTTGGACATGGCAGTAGTGGCTCAGTACCATGTTGGACATGGCAGTAGCGGGACTCAGTATCGTGTTGGACACGGCAGTTAGAATTATGTATGAGTATTATTATGCTTTTCTTACTGAGTCTGTCGACTCACAGTTTACGTTTATGTGTAGGTAAAGGCAAGGCTAAAGCTGATGGGCCGTGAGCGAGCTTGTGAAGATTGTACATGTCGGGGCCGTTAGGCCTGGAGCGTACGATCCTCGGGACAGCAAGGCTGATTTTGGTAACTGGTCGTTAGACGACCTTTATTTTATGTATCAGTTAAACAGTTAAAACTTTTTGTAAATAATTTTATAATCGGGATCCCGAGTCTTTTGTAATATTGTTTTATAAGTTTAATTAAAAAGCAAAATTTTAATTAATCACGTTTTTCCATAAACCTCATTGATTAGCAACGAGCTGCACAGTACGTTTAAAAATCACGTAATACGCCTAAGTTAGTTAGGGTGTTACATTACTTGTATTTGGAAAAATACTATGTTCTTTCCAGAACATTGGTTAAAGTAAAGCTCAGGTTGGATGCATGGAGTATGCATCGGAAGGGACCGATATTGAACTTTGATTTAGATTTAATTAAACTTACCGTAAAATCTATTCAAGTCAATATCGCCAAGTTGATCCTAGATCAAATGATCTTAATCCTGTTATGATTAGGCTCAATCTTGAAAGGCTATTCGTGTTCTTTGATTTGTTAGTTAAGCCTACTTTTAGGTCAGGGTGATACGTACATTTTGGGAACACGGTAGTGCAATTGAGTGGGAGCGCTAGCATAAACATGGATTCTATAGCTTCTACCTGGCGAATAGTAAGCAAAGGATGATTTCCTTCGAGCTTGACCAAATGAAAATAAATGGTGGAGATCTCATTCACATAAGCTGAAATATCATTTATACGGGGTCAAGTGTTTTAAGGATAAAATACATAGTAGGGTGTTACGGTAATTTAATCCCTTTACTGTGTAGATCGTTCATATAGAGGATCATTAATCAAATTAGGATTATAACAATGGATAACTAATGATGTGTCTATATGGTGGAACATACCGAGCATTCTATATACTGAGAGTGCAATTCTGAGTTCTATGCGTGGATTCAACGAAGAATTAATAAGTTAGTGAATTTTAGTGCTAAATTCTTGATCTACTTATTGGAAGCTCGGTTATATAGACCCATGGTCCCCCCACTAGTTGAGATAATATTGCTTGTAAGACTCATGTAATTGGTTTTGATTAATCAATTATAATTCACGAATTAGACTATGTCTATTTGTGAAATTTTCACTAAGTAAGGGCGAAATTGTAAAGAAAGAGTTAATAGGGGCATATTTGTTAATTATGATACTTTGTATGGTTCAATTAATAAATATGATAAATGACAATATTATTTAATGATTATTTATAGTTATTAAATAGTTAGAATTGGCATTTAAATGATTGAATTAGGAAATTGGCATTTTTGAGAAAATCAGATACAAAAAGTGTTAAAATTGCAAAATTACCAAAATCAAGGCCCAGTCCACCTAAGCCATGGCCGGCCACCTATTGTATCTTTTTTTAAATTGATTTTTTCATTATTTTAATGCCATATAATTCAAATCTAACCCTAGTAGAATGCTATAAATAGATAGTGAAGGCTTCAGGAAAATCACACTTTCTGAATCAGAAAAACCTGAGCCTCCACTCTCTTCTCTAGCCGCCACTCTCTCTCTTCTTTCTTCCTTAGAATTTCGAAATTACTTTAGTGATTAGAGTAGTGCCCACACACATCAAGCAATACCTCAATCATAGTGAGAAAGATCGTGAAGAAAGATCATCAGCAAAGGAGATTCAGCATCAAGGATTCAGAGAAGAAGATCCAGGTTCAGATCTTGATAATACTCTGCTACAGAAAGGAATCAAGGGTTAGAGATCTGAACGGAAGGAGTCATTATATTCCGCTACACCCAATGTAAGGTTTCTTGAACTTTATATGTGTTTAACTTATCGTTTTAGAAAGTTCTTATTTAGGATGTTAATAAACATACTTGTGAGTAGATCTAAGATCCTGGTAAAATAATATCCAACAACTGGCCTCAGAGCCATAGTAATTGATTTACTTGCAAGAAAGTTGGACTTTAAAACGATTGTTTGTATGTTCTTTGGATGGTATCATGTTGTATTGAGTGTTATTTGATGAATGATTGATGTTTGTGAAATTTTCGTGAAAAATAATTGCGATTTTATCTCTGGAATTATTTTTATTGGATAGTATGGAAAAAATTAAGCAAGTTAGCCTTTTACAGAACTTAATTTGGATTTTATTTGAATTAGTTATGATTTTTTTGAAGATTTGAAAAAATCGGGGCTGTGCTGATATTTTCCTGCGATCGCAAATCTGTCCGTACAGTTTCGAATTTTTTTGTTTTTCTTCAATTTTTCATGCTTTTTCGTGGAATTAACTTCCAATTTTTTGTATAGTTTTGTATTTATACTATTACTATTCCTAATTCAATTCTAATTATCATTTTGAATTAATTTAATATTTTTTAAATTTAATTCAAGATATTAGTGTAATTTGAATATGAATAGAATTAGTATCTATCTTCTTGCTTAAATATCTATCTTATTTTTAAATTTGATTATATTTTTTAAATTTAAGGTCAGATTTTATAAGATATTTATAAAATCTTTTAAGATATTTTAAAATATCTTATCTTTTAAGATATTTTAATTATATCTTATCTTTTAAGATTTTTTTTTAAAATCTTTTTAGATATTTTGACCTTATTTAAATTTAAAATAAGATATTTATAATCATGTAATTTTAAATAGATATAAGATAATAGTAGGTTTAATTCTAAATTTTTAAAATTTAAACTTTATTTCCGAAATTTTTTTAAAATTTTATTTTAATTTTCGAATATTAAAATATTTTTAATTATTATTCGAAATTATTTATTTAAAATTAAATAAATCCTACTTCCAACTATCCAGCTAACCCTGTTGCAGGAGTATGTGTTTTAACTTGTGTGTAAGTTTTCAAAACCTATTATTACTTGATTGCAAATAGCCATGGTTACCTTTTGCCAGATCCAATGATCTGATGGCTCCCTTGGTCAAGATAATAATTTGTAACAGGTATAATTTTACAATCTTCTTTCATCTGTGTATGACCTAGCAACATGATAGGACCCATCCAAAGTGTGCCTGTGTGAGCCTATGTGTTTAATTTTAGGGTTTTTTTTTATAAATATGGCTTTTTTGTAAGTGGTTTAGAAATATATGGAGAAATAAAGAAATTTTATAAAACCTGTAAAAATGAATAAAAAATTTAAAATATGGAAATAACTAATTAATATATATAATCTCTCTCAACTAATGATTTGGCAAGTAGAGAACCCCCATTTTTTCCATTGTTTTGCTTAAGCCAAGATTTTCTCCTTTGTTTTTTTTTTTTTAGCAACAATCAAATTCTTTTTTATTGAAAAAATTAATAATAGTCTAATTTTTTGTTTGACACCCAATAACAAATTTCTAAAGTTTTTTTTATAACTTTTAATATTCTACACAAATATTTATGAAGTTTTGTCATTGATCTTAACTTTTTTTTTTTTTAAATTTGAATTTTAAGTTTGCTAGTGCCACACATAATGAAATAACATATATATTTAGCTACTTACCCTAATTAATATGAAGAAAAAAATAGAATGTTAATTTTCAATATATATATATAAAAAAAAAAAAGTAACCTAGTAGTCATATAAGTGATAATTTTTAAGACCATATAGTTAATTTGGAACCTTAAAAAAAGCAATAACAAAAAAAAAAACATAGTAAAAAAACGTAAAAAAAAAATATCCTGATACTTTTTGGACACTATAGAATTAACTATAAAAGTAACCTGGAACAATTAATAAAGATAATGATAAAAGGAACCTACTTATTTTAACATTATTAAAGTAACCTAAATAATAACATGCATAACAAATAGTAACCTAGTACTTTTAAATGCCATAAAAATTAACATATGCTAGAGACAACATCACAAAGTAACCCGACATATTTTTAATACCACTACCATTACACATGTAGTCTATTGGCAATATCAAAAAGTAACATAATATTTTTTAAACGACACTACTATTACACATGCAACTTATTGGCAACATCAAAAATAACTCGATGATTCTAAAGTAACCTGGTACCTAGAATATTGAATTTAGTTGTGTGCTACATTTTGACTGATTTTAATGCAAACATAACATTCTTTTTTTCCTTTTTGTCTTTTATTATATTTTTGAAAGTACCTTGGTACTTGAAATATTAAATTTTCTTGTTATTCTATATTTTTTTTTACACATGTAACCTATTAATAACATTAAAAAGTAACCTGATATTTTCTAAAGTAACTTGGTACCTGGAATATTGAATTTTGTTAGTAGCATAATTTTCCATTTTTTGTCTTCTATTTTGCTTTCTAGAGTAATTTGGTACCTAAAATATGAAATTTTGTTGATGTGCTACATTTTTTACACATATGTAACCTATTCGTAACATCAAAAAGTAACCCAATATTTTTTAAAATAATTCGATACTTGAAATATTAAATTTGGTTGATGTGTTATATTTCTTACACATGTAACCTATTGACAAATGAAAAGTAACCTGATGTTTGCTAAAGTAACCTGGAAACTTAAATATTAAATTAGGTTTAGTGCAAAAGTAACATGTTTTTTTGTTTTTGTTTTTTTGTCTTTTATCTTGCTTTCTAAAGTAACGTGGTACCTAAGAATTTAAATAAAATATCATTGCATTCCTTTATAAAATATAATATCAAAATGTTAATTTATATTTAAATAAATAAAAAAAATACTTTGTAATAATTAAGTCAAAAATAAAATAAACCTTCTACATATTAATAAATAGATTTCCTTAAAGAAAAAATAAAATAGAAATTTAAGCTAAGAAAGAATGATTATGTAGAGTTAAAATAAATAAAATAATTATAATATAAAAATAATATAAATGTATATATATTAATGATTTACTTTAAAAAATATTAAAAATCTCTAAACATAGGTTAATAAAATGAAAATGTGGCTTTATTTAATAAAAACTTAAAAATATGGAAATCTTTTTCCATACAACTAACTTAAATTGTAAAAAAGCCATAAGTTAAGTAAATCTCTAATTTTTCCATATTAATGAAATTTAAAGAAAAAATGTCATATTCTCCGTAATTTCCTCTTAATTTTATTATAGATGCATATAGGTTAATGTTGCTAAAAAAAATTATCATAGTTCTTGATAGAATTTATTTAGGCCCATTTAGTTTTTTGGGCCTATTCAATTAATAACAGTTGTTCTTATTAAGGTTAAATTCCTCTCTTTTGAGCCTTGTGTGAGAGTTGGGAGCCATAGAAGTGGGTACGACATACTGAACCCAGCACCCCCTCACACAAACCACCCCAATTGTGAAGACCCATTTGCCTGATTTGAATGACTGTACTAGGTTAATTACACTAGTTTAACCTAATTAAAAATTGATTAGCAACATAATTAATTTCATTTATTTTGAAATTAATTTAGAAAATCATAGTTTAAAGAATTTTATATTCTAAGCTAAACTATATGTATTTTCTTGTATTTAATTAAATATAGAATTATAACCATCTAGATTCTTTCTGGAACTTAATTTAAATTTTTCATTAAATATTCCCATTTAAGTTGATATTTAGTTGTCTACAACTAACCAACTTAAATCTGAATATCTTTTGAATTCAAAATTTCAAAATTAAGTTGAGGAATTTTAGGCATTGGTTATTAAGATTCTTTAGATATTTTTTAAGTTGATATTTTTTCAAATATTAACTTAAAATGGAATATTTTAGATATTTTTAGGTTAATATCTTTTTGAATATTAACTTAAAATATCTACAAAATTAAGTGGTTACAACTTAATTTTGAATTTAATTAAATCTGATTTGAAAGATATTTAAGTTGATTTTTTAGATTCTTCTAAAACAACTTAAACAAGATATTTTCAAATTTGTTCCATTATTATTCAAAAATTTTTTGAATTTAATTAATAATTGAAAATTAATTAAAGTTTATTTTTTATTTAAATCAATTTTGATTTTTTTTTTAATTTTTCATTATTATATTATGGAACTTGTTCGATATTTATTTGAATTTATTTTTCAAATTTAAATAATAATTGAAAATTAATTAAAGTTGATTTTTATTTAAACCAACTTTAATTTGTAATTTTTCATTATTATAATATCGAATTTAAATGATTATACAAAATACATATATTATTTTTAAATAATGAGCTTTTAATCAAGAGACATTCGATCTCCATTGTGGGTTTTACACCGCGTTTGTTTTAGTGAGTAATCCTCCCTAATGGAGGAACGTTCATTAGCAATTTCGCACCGTTTAACCTCGCATGATAAGTAGGTTGTAAGTGTTTTGTATGGTATAGATCACCCTAATGGTGGCGACCATACTTGACTTGCAAGTTATGAAACAATGGTGGAAGCTCATAAGATAGAATTGCCTTGACTCTCGCCTAAACGGGACAACGCTGAATTCCAATCTTGATCGAATAAAAGGTTGCTAGAATGGTTATCATTTTAGATGAGCTGACAACTCTATTCAATGGATGATGCTTTGACTCTCGCCTAAACGGGACACTGTATCAGTTTGTTGAAATACCTTGGAAAATAAACTATGTTAGATTTAGTATTTCTATAACATATGTCATTACTTGTTATTTTCTAAATTGTGTATGAATTTATGAGCCAAAACCTTACTTCTGTTTTATTGATGTGTTGTAGTGTCATCATGAATAACCCACACCCCGATCCTCTCTTAGTTACTATCTTAGCAAAAGAACTCTATAGTGTGAAAATGCATCCTGGTAGTTGCATTAACTCGCACCTGTTGATGATGAATCTGAAGTTCCAAAAGGCAAATCTACTAGGAATTGATTTATCAAGAGAACAATGGGTCCAACTTATCCTCAATAGTCTTCCTCCGGAGTATAATGAATTTGTTATCTCTTACATGATCAACAATTCTAACTCCTCCGACATGGACAAGCTCGAAGCAGAATTACGAGCCCATGAACGGAACTTGATTGCAATGGGTCCCCCTGGGTTTGCAATCAATAATCGAAGGAAAAGGACTAGGTATGAAGGATCTAGCAAAACTGCTTCTTTAAGTACAATTATCAGACATAATCTTCTATGTTCGAATTGTATTGGAAAGGGTCATCATGAAGAACGATGTCCCAGGCTTCTAAACAATTCAAACGAAGGTAATGCTTTTGTCTTTGAATCATGTATTTTAGAGAATGACAAATCCATCTGGATTGTTGATTCTGGGTCTACTAACCATGTATGTTCTTCACTGCAGTTGCTTGAAACTTGGGAAAATCTGCTTCCAGGAGAGTTACAGCTTAAAGTTGGCAATGGGGAATTAGTATCGGTCAAAGCTAGAGGAAAAGCCCGCATCAAGTTTCAACAAAGATTTTTAATTTTAGAAAATGTTTTATTTATTACAAACTTTAGTAGAAACTTGATTAGTGTCTCATGTTTGCAAACACAATCTTATATATTGAATTTTTCGAGTACAAATTGTTCAATTTCTCGTAATGGATTTCAAATATGTGTTGCTATAATGGAACAAGGGCTTTATGTTTTAAGACGGAGTACTCAAATCTCACTAAATAGTGAACTTTTCAGTGTAGCTAGACCTAGAAACCTAAAAAGAAAAGAGATTGATAATGATGATCAAACTTATCTATGGCATTTACGTTTAGGTCATATAGGCTTTGATAGACTCAATAGGCTCACCAAAGACGGTCCATTGAAAAATGTCGTCTTAGGTGAACTGCCAGTATGCGAGTCCTGCCTAGAAGGAAAAATGACTAAACGTTCTTTCTCTGCAAAGGGAGAGCGTGCCAAAATCCCTCTAGGGTTAGTGCATTCCGATGTCTGCGGACCTTTGAATGTCAAAGCCCGAGGTGGTTATGAGTATTTTGTCACTTTCAATGACGATTTCTCTAGATATAGTTTTCTTCACCTAATGAAAAAGAAATCTGAAACGTTTGAAAAGTTTCAAGAATTTCATGCTTTGGCCCAAAACCAATTAGGTAAATCATTAAAGATCTTGCGAACTGATAGGGGTGGAGAATATATGGATATGCAGTTCAAAGATCATTTAATTGAACTTGGAATTGAATCCCAATACACTGCCCCAGCTACTCCACAACAAAATGGAGTTGCGAAAGAAGAAATCGCACTCTTTTGGAAATGGTTAGGTCTATCTTTGAGTTATTCAACTCTGTCTACGTCCTTCTGGGGATATGCTATACAGATGGCAAATGACATTCTAAATGTTGTTCCATCTAAAGCAGTCCCTAAGACACCCGTCGAACTTTGGAATGGTCGAACACCTAGTTTACGCCATTACAGAATTTGGGGGTGCCCTGCTCATGTCTTAAGAAAGAAAGAAGGCAAACTTGAATCACGTACCGAAGTATGCATGTTTGTCGGAAATTCTAAAGAGACTAGGGGTGGACTATTTTATAGTCACAAGGATAATAAAGTGTTTGTTTCTACAAATGCTACTTTCCTTGAAGAGAACTATATTAAAGCTACAAACCGAAAAGTAAAGTTGTTCTAGAGGAATTGCTATCAGATATAAGTCCTTCCAATGTTTCGTCCTCTTCCACTCGTGAAGAAGACGATCCCACTCCCTCAGTTGAACAAACTGAGAAATCTACTACTAAAGTTTCTGTTCAGAAGACAACCGTACCTCGTCGTAGTGGGAGGGTTTCAACAAAACCTGCTCGTTATGGCTTGGATGGTGAAATCAATATGGTCGTAGGTGACGGTATTGATGACGATCCATTAAACTATAAACAGGCAATGGCTAGTCCGCAACGGAAACGATGGTCAGCCGGCATGGATTCAGCAATGGATTCCATGAAAAAGAACAAAGTCTGGGAATATGTAGACGCACTTGACGACTATCATCCGATAGGATGCAAGTGGGTTTACAAGAAGAAAAGAGGAGCTGGAGGCGAAGTCGAAACTTTCAAAGCTAGACTTGTAGCCAAGGGTTATACCCAAAGAGAAGGCGTGGACTATGAGGAAACTTTTAGTCCTGTTGCCATGCTCAAATCCATCCGAATTCTTCTCTCCATAGCTGCTGCTTTCGATTATGAAATCTGGCAAATGGATGTCAAGACTGCCTTCCTTAATGGGGTACTTGAAGAAACCATCTATATGGAGCAACCAGAAGGTTATGTTCTTCCTGGGCAGGAAAAGAAAGTTTGCAAGTTAAACAGGTCTATCTATGGACTTAAGCAAGCTTCTCGCTCATGGAACAAGAGGTTTGATGAAATCATCAAGACCTACGACTTTCTTCAGAATGAAGATGAACCTTGTGTTTACCAACTCAAGGAAGACCAAATAGTAGTATTCCTGGTCCTTTATGTTGATGACATTTTGATCATTGGAAACAATGTCAAGAAAATGACTCACATTAAGGAATGGCTCAACACTCAATTCGATATGAAAGATTTGGGTGAAGCAGCCTATGTTCTTGGTATTCAGATTATAAGAAACCGGAAGAACAGATCTCTTGCTCTCTCTCAAACAACCTACATAGACAAAGTCTTAGAGAGATTCTCCATGAGCAACACCAATGGGGCAAACATGCCTTCTAGATATGGTATTCGTCTATCTAAGGAACAGTCTCCGACTAATCCTCAAGAGATAGAAGACATGGCGAATATTCCCTATGCCTCTGCAGTTGGAAGTCTAATGTATGCAATGTTGTGCACTAGACCTGACATCTGTTATGTTGTTGGAATTGTGAGCAGGTATCAGTCTAATCCAGGACAAGAACATTGGAATGCAGTTAAGTATATTTTGAAATACTTAAAGAGTACAAGGAATCTTGTGTTAGTCTACAAGGGTGGTGCTTTAAATCCCATAGGCTACACTGATTCAGATTTCCAAGCAAGTCTTGAAGACAGGAAATCAACATCTGGGATGGTGTTTATGTTGGAAATTATTTTACCAGGATCTAGATTTACTAACAAGTATGTTGGATTAACAACCTAATATGAATTCTAAAACAATGAAAATAAACACATATAAAGTTAGAAAACCTTACAGTGGGTGCAGCGGAATAATATGACTCCTTCCGTTCAGATCTCTAGCCCTTGATTCCTTTCTGTAGCAGAGCATCACCAAGATCTGAACCTGGATCTTCTTTTCTCCTTCTTTGATGTAGAAATTCCATAGTCTTCCATACTATGATTGAGATACCACTTGATGTGTGTGGGCACTACTCATCTCACAAGGATTTCGAAATTTCTCTCTATTTTTCTCTCTCAATTTCGTGGCTTTTCATCCATACAAGAGAAGAGAGCAAGGTTGCTTTATATAGGGAAAAGGGAGAGCACAAATTTCCAAATAAAACAGTTTCCTTAATTACCGTGTAATCAATTAAGTGTCTTATTTAGTGTGATCCACCACTTTCCTATTATAGCTAGGCTTTGATTAGCAATTACATGGCAATTAAAAAATAAAATAATAATTGGGAAACACAAAGGGAGTGCTCGGCCATAGAGGGAAAATGGGCCTCACTTGGATTTTGCAGTTTTCTCAATTTTATTTCAATTTCTCCAAAAATGCCATTTTTCCAATTCTAATCATTTAAATGCCAAAACTAATTATTTAATAACTAAAATAGATTATTAAATAATATTGTCATTTAAAATAATTATTAATTAGACATACAAAGTCTCTTAATTAATAATTAAACCTAGAAACCCTTTTATTTACGATTTCATCCTTAAACTGTGAGAATTCATAAAGTAGACATAGTCTAACTTTTAGAATTATAATTGATTAATTAAAATCAATTAACTGAGTCTTACAAGCAGTATGGCCTCAACTAGTATGGGGACCATGGGTCTATATAACCGAGCTTCCAATAAGTCGAACCGAATTTACCAAGTAAATTCCCTAACTTATTAATTCCTCATTGAATCCACACTTAGAACTTGGAATTGCACTCTCAGTCATATAGAAACGCTCTATATGTTCCACGATATAGACACGTCATTAGTTATCCATTGTTATAACCCTAATGTGATCAATGATCCTCTATATAGATGATTTACACTGTACAGGGATTAAATTACCGTAACACCCTACAATATATTTTATCCTTAAAACACTTAACCCTGTATAAATGATATTTCACCTAAGTGAAATGAGATCTCCACCATTTATCTTCGTTTGGTTAAGCTCGAAGGAAATCATCCTTTACTTCTATTTGCCAAATAGAAGCTATAGATTCCATATTTATGTTAGCGCTCCCCCACTCAATTGTATTCCCGTGTTCCCAAAATGTATGTATCACCCTGATACAAAACTAGGCTTAACTAACAAATCAAAGAACACGAGTAACACTCTTGAAATTGAGCCTAACCATATCAGGATTTCGATCATGTGATCTAGGATCAACAGTTGATATTGAATTGAATAGATATTACGGTAAATTTTAACATATCTAATCAAAGTTCAATATCGGTCCCTTCCGATGTATACTCCATACATCCGATACTGGTAAACTTTGCCAATGTCCTGGAAAGGACATAACACTTTTCCAAGGTGTAAGAATACCTATCGCTGATTATACCATGTCAGTCTAAATCCAGTGTTCTGACAAATCAGGGAATAAACTTTTGAACATATAATAAAGATTATATTCCACTGTGCTGACAACACTATAATCTTTAACCAACTCATATGTTCTGGACTTAAAAAGAATTCATACATTATATACATATAATCATGAAATAAATCATGTGAACCATGCAACATAAAATGTTATTTCTAATCTTTATTAATAAGTAAATCTGATTATATGAAATGAGTTTTATTTAGGGCATAAAACCCAACAAACTCCCACTTGCACTAATATAAAACAAAAAGTGCATTTCAAATAATCACTAACAACTTGATATACAAATCAAGTGTAGTAGTAGTATACTCCTCTTAATGGGATCTGACAGGTTGAATTAAACACAACCTCTTCTCCACCATTACTCTTCCTTAATCACAAAATCCTTGATAATGTGAAATTCCTCTCTATATGTCTACTCATTTGGGATACTGGATTCTATACTTTTGGGCAACTACTCTTTCGTTATTCAGGAAGTAACCCTAGTAGTTAAGGCAAGTTGGAACACTGCCACAAAAGTATAGAACTTTCCTTAGACTGAATAAGTATCTTTCCTGCAACTTTTAACATTCAGTCTCTCTCTGGTAGACCAAGAGATTTCAGATAGGTTTTTACACTTCTCCAAAATCACTACTCCACCCCCAAAGTAATCACCATCTCATCAGCAGATTTTCCAGCACAAAGGCAAGTCTTGAAATCTGATGTGGTGTAGTATAAGAGTTTCAAAGAAACCCTTATCGACTAACATATAGTTCCTCTTCTTAATCTTAAGATTTACTTGATTGTCTTCCAATGTTCTTCTCCTAGATTAATATGATACCTAGTCATTACTCCCACTCAAAAGCAGGTGTCTGGTCTAAGGCATACAAAAGCATATCTGAGACCTCTCACTGTTGATTTAAGAAATTCTTTCATGGCTTTATCTTCTCTGGAATAGTTGAAACTTTTCCTTAGATAAATATAATCTATGCTTAGAAGTTGTGAAGCTTCTATAGATTGTCATTGAAAAGAAAATGCTCTAGCATCTTACTAAAGTAAGTTGCTTGCATTAGAGTAAGTAATTTCCAGGTATACCATAAGCCATAGGTTTAGATAAACTCAAACCTATAATACTAGGAACAGGAAGTTTTGTTAAGTCCATTGAATAGACTTATGAACGAAAATTTCCTTTCATGTCCTTGTAATAGAAAACTTTATGTTACTCCATGTGAATGGATTAAACCATAGTTCTCTTGGCTTTCTTCTTAGTTTCTTGTCTTGACAATCCATTACTAGTTTAAACTCACAATGGATTTTAATCACTAGTATCTTCCAAGTTATAAGAAGGTGAGTTCCTAGAAACTCTCCCACTACAACAAGGTACCGTGAACTATGTCAAAGAAAACTAAATGGTATAGACCTCTTCAGTTGTGTTAAGACAACAGAGGCAGTGGGATCATCTTGTAACGAATAAGATGATAGAACACTTATGGAATCAAAAAAAATATCTCCTTTATTTGCTACTTTATTTTCAGACTTAGTCATTTTCTTAGAAAAGCAGTATTTGTTTAAACAAACACTTTCTTATCTAATGACTATGGGATGCTCCACCCCTAATCACTTAGAATAGCTAACAAACATGCAAACCAGGGTTAGCAGTTCTAGCTTTTCTTAAGATATTGATTAGGTGATCCATGAATCTAGTAATGATTTACATTAAGTATACAACCATTACATCATTCTGAAATTTTATTACCATAGAAGGATTTAGGCAACGACTAGTAACTAATCATCAATATGCAACTCGAATTTCTGGGGAGGTAAGTTTGGATATAATTCAAAATCAAATTAATGATCTTTGAACTGCATATCTACTAACCTTTTCTCCACCCCTATCAGTTCGCAAGATCTTTAACCACTTACCATTGCTAGAAATTCATGAAATTTTTCAAACATTTCAAATTTCTTTTGCGTAAGGTAAAATCTAGAGTGATCGTTTTAAGAATACAACGAAAACTTATATCCACCCCTGAATGTACATCCATCTACGAATGAGATGAAATTACTTTCAGTGGATATAGGCATATTAACTCTTTGCAGAGAATGATCTTGTCAAAACCACTATGAACAAGATATAAATGCCATAGATTTATAAAATATGTGGTTGTATCTTTTGATGACTTCAGTTTAGTTACATCAAAGAGTTCTTAGAGTAGTGCAAGTGGATTTTGGTCACAGAATACTAAACTCATACAGTTTGAATCCATTGATAGAAAACTGTTATGAAACACTTGTGAAAGTGTAACTGTATAATTAGTCATTCTTTCTTGGACCACCACTACTAATCTAACTTTATGATTTGCCTATACAAGTAGGAGATATCTAAGATTGAGGATTTATATCATTTAGGGATAGAATTTCGGGAATATAATCATATGCGTCATCTAATTTCTTAAGAGAAAATAAGACTTTATATGATTTATAGGCCATTCATCCAATGATATGTCATTAAGCTAATTCGAAATGAATAAGCTAAGAGGAATTAGGATAATTTCGTTTTAAATAAGAATCCAACGATGCTCCGATTAGCGAGAGTCAAAGTAATCTTATTTATACAATCTTCTTGTTTCATATTGTAAAATACTAGTCTAAGGTGTAATCAATTGATGAACAGGTAGATGTTGCATATACAATATTTATCTTTCGAGATCCAACACTATTATGTTAGTCTAATGGTGAAAATCCATTAGGGATTTATCTCATTAGAAAAACAAATCAAGTTAGACCAACAATGAAGATTCGAAATTAAACTACAATTTTATAACAGAAAATAACATGGTTCAATACGAATTCATACACAATTCAGAAATTATCAAGCACATAGCAAGTAGGAATGACAAGTGAAAATACTAAAACATACAATCCTAAATAATTTCCAAGGTTTTCAACAAACTGATATCAGTGTCCCGTTTAGGCGAGAGTCAAAGCTACCATTCATTGAATAGAGTTGTCAGCTCATCTAAAATGTCAAACATTCTAGCAACCTTTTATTCGATCAAGATGTGAATCCGCGTTGTCCCGTTTAGGCGAGAGTCAAGGCTATTCTATCTTATGAGCTTCCACCATTGTTTCATATTCTTGCAAGTCTTATACAGTCGCCACCATTAGGGTGATAATAAACTATAAAAAAAACTTACAAGATTACTTATCTTTCGAGATTAAACGGTGCTAACTTGCTAATGAACGTTCCTCCATTAGGGAGGATTACTCACTAAAACAATAACTATGTAAAACCAACAATGGAGATCGAATATCCTTATAATAATAAAGCTCATTATTTAATGAAGGGTCGTATTTTCTTCTAATATTTATTTTAATCCATTTATTTTAAATATATATTTATTTAATTAAAATTTCCAATTTAGAATGAAAAATTCCAAATATAAATTTTAATTTAATATTTATAAATTATACTTAGATGGATACGAAAATAACGTGAATTATTTCCATCTTAGTAATAATTTCCATAAATATTTAGAAAATTATTCAATTTAAGTTGTTTCAAAATTAATTTGAATTAATTTACAACTCAAATTTTATTTTCTATAAATATATATTGCATTTTCGAAAATGCTTTAAAATAAAATAAAATAAATCCTGGAAAATTACTCTAATTTTATGTTGGCCCAAAATTAATAAAAATTAATTTTCAACAAAAAATATAATTTCCCTATTTAATTAAATATCTAAGAAAAATTTCAAATATATAAGTATCATGATTAAAAAATCAACTTAAATATTAATTTTCTATTTAATTAAATACACTAGAAAAATACTTCAAGCAAAACAGATAATAACTATCTAGACTTTTCATAGACTAATTAATTCAATTTCTAATTATTATATATTTTAGTTCATTTATTTTAATCAATCATTAAATGAAAAAATTATTGATTTAAGTTGGTCCAAAATTAAATAAATAATTTTCAACTTTAATCTATTTTTCAAATAAAATTCGAAATTTCTACATTAAAGAAATGTAATTTCGAAATTTTGGGAAATAATTAATAAAATAAAATAAAATATATTTTGAAAATTATTCAGCTTTAAGTTATTCTGAATAAAAATTCCAAACTTAAGATAATTTTCAACTTTAATTAAATAACATGAAAATAACAATATTAAAGTATCATGATGAAAATCAACTTAGACATTGAAATTTTTAATTTAATTAAATGTATTAAATTCAAGAAATAAATAATTAAGTAAAGAGGAAACTTAATTATTAATTCTAGTTTAATACTAGGAAAATATACTAAACTTAGATTGTACCAAATTAATTAGGAAACAATTAATTTCACAATCTATGATATTAACCTATTTAATATTAGAAATAATAATTAGTACTATAAATAACTATCTAGAATATATCATTGACTAAGTGTTTTTCTAAAATTAACTTTAAAATATTACAATGAAAAATAAATTTCATATATTTTAAAAGTTAATTATGTTGATAATTCAATTTTAATTAGGTTAGACTAATATAATTAACCTAATACAATTATTTAAATAAGGCAAATGGGCCTTCACAATTGGGGTAGTTCATGTGAGGTGGAGCTGGGTTCAGTATGTCGTACCCACTTCTATGGCCCCCAACTCTCACACAAGGCCCAAAAGAGAGGAATTTAACCTTAAAATAAACAATTGTTATTCATTGAATAAGCCCAAATCTAATTGGGCCTAAATAAATTTCCTTATGTCAAAATTTATTTTAGCAACCTAGTCCATTTACTTAGTAAAAACTTAAATGGGCTCCCTATATGTATCTAAGCCCAAAAGCAAACATATAGGCTCACACAGGTCAAATGATTTAGATGGACCCTATCATGTTACTAGGTTTAAACAGATGAAAGAAGTACAAAATTTACCTGTTACAAATTATTTATAAGATCTATCGTCAATTGGACTATGATTAAAATCAGATCATAGGATCTGTCAACAAGTTAATCATAGCAATTTAGATCAGATAAATAATAGGTTTGTTAAAAAAGAGCTTTTGAATAAACAATATAAACAAACATTGTCCATGTAACAGATGTGAATCAAGATATTAATATAATTAAATTATTATTCTTAAACCAACCAAATAAAGGAAACTAATTTTAAAATATCTAGGTTTATTTGAATCAAATTAAATTAAATATCTAATAAGATTAATGATTTGAAAGGAAAGAATCTCCAATATCACTTTCAGATCTTATAATTTAATAAAATAAACCAATTTTAAAATAGATTTGGTTAAATAATAATTACCATAATTATATGTCAAAATAAATCAAATTAAGCAATATTCAAATCTCTACAAAAATATCTATGTTATTTAAATATTTAAAATATGATTTATAAATTTCTAATAAGGAAAAAATGATATATATATATAGAAAAAATATCATTTTATACTTATAATTTATAATAATTAAATATTTAACAAAATAACAAATCTTTGAATTTGAAAAACATTATGGTAAGTATATCTATAAAAATATCTATGTTAATTTCAAATTTATTAATTATTTAATTTGTCATATAAGATAATTTTAATATAATATTTTAAATAAAAAGACAAAGTTATCTTTTAATTTAAAATATCTTAAATATCAAAATATCTAATCTTATAATTAAATAATAAATAAAAATTAAAGAAGTTAACAAATTTTTAAATCTGACCATAATAGGAAATATTTAAAATTGGAAACATTCCAAAATCGAAATATTTAAAAATTAGAAAAATTCCAAATTGAAAATATTTAAAATTGGAAACATTTCAATTTAGAAATATTTAAAATTGGAAAAATAAATTTTGGGAAACAATCCCATGAAAAAATTGGATTTTTGGGAAAAAACCTCAGAAAATCGCAATTTGTGGGAAACTCACAGGATAGGCTGCATGCAGCAACCATGATTTCCAATCTTCCAAAATTCATATCTTTCTCAATTTTTATCGGAATCGAGTTCCGTAAAAAACATAATTGCTTAATTTTTCACAAGGAATCCAAATAAAATATTTTCAAAAATTGAAAAAATATATTTCATGGAAAAATTTCGTACAACATTAACATTCATCACATAAGCACATAAACCAACATGAAACCATCCAAATCAACAAAGAAACATGCAATCATCGTTTTAATTCATATTACATGAAAGTAAATCATTACCATGGCTCTGGTGCCAGTTGTTGGAAATTATTTTACCAGGATCTAGATTTACTAACAAGTATGTTGGATTAACAACCTAATATGAATTCTAAAACAATGAAAATAAACACATATAAAGTTAGAAAACCTTACAGTGGGTGCAGCGGAATAATATGACTCCTTCCGTTCAGATCTCTAGCCCTTGATTCCTTTCTGTAGCAGAGCATCACCAAGATCTGAACCTGGATCTTCTTTTCTCCTTCTTTGATGTAGAAATTCCATAGTCTTCCATACTATGATTGAGATACCACTTGATGTGTGTGGGCACTACTCATCTCACAAGGATTTCAAAATTTCTCTCTATTTTTCTCTCTCAATTTCGTGGCTTTTCATCCATACAAGAGAAGAGATCAAGGTTGCTTTATATAGGGAAAAGGGAGAGCACAAATTTCCAAATAAAACAGTTTCCTTAATTACTGTGTAATCAATTAACTGCCTTATTTAGTGTGATCCACCACTTTCCTATTATAGCTAGGCTTTGATTAGCAATTACATGGAAATTAAAAAATAAAATAATAATTGGGAAACAGAAAGGGAGTGCTCGGCCATAGAGGGAAAATGGGCCTCACTTGGATTTTGCAGTTTTCTCAATTTTATTTCAATTTCTCCAAAAATGCCATTTTTCTAATTCTAATCATTTAAATGCCAAAACTAATTATTTAATAACTAAAATAGATTATTAAATAATATTGTCATTTAAAATAATTATTAATTAGACATACAAAGTCTCTTAATTAATAATTAAACCTAGAAACCCTTTTATTTACGATTTCATCCTTAAACTGTGAGAATTCATAAAGTAGACATAGTCTAACTTTTAGAATTATAATTGATTAATTAAAATCAATTAACTGAGTCTTACAAGCAGTATGGCCTCAACTAGTATGGGGACCATGGGTCTATATAACCGAGCTTCCAATAAGTCGAACCGAATTTACCAAGTAAATTCCCTAACTTATTAATTCCTCATTGAATCCACACTTAGAACTTGGAATTGCACTCTCAGTCATATAGAAACGCTCTATATGTTCCACGATATAGACACGTCATTAGTTATCCATTGTTATAACCCTAATGTGATCAATGATCCTCTATATAGATGATTTACACTGTACAGGATTAAATTACCGTAACACCCTACAATGTATTTTATCCTTAAAACACTTAACCATGTATAAATGATATTTCACCTAAGTGAAATGAGATCTCCACCATTTATCTTCGTTTGGTTAAGCTCGAAGGAAATCATCCTTTACTTCTATTTGCCAAATAGAAGCTATAGATTCCATATTTATGTTAGCGCTCCCCCACTCAATTGTATTACCGTGTTCCCAAAATGTACGTATCACCCTGATACAAAACTAGGCTTAACTAACAAATCAAAGAACACGAGTAACACTCTTGAAATTGAGCCTAACCATATCAGGATTTCGATCATGTGATCTAGGATCAACAGTTGATATTGAATTGAATAGATATTACGGCAAATTTTAACATATCTAATCAAAGTTCAATATCGGTCCCTTGCGATGTATACTCCATACATCCGATACTGGTAAACTTTGCCAATGTCCTGGAAAGGACATAACACTTTTCCAAGGTGTAAGAATACCTATCGCTGATTATACCATGTCAGTCTAAATCCAGTGTTCTGACAAATCAGGGAATAAACTTTTGAACATATAATAAAGATTATATTCCACTGTGCTGACAACACTATAATCTTTAACCAACTCATATGTTCTGGACTTAAAAAGAATTCATACATTATATACATATAATCATGAAATAAATCATGTGAACCATGCAACATAAAATGTTATTTCTGATCTTTATTAATAAGTAAATCTGATTATATGAAATGAGTTTTATTTAGGGCATAAAACCCAACAGTTTACTCTTGGGGGTGGAGCAGTGGTTTGGAGAAGTGCTAAACAAACCGCAATATCGGACTCAACTAAGGAAGCTGAATACATAGCAGCAGCCGAAGCTGCTAAAGAACTTGTCTGGCTAAGAAAGTTCTTCACCAGCATAGGAGTTGTTCCTAGAATGGAAAAGCCTCTGGTACTACTCTGTGATAACAATGGAGCAATAGCAAACAGCAAAGAACCTCGAAGCCACAAGAGAAGCAAACACATTGAAAGGATGTATCACATTATCAGAGAATACGTGGCAAGAGGGGATGTACTAGTTGAGAAAGTTGACACAGAGTGGCTATGAACGTTCAGAACTCAGTACCATGTTGGACATGGCAGTAGTGGCTCAGTACCATGTTGGACATGGCAGTAGCGGGACTCAGTATCGTGTTGGACACGGCAGTTAGTATTATGTATGAGTATTATTATGCTTTTCTTACTGAGTCTGTCGACTCACAGTTTACGTTCATGTGTAGGTAAAGGCAAGGCTATAGCTGATGGACCGTGAGCGAGCTTATGAGATTGTACATGTCGGGGCGGTTAGGCCTGGAGCGTACGATCCTCGGGACAGCAAGGCTGAATTTTTGTAACTGGTCGTTAGACGACCCTTATTTTTATGTAACAGTTAAACAGTTAAACTTTTTGTAAATATTTTTATAATCGGGATCCCGAGTCTTTTGTAATATGGTTTTATAAGTTTAATTAAAAAGCAAAATTTTAATTAATCACGTTTTTCCATAAACCTCGTTGATTAGCAACGAGCTGCACAGTACGTTTAAAAATCACGTAATACGCCTAAGGTAGTTAGGGTGTTACAATTTGGTATCAGAGCCGCCAGGTTGTCTTCCGAAGATCGTCACGACATGTACAATCATCATCAGCAGTTAGCTCGGTTCACGGTTCAGTAAGCCTTTATTGCTTTAGTAGTTTATTTGATTCAGTTATGAAAAAGAAAAGCCTGTTAGGAAGCATGTTAGTAGCCTGATAGTAGAATAGGCGCATGTTTCGTTTTTAATTTCCAAATTAAGCGGCATTAGTAAGCTCTCCTTGAATACGACCTGATATGCCAACTCGTGGTTTCGCAGGCGGTTCTAATCAGATGGACGCCAGGCGGACTACCAGGAGTCAGGGCAACTCCGTAGGGTCGAATCAAGGACAGGGAGCTCAGTTTCCCCCACCTGCTAGGGGCCGAGGTAGAGGTCCCCGAGGCAGGGCTCGTGGCCGGGGTGATGAGAACCCGCCACAGGCTGCCCAGGCTCCCCCAGCCGATCAGGGAGCCCCGAGTTGGGAGTTGCGGTTTGCGGAGATGCAAGCCCGGATCGAAGAGCAAGACCTCGAGATTCAGAGGTTGAGACAGCAGGGTGCTCCTGTAGTTCCAGTGCCCGTAGTTCCAGTGGCACCTGCCCCTGCTGCCCAGGCCGAGATAGTGGTGGCGGCCCATAGATTGGAACCATTGTATGAGCGGTTCCGGAAGCAAGCACCTCCGGTATTCCTGGGAGGTCCGGACGTGATGAAAGCCGAGCAGTGGCTGACGGTGATCACCAAGATACTGAATTTTATGGGTGTCACCGGTAACGACAGAGTGGTGTGCGCCACGTTTCAGTTCCAGGAGGACGCTTTGGTATGGTGGGACATGGTGTCTCAGATCCATGACGTCACCACCATGACCTGGGAAAGGTTCCAGGAACTCTTTAATGCGAAATACTACAATGAGGCGGTCAGAAGCGCCAAGAGGAAAGAGTTCGTTCACCTGACCCAGCGGGAGAACATGAGCGTCACTGAGTATACTACTCAGTTTGATCGGTTGGCGAGGTTAGCCTCGGGAATTGTGCCGACCAACTTCAGCAAGAAGGAGAAGTATCTGGACGGGTTGAATCCCAAGATCAGGCATGACCTGATGATCACCACCGACGACAGCACCACCTATGCTCAGATGGTGGAGAAGGCACTGCGAGCTGAGGGCGCAGTGGGGTGCATGTCAGAATCAGCCAGTACTCCGGTTAGTGGCGGAGCTCCTACCCCTCCTGCGTCAGGCTATAGCAGGGGGAGTAGTGGTTCGGCCATTGATCAGAGGAAGAGAGCACCCACTGCTTCCGGTGGCTCGAGTCAGAACAAGAGGTTCCGGGGGAACCAGAACAGAGGGAGTCGTCCAGGTGGTACTAAGACCTGATTCTCCTATCCCGAGTGCCCTATCTGCAAGAGGCACCATCGGGGCGAGTGCAAAGGTCAGGGATGCTTTCATTGTGGCATGCCCGGACACTTCAAGAGGGAATGTCCCCAGCTCCGACCAGAGGCACCGCGAGCTCCAGCGATACCCACTCCAGCCAGGGTGTTCGCTATCACGCAGCCGATGCGGATGCCGGCCCATCGGTAGTCACGGGTCGGCCTTACGGTTAACAACTCGCTATATTCAGTGCTGTTTGATTCTGGGGCTACACATTCTTATGTGGCGGCCAGAGTCTTTAGTAAATTGGGTAGACCCTATGATAGATATGAATCAGGGTTTGGAACCCTGTTACCTGGCGGAAAATTGATTATCTCCAATAGGTGGATTAGGTCTATGCCGATCAGGATAGATGGTAGAGAGTTAAGCGCTGATCTGATAGAGATGAGTTTAGTCGAATTCGATATTATTTTAGGAATGGATTTCCTATCTAAATATTCGGCGAGCATTGACTGTAAAAGGAAGATGGTGGTCTTCCAACCGGAAAGTGAAGAACCGTTTGTATTTGTTGGTTCGGTTCAGGGATCTCGGATCCCGGTGATCTCGGCTATGTCAGCGAGAGAATTGTTGCACGGCGGGTGCTTAGGGTTTCTGGCCGTGGTGGTGGACACCACTCGGCCAGACACCATTCGGCCAGAAGACATCAGAGTGGTTCGGGAATTTTTGGACGTTTTTCCCGAAGAACTTCCAGGGTTACCACCTCAGCGGGAGATTGATTTCGTGATTGACTTGGCACCAGGGGTGGAACCGGTTTCCAAAGCCCCATATAGGATGGCTCCAGCTGAACTTAAGGAATTAAAGATTCAGCTCCAAGGGTTGCTTGACATAGGGTTCATTCGGCCCAGTGTGTCACCCTGGGGAGCCCCGGTTTTGTTCGTCAAGAAGAAGGATGGATCTATGAGGATGTGTATCGACTACAGGGAATTGAACAAGCTGACGGTGAAGAATAAATATCCATTACCTAGGATCGATGACTTGTTCGATCAGCTTCAGGGGAAGACGGTCTTTTCTAAGATTGATCTCCGTTCGGGTTATCATCAGTTGAGAATCCGAGAGGAGGACATTCCAAAGACGGCTTTCCGCACTAGGTATGGACATTACGAGTTTCTGGTTATGTCATTCGGACTAACCAATGCTCCTGCAGCATTCATGGACCTGATGAATAGAGTATTCAAGGATTTCCTCGATATCTGTGTGATTGTGTTTATCGATGACATCCTTGTGTACTCTCAATCAGAAGAGGAGCATGAGTTACATCTTCAGATGGTACTGCAACGACTTCGAGAACATAAGCTTTACGCCAAGTTCAAGAAATGTGAGTTCTGGTTGTCTCAGATGTCCTTCCTAGGGCACATTGTGAGTAAAGATGGGATCAAGGTGGATCCCGGAAAGATTGAATCCGTCAGGGATTGGCCGAGACCGAAGACAGTGACAGAGATCCGAAGCTTCTTGGGATTAGCTGGGTACTACCGTAGGTTCGTGGAGGGGTTCTCCAAAATTTCAATGCCCCTAACCGAGCTTACAAAGAAGAATCAGCGGTTTATTTGGTCAGATAAGTGCGAAGCTAGCTTTCAGGAACTGAAGTAGAGGTTGATTACTGCTCCGGTGCTAGCTTTGCCTTCGGACAAGGAAAAGTTCGTAGTCTACTGTGACGCATCCAAACAGGGTTTGGGGTGTGTATTGATGCAAGCCGACCGGGTTATCGCTTATGCCTCCCGTCAGTTAAAGGATTATGAGCAGCGATACCCGACTCATGATTTAGAATTGGCCGCAGTGGTTTTTGCACTGAAGATTTGGCGGCATTACCTTTACGGGGAGAAGTGTGAGATCTATACCGACCATAAAAGTCTCAAGTATTTCTTTACTCAGAAAGATTTGAACATGAGACAAAGGCGTTGGTTGGAACTAGTGAAGGACTATGACTGCGAGATCCTCTATCATCCCGGAAAAGCCAATGTAGTGGCTGATGCCCTGAGCAGAAAGGGTCCCGGGCAAGTAGCTAGCATGGTTCAGATCTCACCTCAGCTAGCAGAGGATATGGTTAGATCCAGCATTGAGTTTGTGGTAGGTTAGCTTCACAACTTAACGCTACAATCTGATCTGTTAGAAAGAATAAAAGTCGCTCAGATGACAGATCCGGAGTTAGTGAAAATCCGAGATGAGGTATTGGCTGGTCAAGCCAAGGACTTTTCAATGTCAGATAGTGGGATGCTTTTGTATTAAGCCAGGGTTTGTGTTCCGAACAGTGCGGAACTTAGAAATGAGATCTTTGAGGAGGCTCATTCTACCCCATATTCTCTGCATCCTGGCACCACCAAGATGTACCAAGATTTGAAACCGTACTTCTGGTGGAGCGGTATGAAGAAGAATTTAGTAGAATTCGTATCGAGATGCCTCACTTGTCAGCAGATTAAGGCTGAACATCAGAGACCAGCAGGGTTGTTGCAGCCTCTAACCCTACCAGAATGGAAATGGGAGGATATTGCGATGGATTTTGTGGTCAGGTTACCTAGGACCACGGGTTTATTTGATTCCATCTGGGTAGTGGTGGACCGATTTACGAAATCTGCTCACTTTCTACCGGTTAGAACAACATTTACAGTGGATCAGTTGGCAGAGTTATATGTCAGAGAGATAGTGAGACTTCACGGGGTACCGAAGTCTATAGTTTCGGACAGGGATCTGAAGTTCACCTCCAAATTTTGGCAAAGTTTGCAACGGGCAATGGGTACAAAGCTAAAATTCAGTACAGCATTCCATCCTCAGACAGATGGTCAGTCCGAAAGGACAATTCAGATATTGGAGGACATGCTGAGAGCCTGTGTTATGGACTTTGAAGGCTCATGGAGTAAGTATCTACCGTTGATAGAATTTTCTTACAACAACAGTTATCAGAGTACGATAGGGATGGCTCCCTATGAACTGTTGTACGGCAGGAAATGTAGATCCCCTATCCACAGGGATGAGACAGGGGAGAGGAAATACCTGGGTCCAGAGTCAGTTCAGCGGACCAATGAGGCGATAGAGAAGATAAAAGCTAGAATGCTTGCCTCACAGAGCAGACAGAAGAGTTACGCAGATCCGAAACACAGAGATGTTGAGTTCCAAGTAGGGGAACATGTGTTTTTACGGGTATCTCCGATGAAGGGGATTAAACGTTTCGGGAAAAGAGGCAAGTTATGCCCTAGATTTACAGTTGCTTTCGAGATTCTCGAGAAGATAGGTCAAGTGGCATATCGGTTAGCATTGCCTCCAGCCTTATCAGCAGTTCACAACGTATTTCATGTCTCGATGTTGAGAAAATACGTTTCAGACCCCTCTCATATACTCAGTTATGAGAGTCTTCAGCTTCAGCCAGACATGACCTATGAGGAACAGCCAGTGCAGATCCTGGATAGAAAGGATAAAGTCCTTCGGAATAAGACCATAGCATTGGTCAAGGTTCTCTGGAGAAACCAAAAGGTGGAAGAAGCCACCTGGGAGCTAGAGTCAGATATGAGAGCTCAATATCGAGAGTTATTCAGGTTAGATTTCGGGGACGAAATCCTTTTAAGGGGGGGATAGTTGTAAAGCCCGCTTAGTTAATTTGGAAATTAGCAGTTGTTTATGATTAATTATGGAATTATTTATAGCTATTTAAATAATTTATTATACTGTTATTTATGTTATTCAGTATCTTGCATATCTTGCATTTCCGGTGTCCGGTATTTTGGAACTCGGCGTTTGGCTCAGTAGAAATCATAACTTAGTATGTTAGTAATTTGGGGACGGGTTTTAGACATTGGGAATGTCGGGAATGGCCGGGAATTTAGAATGTCCCAAAAATACCCCTTTAGTATGATTTATGTGATTTTGTGGTGGAGGGGCAAAATGGTCTTTTTGCCCCATTAGTGTTTTGTCTTATGTGAGTTATTAATTGGAATAAATGTTTATTTTAATTGTTAATCTTGGCTGAAATAAATGGTTTAAGTGGCTTTATTCATTTACTCTTCTCATTTTCCACACTTAGCAAAAATTAGAAAAAAGCTTTGAAAAAGAAAATTTCTCTCAACTCTTCTCTCTATTTCGGCTGAGGCTTTTGGGTGCATGAAGTTGATTTTCTCTTTGATTTCCAAGCAACTCTCATCCTTTCAAAGCATTCTTCAAGCTAGGTTAGCTTCTCTTGATTTTTCTTCTTTGAAATTATGAAAAAAATGGTGAAAAGTGAGTAAAATGCATGCTTTTGTGGCTGTTATTATTGCTGTGTTTGGTTGTTAATTTCTGAGGTTCAAAGCATGTTTAATTGATGTTAATTGAGTTGTTTGAAGCATGTTAGTTAGGTTGTTCAAAGCTTTGAGTTTTCTATGCAAAAATGTGATTTTTGGAAGGAAAATATTGTGAATCTGTTCTGTGATGTTGCTGTTGTTTTTAATTGTTTTTCAGAGGCTTAGATAAGCTTGATTAAGTAGAATTAAGCTAGTGAAATGCATGTTTAGGTGTTTTTGCTCAAGTTTGAGTTTAGAACTCAAAGCTTGAGCTCCAATGGCATTTTTCATGTTTGAGGTTTCTGGGTTGTTTTGATGCCTTGGATATGTTCTAGGGAAGGTATAGAACAGGTCTGGAAAGTTTGAGGTGATTTGGGGTTGAATTGTGCAAGTTATGAAATTTTGATGTTGCTGCCTGCGAGGAACCGGAATTCCGGTTGTGCATCCGGAATTCCGGATGGGTGTCCTGAATTTCCCAGAACCGGAATTCCGGTTGGGCAACCGGTCTACCGGTTGGGGAATTTTCAGAAACCCTAGTTTTCCTCGTTTTTATGTTTTTAGGGGTATTGCCATGCTTTTTATCGATAGGGAAACTTTTAGTTCCTAGTTTTAGTCCCCGGGAAGTGATTTAGCGTGTCACTTATAGCGTTGTGATTTTTATGGTTTAGGAGCCAGTAATCCGCCGCTCAGCTTCAGTTCCAGTCAGGTTGACCGGCACACCTGAAATCGGAATCCAGGTAAGATTAGTATAACAGTATGCATATGTAGATTACATGTTTAGCGAGCATGTAGGAAGCCTATTAGATTACATTAGTTGTATGTTGGCTTCGAACCATCCAACCCTGTCACGTCGGTACAGGCTGGAGTATGACCAGCAGCCGGAGTATGACCGGTTTGACCGATCAGGCTGACACTTGGTTGGTGGTTCCGTGCTATTGACGTATCTCGTCGGTACAGGCTGGAGTATGACCAGCAGCCGGAGTATGACCGGTTCGACCGATCAGGAGGATATAGTAACACGTCGGTACAGGCTGGAGTATGACCAGCAGCCGGAGTATGACCGGTTCGACCGATCAGGTTGTTACGTGTCAATAGTACCGTCCCTATGAACGTTCAGAACTCAGTACCATGTTGGACATGGCAGTAGTGGCTCAGTACCATGTTGGACATGGCAGTAGCGGGACTCAGTATCGTGTTGGACACGGCAGTTAGTATTATGTATGAGTATTATTATGCTTTTCTTACTGAGTCTGTCGACTCACAGTTTACGTTTATGTGTAGGTAAAGGCAAGGCTATAGCTGATGGACCGTGAGCGAGCTTATGAGATTGTACATGTCGGGGCGGTTAGGCCTGGAGCGTACGATCCTCGGGACAGCAAGGCTGAATTTTTGTAACTGGTCGTTAGACGACCCTTATTTTTATGTAACAGTTAAACAGTTAAACTTTTTGTAAATATTTTTATAATCGGGATCCCGAGTCTTTTGTAATATGGTTTTATAAGTTTAATTAAAAAGCAAAATTTTAATTAATCACGTTTTTCCATAAACCTCGTTGATTAGCAACGAGCTGCACAGTACGTTTAAAAATCACGTAATACGCCTAAGGTAGTTAGAGTGTTACATAATTAGTTTTATATTAGTGCAAGTGGGAGTTTGTTAGGTTTTATTCCCTAAATAAAACTCCATTTCAATGTAATCTATTTTATTCAACACAATAAAGAAACAGAAGTATTTTTCATTCATTTGTGTATGTTTTGGCTCACTTTATCAATTGCTTGTCTAATTGATTTATAAATTCATCTTAAACCCTTTTCACATACTTGATCATGTTTATTGTGCTGTCATCACATTGGAAAGTAAACATGACTATGTGAATAAAGTTTACTTGTATTTGGAAAAATACTATGTTCTTTCCAGAACATTGGTTAAAGTAAAGCTCAGGTTGGATACATGGAGTATGCATCGGAAGGGACTGATATTGAACTTTGATTTAGATTTAATTAAACTTACCGTAAAATCTATTCAAGTCAATATCGCCAAGTTGATCCTAGATCAAATGATCTTAATCCTGTTATGATTAGGCTCAATCTTGAAAGGCTATTCGTGTTCTTTGATTTGTTAGTTAAGCCTACTTTTAGGTCAGGGTGATACGTACATTTTGGGAACACGGTAGTGCAATTGAGTGGGAGCGCTAGCATAAACATGGATTCTATAGCTTCTACCTGGCGAATAGTAAGCAAAGGATGATTTCCTTCGAGCTTGACCAAACGAAAATAAATGGTGGAGATCTCATTTCACATAAGCTGAAATATCATTTATACGGGGTCAAGTGTTTTAAGGATAAAATACATAGTAGGGTGTTACGGTAATTTAATCCCTTTACTGTGTAGATCGCTCATATAGAGGATCATTGATCAAATTAGGATTATAACAATGGATAACTAATGATGTGTCTATATGGTGGAACATATAGAGCATTCTATATACTGAGAGTGCAATTCTGAGTTCTATGCGTGGATTCAACGAAGAATTAATAAGTTAGTGAATTTTAGTGCTAAATTCTTGATCTACTTATTGGAAGCTCGGTTATATAGACCCATGGTCCCCCCACTAGTTGAGATAATATTGCTTGTCAGACTCATGTAATTGGTTTTGATTAATCAATTATAATTCACGAATTAGACTATGTCTATTTGTGAAATTTTCACTAAGTAAGGGCGAAATTGTAAAGAAAGAGTTAATAGGGGCATATTTGTTAATTATAATACTTTGTATGGTTCAATTAATAAATATGATAAATGACAATATTATTTAATGATTATTTATAGTTATTAAATAGTTAGAATTGGCATTTAAATGATTGAATTAGGAAATTGGCATTTTTGAGAAAATCAGATACAAAAGGTGTTAAAATTGCAAAATTGCAAAAATAAAGGCCCAGTCCACCTAAGCCATGGCCGGCCACCTATTGTATCTTTTTTAAATTGATTTTTTCATTATTTTAATGCCATATAATTCAAATCTAACCCTAGTGGAATGCTATAAATAGATAGTGAAGGCTTCAGGAAAATCACACTTTCTGAATCAGAAAAACCTGAGCCTCCACTCTCTTCTCTAGCCGCCACTCTCTCTCTTCTTTCTTCCTTAGAATTTCGAAATTACTTTAGTGATTAGAGTAGTGCCCACACACATCAAGCAATACCTCAATCATAGTGAGGAAGATCGTGAAGAAAGATCATCAGCAAAGGAGATTCAGCATCAAGGATTCAGAGAAGAAGATCCAGGTTCAGATCTTGATAATACTCTGCTACAGAAAGGAATCAAGGGTTAGAGATCTGAACGGAAGGATTCATTATATTCCGCTGCACCCAATGTAAGGTTTCTTGAACTTTATATGTGTTTAATTTATTGTTTTAGAAAGTTCTTATTTAGGATGTTAATAAACATACTTGTGAGTAGATCTAAGATCCTGGTAAAATAATATCCAACAGGTCCTTGAAGTCTCTGAGCTCCTTCAGCTCCGCGGCCAGGGTGGCCCTGGATTCCAAGTTGGCCTGGTGAGTTTCCTCTAAGGACCTCACCTTGGCAACTATTTCCTCCAAGGCTTCCCTGGCCTCCCGAAGCTCCCGCCTGGCCTTCGCAGTGGCTTCGCCCTCCGTCCTCAGCTCCTCCTGGTGCCTGGCCTCCAGCCTATCTCTCCGCAGGGCCTCCTCCCGGATCATTGCCTCCGCCTGCGCTTCCCTCCGCTGGGCCTCTTCCTCATTGGCCTCCCGGCGCTCAGCATCCTCCTGATAAAGCCGCCTCTCAGCAGTAAGATCCTGAAGGATCTTCCTAACTTCATCCATGTCCCCAAAATCGGACAGGACGAAGCCGTGGTTGATTATGTTCTTGGAAAGGCGGCCGGCCTCAGCAGCAAGCTAGGAAAGGATACAAGTATAAGTAAGAATCTCCAAAAAATAATAATAAGGAGAAAAGTAAACTACAAAATACTTACCACAGTGAGGGAGTGGCTGAGATCCTGGACTTGGAAGATGGAGTTCAAGGATGCACAAGCAGCGAACTGCCTAGGTGCACACCGGGTAAGCTGGGACGCAAACTCGCCAGTCATCTCCGCGGCAAAGGGAGCTAAAGTGGGCCCAAGGAAACGACCGAACCAGTCCGACAGGGGATCCAAATTTAGATCTCACGGATTCTGGTATTCTGGGTTGTTGAGAGTATTTTGCATCTCAACTCGTAAGATCCTCTTAAGAGCCTCCACCTCAGCATACCCCCGGGAGTATTCGTCCATGGCGTAATTGTGTTTAGCTATCTGGAGCTCCTGTCTCGCCTCATCTCCAGGAATCGGAGTCAGCACAATATTGGGAGGGGCAGTATGTTCCTCCATGGGAGAGACCCCACCATCAAGACCGTGGGCCGGAGTGTCAGCTCTCCGTTGCCGTTTGGGCTCCTCCTGGGCAACCATTTTGCCCTTGCGTTTGCAAATCAGAGCAACTTCTTGCTCTTCTTCACTTTCTTCAACTTCCTCAGGAAGAGCCCGGTGTCCTCCTTCACCTTCTTAAACTTCCTCAGAAAAGTCCCATTGCTTTTCTTGACCTTCTCCTGGAAGCACCTCCTCATCCACTAAGTCAATAGTGTCTGGAGGAGCACTGGAAGAAGCGTTTAAAGGGGGGGCCATTTGGGAAGAAGTAAAGGGAGGGGGAGCTTCAGGAGTGTGAACCCTGGCAAGTTCGGCCAAAATGGCATCCATGGAAACACCTGCTACAACAAAAGAAAGGAGGCAAGTGTTAGAACATCTGTGGGAAACAACAAACACTCAAATATAGCAAACAAGCTAGTCCTACCCTGACTCTCTAATTCAGCCCTAGCGAAGTTCCGAATCTTAATGCTGGCAGCATCGTCTCTGAGATAGCTGTCCGAAGGCCGGAACCAGCTGGATGAAATATAAGCTGAAGGGTCTAAGGGGACGGGCTCTGGAGGACCAGAACCCATCCGGGACCGACCTAGGAAATCTCCTAAGTTGGAAAAATAAAACTCCTTCATATGGTCTCCCCACCGGGTCGAGGGCATCCTAAACCTATAAAGAGGCTCATCGAACCCTACAGGCCTAAGACTGGCGTACTCGCCAACAGGAGGGACGTAATGAACTGCTAAAGGAGACTTACCACCAAAGCCGGAAGTGCTGGCGCCCGGAGCCCCAGTTTTCGGCTGCTGAGCCGAAGGCTTTGGCCTGGGAGCCCTTCTCTCCGTCGAGTCCCCAATATGAAGGGGCTTCCCAGCGATCGCCTTGCTTCTCCTCTCGACCGGGCTCCCCACACGGAGTGGCCTCCCGGAAGCTGCCTGAGCCTTAGAGTAGGCTTTCTCCTGAGCCTTCCGGTAGAGATAGTCCTGGTACTTCTTCTCGGCAGTGGCGATAATCTCCTCCCGGAAGATCTTCTCCGCGGCAGGCGCCCTCACATTGGGACAGATAACCCTGGAAAGGTTAGAGTCCTCCACGGATTGATGCGGCAAGATGAGTTTTGCCTTTTGGCAATTCTCCGTCGTAACCAGGCCCCCGACGTCGAGGTCCGCCCGGTCATAAGAGGCGAAGGCCTGGGCTCTCCGGAGAAAGACCTGAGTAGGCGCGGTCCGCTCGTAAGGAGGAATCCTAACCCACTCCGTGAGGAGCTCTGGATGTTCCACTGCCCGGAACCCGGAAGAGAAGAAAAAACGATGGCGATACTCCTTAACATGAGTTTGCGTATTATACGGGACCACCCCATCATTGGCAGGGTGGGCCCAGAACCCATAAAAACTGTCTTTATGTTTGTCCCCCTTCTTGGGGACAGAAACAAGTTCATAAAAATACAATATCTCCGCCGGGCTGGGAGAGCCCCATCCTCGGGCGGAGTAAAAAATAAATAAGCCTGAGAGCAGGCGGTATGCTTAAGGAATAAGTTGGTATGGCGCAAGGCCGACAAAAACTAAAAAATTAACAAAGTAGTCTTGGAGGGGAAGCATGGCCCCGGCCATCAAGTGCGTCTGGCTCCAAGCCCCGAAGCCGCCGTAGTTGTGATTGGACGTCTCCGCATCACGAGGTGGTCGGTGGTACGTCCCGGTTGTGGAAGGCTTGATTCCAGCTACCTCCACAATGTTCTCCAACTGATGGGGACAAGTCAGAGTAGAGTGAAGCTTTGCCGCCTCCCATCCGGTGGCCCGAGACTTGTACCCCTCCTGGGCAACGGGACCCAGCGAGACATCTTCGAGGGTAGCCAGACACTTACCGCTCTTCTTGGATGACTTTGAACCAGAGGTTGACATGTTTCAATTCTGTAAAAAGAATTATGATTCCAGCAGTTAGGCCCCATACCAAACCCTAAACCAATAAAAAGGGAATGGGGGTCCCCTAACCGCTGGAAAGAGGCCCCCTCCGGACACCTGTCAAACAGGAAACCCTAGAAGGATTCCCTGGACAAGAGTCGGGTGCAATAAATTCACAGAAGACGGCATTGCACACCAGAGAAAAAGAAAGGGCAGAAAGTCGAAAGAAAGCAATCTATCCTATGCCCCAAACGACCAGCATACGAAGAACGTATGGTCTTTTGCAAAAAACAATAACAAATGCGTGACAAGAGTAATCCTATCACCAGAAATGGTGAACCTAGACCTGTTACGTGAAGAATCTAAAAGTTTGCATTCCCAGAAACTTCAAATACAAAACCCAGAAAAAAACAAACAGATAAGTAAATGCATGCCATGCACATTAACAATAAAGCAAGGGGTGCAAGAAACTTACAGTGAAGTGTTAAGACTGAGGGTCCTACTGTAAATCAAACGAAGATAAGAAGGACTGACAGTAGTGAACGAAGATGAACTGGGAAAAATTGCAAAGTGTTCAACAGTGTTTTTCTGGGTCTGAGAATTTTTTCTCTCTGGGAAATTTGAGCAAAGTTGGCAAGAAATGGGAAGTAATCGAAATGAAGGAAAGGTGGTGGCTTTTATAGACAAAGCTGCATGAGGAACAGGCACCATCACCTACCAATCAAACGGTGGGGGAAACGCACGATGCGAATTCTCGAAGACCAACGGACCAGATTGACTTGTAATTAAGGCGGTGGAAACGTTTGAGTATCCGTCTGACACCATTAATGCGTCGTATCAATCAATGGGCGTGAAACGAATCGACCCCTGCAAAAAGTGAATCGCTGCATTAAAGGCCATCATTAAATACACCCTCACGCCCTCAAAGCTCGTGCCAGGAAACCGAGGAGTCAACCGGAAGCACTTGAGCAAGCCTTGTTTTATTTTTCAAATAAACAAGGCTTGGGGGGTAAATGTTACCCATGATTTTGCCTAATATACGTGGACCAACTAGACAGGGACACGTGGATCAAGCAACTTATAATTCGAAATATTTGCTAAGTCTTTATGCCATAAGGCAGCGTCCGGGACGTAGCTCCCGGAGAAGGCATATGGAACCCCATATGCTCCCGGAAGCTCGAGTAACGCTAAGGCATCTTCGCGGGGTGTCAGAATTCTCCTGAGCAATCAAGTCGCATTTAATGTCGCATGGGAGGAAGCGTGTTCGGACTGCTACACGCAATAAAGTCTGACGGCACAACCTCCAACCAGCAGCTACAAAGTAATGATCATTTAAGTCTAACGACGGCTACATTGTGAAGAGTCACATCAGTCAATAGACAATAAGGACATTCCACATAAAAGCCCTACAGCACCTAGGGATTTGACCATGCATTACTCATGGTATATTCATTGGGAATGCCCAACTTTATGGATACTTACAGATACACTTGTAAGATAATTCTGGGGATCACCCCACCAAAAACACTATAAATACCCCCTCAAAGCTCATTAAATGGGGTCGAGAATCTTGGGCTGCATAAGAGCAAGAAGAGTAAATACTCACCAAGAACATTCTCTGTATTTATAAGAGTGAAACACTCACCAAATACATTCTCTGTATTAAACACATCCATAAATAACAAAGACTCGTGGACTAAGGCTCATTAACACCCCAACCACGTAAAAATCCTTCTCTAATTTTCTTACAGCTCTATAAACTTATAATATTTTATTAGTTGCCGAAAAACTCGGTCAACAATCATCTATCTAGATTTTCCTTTGACTAATTAATTCAATTTCTAATAATATACTTTAATTCAATTTATTTTAAATTAATCAATAAATGAAAAAATCATTGATTTAAGTTGATCCAAGAATTAATTAAAATAAATAATTAATTTACAACTTAATCTATTTTTCAAGATAAATTCAAAATCATCTTGCATTATGAAATGCAATTTCGAAAATTGATTAATAAAATAAAGAAAAATATATTTTACATCATTTATTTTAATTAATCATTAAATGAAAAAATCATTGATTTAAGTTGATCCAAAATTAAAATAAATAATTTACAACTTTAATCTATTTTTCAAATAAAATTCGAAATTCCAGCATTTAAGAAATGCAATTTTGAAATTTGATTAATAAAATAAAGAAAAAATACATTTTGAAAATTATTTAAATTTAGTTGAAAAGATAAATTTCAACTAGAAATAATTTTCTATTTAATTAAGTGTCATGAAAAAGAAATATTTAAGTATCATGATGAAAATCAACTTAGATATTTAATTTTCAAATTAATTAAATGTATTAAATTCAAGAAATAAATAATTAAGTGTAGAGAAGGCTTAATTATTAATCTCTAGTTTAATACTAGAAAAAAATATACTTAAAATAAATTGTACCAAAATTAATTATTTAAATAATTAATTTCACAATGTATAATATTTTCCTATTTAATATTAGAAATAATAAGTAGTCTAGAAATAACTATCTAGAAAATATCTTATTTGACTAAGTATCTTTTCCACAAAATTTGAAAAAATATCTAATTTAAGTTGTATTAGAAAAAATCTAGAACTTAAATATTTTCAAATTTAAATTTAATTAAATATCAAAAATTAAGTTGTAACCACTTAATTTAAAAATATTTCATTTTAAGTTAATATTCAAAAAGATATTAACTTACAAAAAATATCTAAAATATTTCATTTTAAGTTAATATTCGAAAAGATATTAACTTAAAAAATATCTAAAGAATCTTAATAACCAATGCCTAAAATTCCTCAACTTAATTTTGAAATTTTAAATCCAAAAGATATTCAGATTTAAGTTGATTAGTTGTAGATAACTAAATATCAACTTAAATAGGAATATTTAATGAAAAATCTAAATTAAGCTTCAGAAAAAATCTAGATGGTTATAATTCTATATTTAATTAAATACAAGAAAATACATATAGTTTAGCTTAGAATAAAATTCTTTAAACTATGATTTTCTTAAATTAATTTCAAAATAAATGAAATTAATTATGTTGCTAATCAATTTTATTAGGTTAAACTAGTTTAATTAACCTAGTACAGTTATTCAAATCAGGCAAATGGGCCTTCACAATTGGGGTGGTTCATGTGAGGGGGTGTTGGGTTCAGTATGTCGTACCCACTACTATGGCTCCGAACTCTCACACAAGGCCCAAAAGAGAGGAATTTAACATTAAAATGAACAACTGTTATTAATTGAATAGGCCCAAAAACTAAATGGGCTTAAATAAAATCTATCAAAAACTATGATATTTTATTTAGCAACAACAACCTATATGCATCTATAATGAAATTAAACACATAGGCTCACACAGGCACACTTTGGATGGGTCCTATCATGTTGCTAGGTCATACACAGATGAAAGAAGATTGTAAATATACCTGTTACAAATTATTAACTTGACCAAGGGAGCCATGAATTAAAATCAGATCATTAGATCTGTCAACAAGTTAACCATGGCTATTTGCAATCAAGCAATAATAGGTTTTGAAAACTTACACACAAGCTAAAACACATACTCCTGCAACAAGGTTAGCTGGATAGTTGGATGTAGGATTTATTTAATTTTAAATAAATAAATAATTTCGAAATATTTAATTAAATAAATAAAATATTTATTTTCGAAAATTTAAAAAATAAAAAAAAATCAAAAATTTTTTAAAAAAAATTAAATTTAAAATTAAACCTACAATTTTGAAAAATTAGGTTTCAACCAACCTAAATATCATTTCAAAATTTGCTAACTACTTTTAAAATTTAAATGTTATTTTATAAATAAAAATGAAATAAAAAATTAAAAAAGATAAATGAATATCTTTTTCAGATTTTAAATGTAATTTAAATAAATAAAATAACAAAATTTAAAAGTTAGCAAAATATCTTACATCTTTTTAAAATTACATGATATAATCAAATTTAAAAATAAGATAGATTATTAAGCAAAAAAGATAGATACTAACTATTTTAAAATTCAAATTACACTAATATCTTGAATTAAATTTAAAAAAATATTAAATTAATTCAATATGATAATTAGAATTGAATTAGGAATAGTAATAGTATAAATACAGAACTACACAAAATATCGGAAGTTAATTCCATGAAAAAGCATGAAAAAACGAAGAAAAACGAAAAAATTGTGAGCTGTACGGACAGTATGCCAAGCGTACTGTCCATGGGCGCACTTGGGGCTGCGTGGGCGTGATTTCTCGGCGCATGGGGCTGCTAGCAGCCTCTCCGCGCGCGCACGTGGTGCAGCGACACAACCTGATTTTTTTTCGAAACTTCAAAAAATCATAACTAATTCAAATTAAATCGAAATTGAGTTCTGTAAAAAAAGTAACTTGCTTAATTTTTTCCATACTATCCAATAAAAATAATTCCAGAAACAGATATTCAATTATTTTTCACGAAAATTCACAAACACCAATCAATCATCAAATAACACTCAATACAACATGATACCATCCAAAAACAAACAAACAATCGTTTTAAAGTCCAAATTTCTTGCAAGTAAATCAATTACGATGGCTCTAAGGCCAGTTGTTGGAATTATTTTACCAGGATCTTAGATCTACTCACAAGTATGTTGATTAACACCCTAAATATGAATTTTCTAAAACGATGAAATAAACACGTATAAAGTTTAGGAAACCTTACATTGGGTGCAGCGGAATATAATGACTCCTTCCGTTCAGATATCTAGCCCTTGATTCCTTTCTGTAGCAGAGCATTATCAATATCTAAACCTGGATCTCTTTCTCTGAATCTTTGATGCTAAAACTCCTTTTGCTGAATGTCTTTCTTCACGATCTTCTTCACTATGATTGAGGTATTGCTTGCTGTGTGTGGGCACTACTCTTACACAAAGAATTTCGAAATCTCAATGAGGAAGAGAGAGAGAGTGGGTTCGGTCAAAGATAGGGAGAGAGAAGGCTCAGTTTTTTCTGAATGAAAAAGTAGAAAATTTTAAGTGTAATTTTCCTGAAGCCTTCACTATATATTTATAGCATTCCACTAGGGTTAGGTTTGAATTATTTGGCATTAAAATAATGAAAATATCAGTTTAAAAATTCAAACCAAGTGGCCGGCCATGTACAGTAATGGGCCTTACTTGGATTTTGCAGTTTTCTCAATTCTGCATCTGATTTTCTCAAAAACGCCAATTTTCAAATTCAACCATTTAAATGCCAATTCTAACTATTTAATAACTATAAATAATTATTAAATAATATTGTCATTTATCATATTTATTAATTGAACCATACAAAGTATCATAATTAACAAATATGCCCCTATAAACTCTTTCTTTACAATTTCGCCCTTACTTAGTGAAAAATTCACAAATAGACATAGTCTAATTTGAGAATTATAATTGATTAATCAAAACCAATTACATGAGTCTTACAAGCAATATTATCTCAACTAGTGCGGGGACCATGGGTCTATATAACTGAGCTTCCAATAAGTAGATCAAGAATTTATTACTAAAATTCACTAACTTATTAATTCTTTGTTGAATCCACGCATAGAACTTAGTATTTCACTCTCAGTTATATAGAATGCTCTATATGTTCAACCATATAGACGCATCATTAGTTATCCATTGTTATAATCCTAATTTGATCAATGATCCTCTATATGAATGATCTACATTGTAAAGGGATTAGATTACCGTTACACCCTACAATGTATTTTATCCTTAAAACACTTGACCCCGTATAAATGATATTTCAGCTTATGTGAAATGAGTACTCCACCATTTATGTTCGTTTGGTCAAGCTCGAAGGAGATCATCCTTTGCTTACTATTCGCCAGATAAAAGCTATAGATTTCATGTTTATGCTAGCGCTGCCACTCAATTGCACTACCGTGTTCCCAAAATGTACGTATCACCCTGACCTAAAAGTAGGCTTAACTAACAAATCAAAGAACACGAATAGCCTCTCGAGATTGAGCCTAATCATATCAGGATTAAGATCATTTGATCTAGGATCAACTAGGCGATATTGACTTGAATAGATATTACAGTAAGTTTAATAAATCTAAGTCAAAGTTCAATATCGGTCCCTTCCGATGCATACTCCATGCATCCAACCTGAGCTTTACTTTAACCAATGCTCTGGAAAGAACATAGCACTTCTCCAAATGCAAGTAAACTCTGTTGTAGATTATCATATGAGTAAAACCCTATGTCTGATAAATCTAGGAAACTTTATTCACATAGTCATGTTTACTTTTAAATGTGTTGACGGCACAATAAACAGGATCAAGTATGTGAAAAGGGTTTCAGATGAATTTATACATTATGTACATATAATCATGAAATAAATCATGTGAACCATGCAACACTAAATGTTATTTCTGATCTATATTAATAAGTAAATCTGATTATATTGAAATGAGTTTTATTTAGGGCATAAAACCCAACATATTTTCCATATTAGCATTTTGAACTTTGGGGGTAGGTCAAGAACTTCGATTTCAGGTGAGAAGGGTGATCCACGTGCCCGATCAAGTTCCAGATCTATGAGTTTTGGGCTGGTTAGGCCTTGTGCCATGTTTTAAGTTGATCTATTTGTACCTACACAAGTGGATGAACTTGTTCAGGTTGTTGAACGACTTGTGTCACATTAGGATCTCTTTGAACTAGATCTTGGGCACGAGTATGTGGCTGGACGATCGGTGGAATGTTTTATCCATCTAGTCCCCTTTTGTAATTCAAATCGGTTCTGAGGTCATGTGCGGTGCCCAACCTATCAAACACAAAAGTACCAGGTGGCCTTGGCATTTGACTTATTTATCCGACAGGATGGCCTGAGACTTCGATGGTAGTGTAGTTTTTTGAGTGTGTAATTCCTCCAAAGGACAGTCTGGTAGGATCTGGCCATCTACCATTTGGCCCCATAGTTTAGACCTGTGCCCTTAGATTGGACGGCTAATCACTACGAGTTTATGTGGTATGCCCAACTTCATACCCTTCTGATCTGCTTAGGGGAATACTAGATTCAGTAGCTGGTTGTTGATTGGTAACCTGGTAGTCCCTTCTTATCAGCACAGTGGCCTGCCTAGAACGATCATCAATGGCTACTTGTTGTGCCTTCATAATTTCCATCTCCCGGTCTCTCCACTCTATGAATTAATGTCTTTACTCGTCGAATGCAAGGTTAATGCTGCTTGGAGATCCTTCTGATCATGATACAGAGTATTCTTATGGCCTTGCATGAGCTCAAGTGCCTCTCGCAGATTTTGGAGTTCAGTGTCATCTCCAGCCAGCCTTTGAGTGTTAGTAGTGGACGGGACCTTAGTGCTGGGAGTGGTCTGATCGACAACCGTACTAGTGTTTCTAGTCTCCTATACACCTGGTGCGAACCCAGCCAGAGGAGAAGTCACTCCATGGCATAGCGTAGGAGGTTATGTATTAACTTACTTAGGGTTTGTCCTTGGTGGTCCTCTCATGTTTCTAGGAGTTTGCACGTTGGGATCTGTCACCATTGGGTCGCCTTGATTAGTAAGGCCTCCCCTTCGAGTTTGTACAACCATCTTGTTCACCTGTCAAAACTAAGACAAGCTTGTATTTTTGCTCTCAATGAAAGTACCAAAATGTTGGCCTCGCTTCTAGCCAACGATAGTGAGTCAAAAATAAAGCAATTAAATAGGATAAATAAAAGAAAGCAAAAACATTAAAGTAAGAGAACACCAGATTTTAAAGAGGTTCGGCCATATGAGTATGGTAATAGCCTACTCCCCTTGTATTTCGATTGACTTGAGAGAAGGAATAAAGTATTTTTCCTCTCAAAAGCTCTTATAATGGATCTCTGAGTTATTTTCTCTCTTAGGTCACTATTCTCTCTTGAGTGTATTTTTGAATCAATTCTCTCGACCCCTCCATAGTGAGATTATGTCACTATTTACAGGGGATTAATACATGAGGAAGGGTTTCCCTTTGTTTATAATGAACAAAATAAGAAATTACATTAATTTTATAATTACAATGTAAGAAATAGGAAACTAAAGTGTGTTGCCTTTATTCTTTGACTCAATCCCACAATTATAGGGATTGTCTTCGTGTCTTCGAAGCGAAGAGATTGATCTCTAGAATTACCATCTTACACACTTTGCTTGGCATAAGCATGTCTGGATCTTGGTCGGACATCTTCTCGACCATCCTGCCTGGATGTTCAAGTGTTACAGATGTTAAGTAGCCATTAATGAGCTACTAGGAATACTTTCCTCCGCCTAGGTATCGAAAATGTGGGACACGTGTCATCCATTCTTACTGCCACGCAAATGTGCAAAAAATAGGATAACAGTAAGGTTTCCTAAATTTTATATGTGTTTATTTTTATTATTTTAGGAATTCATATTTAGAGTGTTAGATTATAGAACATACTTGTTAGTAAATCTAGATACTGGTAAAATATATTCTAACAATACCATAACAAAATTGAAATGTTAAACAATTTAGTTAACTGAAACGAGTTTCAATAAGCCACCAAATGAAAAAAGAAAAATACACACACAAAAAAAAATAGTAATCACAAATATAATCAAAACAACACACAATGCTAAACAAAATACTAATCATAAATATAATCAAAACTAGTTTCAAACCTAGAAACAAAATAATAAAAAAAAAAGAAACTTAAAATGAAAAATATATAATAACATCATAAGATGGAACAACCCCATTTTATAACCCTCAAAACATGTGAAATCAGTTTCAAACCTGTGAACCCGGTGAAACCAGTTTCGAATCTGTTTACCAGTTTCAAACTAGTTAACCTTGTAAAACTAGTTTCGACCCTATGAAAATCATAATAAAACCTATGAAACCATAACAAAACTTGTGAACTCATACAAAACCATAAAATTCCAAAACATCAACTAACAATTATTAAAAGTACCAAAAATTTGACATCATAATGAAACTACCATTTACTTAAACACAAATTACCCATTTTCTGTTTCCTTCACTTCATCGTCTTTGTGACAAACCAAACGTAGAACAATAACAAAATAAGTTTCTACAATAAATAATTACATGTAACATTGATAAAATTTATAAAAATCAACAAGCAAAATAAAAATTTATGGTAAAGTAGTGTACCATAACACATAACACATTGACATAACTGACTAAAAAATGGATTGAAACCAGTTTTTAGCAAACACCATTAACATAACTCACTAAAAATAAAAATATTAAAACTAGTTTCCATAAAAACATATCTCTAGTTCACCATGCCCCTATCTTAATGTGTACTTTGATCAATATAATAAGTAATGAGTTGCGTACTTTAATACCTGCAAAGAGTACAACCGATGTTGAGATTATTAATGGGTTATAAACCAAAAAGTTATAATTTGCAAAGGAAAAGAAAAGGAAAAATAGCTAAAAGACCTTCCTACCATTCAAATCTCCTTTCCCCTATCTTCATCCAATATAAGATTGGGTTTATGTAAGGGTTTCTATCTTGGTTGTTATATAAGAATTGAATATTGTAAAGGTTTCTAACATAGTTGTTGTATGAGATTGAGTTGGTGTAAAAGTTGCTAACATGGTTATTTTATAAGATTAAGTTTCTATAAAGGTTGCTAACAATGTTGTTATATGAGATTGAATTACTAACAAGCTATATTATAAGAGTTGCTAATATCATTGTTGTCTTGTGTGATATTGGTTTGTTGTAAAGGTTTCTAACATAATTGTTGTATGAGATCTAGTTGTAAGGGCTGCTAATATAGTTGCGGTAAGAGACTAAGTTACACTACTAGAAAGTTGACTTTTAGTACTTTATAGTGACTTGCACAAAAGGTGCGCTCACTAAATATTTTAGAGAATTTTTAGTGACACGCACTATGGGACTCTAAAAATTTAATATTTCTAACCCGCAATGCCTCTCACTAAAACTATTCTGAAATTTTAAATTAACTAACTATAGTGTCTTCCAATGCACAAGTGGGAAGAGTTTTCCACTTGCACATAGAGAGACGCTGAAACTAAAACAATTAATAATAAAAAAAGTGTGTACCATTAATTAATAATTAAATGAAACCTAATATATTCTTTTCTAATATACACAACCTTATATATTAAATAAACAAACCCTAAAATTTCTCCTTTCTAACAACACCTCATCTCTCCTTTTCAAAAAAACCAGTGCCTCCTCCATCTGAAAAAAAAACACAACACCTCCTCCCTCTAAAAAAACGCATCACCTCCCTCTGTAACTGTTTCTTGCTCTCTCTCATTGTTGTAGCTGCCTTGCGAAAGATGGTGTGACTCGACATCCGGTGGTCTAATCTGACAACGAAATGAAGACCCCCACTCCATTAAAACTTTAGATCCATCTTTCTCTCTCTGAATTTTATTTTAAGGTTTTGGCAGTAATTCCCTCATTCTCTCTCTGAATCGTATTTCTCTTGGATAGATTGGCGTTGGTAGCTTTGGTGGCAGACGAACTCAGGTATGGCTTCTCTCTCTCTCTCTCTCTCTCTCTCTCTCTCTCTCTCTCTCTCTCTCTATGTGTGTGTGTGCAATGATCTCTCTTTATCTATCTCTCTCTCCATAATATCTCTCTTTGTCTCTTTTCTCTGTAGATCTTCAATGGAGAGGCTTGCCTTGGGGTTCGCGGAGTTGGCCAGAGTTCAGGTTGCAGAGGCAGTTGGTGGGGAGGTGAGGATTTACTGGGCTTGAGTTTGGTTTTGATTTTTAGTTTAATGTTCTGCTGGTTGAGGCTGTCTTGCTCTTTATTTTCTCTATTTTGATTAGTCTATGTTATGTTTTTCATCTGCTCAATTAGTCTTTAATTTCCAAATTTATATTTTTGTTTAGTTTTCAGTATATTATATTAGGAGGAGGTTTTAATGGTTACATTTTTATTGTAACCATCATGATTACAATTTTTTTAGCCATTGGATTACTATTAAATGGTTGTGATTAAATTGGAAATTAAATAAAAATAAATAAAAAATGACCTGTAACCTGATGTTAACCTGTTAATTTATATACTTTTAAAACTTTAATTAAGATTAATTATATTTTAAAATTAAATTAAGTATAATTATTAATTAATTTTTTGCAAAATTTATTATTAAATAAGGATCTTTTAGCAATTTATTTTTCTTACACTTAAATTATTTGAATTTTTATAACAAAACTCTTTATAATTTAAAATTATACACATATAATTTCATAATTAAAATTTTATTATACTTATAATTTTAATTTAAAATTATTACACTTAATTATTTAATTTTTTTATTTAAATATTTAAAAAGTGAAAAATAAAATGAAAATGTATTATCCAAGTGGCAAATTAAATATGTAAGTGGTAAATAAATTTTATTTTAAAAATCGTAATAATAAAATGAAAACAAAAAAAAAATTGTTCAATATTTTTTTTCCGATGGTTTTTCTTCTTCTCTCCCCCTTTTAAACTCTAGCCACCATTGCCATAACTCCTCCACTCCATCCACTTGAGCTCACGACCCAAGTGATCCAGCCTCAAGACTAGGCATGGCAAAAAGATCCATTCATTCGGATCGGATCAGTGATCCGATCTGACGGATCATTACTGATCCGAAACATTCGGATAGTTATTGGATCTTGGATCAGATCCGACCCGCCCCACTTAATTTTTTTACGGATCGGATCTGGCCCGATCCGTTTTAAATATATATATTTTTTTAAAAAAAAAATTACTTTTTAATATATTTTTTTTAAGGTGTAAGGCCATTGGAATACAACCATTAGACATATATGATCAGCCCATAGACCACACTATATATTATTATTTTAATTAATTACTCTCTCAATTTAATTCTTATATATATATGTGTACGTATATAAATAAAAATAAAAATATATATGCATACTGGTCACTCTATATTTTAATTATTTGATTATAATAATTATTATTATTTGTAAAATTTCCTATAATAAGAAAGTAAAGTAACAAAGGTTATACACAATAGATCGATTTATGTATATGCACTGTTAAATATATTAATTTGTACAATAATTTACACTTTTATACATGTATGCAACAATAATTTACATTTAATATAAATATATTTTTAATTAATAAGAATAATATTTAATTTTTGTTTATTAAATAAAATTACTAATTAATTAAATATTATAATAATGAGTAATTAATACTATTATTTGACTCTTAAATATTTAATTATTTAAGGGGCATTTGCTAATATTTTAATTTTTTATTTTTTTTTTAATTTTTTAATCATAAAAATAAACGTAATTTTTTGTTTTTAAAAAATATGTGTTCTATAACCATATTTGTTTTTTTTTTTAATTTTAAAAATTGATAAGAAAAATATCACTACAAAAAATCTTATTTTTAATCACAACAAAATTTGTGACTAAAAGTAAAAAAGTTGTAACTAATTATGAATCATCATTCTTATGTTGTGACTAAAATATGTCTATCACTAAAAGTATTAGTTACAAAAATTACAATTTTTTGTGACTCAATATAAAAAATCTTACTTTTATTATTAACATATTTATTGTTTTGTAGGAGCCGTACACATTTAATTTTGAAGACTAGAAGAACAACATAAAAAAGTTTATGGTTAATTTCATGTATTTTTTTAGAGGAGATTTATTTCATGTAATCATCATACTACATTATTATTGATGGTTATATTAGTGGAATTTCTAAAGTTTGGTAATGTAACACCCTAACTACCATAGGCGTATTACGTGAGTTTTAAACATACTGTGCAGCTCGTTGCTAATCAACGAGGTTTATGGAAAAACGTGATTAATTAAAATTTTGCTTTTTAATTAAACTTATAAAACATTATTACAAAAGACTCGGGATCCCGATTATAAAATCATTTACAAAAATATTTAACTGTTTAACTGTTACAAAAATAAAAGTCGTCTAACGACCAGTTACAAAAATCAGCCTCGCTGTCCCGATGATCGTACGCTCCAGGCCTAACCGCCCTGACATGTACAATCTTCTCAAGCTCGCTCACGGTCCATCAACTTTAGCCTTGCCTTTACCTACACATCAACGTAGATCTGTGAGTCGACAGTCTCAGTAAGAAAAGCATAATAATACTCATACATAAAACTAACTGCCGTGTCCAACACGATACTGAGTCCCGCTACTGCCATGTCCAACATGGTACTGAGCCACTACTGCCATGTCCAACATGGTACTGAGTTCTGAACGTTCATAGGGACGGTACTATTGACACGTAACAACCTGATCGGTCGAACCGGTCATACTCATTCTTCTTGGTCATACTCCAGCCTGTACCGACGTGTTACTATATCCTCCTGATCGGTCGAACCGGTCATACTCCGGCTGCTGGTCATACTCCAGCCTGTACCGACGGGATACGTCAATAGCACGGAACCACCAACCAAGTGTCAGCCTGATCGGTCAAACCGGTCATACTCTGGCTGCTGGTCATACTCCAGCCTGTACCGACGTGACAGGGTTGGATGGTTCGAAGCCAACATACAACTAATGTAATCTAATAGGCTTCCTACATGCTCGCTAAACATGTAATCTACATATGCATACTGTTATACTAATCTTACCTGGATTCCGAATTCAGGTGTGCCGGTCAACCTGACTGGAAGAAGTGACGGCGGATTACTGGCTCCTAAACCATAAAAATCACAACGCTATAAGTGACACGCTAAATCACTTCCCGGGGACATAAACTAGGAACTAAAAGTTTCCCTATCGATAAAAAGCATGGCAATACCCCTAAAAACATAAAAACGAGGAAAACACGGGTTCTGAAAAATTCCCCAACGGTAGATAGGTTGCCCAGCCCGGAATTCCCGTTGCGGGAAATTCAGGACCCTCATCCGGAATTCCGGATGCACAACCGGAATTCCGGTTCCTCGCAGGCAGCAACATCAAATTCTCATAACTTGCACAAATCAACCCCAAATCCCCTCAAACTTTCCAGACCTGTTCTATACCTTCCCCAGAACATTTATAAGGCCTCAAAATAACCCAGAATACACAGAAACAAAAATCACCATTGGAGCTCAAGCTTTGAGTTCTAAACTCAAACTTGAGCAAATCCACCTAATCATGCATTCCACTAGCTTAATTCTACTTAAACTAGCATAAAATCATCTTTGAAAACTATTAAAAACAACAGCAACATCACAGAAACAGATTACACAATTTTCATGTTGAAAACCAAACTTTTGTATAATAAAACTCTAGCATGCTCAACCTAGGAATCATACTTCACAAATAGCTTAATACCAACTAAAAATCATGCTTTTAATCTCAGAAAATAATCACAAAATACAGCAGCAACAACCACCAAACTCATGCATGCATCATCAATTTATCAAACTTTTCCTAAGAAAATAAGAGAAGAAAGCTAGAAGACACCTACCACAATCAAGAATTCACTAGAGTTTTCCAAACCAAGCTTGAATCACCACAAAAATCCAGCTCCAAGCACCCCCATGCACAGCCGAAAATAGAGAGAAAAAGAGAGGATTTTTGAAATTTTCTTTCTTTTTTTTACTTAGTGATTTTTTGTAAAAAGAAGGAATACACATAAAGCCACATATCAACTTACATTTCAGCAAACAATTAAATAAAATAACATTTATTTTTCATTTCATAAAGTCACAAAAGACAAAATACTAATGGGGCAAAAAGACCATTTTGCCCCTCCACCATAAAACCACATAAATCATACTAAAGGGGTATTTTTGGGAAATTCTGAATTCCCGGCCATTCCCGACATTCCCAATGTCTAAAACCCGTCCCCAAACTACTAGCATACTAAGTTGTGATTTCTACTGAGCCAAACGCCGAGTTCCAAAATACCGGGCACCGGAAATGCAAAATATGAAAACTACTGAATAACATAACCATGCATTTCTGAATTCCATAAATAACAGTATAATAAATTATTTAAATAGCTATAAATAATTTCATAAATAATCACAATTAACTGATAATTTCCAAATTAACTAAGCGGGCTTTACAACTATCCCCCCCTTAAAAGGATTTCGTCCCCGAAATCTAACCTGAATAACTCTGGATATTGAGCTCTCATATCTGACTCTAGCTCCCAGGTGGCTTCCTCCACCTTGTTGTTTCTCCAGAGAACTTTGACCAATGCTATGGTCTTATTCCGAAGGACTTTATCCTTTCTATCCAGGATCTGCACTGGCTGTTCCTCATAAGTCATGTCTGGCTGAAGCTGAAGACTCTCATAACTGAGTATATGAGAGGGGTCTGAAACGTATTTTCTCAACATCGAGACATGGAATACGTTGTGAACTGCTGATAAGGCTGGAGGCAATGCTAACCGATATGCCACTTGACCTATCTTCTCGAGAATCTCGAAAGGTCCTGTAAATCTAGGGCATAACTTGCCTCTTTTTCCGAAACGTTTAATCCCCTTCATCGGAGATACCCGTAAAAACACATGTTCCCCTACTTGGAACTCAACATCTCTGCGTTTCGGATCTGCGTAACTCTTTTAATACACTCTGTGAGGCAAGCATTCTAGCTTTTATCTTCTCTATCGCCTCATTGGTCCATTGCACCGACTCTGGACCTACGTATTTCCTTTCCCCTGTCTCATCCCAGTGGATAGGGGATCTACATTTCCTACCGTACAACAGTTCATAGGGAGCCATCCCTATCGTACTCTGATAACTGTTGTTGTAAGAAAATTCTATCAACGGTAGATACTTACTCCATGAGCCTTCAAAGTCCATAACACAGGCTCTCAACATATCCTCCAATATCTGAATTGTCCTTTCGGACTGACCATCTATCTGAGGATGGAATGCTGTACTGAATTTCAGCTTTGTACTCATTGCCCGTTGCAAACTTTGCCAAAATTTGGAGGTGAACTTCGGATCCCTGTCCGAAACTATAGACTTCGGTACCCCGTGAAGTCTCACTATTTCTCTGACATACAATTCTGCCAACTGATCCACTGAAAATGTTGTTCTAACCGGCAGAAAATGAGCAGATTTCGTAAATCGGTCCACCACTACCCAGATGGAATCATACAAACCCGTGGTCCTAGGTAACCCGACCACAAAATCAATCGTGATATCTTCCCATTTCCATTCTGGTAGGGTTAGAGGCTGCAACAACCCTGCTGGTCTCTGATGTTCAGCCTTAATCTGCTGACAAGTGAGGCATCTCGATACGAATTCTACCAAATTCTTCTTCATACCGCTCCACCAGAAGTACGGTTTCAAATCTTGGTACATCTTAGTGGTGCCGGGATGCAGAGAATACGGGGTAGAATGAGCCTCCTCAAAGATCTCATTTCTAAGTTCCATACTGTTCGGAACACAAACCCTGGCTTTATACAAAAGCATCCCACTATCTGACACTGAAAAGTCCTTGGCTTGACCAGCCAACACCTCATCTCGGATTTTCACTAACTCCGGATCTGTCATCTGAGCGACTTTTATTCTTTCCAACAGATCAGATTGCAGCGTTAAGTTGTGAAGCTGACCTACCACAAACTCAATGTTGGATCTAATTAATCATATCCTCTGCTAGCTGAGGTGAGATCTGAACCATACTAGCTACTTGCCCGGGACCCTTTCTGCTCAGGGCATCGGCCACTACATTGGCTTTTCCGGGATGATAGAGGATCTCACAATCATAATCCTTCACTAATTCCAACCAACGCCTTTGTCTCATGTTCAAATCTTTCTGAGTAAAGAAATACTTGAGACTTTTATGGTCGGTATAGATCTCACACTTCTCCCCGTAAAGGTAATGCCGCCAAATCTTCAGTGCAAAAACCACTGCGGCCAATTCTAGATCATGAGTTGGGTATCGCTGTTCATAATCCTTTAACTGACGGGAGGCATAAGCGATAACCTGGTCGGCTTGCATCAATACACACCCCAAACCCTGTTTGGATGCGTCACAGTAGACTACGAACTTCTCCTTGTCCGAAGGCAAAGCTAGCACTGGAGCGGTAATCAACCTCTGCTTTAGCTCCCGAAAGCTAGCTTCGCACTTATCTGACCAAATAAATCTCTGATTCTTCTTTGTAAGTTCGGTTAGGGGCATTGAAATTTTAGAGAACCCTTCGACGAACCTACGGTAGTACCCAGCTAAACCTAAGAAGCTTCTGATCTCTGTCACTGTCTTCGGTCTCGGCCAATCTCTGACGGATTCAATCTTCCCAGGATCCACCTTGATCCCATCTTTACTCACAATGTGCCCTAGGAAGGACACCTGAGACAACCAGAACTCACATTTCTTGAACTTGGCGTAAAGCTTATGTTCTCGAAGTCGTTGCAGTACCATTTGAAGATGTAACTCATGCTCCTCTTCTGATTGAGAGTACACGAGGATGTCGTCGATAAATACAATCACACAGATATCGAGGAAATCCTTGAATACTCTATTCATCAGGTCCATGAATGCTGCAGGAGCATTGGTTAGTCCGAATGGCATAACCAGAAATTCGTAATGTCCATACCTAGTGCGGAAGGCCGTCTTCGGAATGTCCTCCTCTCGGATTCTCAACTGATGATAACCCGAACGGAGATCAATCTTAGAAAAGACCGTCTTCCCCTGAAGCTGATCGAACAAGTCATCGATCCTAGGTAATGGATATTTATTCTTCACCGTTAGCTTGTTCAACTCCCTGTAGTCGATGCACATCCTCATAGATCCATCTTTCTTCTTGACGAACAAAACCGGGGCTCCCGAGGGTGACACATTGGGCCGAATGAACCCTATGTCAAGCAACCCTTGGAGCTGAATCTTTAATTCCTTAAGTTCAGCTGGAGCCATTCTATACGGGGCTTTGGAAACCGGTTCCACCCCTGGTGCCAAGTCAATCACGAAATCAATCTCCCGCTGAGGTGGTAACCCTGGAAGTTCTTCGGGAAAAACATCCAAAAATTCCCGAACCACCCTGATGTCCTCTGGCCGAATGGTATCTGGCCGAGTGGTGTCCAGCACCACGGCCAGAAACCCTAAGCAACCGCCGTGAACAATTCTCTCGCTGACATAGCCGAGATCACCGGGATCCGAGATCCCTGAACTGAACCAACAAATACAAATGGTTCTTCACTTTCCGGTTGGAAGACCACCATCTTCCTTTTACAGTCAATGCTCGCTGAATATTTAGATAGGAAATCCATTCCTAAAGTAATATCGAATTCGACTAAACTCATCTCTATCAGATTAGCGCTTAACTCTCTACCATCTATCCTGATCGGCATAGACCTAATCCACCTATTGGAGATAACCAATTCTCCGCCAGGTAACAGGGTTCCAAACCCTGATTCATATCTATCATACGGTCTATCCAATTTTAAAGATTCTAGCAGCCACACAAAAATAACCTTGACCCAAGCACTCACCCGGGGGATGCCTCTTACTAATGAGACACTCCAGTAGGAACAATGGGTCTCAACACTACCCTGACGATCGTCTTGATTCTGGTTCCCTCGGAACCTCTTGTTCTGCCTCGAGCCACCGGATGCAGTGGATGATTTCCTCCTCCAGTCCATGGCCGAACCACTACCTCCCCTGCTGAAACCTGACGCAGGAGGGGTAGGAGCCCCGCCACATTCCGGAGTCCTAACTGATTCCACATACATCTAACAGCACCCTCAGCTCACCATGCCTTCTCCGCCATCTCAGCATAGATGGTCTTATCGTCGGTAGTGATCACAAGGTCATACTTGATCTTCACATCAAGTCCATCAAGATAATTTTCTTTCTTACCGAAATCGGTTGGCACGAAACTCGAGGCTAACCTCGCCAACCGGTTGAACTGAGTAATATCTTCCGTCATGCTCATATCCTCTCGCTGGATCAGGTGGGCGAACTCTTTCCTCTTGGCGCGTCTGACCGCCTCGTTATAATATTTAGCGCTGAAGAGTTCTTAAAACCTTTTCCATGTCATAGTGATGACGTCATGGATCTGAGACGCCATGTCCCACCAGACCAGAGCGTCTATTTGAAACTGGAAAGTGGCACACACCACTCTATCATTACCGGTGACACCCACGAAGTTCAAGATCTTGGTAATCACCGTCAGCCACTGCTCGGCTTTCATCACGTCCGGACCTCCCAGGAAAACCGGAGGTGCTTGCTTCCGGAACCGCTCGTACAAGGGTTCCAATCCATTAGTCGCCACTACTATCTCGGCCTAGGCAGCAGGGGCAGGTGCCACTGGAACTACTGGCACTGGAACTGCGGGAGCACCCTGCTGTCTCACCCTCTGAATCTCGAGGTCTTGCTCTTCAATCCGGGCTTGCATTTCAGCAACCCCAACTTCCCATTTCTGGGCTTCCTGATTGACTTGGGCAGCCTGCGGCGAGTTAACATCACTCCAACCGCGAACCCTGCCCCTGGGACCTCTACCTCGGCCCAAAACACTTGAGGGGAACTGAGCTCCTCGACCTTGATCTGACCCGACTGAGATGCCCTGACTCCTAATATTTCGTCTGGCGTCCATCTAGTCTGAACCGCCTCGAAATCCCGAGTTGGCACTTCAGGTCACGATCATCGAGAGCTTACTAATGCTGCTTAATTTGGAAATTAAAAACGAAACATGCGCCTATTCTACTATCAGGCTACTAACATGCTTCCTAACAGGCTTTTCTTTTTCATAACTGAATAAAATAAACTACTAAAGCAATAAAGGCTTACTGAACCGTGAAACGAGATAACTGCTGATGATGATTGTACATGTCGTGACGATCTTCGGAAGACAACCTGGCGGCTCTGATACCAAATTGTAACACCCTAACTACCATAGGCGTATTACGTGAGTTTTAAACATACTGTGCAGCTCGTTGCTAATCAACGAGGTTTATGGAAAAACGTGATTAATTAAAATTTTGCTTTTTAATTAAACTTATAAAACATTATTACAAAAGACTCGGGATCCCGATTATAAAATCATTTACAAAAATATTTAACTGTTTAACTGTTACAAAAATAAAAGTCGTCTAACGACCAGTTACAAAAATCAGCCTCGCTGTCCCGATGATCGTATGCTCCAGGCCTAACCGCCCCGACATGTACAATCTTCTCAAGCTCGCTGACGGTCCATCAGCTTTAGCCTTGCCTTTACCTACACATCAACGTAGATCTGTGAGTCGACAGACTCAGTAAGAAAAGCATAATAATACTCATACATAAAACTAACTGCCGTGTCCAACACGATACTGAGTCCCGCACGCCATGTCCAACATGGTGCCGAGCCACTTCTTGCCATGTCCAACATGGTGCGAGTTACGAACGTTCATAGGGACGGTACTATTGACACGTAACAACTTTGATCGGTCGAGCCGGTCATACTCATTTCTTTGGTCATACTCCGGCTGTACCGACGTGTTACTATATCCTCCCGATCGGTCGAGCCGGTCATACTCCGTGCTGGTCATACTCAGCTGTACCGACGGGATACGTCAATAGCACGGAACCACCAACCAAGTGTCGGCTGATCGGTCAAGCCGGTCATACTGCGGCTGCTGGTCATACTCCGGCACTGTCTCGACGTGACGGGGTTGGATGGTTCGAAGCCAACATACAACTAATGTAATCTAATAGGCTTCCTACATGCTCGCTAAACATGTAATCTACATATGCATCTTGTTATACTAATCTTACCTGGATTCCGAATTCAGGTGTGCCGGTCAACCTGACTGGAACTGAAGCTGAGCGGCGGATTACTGGCTCCTAAACCATAAAAATCACAACGCTATAAGTGACACGCTAAATCACTTCCCGGGGACATAAACTAGGAACTAAAAGTTTCCCTATCGATAAAAAGCATGGCAATACCCCTAAAAACATAAAAACGAGGAAAACACGGGTTCTGAAAAATTCCCCAACCGGTAGACCGGTTGCCCAACCGGAATTCCGGTTCTGGGAAATTCAGGACCCTCATCCGGAATTCCGGTTCCTCGCAGGCAGCAACATCAAATTCTCATAACTTGCACAAATCAACCCCAAATCCCCTCAAACTTTCCAGACCTGTTCTATACCTTCCCTAGAACATTTCTAAGGCCTCAAAATAACCCAGAATACACAGAAACAAAAATCACCATTGGAGCTCAAGCTTTGAGTTCTAAACTCAAACTTGAGCAAATCCACCTAATCAGGCATTCCACTAGCTTAATTCTACTTAAACTAGCATAAAATCATCTTTGAAAACTATTAAAAACAACAGCAACATCACAGAAACAGATTACACAATTTTCATGTTGAAAACCAAACTTTTGTATAATAAAACTCTAGCATGCTCAACCTAGGAATCATACTTCACAAATAGCTTAATACCAACTAAAAATCATGCTTTTAATCTCAGAAAAAAATCACAAAATACAGCAGCAACAACCACCAAACTCATGCATGCATCATCAATTTATCAAACTTTTCCTAAGAAAATAAGAGAAGAAAGCTAGAAGACACCTACCACAATCAAGAATTCACTAGAGTTTTGCAAACCAAGCTTGAATCACCACAAAAATCCAGCTCCAAGCACCCCCATGCACAGCCGAAAATAGAGAGAAAAAGAGAGGGTTTTTGAAATTTTCTTTCTTTTCTTTACTTAGTGAATTTTTGTAAAAAGAAGGAATACACATAAAGCCACATATCAACTTACATTTCAGCCAACAATTAAATAAAATAACATTTATTTTTCATTTCATAAAGTCACAAAAGACAAAATACTAATGGGGCAAAAAGACCATTTTGCCCCTCCACCATAAAACCACATAAATCATACTAAAGGGGTATTTTTGGGAAATTCTGAATTCCCGGCCATTCCCGACATTCCCAATGTCTAAAACCCGTCCCCAAACTACTAGCATACTAAGTTGTGATTTCTACTGAGCCAAACGCCGAGTTCCAAAATACCGGGCACCGGAAATGCAAAATATGAAAACTACTGAATAACATAACCATGCATTTCTGAATTCCATAAATAACAGTATAATAAATTATTTAAATAGCTATAAATAATTTCATAAATAATCACAATTAACTGATAATTTCTAAATTAACTAAGCGGGCTTTACAGGTAAATTAATTTTTCAATAGTAAAATTACATTTTTCTGTGATAAGAATTTGATATATTTTTTTTTATTGATTTTGACAAATAAAATAAAAATATATAAGAAAAAAATGATGCATTATTAGTTCTTAAACAAATAAATTTTGGAAAAAAAATATAAATTTAGATATAAAATATATTTTTTTTTTTAAAAAAAAAGTTGGGTCGGATTAGATCCGATACGTATAAGGCGGGTCGGATCAGATCCGATCCGAGTATCTAATCCAGCGGGGCGGGGCGGGGCAGATCCGTGTATGATCTGGATCAGGTCGGATCAGAGTCGGATCTGATCCGACCCGCCCTATTGACATTCCTACTCAAGACCCAGTGTCGTCCGTCCAATCGTCGCCAGCTGAGCTCTGCCACTGTTGTCCATCCACGTTCTAAGGTCAAAGAGATTTGCATCATTCTTCACTTCTCAATTCTTCTTTATAATAGTTTCTTCTTACTCTTCACGATCTCAAAGTTATACGGGGGCAAGCTTTTCAGACGGAGGAGGTGCAATGCTAAGCTTTCTTTACTGCCACAAAATTGTCCAAGGTTAGAAAGTGATGGGTGAGATCTGGACTGGGCTGGATCTTGGATGGCTTGATGGTGCCGCATTTTTGAGATCGTCAAGAGAGTTTTATGTGTTCTTGAATCATTGGATTCATTGCTATGTTCCTTTGTATTAGGAATGGCTAAATCTAAAATCTGAATTTTATTTTGATTTTGATGATGACGACAATGAAGAAATTTGACATATATATATAAATATTTTTGTGGGATATTTCAGTTGCCACGTTGGATAGTTGAGCTGAGTTGGATCACTACACATAAGGGGATAACCAGGTTAAATAACGGAAGAAAGGATTTACAAATAGAACTAAACTTAAAGGAGTTTTCCCCCAAAAAATAAAGAAAAGGGGATTAAGTGTATAAGAAATTAAACATAGAGGGACTTAGCCACAAATTTCGCTATTTTTATATGTTTACTCCACTTTTACCGTTTTTATTTTTATTTTTCATTTTTATATATCATTTTCTTATGTTTACATTAAAATCAGTCTTTTCTTTTCAGTTTTACAATAACTCTTTTCTTTTCCCCTTTTTTCTCTTAAACTTCAAACCTTGTGATCGTTGGAAATCACTGGAGACCACCGAAGACCACCAAATTGTAAAAAAAAAAAATTATTATTTAAAAATTTATTATAAGGATAGAATTTTAATTTATATAAAATAAGTTTAATTTTTATATAAAAAAAATTATAAATATTATAATTAAGTGGCTTAATTGTTAAAATAATTATAGTAGGGATTTAATTATAAATAAAAAAATTATTTATAAATTTTCATTGCTAAAAAAGATCTTGTTAAATATTTATTTAATTATTTAAAAAATAGTTAATTATAATTAATAAATTCTAAAAATAGAATTTTTATCTATTCGTAACCTACTATTACAGGTAAAAAAAAAAAAACGTAACCATGATGGTTACAATACAAATGTAACCATTGAATAATCACCCATTTTTGTAAATATTGGTCATGTAATTTGTTTGTAACTTATTCCACATTTGATTTACACTTAATATATTTGTTTAATTTTACCAATATGAAATATATAGATTAACTTGAAAATATATGCATAAAAGATTTTCTGATTTTTTTTGGTACAATTTACCACACAAGAATAAATCATAATTTGTTTGTAAAAATTGAACTCTTATTTCACCTTTTATCATCAAAATAATAATAAAAAAATTAATCCAATTCCATGAATATTATTATTTAAAATTTACAATTGTCAATTTCACCAAATATATAGATATAGTGACACGCTTTGTGTGTAGCTGTTACCTTTAGATGGGACTGTAAAAGGATACAGTAATGGACATTGAGAAACTCTAAAAGGTTGTAACACGTAATGCAGGGTCATTAAATAATATTTTTTTAGTCGCGCACATTAGTGACGTGCATTGAAGAGTCACTAAAAGCATTTAGAGTCCCTCTAAGTGGGTAATTGAAGCTCATTTTTGTAGTAGTATTACTGCAAGGGTTTGCTAACATAGTTGTGATAAGAGGAAATGGATTGTTGTCAGGGTTATTGTATGAGATAGAGTTAGAAACATGGATGTTGTAAGTGTTGCTAACATAATTGTTGTATGAAATTGAATTGTTGTATAATTTTATTTTTGAATGAAGTTAAGTTTCTTAGAGGGTTGCTAACATTATTGTTGTATGAGAGTTGCTAAGATTGAGTTGTTTTAAAGGTTGCTAATATGATTATTGTACAAGATTAAATTGCTAACAAGATTATTATAAGAATTGCCAACATAGTTGTTATCATGTATGATATTGAGTTGTACTAGATATTTTTAACATGGATATCATATAAGATTCAGTTGTTGTAAGGGTTGTTATATGTATATTGTATTTTGGTTTCATTATATCATATTGTATGTATTGGGTTGCTTAAAGATACATGAAAGTTGAAATGGGTTGTATTTGATTGCATTTGGCTATATTAAAAAGTAAAAATGGTAAATATTCTCATATAATAGAAATTACTATATAGAAATGGTAAAGGCACCATAAAATGGTTTTATAATTAAATTAAATACATGTTATGATATCATACTTACAAAAATAAATGTGGATAAATCATTAAAATATTATTTTGTTAACCTATAGCAACTTTAAATGAATTATGCAATGTGCCTTTGTGTGTTTCTTTTTTATTATGATCATATAAGTAAGCTTATTAATAATATGAGATTTTTCAAAATACTAATTTTTTTTATGTAAATTAGAATATTAATCTTTGTTTCTAATATTTTATTTTATTATTGATACTACTACTACAATGTACTCGATGAAATTTGTATTAGAATTCAATAAGTTTTATAAATAAGAATGTTTTTTTATATATAGAAAAATTGGTATATTAGAGAGAAAGAGTATACAAGTAGGGATATAATAAAGAGACATATCTCTCATAAATAGTTAAGTGAATAAAGATATATGTGTGTGGTTTTGACTATGTCGTATTTTTGAACTATTTTTTTGGTATAAGTATAGTAATGAAAGGCTTTAATATAAGCCGTAAAAAAAAAAATTAAGAACATAACAATAAATGATTAACAAGAATAATTATAAGCCGTAATGAAAAATGTTTTTTTAAGAGAAATTAAATGTTAATTAAGTTGGTTGAAAAAATAAATTATAAATTCCTTTTCTATGATTAACAAGAATAATTTTGCAAGAAAAAAATAAAGAAAGAAAAGAGAAGAAAGATTAATTCTGCATTGTGATCTTTTGTGCCAAAAAAGGAAAAAAATATACATTTTGTTGTGTAATTACTAATTAGAATTAAATGATGAATTTGAAAAGAAAAAAAAAAACAAGTAAATGATTAATCTATATATTTGGGTACCAAGTAAATAACGGTGAAATATTCCAAAGTAGATCTTGTGGGAGAGTAGTAAATGGGAATTGGTTAAAAGTTTAGAGAGAGTTTCATCCTATAAATCTCAACCATCAACATTGAGTGCTCTGCTCTGCCAATTCAATCATCAACTTATCATATAGATCAGAATTTATATGGCTGAGGGAAATACCCAATCGAAGTACGTGAAACTCACAAAGGATCAAGCTCCTGTAGAGGATATAACTCCTGGAGAGCTCAATCAGCCTATTGAAGTTCCTCAGGTCCCCTTCTCTCTCTTATATTATTTTTCTTTTTCAAAATGTTATCACTGTCATTCTTTTTTCGTTTATAGATTATATAACTACACAAGTTTTTCTCTCCACTATTGGTTCATGTTGAAATTTTAAAATCTTATTATTTGTCATATTTTATCTTAATTTGTAATCTGTTCAGGATTATTTGTCATATTGTTTAAGAAGAAAAAAAAGAGAAAGCTAAACAAAAAAGTGAGGCAAACTCAAAGTAAAATTTGGGTGGATTTAGAATTATGGTCTTTGGTACAGGATTCATATGCAGTTATAGAATGATGATATATTGACATGTTCTTATGATCATTACTTTTAAATTCCTTTTTTTGAACTCGGATGATGATTTTATTTGTGTAGCTTTGTGTTAATGGAGATTTTGTTTTGTTTGTCATGACAGTTGGACGTTCATAGATGTACAGAATGCGGACAAGTTTTGCCAGAAAGCTACCAACCTCCAGCCGATGAGGATTGGACAACTGGGATTTGTGGTTGTGCTGATGATACTCAGAGTTGTAAGACTCTCATTTACTTTCTTAATATTTATTTTCTTCTGCTTAGAGTAATAATTTTACAAGACTTATAGATAATCTAATATTTATGTTAGATCACATTCTTATACCAAAGGTTACTCACTGCAACAGTTTCAAAAGTCTTTTGGTAATCAAATTAGATGAGCATATGAGAAAATATTATTGTTTTTATTTTTATTTTAAAGCCAAAGGTATTCACATATGCAATTTGGGATAAGTTGTTGAAGGCTTAGGACTAGAATATAATAATTTTTTGTATATGTAATTCTTTTCACGATTACTTTACATCTAGAATTAGAGCTAGAAGAGAAGGAATACAAATAAAACTATTATATTCATGGTTTGTCTTTTAGTGTTGAGATTCTTTTAACACGATGAAATTGATGATGACTGAGAAAAATGGGTTTTTATTTTTAATGATTAGGACGAAAAATATTTCTATGTACCACATTCTCTTGTTCATTGGTCATCTTATTAATATGTGTTCTTGTGTTGTAGGTTGGACTGGACTCTTCTGTCCATGTGTCTTGTTTGGTCGTAATGTTGAAACATTGAGAGATGACATTCCTTGGACGAATGCGTGTGTTTGTCATGCCATTTGCGTTGAAGGTGGAATAGCACTTGCAGCAGCAACAACCTTCCTTCATGGTATAGATCCACATACTTCATTTCTCATTTGTGAGAGCCTGGTTTTTTCATGGTGGATGTGTGGCATCTACACCGGTCTTTTTCGACAATCGCTACAGAAGAAATACCATCTTAAGGTGAAAAAATTTCATACGTAACACGTAGAAAAATTCTTAAAGGAAAGTTAGGGGATCATTGATCATTGGTGATTTTAACTGCAAACAAAAATCTATGAGATACAAGTGTAAATTTTGTGGTGAAATTCTATTTATATTTTTGTGTGGGGCCAAAATACTTGTTGTGTCCTATCAGTTCATAACATATATTGAATAGATACTTTTCCTATTGGATGCTTACTCGTTGTGCTGATTACTTGTAGAATTCGCCTTGTGATCCATGCCTTGTGCATTGTTGTATGCACTGGTGTTCCCTTTGTCAAGAGCACAGGGAAATGAAGAACCATCTCTCAGACAGTGCTGCTTCACATATGACCATGATTAACCCGCCTCAGCTTCAAGAGATGGAATCCAATGAAAACAATCACTCTGCAGCTTCTGCCCCATCAAAACATGGTGATCACACCAACATGGAGATACAGTCTTTGTAGGATTTGTGTTCTGTCGTATAGATTTTTCTTCTTTCTGTTTTCCTTCTTTCATATGTTGATTTTATTAGGCGCGACAACATCAAACTTGTATTTTTCTTCAACAATGAGAGAACACTCATTCCATTCCAGGGTAAGAAGGGGTGGAGATACACATAAGCAGTTGGGTTCACACAAATTTGCACAGAGCATTTTCAGTAGATAGAATGTTATTTCAAAAAATCTTTTTCTTTCTACAATATATTTTTTGGTCTGTAATACTTGATCAAATTCCTATAATTAGTTTATACATTTCTATATAACTAGATCTCTTCATGATCAACTTATATGATACAATGTATTATATGATGGGAGTGTTATTTTACAAAGAATAAACAAATAATCATTGGATATGCGTGCCTAAAACCCTACGTCCACTCATTTCAGTTAGATTTTCTTATTAGTTGCTTGTATCCTGAACCAAACTAAAGCTAATATATGATTCAAGTAATTACCTTGTGTTACTTAGTATCAATCAAATTTCTTCTTAGATGTTTGATTCTTAATGTCACATACGGGTAGACTAAATTGTTTGGTGATTACAGTGTCTGTCTTCTCAAAAGAACGAGATTGTTGATGGAATTCCATAGATAGAGTTATTAAGCTTGTTATTATTTTTCCTATCCTAATACATTATGTTGAAACAATTGAGACATAGAGAATTTGAGAGTGAAAACAATTCTATTTCACTATGAGAGAAATTGCTCTTTATATACATTGTACAATCAAGTAATTAGCTTAACTTAGCTGAAGAGAATGTAAAATAGTTAGCTTACAACACAACTGGAAATAATAGAATTGACAACTCAACATAACCAACTTAACAAACTAACTACCTAACTGTCCTAAGTCCTAACACCTCCTCATGTTGAGCTAGGATAATGAAACTAGACTCAGTTTGTCTCGAAGAAGAGTAAATTGAGTGTTAAAGAGGGGTTTAGTGAGAACATTTGCAATCCAATCTTGTGCATGAACATGTTTGATAAGAAGTTGCTTGTTGAGAATCTATTCTAGCACAAACTAAAGGTGTAGCTCAATGTGTTTGGTTTTGGAATACAGAACTGGATTAGCAGACATGAGGACAGTGCTTTGGTTATCACACTAAATGTTAGAAATATGTAGCTGAGTGATGCTGATTTCTCCTAGAAGGGATTGTATCCGAACTAGCTCAGTTGTTGCATTGGCCAGACTCCTATATTCAGCTTCTCTACTAGATCTAGAAATGATCCTTTGTTTCTTTAAGCTCTAGGAAATGATATTGCGACCAAGGTAAAAGAAAAATTGTAATGTAGAGTGCCTATCATAAGAGTCTGACGCCCAATCAGCATCATAAAATCCTGTGGGTTGGAAAGTGGACCAGGCTTGAAGATGAAGTCCATGGTCTAAGGTGCCTTTGAGATGTTTAAGAATCTTCTTCACCATCTTACAATGATGTTCCAAAGGTTTCTACATAAACTGAGATACTTTGTTGACAACATAGGAAATTTGAGGCCTTATAATAACAACATATTGTAAATTGTACTAGGTAACTCCATATTAGAGATTCCATACTTTAATACATTACAGTCTAGTTTTACTTATATGATATGATCTTAATTCTGTACTCTTAAAAGATCATACACTCTTTATATGAATAAGAAAATTCATGATATTTATTAATTATTTTTTAATAATTAATATAGTTATTTATAATACATTTGTATTTTATATATTCAATAATAAATTATCCATTAATTACTTACTTTTAGGGTATAAATCCCAACATTACTCTCTAACGCTCCAACTCTTGGACAAGGCAATAGTGAGAATAATTCTGATTATTGTAGGCTTAACTACTGGACTGAAAGTCTCAGTAAAATCAAACACATATTGTTAAAGATAGCCCTTTGCAACTAACTTTGCTTTATACTTAGCAATAGAACTATCAGGTTGGTATTTGATATTGTAAACCCATCTACAGCCTATGGCTTTCCTCTCTTTAGGTAAGTGAAAAAGTGTCCAAGTCCTATTTTTAAGAAGGGCTGCAATCTCAGTTTTCCTAACAAAGTTCCACACATGGGTTTTTAAGACTTCTAAGACAGTAATAAGTTCTTAGGAAGCTATAAGAACCTTTGGCTTATAAGTACCAACTTTAGCTCAAGTGACCATAGGGTGATTGTTGACTGAGGGAGGTGGAATGGTAGTGTTTGTTGGTGCAATGCTAGTGTTTGTTGGTGTAGAAGACTCAGGTAAAAGATTAGGCAAATTGGATGTAGATCAAGGAGGCACAACAAAAGTGTGGAAGAAAGATAAGGAAGGGGGAGAAGGAGAAGAAGTGGTGGGATCAAAATGACTTGAGGACTGAGATGAAGATGATGATATGATCCGTAGGGGGATGGGAGTGGTGGGAGAAATTGGTATAAGGATAGATGGTATACTAGAGGTATCATGACATGAGGAACAAAGCTGAGCAAAAGAAAAAGAATACTCATAAAAAAAATGACATCTCTTGATAATAAATTCTACCATTGTCAGGTAAGCATTTATAACCCTTATGTTTAAGTCTGTAGCCAAGAAAAGTGCACTTAATATATCTGAATTCATGTTTATTTCTGCTTTTTGGTCTAGTGTTGGAATAAACTAGTAGGCCTAAAGATAGACAATTTGGGCCAAGCCCAATTTGCATAGGACCTTCTAGGAATGTACCTTTACTCCGTGAACAAATGGTCTTCTGCCAGTGATAATTCGTATCTAGAAGCAGCTCTAAAACTGTGATGCTAGAAGTTAAAACAACGTGTTAATGGAAGACCAGCCCAGTTTCCTTTTTTATTCAAGCGCACAAAATAGGGAAATGAATGCTCTTCAAATCTCGATAAAAGATCATATCAAGCTGAAAGGGAAAACTACCTAAATAAAGATTAAACAATTAATTCATGATTGATTGCCAACAATTATAGGACATAGTTTGGACTAATTCAACTGTATCTAATTTGCCTTGTCAGCAGATCATCTTCTTCGTAGCCTGGACTTCATTGGACAACCCAAATTATGTAACTCAATGTAATCTCCCAATTAGAGAGAAAAAGGGAAACTAAGTATAATTCTCTTAACACTATAAATACCCAATGAATCCTTCGAATTAACGGTTGAATTCTCTGATGAACCTTGCTTAGGCAAAATAGAGAACTTATGCTCATTGTATTCCTAAAGGCTTTTTAGCTTAAGTTACATAATAATATTTACTCCTGAACTAAGGCTCGTTAACGCCCCAACCACATAAAAATTATTTGTGTTGTTCTTACTCTTTCTCTCTTAATTATTTATTTCTATAGTTCTAATTATTTATAATTGGTTTTTCAAAAATCTTTGTAAATATTTTGGTACTTTCATTGAGAGCTGTAGGAAGTAGTGATACCATCTAAAGATTACGCTTAGTAATCATGGTACTCACCTATAACAAATATGGTCTTCACTTCATTGATCCTAATGCCAAAGTAGGAGATGCAGATTATCAAAATGAGGTGACTAGCTGTCACAAGGATCAAGTCGGCAAAGATACAGATTTAGACACTCCTGTATTTGGAGATGATGACTTAGAAGAGAACAATTCTGATGATGTTGATGATGATCCTCAAGAGACCTCAAAAGATGATCCTCAAGACACATCAAAGGATGATTTGTAGGATAAACTTGTTGAAGGCAGTGTTGGAGGAAAGGACAATCCCGACGAGTCAGATACCGTGGTCTCCATGGCCGAAAGGTTCCAGTTAATTGAAAATAGGTTATCTCGTCAAGATTAGTTCAACGAGATACTGCTTGAGAAGATGACAAGAATGGAGGTCGTGACGACAACCAAAGGGATCCCTAATAAGCAAACACCTCCAAAAATTGATGCTCCTAGAAGAATTGATCAAAAAGATCTTGGCACCTCAAATCCTTGCAAGGATAAAGGAAAAGGGATAGTTGGTGAAACATCGAAGAAGACTAATTCTAGAGGAAGAGTCGCATAGAAAGATAAGAGTGATGATAAAGTCAAGAAGTTTTCTTATAGGAAGGAAAATCATCGTCACAACAACTCTAGTAGTCAAAGCAATGAAGTTGATGAGGTACTTCAAGTTTTAGACGGTAATGGTGGAAGTCTCTCCATAAATGATCTTCGAAGAAGATTAAATGAGAAGAAAGAGAAAGCTAGACCCCGTAGGAATGATTTGAGAAATCATATCAATGACCGTGTTTACGGAAGGGAGTCTTCAAGTGACATAACCTAATGTTTAGAACGCAAAGTCGAAGAGTTGATGAAGGTTGCAGAGAAGATCTCCAGAAAGAAAAATGGTACTGTGTTAGACTCTAAAGAAGAAGACACAGAACCATGTGTGAAAAGAATAATAGATGCACCACTGCCAGAGCGCTTCAGAATGCCACAAATGGAATTGTACAAAGGCAGGACGGACCTCAGGGACCACCTGTCCAAGTACAACCGTATGATGGAAGTCGCTAACGCCAGTGATGATGCAAAATGTCTTTGCTTTCCACTGACTTTAAGCATATTCGTGGAAGACTGGTGGAAGATGTTATCTTCGGGATCGATCCACAACTAGAGAGATCTACAAGCAATGTTCAAAAAGTAGTTTTTATCAACACATGCCTTTCATCTGGAAGCTAGTTCTCTAACCAGTGTCAAACAACAACCTAGAGAAAGCCTAAAGAAATACACCCAATGTATGGTGATGTTGCTACTAAAACAAAGGTTATTGATTGTAGGAAGATGGTGGTTTTGACATCAGGATTAACCACACGATCTTTGCTATGGGGAGATCTTTAGCATAAAAGAGTAGATACTTTGACTTATTTCTTTACAAGAGATCAAGGATTCATGAACTTAGAAGAAGCTTACGCTTAAGTTTATGGAGTACTTCCAGTTTCTTCCATAGACATGACATCAACCCAAACTTTGCAGATGACTACTCCATCAATTTTACCTTCGGCAACTGCATTCACGAATCCTACCATTTACGGACCAAGTGTTTCTGTACAACCAGCTACATAGGCTAGTTTTTTTGGATTCAGAGCGATAGAAACTGTATTCAGTGTCACTCATGGACAAATAAACAAAAAAATAGGAGCTCCAGATCCAACATAAGCCAATCAAGGAGCAAGAGGAGTTCTAAGGGCCCACAACAAATGATTCTACAAAGAAAGGAAAGATTCAAGAGTCAAGATACTTTAAGTATACAATTCTTGTGGATACTTGAGAGAATATTTATAAGGAAACTTGTAACATGGTCCAATAAAGAAGCCTCAGCCAATGTAAAAGGGCAGAAGAGGAAAAAGAGATCCTAATAAGAGGTGTAAATATCATGGTAATATAGGGCACACCACCAATGATGTGATTATCTGAGGGATGAGATTGAAGGATTTGTTTGAAACTGGCATCTATCAAATTGGGTAAGAATTCCAGTCATTTATCCTAGATAGGGGGTTGCACAAGGACAGCTTTTTATTCTTGGACAACATGGAGCTAATAATCCTCCTTAGGGATTAGGACATTCACAAGCTCCTAGAATTCAAACTCTCAATGCACAAGCCCTTCAGCGGGTACAAAATGCTCCAATAGTAAGGCTTGTTGTAGCTCCTAGTCCTACAAATCCATATCCTCTAGGAGCAGCCCATCCTATGCTAGATGGTCATGTAGCAACCATTTCTTGTGGCCCACACATTGCCCGAAGCACCCAAAATGCACTGAAAAGGTACTTGAATGAGTTGGATCAAGACAAAACTTAAAATTTGGTACAAGCACCTACTCAAAGTCCTCGGATGATGAATTTGCCAATGAATTTCACAGAAGATGACACTAAGCATGTGCATTTTTTCCTCAATCATCCTTTGTGATAGAAGTTTTGACTGCGAATAAAAGAGTTTCCAAGATTCTCGTAGATAATGAAAGCTCTATCAATATCATTTTCAAAGATGCCTTCAAAGCCATCGGTCTTGTGGAAGCCAACTTGTTACCTTTTCCAATTCAACTGCAAGGCTTCAATGGAGACACGCTGATCCCAATGGGAAAAATACAACTTCCAATGACAATAAATGGAGAAGTCTTTGGAAGCTATGTGATGTCCTCTTTCAAGTACAACACCTTCGTAGTAGTTGATTGCCCAAAAACTTACATCGTTATCCTGGGATGACAATTTTTGGTTGATTTTGGAGAAGTAACATCCATCAACCACTTGTGCCTGAAATTCCTAGGCGATGCCAAAATGCTACAATGTTTCAACCAAGACTGTTCTCATGGTCCAAGGAGGAAATGAAGTAGAAGCTGGAACCACTTCTCAGTTAGAATTGGGGGTGGTCCGTGAAGAAGATGAACTAGATCAATGGGTAGGCATGGAAAGAACAATTGAGCCTATGGAAGAGCTAGAACAAGTATGCATTAATGATGAAGATCCTGTTGGGTTTTATGCCCTAAATAAAACTCATTTCAATATAATCAGATTTACTTATTAATATAGATCAGAAATAACATCTAATGTTGCATGGTTCACATGATTTATTTCATGATTATATGTACATAATGTATGAATTCTTCTGAAACCCTTTCACATACCTAATCCTGTTTATTGTGTTGTCAACACATTGGAAAGTAAACATGACTATGTGAATAAAGTTTCCTAGATTTATCAGACACAGGGTTTTACTGATATGATACTCTACAACAAGAGTTACTTGCATTTGGAGAAATGCTATGTTCTTTCCAAAGCATTGGTTAAAGTAAAGCTCAGGTTGGATCCATGGAGTATGCATCGGAAGGGACCGATATTGAACTTTGACTTAGATTTATTAAACTTACCGTAATATCTATTCAAGTTAATATCGCCTAGTTGATCCTAGATCAAATGATCTTAATCCTGTTATGATTAAGCTCAATCTCAAGAGGCTATTCGTGTTCTTTGATTTGTTAGTTAAGCCTACTTTTAGGTCAGGGTGATACGTACATTTTGGGAACACGGTAGTGCAATTGAGTGGGAGCGCTAACATAAATGTTATAGTGAGATTTCTCTCACCTAGAAACTCGAGGCCAGACCCCTACTTAGAGGATACGTATACTCAGAAAGCTGAGATGTCCCTGAGGGACTCCTCGAAGTTTTAAACCTCGCTTAAGATAGAATCAGCGAGAGGTGGCGAGCATGACCGAAGTCTAATCGCATCCGAGACAAGAGAGCAGCTCGCATATATCGAACTATATGCGAGCATCCTCCCCGTGTCCGTGTATAAACTAAGAGAACGATTCTCTATAAATGCGAGTTGGTCCTAAGAACCCTGCAACCCTTAATAATGTAATATAGACTTGTGTGTCTAGGTCCTATCAGCCCGTCATGCGATGTCCACAGGAGGCGACTACCTAAGGACGCAGACATCCCGAGCATAATCGATGAACCCGCGAGTTTATAACCAGAATATGAACAGCCAACTCGCAGATTTAGAAGACGCATACGTTGATGAACTTAGTAACTGTCGTTCATTTATTAATGTTAACGTTGTTTAGTTAATTATTGTAATTCAATGTGTAAAAATGGATTGACAATGAATGCAGTCCTTGTATAATTAATTGGACACATGCTTTGTATAAAAAGGGGTGATCCACTGTGAAACGGCACCTACGAAACTCTTGCTACAGTGGACTAAGCAGACCGTGATCTGACTGAACCACTATAATTCTTTGTCTCTTTATCTATTTCCAGTTTTGGTTGATCATTTCTCATTCCAAGTTTGAGTACTCGCCATTTTAGGTTGAATACTCGCACTTGTTCTTCACGTAAATTTCTTCTTGTTATTGACAATATCATATAATTTGGTGTTGCGAAATTCACTCGATAACATTTGGCGCCGTCTGTGGGAAACGAGAATTAAGATCTTATTCACTTCAAGAAAAATACCATCATGGCTGGAAATCAAACAAACGGAGGAGCTAACAACGGGTCCATCAACATTGGGATGATGAACGTACCGTTATCCGGAGCTGGAACACCGCCTGTGGACGTCGTTAATGGCAGAGTAGGGAGGAGCAACATCAGACCCCTCAACTTGTTCCCAGAAACAACTGACCCTCATGTCGGGGATACGTCCACACCACCAGCAACCATGCATTTTCCCCCTGTCACTCCGGCAGTGGTATTCGAGGGAATCATCCAGCTCACCACTAATCAGTGTACTGCGATTCAGGACCAACTGCGTGCACTACAGGCAGAAGTGGATGGACAGAACCGGGCCCGACGCCCCCCTCAAGTCCCTACTACTCGCACGGACAACCCTCAGGTAACAACTTCTAGACGTCGTACAAACCGTGTACGTAGGGAACGAAGAACCAACCCTGAAGGCTTGGACCTGAACCATCCAACATCGAGGGACCAATCCGTGAGGTATCCTAACCAGGGCACGCAGACTAATGAAGACCCTGAGCGACGCAATCCTCACAGTCGACAACCAAGAGACAATGACGCAGAATCAGCCTCTTTGTCATCGCATGGTCGTACATCGAGTAGATATACAAGGTCTGGCTCTGTAGAAATGCAGCAGGGGGGACACTATCAGGTACACCGAGGTGATCTGCGTGATCACCTCAACGCAGTTTTTAGAGCACGCTCTCGCGCCCCTCATAACGAGGAAACACTCCGTCCGTGATCCCCATGTGGACAATCAGGGTGTCAACACTCACAATAACCCGCCTACCGCACCGATTGCGACTACTGGAATCACCGTCCCAGCGAACCTCGCCGCAGTAGTTGCGACTCCGCAGTCACAGCAGTCCCAACTCCTGCGACTGGAGGGATTGACCAAAGCATGCTTCTGCAAGCTTTGAAAATGATCGAGCAGCAACGAAAGCCCATATACAAGTTGCATGGGACCTCACCCTTCACTACGGAAGTGCGACAAGCCCAACTTCCTAAGGGATTTCGTCTATCCGAATCCCTAAAGTATGAAGGTACCTCTAACCCTATAGATTATCTTGAAAAATTCAATACTATAATGGAGGTGGATCAGGTACCACAGCTTGCAAAATGCCGCATTCTTGTGGCAACACTCGAGGAAAACACCCACGATTGGTTTACCTAATTGCCCGAGGCATCAATATCGACATGGGAAACCTTCGTCGACTTATTCCTCATGCATTTCCAGGCCACGATGACCTATAGGCCACCTTATACGACTTTGGCCAACATCAAGCAAGAACCCGGTGAGTCTTTACAAGACTATTTTAAATGGTTTAACGCAGAGGTAACAAAAGTCGAGAAGGCTCCCGAGTCTTCGCTTGTTTGTATGTTGATAACAGGTATTTTTTTGAGGACCGACTTCTGGAAGGAGTTACAAGCTCGGAGACCAGAATCCTTAGTCGAATTCTTCGCCATGGCCGAACCCCATAAGAGAATCGAGAATTCTCTGGCAGAGTTGGAGAAGGGCAAGGATAAGCTCAAATCACCAATACCGCGATCAAGATCTCGCAGTCCCCGAGGGAAGAACTCCAGGGGCCGAAGCCCAAGAAGACGCAGCCCATGGAGACAGCGAAGTCCGAAGTTGGCCAAGTCTCCTCCCAAAAAGTAATCCTCGCCGAAGAGGAAGGGTGGACCCCGTTTCGTCAATTATACTGAACTCGCAGTGCCTCGAGACCATATCTATGCAATCGAAGAAAGAAATGGAGTCTTCAAAAAGCCGCCCCCCATCAGGAGAAATCGCGACAGAAGAGACCCCAAAAAATTCTGTAAGTACCACAAAGACATTGGTCATACCACATTAGAATGTTGGGTCTTGCAGGATGAAATTGAGGAGCTGATTCGGAGAGGAAAGTTCGACAAGTATAAGAAGGGCGAGGAAAGTCATCCCCGAGCGGATGACAAAGAAGAAAACCAAAATGCGAGCGGTTCGAGAACACCTCGCAACATCTTAACTATTATTGGAGGACCCCATATCGCAGGAGACTCCCGCAAGTCGCAAGAGCGATATGCCAGAGAAGCCAAGGAGAAGCCGCTCACCAATGTGAACAATCTTAGTGAGCGGCCCGAGAAGCTGTTTAAGAAGGAATGCGACGACATCACCTTTATGGAGAGTGATGCGAGATGGGTCCATCACCCGCATTTCGATGCATTGGTTATCATCGCCAATATTGGCGGAGATAATGTCCACCGCATACTCGGTCGACAATGGAAGTTCAGTAAATCTGTTGAACTTCCAAGCCTTCAAACAAATGGGATTGCAGGAGAAGGACCTGCGGCCTGTGACGTCGAGCATCTATGTCTTTACTGGCAACGTCATAGCATTAAAAGGAATGATCAAACTCCCAATCACCTTGGGAACTCCCCCGGTAACAGCCAAGTCAATGGCTGACTTCGCAGCAATCGACCAGTATTCTGCATATAATGTCGTGATTGGTCGACCGATCCTGAAGGAGATGAAGATCATAACATCGATCTATCATCTCACAATGAAGTTCCCTACTCCCACTGGAGTAGGTTCTGTACGAGGAGTCCAAGAAGATTCGCGAGAATGCTACAACACAGCAGTCAAGCTCGCGGAGAAAAGGACAGTAAATGTTATCTACCTGTTGGAGGCACCACCTCCTCGCCAGGAGATCCTCAAAATCGAGGAGGTCCCGCACATAGAAGAACCAGATTTGGATCTAAGAATCCTCGATCATCCCGCCGCAGCCCAAGCCGCGGAAGACACCATTGAGGTACCTATAGATCCTGTAGACAATAGCAAAGTTTTAAAAATTGGTTCTAAGTTAAATTTTCAGTAGCGAGAACAATTAACGACCTTTTTGAAACAAAATCTTGATGTTTTTGCTTGGAAACATTCAGATATGGTCGAAATATCTCCGCAGGTCATGTGTCATCGCTTGATCATTGACCCCGAGGTGCGAGGTGTCCGACAAAAGCGCCGCAAAATGGACACTGCGAGGTACCAAGCGCTAAAAGAAGAAGTCGACCGCCTCCTAACCTGCGGCTTTATATGGGAGTCGTTTTATCCCAACTGGTTAGCGAACCCAGTACCCGTGCCTAAGCCTAATGGCTCATGGCGCACATGCGTTGACTTTACAGATCTAAATAAAGTCTGTCCCAAAGACAGCTTTCCCCTTCCTAGCATTGACCAACTTGTTGATGCCACTGCAGGTCATGAACTTCTGAGCTTTATGGACGCATACTCGGGATATAATCAAATCCCGATGTATGAGCCCGACTAGGAGCACACCTCGTTCATTACTGATCGAGGACTATACTGTTACAAAGTAATGCCTTTTGGTTTGATAAACGCAGGTGCGACTTATCAGAGGCTAGTAAACATGATGTTCACAGATCTCATTGGAAACACCATGGAAGTATATGTTGACGATATGCTCGTAAAATCTCAACATGCGAAGGATCATATTGCCCATTTACGGGCCATGTTCGATATATTGCGACGATATAAGATGCGGCTAAACCCTTTGAAGTGCGTCTTTGGAGTTGGCTCCGGGAAATTCTTGCGTTCATGGTTAATCAGCGAGGAATAGAGGCCAATCCTGCGAAGATCAGGGCATTGGTGGAAATGTCATCGCCAACCAAGCCAAAAGAGGTCCAAAGCCTCACAGGTAAAGTCGCTGCTTTAAACCGCTTTATATCACGATCTTCTGATAAGTGCAAGGAGTTTTTCTAGATTCTAAAAGGCAACAAAAAGTTCCACTGGACCGAAAAATGCGAGGAGGCTTTTCAAGCCTTAAAAACGCATTTGGGGCAACCTCCGGTCTTATCGAAGCCCATGACCGGCGAAGTCCTATCCATCTATTTAGCAGTGTCAGAATATGCGATTAGTTCAGTACTAATACGCGAGGATCAAGGACGACAATACCCGGTGTATTATGTCAGTAAGCGATTACTAGATGCCGAGACACGCTACCCCCAAATGGAAAAGTTGGCCTTTGCCTTGATAACATCGTCAAGAAAATTGCGACCTTATTTCCAGGCTCACAGTATCGAGGTCTTGACAAACTACCCACTGAGGCAAGTTTTGGCAAAACCAGAAGCATCAGGGAGGATATTGAAATGGGCGATGGAGTTGAGCCAATTCGACATCAAGTATAAACCAAGAACTGCGATCAAGGGGCAAGTCTTTGCAGATTTTATCCTTGAGTTCCCCAGCACCGAGGTAGCACTCATAGAAGACAAAAGCGACATTGCTATAGTGAATAGAGAGATGTGGACATTGTACGTCGAAGGAGCCTCAAATAACGAGGGTTCTGGTAGCGGGATCTTATTAATCAGTCCAAGCAATTTTAAGGTACATGCTGCTTTACGTTTTGAATTTTCTGCATCTAACAATGAAGCCGAGTATGAGGCATTAATCGCAGGATTGAAACTCGCTCTCGAGATGAAAGTCGAGTATCTTCAGGCTTTTAGCGGCTCCCAAATCGTGGTGTGCCAGGTGAATGGAGAATGTCTGGCAAGAGGCGGGAGATTGGTTAAATATTTAGCCATTGTATGCGAACTAATGCAGAAATTCAAAAAAGTAATTGTGTCTCGAGTACCGCGTGCTCAAAATTCACACGCAGACGCACTGGCCCGTTTGGCATCAACTAGAGAAGCCGAATTGCTCGATGTAATTCCGGTAGATGTATTGGCTCACCCAACTATAAATCAAGAAGTGATCATGGAAATAGATACCGTTCAGGAGGTAACCTGGATAACCCCAATAGTCGCATACCTAGAAAAGGGTGTCTTACCCGATGACAAGGTAGAAGCAAGAAAGCTGCGACAACGAGCCGCCTGATATGTAATGTACGATCAAAGGTTGTATCGCAGAAGTTTTAATCAACCGCTACTCAAATGTATCAGCGGGGAAGATTGCAATTACATACTTCGTGAGGTACATGGGGGAATTTGCGGCAATCATACAGGGGGTAACTCCCTTGCACTAAAAATCATGCGACAAGGGTATTACTGGCCAACCTTGCGACAGGATGCTCTCGCTTTTGCGAAGAAATGCGACAGGTGTCAGCGAATAGCCACATATACCCACCAACCTTCGAGTAACCTACATTCTATCACAAGTCCATGGCCCTTCGCAGTATGGGGGATCGACTTAATAGGCAAGCTACCTAAAGGGAAAGGTGGAGTCAAATATGCAGTAGTAGCAGTAGATTATTTCAGGAAATGGGCCGAAGCCAAAGCACTCGCAACCATTACAGCAACTAAATTGCGCGAGTTTGTCTATAACTCCATAATTTGTCGATTTGGTATTCCATGCAAACTCATCTCAGACAATGAAAAGCAGTTCGATTGTAAAGAGATGCGACAATTATGTGACGATTTGGGAATCAGGAAGGCATTCTCCGCAGTTGCTTACCCGCAAAGCAACGGACAGACTGAAGCTGTTAACAAAATAATAAAACACACCATTAAAGGTCGAGGAGTTTGCTTGGAAAGGCGTTTATCAATTCGCTCTTGCTGCTTTTCAGAAGGCTCCTTGTACACTGGCTCTCTCCAAAGACTCGCGTTCTCAGGAATCAGTTTGTGTTCACGCAGTTTAGCAGTTGTACACAACAATCGCCAGTCGCGATCTTGTACAGGAAGGCTCCACATAACTTCAGCTGTTTCTCTGCGAGTCGAGTCGAGTGTGGGACGAGACGGTCTATCTGTGAAAACCAAAAGAAAAGAGCGAGTCAGATTAAAACCTCAAAGTAACTCAGAAAAATATCTAAGTCAGGAGACATGCGACGTACTAGGTCGACGGTTAAAGTCAGTTCTAATCCCTGGGACTTTGAATATGTAGAACCACTTTGATTTCCAATCTCCCATATTAGATACCATCCCTTCTACCCTGTTAATCTCAGAAGTCGCTCATTTGCTGAAGCAGTAGAAACCATTGTGAAGGCCTACGCTTTTTATATCGTAGAAGTAGCTAAACTCTTCTACCGAGGGAGCCCTATGTACATACTCCATATACATCGCATAAAAAGCCAGGGTTGTGCGATAGCTGTTGGGGTTAGCTGGAAAGGAGATACATCATAACGCTTGAGGATAGCCGCGATAAAGGGATGGAAAGGGACCGATACCCCACATCGGAGAATGGGTATTGAGATTACCACATCCTCTGTGGGGATAATCGCTGGATTAGTAAAAGGAAGGTGCGCCCTCTGAGTCGGCTTAGGTCGCAAAGAAGCAAGTCGCAATAGGTTAAGCCTCGTAAAGGTGGTGAGGTCTGATTTGGTAACTCTCGAAACCAAATCCTTGCATGAGAAAGGCTCGTTCAGCTGGGTGTCGTCCACCGAGTCAGTACCGCTCCCTTCTGCCTCTTCCTCCTCCTCCCCGGATTCACGAGCTGGGGCCGTCCAGTCGTCGTCTGTCTCCTCGACCTCGACGTCAGGAGCATGCCTCTAGTGAATAAGATAGTCACGGGCTGACACCGTAGACTCACTATCTCGAGTATCAATGGCCCCAGGTTCAGCGAGCTCCTGCACCATTTTCTCGATGTCTGCAGAAGACATCGGACCTAGCTCTATACCTACAGTAGGTGCGATCTCCTCTTCTGAGATCGAAGTTGGGATAAAGCTATCTTCCTCCTGGTCCTCGTCACCATCGAATGCGTGGCCTCCCGAGCCGAGCAGCTGACTATCCGACAGGTCGCTCATCTGAAAGATAGAAGATCTTTTCAGCATGGTGACTGTGTGAAAACAAAGTAAGTGATCACACTCGCATAAAGTCGCACTTGATAGAATGGTCAGCGTTCTTGCGAATACTGACCACTCCATCAATATGCGAGTAGAGAGAAAACTAAAAATGCGAATAGAAAAGCATCCCAATGAATGGTCAGGGGCGCCCTGGTGACCTCAGCGACATGCGTCTCCTGGCATGACCCTGAGGTAACGAGGAGGCACCCACCATTTGTAGGAGTCTAACTAGAGTCGCAGCCTGTGAATAAGTCACGCATCCTGGGCCAAGCGATATACCTCTAGAAACGGCTGGGAGAAACTCAGTGACTCAAGGGGCATGCGTTCTCAAGCATGACCCTGAAGTTAGTGAGGTACTCCCACCGTTTCGAGAATATCTACCAGCCAAAGAGTACGCTCATCAGAACATTAACACATGTCGCAAATGGCTGGGTGTATCACAATATCTCAAGGGGCATATAACCGCGTATATGACCATTAGAATACTGTGACACACCCACCATTTGGAAAACTCAGTTAATGTTCTCGCGACTAAATTCACAGTATACAAAACCCTAAAAGATCTAGGCAACAATCAGAAGCAAGTAAGTCTCGCAAATATGCGAGTATTCGAAGTGTTCATCCGAATACCCGCGAGTATTCAAAGCATGAAACAGTGCCTATTCAAGTATTTCTTACACCGTATGCGGTTATGCCAATTTACAGGTCATTCTCTATGAAATTACCCAGGTTTTTACCTAAAAAACATAGCCTCATACATACCATCTATAAACATTCATTCTTAAACCACCCTCATGCATACTAAAAACCCAGAAAATACAGTCCCCACTCAAACAGAAAACGAAACACAATGAAGATTCGAAAACTAACCTTTTACTTCTGCTAAATCTGTTCCCACGAATCGCCCTTGACAGCACTGTGGAGTCAAGAAAAACCCACAAAGAAAGGCAAAAATCTGGGCAATTTATGGAAGTGTTTTTTGGTGGTTTCTCTGAGAGTGAAGAAACAAAGGAGTTAAGGAAGTTAAAGAAAAATGAGGGAAAATGGGGATTTTTGGTTCGAATCAGGGGGTTTAAATACCCAAATCCCTCATTAATTGGGATCACGACACGTGGCAGCTGGAATGCCTAGAGTCGCCCAATCCAACGGCCAAAGATGGCCACGCCTACACAAAAACTGAAGAGTTTAGTGACGTGGCATCATAAACGCAATAAAAGTAATGATTGTAGCCGTCATTTTTCGAAACCCTCGAAGGGACAACCAAAGGTCACCTCCTCGTGACAACCTTTCACCTGTCTCTCGAGTATAGTTTCCCTTGTGACCGTACCTGTCACATCGCGAAACTAGGGGCATGTGTTATAGTGAGATTTCTCTCACCTAGAAACTCGAGGCCAGACCCCTACTTAGAGGACACGTATACTCAGAAAGTTGAGATGTCCCTGAGGGACTCCTTGAAGTTTTAAACCTCGCTTAAGATAGAATCAGCGAGAGGTGGCGAGCATGACCGAAGTCTAATCGCATCTGAGACAAGAGAGTAGCTCGCATATATCGAACTATATGCGAGCATCCTCCCCGTGTCCGTGCGTAAACCAAGAGAATGATTCTCTATAAATGCGAGTTGGTCCTAAGAACCCTGCAGCCTTTTATAATGTAATATAGACTTGTATGTCTAGGTCCTATCAGCCTGTCATGCGATGTCCACAGGAGGCGACTACCTAAGGACGCAGACATTCCGAGCATAATCGATGAACCCGCGAGTTTATCACCAGAATATGAACCGCCAACTTGCAGATTTAGAAGACGCATACGTTGATGAATTTAGTAACTGCCGTTCATTTATTAATGTTAACGTTGTTTAGTTAATTATTGTAATTCAATGTGTAAAAATGGATTGACAATGAATGCAGTCCTTGTATAATTAATTGGACACCTGCTTTGTATAAAAAGGGGTGATCCACCGTGAAATGGCACCTACGAAACTCTTGCTACAGTGGACTAAGCAGACCGTGATCTGACTGAACCACTATAATTCTTTGTCTCTTTATCTATTTCCAGTTTTGGTTGATCATTTCTCATTCCCAGTTTGAGTACTCGCCATTTTATGTTGAATACTCGCACTTGTTCTTCATGTAAATTTCTTCTTGTTATTGACAATATCATATAATCTGGAGTTGCGAAATTCACTCGACAACAATAAACATGGAATCTATAGCTTCTATCTGGCAAATAGTAAGTAAAGGATGATCTCCTTCGAGCTTGACCAAACGAAAATAAATGGTGGAGATCTCATTTCACATAAGCTGAAATATCATTTATACGGGGTTAATTGTTTTAAGGATTAAAATACATTGTAGGGTGTAACGGTAATATAATCCCTTTACAGTGTAGATCATTCATATAGAGGATCATTGATCAAATTAGGATTATAACAATGGATAACTAATGATGTGTCTGTATGGTGGAACATATAGAACATTCTATATACTGAGAGTGCAATTCTAAGTTCTATGCGTGGATTCAACGAAGAATTAATAAGTCAGTGAATTTAGGTTATAAATTCTTGATCTGCTTATTGGAAGCTCGGTTATATAGACCCATGGTCCCCCCACTAGTTGAGATAATATTGCTTGTAAGACTCATATAATTGGTTTTGATTAATCAATTATAATTCTCAAATTAGACTATGTCTATTTGTGAATTTTTCACTAAGTACGGGCGAAATTGTAAAGAAAGAGTTTTAGGGGCATATTTGTTAATTATGATACTTTGTATGGTTCAACTAATAAATATGATAAATGACAATATTATTTAATAATTATTTATAATTATTAAATAGTTAGAATTGGCATTTAAATGGTTAAATTTAAAAATTGGCGTTTTTGAGAAAATCAGATGCAGAAAAGATAAAACTGCAAAATTGCAAAAAGTGAGGCCCAAATCCACCTTGCATGGCCGGCCACTTTTGTATGGTTTTCCCTCTGATATTTTCATTATTTTAATGCCAAATAATTCAAACCTAACCCTAGTGGAATGCTATAAATAGATAGTGAAGGCTTCACGAAAATTACACTTTTCTTCTGACTTTTCATTCAGAAAAAACTGAGCCTTTTTCTCTCCCTATCTTTGGCCGACCCTTCTCTTTCTTCTTCCTCTTCAATTTCGAAATTCTTAGTGTTAGAGTAGTGCCCACACACAGCAAGTGATACCTCAATCATAGTGAGGAAGATCGTGAAGAAAGACTTTCAGCAAGAAGGAGTTTCAGCACTAAAGAATCAAAGAAAGAAATCCAGGTTCAGATATTGATAATGCTCTGCTACAGAGAGGAAACAAGGGCTAGATATCTGAATGGAAGGAGTCATTATATTCCACTGCACCCAATGTAAGCTTTCCTAAACTTTATATGTGTTTATTTCATCGTTTTAGAAAGTTCATATTTAGGGTGTTAATCAACATACTTGTGAGTAGATCTAAGATCCTGGTAAAATAATTTCCAACAACTGGCCTCAGAGCCATGGTAATTGATTTGCTTGCAAGAAATTTGGACTTTAAAACGATTGTTTGATGTTTTGGATGGTATCATGTTGTATTGAGTGTTATTTGATGATTGATTGATGTTTGTGAATTTTTCGTGAAAAATAATTAAATATCTGTTTCTGGAATTATTTTTATTGGATAGTATGGAAAACATTAAGCAAGTTACCTTTTTACAGAACTCAATTTCGATTTAATTTGAATTAGTTATGATTTTTTGAAGTTTCGAAAAATCGGGGTGGTGTCGCTGCACCTCGTGCGCGCGCGGAAATCATGCAACCTCCCCCTGCGCCGAGTTTTCACGCCCAAACACCCCCCATGCGCGCGCGGACATGTATGCTCAGCATACTGTCCGTACAGCTCGCAAATTTTTCGTTTTTCTTCGTTTTTTCATGCTATTTCATGGATTTAACTTCCGATTTTTTGTGTAGTTCTGTATTTATACATTTACTATTCCTAATTCAATTCTAATTATCATAATTAATTTAATTAATATTTTTTTTTTAAAATTTAATTCATGATATTAGTGTAATTTGAATTTGAAAATAGTAAATATCTATCATTTTGCTTAATTATCTATCTTATTTTTAAATTTGATTATATCTTATCTTATTTTTAAATTTAAGGTCAGATATTAAATTTTTTAAATTAATTTTTTTTAAATAATTTGACCTTATTTAAATTTAAAATAAGATAACTATAATCATGTAATTTTAAATAGATGTAAGATATTTTGCTAACTTTTAAATTTTGTTATTTTATTTATTTAAATTACATTTAAAATTTGAAAAAGATATTCATTTATCTTTTTAAATTTTTTATTTAATTTTTATTTATAAAATAACATTAAACTTTTAAAAGTAGTTAGCAAATTTTGAAATAATTATTAGGTTGGTTGAAACCTAATTTTTTAAAATTGTAGGTTTAATTTTTTAAATATTTTTTTTTTAAAATTTTTGAAAAATAAATTTTTTATTTATTTAATTAATTATTTTTCAAAATTATTTATTTTAAATTAAATAAATCCTACATCCAACTATCCAGCTAACCTTGTGCAGGAGTATGTGTTTTAGCTTGTTTATAAGTTTTTAAAACCTGTTATTACTTGATTGCAAATAGCCATGGTTAACTTGTTGACAGATCCAATGATCTGATTTTAACTCATGGCTCCCTTGGTCAAGTAAATAATTTGTAACAGGTAATTTTCACAATCTTCTTTCATCTGTGTATGACCTAGCAACATGATAGGATCCATCCAAATTGTGTGCCTGTGTGAGCCTATGTGTTTAATTTCATTATAGATGCATATAGGTTGTTGTTGCTAAATAAAATATCATAGTTCTTGATAGATTTTATTTAGGCCCATTTAGTTTTTGGGCCTATTCAATTAATAACAGTTGTTCATTTTAAGGTTAAATTCCTCTCTTTTGGGCTGTGTGAGAGTTGGGAGCCATAGTAGTGGGTACGACATACTGAACCCAGCACCCCCTCACATGAACCACCCGAATTGTGAAGGCCCATTTGCCTGATTTGAATAACTGTACTGGGTTAATTAAATTAGTTTAACCTAATAAAATTGATTAGCAACATAATTAATTTCATTTATTGTGAAATTAATTTAAGAAAACCATAGTTTAAAGAATTTTATATTCTAAGCTAAACTATATGTATTTTCTTGTATTTAATTAAATATAGAATTATAACCATCTAGATTCTTTCTGAAGCTTAATTTAAATTTTTCATTAAATATTCCTATTTAAGTTGATATTTAGTTATCTCTAACTAATCAACTTAAATCTGAATATCTTTTGGATTTAAAATTTCAAAATTAAGTTGAGAAATTTTAGGTATTGGTCATTAAGATTCTTTAGATATTTTTTAAGTTGATATCTTTTCGAATATTAACTTAAAATGGAATATTTTCAAATTAAGTGGTTACAACTTAATTTTGATATTTAATTAAATTTAAATTTGAAAAATATTTAAGTTCTAGATTTTTTCTAATACAACTTAAATTAGATATTTTTTTTCAAATTTTGTGGAAAAGATACTTAGTCAAATAAGATATTTTCTAGATAGCTATTTCTAGACTACTTATTATTTCTAATATTAAATAGGAAAATATTATAAATTGTGAAATTAATTATTTAAATAATTAATTTTGGTACAATTTATTTTAAGTATATTTTTTCCTAGTATTAAACTAGAGATTAATAATTAAGCCTTCTCTACACTTAATTATTTATTTCTTGAATTTAATACATTTAATTAATTTGAAAATTAAATATCTAAGCTGATTTTCATCATGATACTTAAATATTTCTTTTTCATGACACTTAATTAAATAGAAAATTATTTTAAGTTGAAATTTAATTTTTCAACTTAAATTTAAAAAAAATTCAAAATATATTTTTTCTTTATTTTATTAATCAAATTTCGAAATTGCATTTCTTAAATGGTGGAATTTCAAATTTTATTTGAAAAATAGATTAAAGTTGTAAATTATTTATTTTAATTTTGGACCAACTTAAATCAATGATTTTTTCATTTATTGATTAATTTAAAATAAATGAATTAAAGTATATTATTAGAAATTGAATTAATTAGTCCATGAAAATCTAGATAGATATTATCTGTTTTTGCTTGAAGTATTTTTCTAGTGTATTTAATTAAATAAAAAATTAATATTTAAGTTTATTTTCACCATCATACTTAAATATTTGAAATTTTTCTTATATATTTAATTAAATAGAAAAATTATATTTTTTGTTGTAAATTAATTTTATTAATTAATTTTGGGCCAACATTAAATTAGAATAATTTTTCCAGAATTTATTTTTTATTTTAACATGCATTTTCGAAAAATTGTATTCTTAAGTACTTTAATTTTTCGAAATACAATATGTATGTATAGAAAATTAAATTTTAGTTGTAAATTAATTTTGTAACAACTTAAATTGAATATTTTTTTCTAAATATTTATTGGAAATTATTACTAAGATGGAAATAATTCATGGTATTTACATATCCATCTAAGATGGAATCTATAGCTTCTATCTGGCGAATAGTAAGTAAAGGATGATCTCCTTCGAGCTTGACCAAACGAAAATAAATGGTGGAGATCTCATTTCACATAAGCTGAAATATCATTTATACGAGGTTAAGTGTTTTAAGGATTAAAATACATTGTAGGGTGTAACAGTAATCTAATCCCTTTACAGTGTAGAACATTCATATAGAGGATCATTGATCAAATTAGGATTATAACAATGGATAACTAATGATGTGTCTATATGGTGGAACATATAGAGCATTCTATATACTGAGAGTGCAATTCTAAGTTCTATGCGTGGATTCAACGAAGAATTAATAAGTCAGTGAATTTAGGTTATAAATTCTTGATCTGCTTATTGGAAGCTCGGTTATATAGACCCATGGTCCCCCCACTAGTTGAGATAATATTGCTTGTAAGACTCATATAATTGGTTTTGATTAATCAATTATAATTCTCAAATTAGACTATGTCTATTTGTGAATTTTTCACTAAGTAAGGGCGAAATTGTAAAGAAAGAGTTTTAGGGGCATATTTGTTAATTATGATACTTTGTATGGTTCAACTAATAAATATGATAAATGACAATATTATTTAATAATTATTTATAATTATTAAATAGTTAGAATTGGCATTTAAATGGTTGAATTTAAAAATTGGCGTTTTTGAGAAAATCAGATGCAGAAAAGATAAAACTGCAAAATTGCAAAAAGTGAGGCCCAAATCCACCTTGCATGGCCGGCCACTTTTGTAGGGTTTTCCCTCTGATATTTTCATTATTTTAATGCCAAATAATTCAAACCTAACCCTAGTGGAATGCTATAAATAGATAGTGAAGGCTTCAGGAAAATTACACTTTTCTTCTGACTTTTCATTCAGAAAAAATTGAGCCTTTCTCTCTCCCTATCTTTGGCCAACCCTTCTCTTTCTTCTTCCTCTTCAATTTCGAAATTCTTAGTGTTAGAGTAGTGCCCACACACAGCAAGTGATACCTCAATCATAGTGAGGAAGATCATGAAGAAAGCCTTTCAGCAAGAAAGAGTTTCGGCACTAAAGAATCAGAGAAAGAAATCCATGTTCAGATATTGATAATGCTCTGCTACAGAAAGGAATCAAGGGCTAGATATCTAAACGGAAGGAGTCATTATATAAAACTGCACCCAATGTAAGGTTTCCTAAACTTTATATGTGTTTATTTCATCGTTTTAGAAAGTTCATATTTAGGGTGTTAATCAACATACTTGTGAGTAGATCTAAGATCCTGGTAAAATAATTTCCAACAGATCCCACCAAAGTCATCAGACTGGGAAAGAATCTGCCTTCGGCAGTGAAAGAAAAGATTGTCTCCATAGTTAAGGAAAACATTGATGTATTGCCTTGGAGTTATTATGACATGACCAGAATCAGTCCTCGAGTAATTTTTCATGCACTAAACATAGATCCTAAGGCTGATCCAGTTTGACAGAAGCATCGACCCTTGGATCCAGTGAGATTGGAACCGGTGAATGCAAAAGTAGACAAGTTAACCAACATTGATTTCCTTAGGGAAGCTCTATATCCCATATGGCTAGCCAATCCGGTGTTCGTCCCAAATCCTAATGGGATATGGCACACGTGTATAGATTTCACAGATACAAACAAAGCTTGTCCAAAAGATTTTTTTTCACTTATGTTCATTGATCAGATGGTTGATGAAACATCGGGGTACAAACTCTTAAGCTTCATGGATGCATACTCCGCTTACAACCAAATAAAAATGCACGTGGCTGAGCAAGAGCATACAAGATTTAAAACTGACAAAGGCATCTATTACTACAAGGTCATGCCCTTTGGATTAAAGAACGTTAGACTTATCTACCAATGAATGGTTAACAGATGTTCCAGAATGTACTACGAAGAACATGGAGGTTTATGCCAATGACATGCTGGTGAAACCGTCGACTTCCATATACCTCGCGTACCACCAACGGAACTGAGGATGATGACCTTACCTTACCCATTTGCTATATGGGGGATTGATCTGATTGGGGAACTTCCCACAAGGCGAGGGGAAGCCCAAGTACACAGTGGTAGCAGTTGATTTCTTCACTAAATGGATCGAGGTTGAACCTCTTGTCTCTATAGCCTACAAGAAAGCCCTCGACTTTGTTGCCAAAAACATTGTCTGCAGGTTTAGAATTCCAATGAAGATAGAGTCCGATAACAAAGTTCGATGGAGACTTATTCAATGAAAACTGTGAGAGGAACAAAATAATTAAGAGCTTCTCGTCAGTATCTAGGCCTCACGCGAATGGACAAGTGGAAGTTGTTAACCAAACCATGAAGGATACTATCAAGAAGAAGTTAGATGCTGCCAGATGAACTACCTCAAGTACTCTGGGCTCACATAAGTACTGAAAAGACAACAACGGGACATACTCCATTCTCGCTGGCATTTGGCTCGGAAGCAATGTTACCTGTGGAAGTAAACAACCCGACTCATAGATGAGAGTTTTATAATCAAGAAGAAAACCAAGAACTCATAAAACTATCCTTGGATCTACTTGATGAAAAATGCATTGAGTCGCAAGTTACTAATGCAGCATATCAACACCGAGTAACAAGATACTTCAACAAAAGGGTCAAAAAGAAGCTATTCAATGTTGGAGACTTGGTGCTAAGGCGAGTATTTGCAAATACGAGAGATGCATTTGTAGGAGTATTCAACCCGAACTAGGAGGGTCCTTATGTGATTGAAGCGATAGTAAGAACCGGGGTTTACAATTGGCTTGAATGAATGGCTCGCTAATAAAGAACTACTGGAATGTGGAACATTTGTGACCCTACTACCAGTAAATTAATGATTGTAACTCACATCTCTGATGTAATATTTTGAACATCAGTAAAGTTAATCATTTCTTTTTTCAAGTAATTATAAAGTGTTACTCTTTAAATTTACTTGAGGGGCATATGTGTATGATTAATGGAATTTATCTGGAAATACATAATATAATGCAAACCCATCACTTTAAAAAAAATTGAAAATTCTTTAAATTTCTCGATCAAACCTTTCTGGCGAGAAAGGAGGATCAAACTATTACGAATAGCTTTTTGATTAAAAACCTGTCTGACAAGAAAGGAAAATCAAAAGTTATAAATGAGATATAACTCATAACTCACAATATAAAGCTAAATACTAACGACTCGCATTGTATAGGAAAGTATTAAATGAGACATCAAGGTGTCTTGAAAAATGTACTTAAACCTAGTATATGAATAGACGATCTAACTATTCATATAAGCAATCAAAAATATAAAAAGTGATAAAATCATTAAAAGTATATTCAAGTTTGCTTGAAACAGATTATAACTGTTATTGCGAGGCAGAATTGATAACTGCTCACAAATTAAAAGCATGGCAGGTAATGAACTGCTCCAGCATATTAGACTATTAACTACTTAAAATGAAAGTGATTATGATAGATATACCCTCTGTAATCATTAAAAAGCACTTTTTATTAAAAGGAACTTTTTAAGGGGCAATTGTTATACCCGAAATTTGGCTAGCACTTCAGAGGAGGACACGTGTCAAACTGGGAGAATATGAATCAACAAATGTAATGATATTTATATTTGAAAATTGAATAACTCATTTAATGCAGAACAGACAGAGTATGTTTACAACTTACTGACTGTAAGGTCTTACGCGAGATAAAAATATACAAATCGTTGGCTCATACAGTAACGAGAAACCATACGACACCACTAGTACAAGATAAGGCATCAACCTCGCTACGCATGAAGAGACATAGACGAGGCATGATGACTATTAAGGCACTTATCTTATAATGCACATTATACAAACTAAATATAACGCTCAAGTAAATCCAAATAACTAATAACAAGGCATCCATCTCGCTATAGGAAGGCACACTCATGGTACCTTCACTAATCAGCTCCAGACATCTTTCAATTGGATCCACAATTCCATCTAGTCAGCTCTCTCAGATAGAAGCGGACACTCAAATGATGTTGACTACTGAAGTTTGCCTTGTCACCAAGAACTGCGATTGTGAAATGGAGCGTTATGTCTTCAAGCGCAGAAACGACAAGGTTTAAATTATCAACCTCAAAAAGACATGGGAACAGTTCCAGCTCGCTACCAGGGTTATTGTTGCTATGTTCCCAGCGAGACGTCCAATAACAATATGTGTTACAATGTATTTAATACACGTTTACATTGAACCAGTAAAAGTGGACCAAACACAGTTGTGTCATTTTCAAATGTTAACCGCATTTATTTTACGTGGGATGTAATTAAATCCCACGATTTCAGGGGATTATTATTGTAAAATATCAGTCAAATCTGTAATTAACTGCCCTCCTATGTAATTATAAATAGGAGCAGGTTACACTGAAAAAGGAATAAAAAACTTATTAGAAAAAAAGCCCTAGAACTGTATCAAAAATCTAATAAGATTGACTCGTGGACTATGCAGAATTTTAACTACAAAACCACATAAAAACCTTTTTGTTCCTATTTTTTCTTTACTGCTTTTGTTTTCTGTGCAAATCTATCACAATTTAGGCTCAAATATAGTCAACAAAAATTTGCGTTAACAACGTTCAATGATTATGTTGATACATCGTTGTTTTAGCATTTTTTATAAGATGTTTATATGTTATTTTCAAATACTTTCATTTTTTATCTTGTTGTTTTGTTACTGCAATTGAATGCAAGAAACTTGATTTCCAGTGATGATGTACTTAAATGTTGATCAGAATAGGCTTGTCATCTACTTCTATTCCTTTGATAAAATGAAGTGAGTTACATACATTGAAAGTGTACAAGAAAATATTCTGATCTTCCAAGAAGGTTCAAGCTATTGTGCATGGATTAGTGATTGAAAAGTGCGTTTGGATTTGGTTATGCATTGGAGAACAACATTTTTTAAGAAACATTGCTTTGTAGTTAATTTTACATGTATCTTGCACATGATATTGAACATTATAATTTTTTTAAATTTTTTTAATATATTTTAGTACAGTGAAAAATAACTATTATTATATTTTTAATTTATACATTAAGTATTTATATGATTCTGTTCGTACAAACAACGTGAAATCAACATGTTTAAAAAATAACAAAATTAAACAACATGTTTTCAACTTTAAAACAACTGTAAAACAACAAAAAATGTTATTTTTAAATATAAACAATTTTACTTCATATTTACAATCTAGTTTTATTAATGCCCTCACTTGATTCAAAATCAACATAATGTGTATTCTCTTATTATTTTTCATATCTGAATGTAAGAGATAAGATAAATTTTTATTTTAACATGTAAAAAATCTATTCCTTTAATTGTTGAACAACTAGTGTAGTGTATAACAATTTATAACTAACTTTACAACAATATGAAAATAACTTGATTTTATTTTCAAGTTGAAATAAGATGTTACAAAAACAACACAAAAGAAACTTCACAACATATAACATGAAAACAACTTAATGATTCTTTTGTAGACATTGTGTAGTTTTGTTTTTGTTGTTTTCAACCAAAACAATATCAATTGCTGAGCAAATAATTATAGATTTTTCAATATTTAACATCTTTGGAGATTTGCTTTTGGATGTTTTCTTGTTGCTTTATGGTTGTTTCTGCAGTCAAAGTCCCAATATCAACTAAAATAACCTCTTTTAAACCAGATCCTCCCATTGAAGCAGATAAAATTTGTTTAATTGTTGTTGTTGTGTTGTTGTCAGGTTGCTGCACATGTGAAAATACTGAGTGATTGTCACTTTCTGTCATTATCACATTGTTGCACTCCATTGTTTGGGTAGCTTCCAAAAAGGATTGTATAAAACAACAAACTTTTGTCATCCTTAATTTAGAGTGGTTGGCTAAGAAGCAACTAGGATTTTGAAGTATGGTAAATAAAATATGTTCATGTCAAAATAATATTTTTGAAACTGATTCCCTCATTGGAGCAGATAAAAGTTGTTTCGCTGTTGTTGTCAAGTTGTTGTACATCTGAGTGCACTAAGTGATTGTCACTTACTGTCATTATCACATTATGGCACACTATTGTTTGGGTAGTTGCCAAAAAGAATTGTGTTTCTGTGTTGTTGAATGTGTTCACACACAATGGATACTGCATGAAATCAGTTTCTTTGGTTAATAGCTTTATGTAAAACAACAGACTTTTGTTATCCTTGATTTGGAGTGGTTGGCAGCCTTCCTTCAGTTGGTATTTCAGTTGTATTTGAGTTATTTCATGGTTTCATTGTAGTTTCTCCATCATTATATGCACTAGTTTAGCAAAAGTGCAATCTCTTGATATTAATTCTTCACTTGATTCGTAATCAATATAGTGCTTGTTGTGATCCCAATGATCATTGTTCTATACTAAAATTTACAGTGGTTTCATGCCTAAAGCTAGTGTATTAATTTTTCTATATTGTTAAGCAACCAGTTTAACACATGAGAACAACGTATAAACAACTATTACATGACGGTAATCAGTAAATGACCTTAAATGAATCACTATCTTTTTCAAATTTAAATTATTTGTACCAATTTATTCAGATCAACCAATTTTTAGTATGAATTTACTTAGATATACTTCAGAAACACTAAATAACAACCTGATTACGAAGAAAAATATTTAAAATATTGGTACCTTTATGTTTATTTGTCAAATTCTTCCGAGTTGTTTAAAAAATTTCGTTAAAAATTAAGAAAAAGTTGATCATAGTGTTGAAGATAATTATTTCTTTATTTCATTATTTATTGTTCTAAATATTAAAGTTATATTTGTCATTATTTTATTATTGTTATTATGTTATTTATACATTTGTTATTTCACGATCATGGACAACAACAAAAAGAAAACATAAAAACAACGCTAAAATAACATAGTTTTATTTTAAAATTTTAACACACTCAATATTCTCATTATACTACCTAAAAAAATTAATTTACTGGTTTTCATTTTAGATTTTCAAAAAACACTAAAATATATGTGAATCAATTCTCAAAAATATTAATAATAATATATTAGAAAACAATTAAAGTAAACATAATTAATAATATCAAATTTGTTATTTTTGTAAAAAGAATAAAAAAAATAAAAAAAAAAAACCCAATTTTTTTTGGGTAAACGTTCATGGACATCTCCTCTTAGTTGTTGATCTTCTTTTGTTGGCTTTTTATGGAGATCTCTAATCGGTGGTTGCGCTACCATAACTGAATATCGAATCAAAGTTTCTTGACGGCATTCATGGTGATTGATAAAAAGCTTTCTGTCGGCATTCATGGTGTTCGACAAAAACTTCTATATCGTTGGTGGTATTATTTGGAGAGGATACGTCGATTGTGGAGGAGTTCTAAGATTTTCTAGAGGTGATCGATGTTCATGTTAATTTCAAATCTAAAATTTTTAGGAGAAACTATATTGGGAAAGTCTCATGTACAGACTGTATTTTTAAAAAAGAAAGTTTAATTTTCTATTTTTGTTTATTTTTGCTTTTTTTTACTATAAAAAAAGTAAATTTTAGATGTAATAAAGTTATTTGAAAAAAAACTCCTTAAAAGTACGTGTACCATCGAAAAGTTGTCATGTGTACGTGTACCACTGTATACCCATCAATTATACAATTTGATATTTATCAGTATTTTTGAATGAAATAGTGAATAGCATAATAGAGTCAAGTGTAACAAAATGAATACTTTAATAGTAATGCCACCAATATCAAGAAAAAAAAAAAAGACCTCTTTTTCAAACAAAAAAAATAATAAATAAATTACAGCGTGTCTTTCCCATCACCATGCATTTTCCTAGAAGATTATTAAATATAGAATTTGGGCACTATTTTTAATCTAACAGTAACAAACTAAAAAATAATAAACCGAGAAGGAGAGAAATGGGTGGCAGAACCATGCATGTTGATCTCCAAATAATCACCCGAATTCAGACATACTCTTCTCCTCTCTCCACTCAATCTTCAGCTAATAATCTTAACCTCTTCAACCCACCAGTTACAGTTACCGTACCGGCCATTAATGGAAGTGGGTCTTCTTCTTCTTCAGCTTCTCAATCTGTTTTTGGGCCTGTTCCATCCCAATCCGAAGTCCAAACTGCTATCTCTCTTTTCCAAATGTCAGTAACAACTTTACTCATCTCTAAATATGTATATATTATGCATAATTTATCTTTTTGTATAAATTTATAGATTTATCTCTAAACTAGTTTAATCGAATTCTTAAAATTGATTTTTTTTTATTTAAATTCTTAAAATTGATTTAGTTCCAAAAAAAAAAAAAAATCTATTACAAATCATTTCATATTTATTAAAATTCGTTTCTTTCTCTTTTTAAAAAAATTAAAGAAAATAAAATTGTATGTAAAGTCAAAGTTGAAAATATGAGCAGAGTGAGTACAGTTTATTTTTATGGGACTCATAATTAGTGATGAACAAAATTAATAACTTGAACATTAAAAGAAAATATAATAAATTATTTAGAATAATTTGTGAATTAAAGCCACTTGTTTCTCTCTTATCCACATCCGTTTGTCCGACTCTGGGTGTTGTAAAATTGAATATAACAGTGGACTGAAGCATTACTATGGGCTAGCTAGTACTATTATTTGTGCATCTTAACATATCACATAAATTAATAAAATAAAATAATATAAAAAAACCACTAATAATTACGAATTGTCACATCCTATTTATATAGTGATGCATAATGTTGTAATTAATAATAAAAATTTAGAAAAGACATGGCAAATTGAAAAGCGGGACTTGTCGTTACCATCTCAAATTTAGTGTTAAATTAATACCAAAAAACTATTATTTTAACACTAATTTTTTTTTAATTCCAACCACAACACCAAATATTATATTTTTTATTATTCTATAATTTTATTCATATAATAAAAATATTTTAATACTAAATATTTATTAAATCCAATAAAATATATTAATAAATATTAAATTTTTTAATTTACAATAAACATTACATTATTTTTTTTTACTCTTAAAACACCTTAAATTATATTAGTAAACACATTATTTGTGGTGTGGTTTTCGCGGTTTTTTAGTTTCGCGGTACTGGAGTAGTTTGGAAAATTGGAAAAACTGCATGTGTGAATTGGTTTAAAAAATGGTCAAAAACTGTACTACCCGCACCGTGAACACCCCTAAATTATTTTTTTAGCACACTTAAAAATATAAAAATACAAACAAATACATTTATAAAAGTTTTGATTAATATTTATTTATAATTATTTAGTTTTTTTTAAGTATTATATAATTATTAAAAACAAAAATTAGTGTTGTCTACAGTGCCCACCTAAATATAATGGGACACTGTAGACAAACCCAAAAATGATTATACAAATGTCGTGCGGTTGGATTTCTTTTGGTGTAATATTACACTATAATTAAGTTTTTGCAGGCCCATTGGAGTTGGCCTTACAAATCAGAAAGAAAAACAAATTGGAAGGTAGAAGTGGACTTACTTGGTTGGCCCTATACCCTAGGTGATTGGCCCTATGCTCTAAGTGCTTGGCCCTATGGTGTTTGGACTTATGCCCCAAGCGGTTGGCCCTATATCTCAAGCAGTTGGCCTTATGCCTTAGGTGCTTGGCCCTATGACCAAAGTGGTTAAAGGAGGCAGTCTGGATGTCCCCAAGACTCAACACTCATTACTCCAATGGATGTGGATTCACGCTCGTGTAAGCTGGGGAAAACACTCCGGAAATCTATATGCACTTTGAAGAGAAAACAGGTCCTAGCATTGAGATATTATAGGTAACCCACCTAGGGCCTAAGGTGCATGACCTATAATCACACACTATATAAATACTCTTAGCATCTTTTTATGAAGCAATCGATCATGAAACATCAACCATGATCATAAGATCCCACGATCTAGAGATGACAACAGTTTTACCCGTGATCTCCTAATCGAAAAGGACTTGACACACACATCCACCACAAAAGATAGTGGGCCACGATTCTTTATCGTTGAAACTTGTAACGGTTCCTAGGTACTATAAATCAAGGACCCATCACTTCATTTAAGAGGATCGAGATTTTTATATAAAAGAAATAACTTTTATTCTCTGACTCTTGTATTAAATACTTTTACAGTGACCTTAGCACTGTGGTAACCAAGATTACTTAGGCTAACTTAATTGTTTCAATAAGAAATTTTAAGTGGGGTAGGTTGTTACTGTACTTCTGGTCAAGGTCGAACCACTATAATTCTGTGTTTTTTATAATTATTACTTAGTACTCTTTTCTGTTTATTAATTATTGTTCAAAAGGTGTCGTATTTTATACATATGACTGTTGGCCAATTTCACAGGTCAATATTTTGTTGCTTTTATTAAGAGTATGAAGTCAATAAACACATTTCACTAGTTTAACAAGACCTCCAAAACCTGATTAAACGAGGAAAACTACTTCAAAGGATTCAACCGCCGATGATCGTGTTGATCCCATGAACGAACCTCAGTTGGATGTTGATGACCGTACAAAATTAGAGAATCCACATTACGTTCACCAAGAGGAGATGGGGAAATTTCTGGCAAGGCATGAGGCCTTTCCTATCAAAATTGCCCTTCGAAGGGCGCCCATGGAGGAACAAATGTGAGAGAATGATGAGCAAGTCTGGGGAATGCCTCAACGAGAGTAGGAGGCTGACTGAAGACACCAAGAGGCGACTGTGGCCCTAAAAGGGCCACCCAGCTAGCCTGAGATAAAGCACAAGCTACTGCTTAAGTAAGGCAGGAGGCCCAAACTAGGACAACACAAAGTTACAGTGAGTCCTAGGGGAGGATTTGAAGCCCTAAAACTCTCTCTGAGCCACTTCCCAGAGGCAAGATGAGGAGGTGTAATCCAAGACAACTTCCTCTACACCCAGGAAGAGTAACACTACACCCCGACGTAATATTGCTATTAAGGCACCTTCCCATAAAAATGGAAACAATGGCATGGGGAGGATGGATAGATTTTTGAGAGACGTGACGGGAATGGTCAGACAAAATTTCAAAGTCACGTAGGGAGAGAAGCCTGAAGGAAGGAGTACCCTAATGATCTATCGCCACTGCACCATCAGAAGGGATAGGAACCAATGAATAATACTAACAATGTGTTTGATAGGCTTGGGAACAACGCAGGACCCAAGGACCTAAGAGAATTCATTAACCGAAGGACTAGCACTCAAGGAGATACACTCGAGACCTCTACCTCACTTGGGGCAGTGATCCCACCAGAGGTACAAGCTTAGATAGATGCACTTACCATAGTAGTCCAAGGCTAGACAAAGAAACCTTTTTACATAGAGTTGGCACATAGGAGTGGAAGCCCTTTTAGCATTAGTATCCAAGCTGCACAACACCACCAAAATACAAGTCCCAAAAACTTCCATTATATAATGGGAAGGAAGACAATGTACAATACATTGGAAAATTTTAAGATCAGATGGAATTACTCATAGTTGACCATGAATATATATTTCCTACCACCCTCTTAGACTCAGCACATGAGTGGTATTGGAAGTTCAAACAAGCATCAATCACTTCATGGGAGCAGTTTAGAAAGGAGTTTTGCAAAGTCTTTAGTGCGGAACGGATCCAACCAGTTTATGCCAATCAGCTAGCAGATATCAAACAAGGGAAGGATGAATTTATAAAGGACTACATCGAAAGGTTCATAAGGGAAGCAAACCAAGCATCTACGAAAGGAGATGAAGGGAAGTTTGTAGCCATTTCAACAAGGATTGTATATCGAAGTCCTTTATGGCACAACATCCATAAGAATCCCATCAACAACCTACAAGAGTTCTTAGACTTGGCAGATAAATACATGAAGCTAGATGATGCTATCATGAAAGAAGAAAAGGGCATAAATCACCCGACCACCACTAAAGCAAGCAGGAGTACTTCAAACCTCAAGATAATGGGGGCAATGGAAAGAAGAGGAATGCCTCAATATTGGAGCAAAACGGCAAGATGAAAGCCAAGTCAACATAGCCTAAACACCAACCTTACTAACAAAGATTCACTAATTAGACCATTCTAACAATAAATAGTGCTAAAATTTACTTGGCTACATACCAGGAAGTACCATACCAAAAGCCACCACCCATTCACTCTAAGAGAAAGATAGACAAGAAAAAGTTGTTAATTTCATAATGATCATGGACATGACACAAACAAGTGCAATCAGATAAAGGATGAAATAGAGTTTCTCTTATGGCCAGGAAAACACTCAAAATATAGATCCAAGACATGAGCATCTGGTAAGAATTCTGAGCATATATCGAGGGTAGGACCAATCGAAGATCTCGATGAAGTCATATTAGATAAAGAAGACCCAACAAGAGTAATCAAAGTTGGGAAAGAATTAAATAGGGAAATTAAGGCACAACTCATGAAATTCTGTAAGAAAAACTAGGACATCTTTGCTTGGTCATAGAAAGATAAGGTTGGAATTTCTTCATCCGTCATAAGCCATGTCTTAAATATTGACAAGAATTATCCACTAGTACAACAAAAAAGGAGAATTCTTGACCGAGACCGATCTCAAGCCTTGAAGAAGGAGGTCAATTAACTCAAAAGAAATGGTTTTATAAGGGAGGTTTTTGGGTATCGAACCCCGTTTTGGTTCCAAAGCCAAATGGGAAGTGAATGGCATGTGTGGAATTCACAAATCTAAACAAGGCATGTCCTAAAAATTATTTTTTGCTACCTAGGATATACCAACTAGTTGATGCTACTATGGGCCACGAAGTGCTCACATTCATGGATGCCTACTCTGGGTACAATTAGATAAGTATGCACCCTCCCGAAGAGGAGCATACCAGCTTTCAAGCATACATGAGATTATATTGTTATAAGGTGATGCCATTTGTCTTGAAGAACACAGGAGCCACCTACCAGTATTTAGTGAATTGCATGTTCTAAGACTTGATTGGAAAAAATATGGAGGTATCTGCCGATGATGTATTGGTCAAGTCCAAAGAAGCTGGAGGACACATTCAAGACTTGGAGGAATGCTTTGTAGTACTCATAAAGTATCGCATGAAGTTAAATCCTCTCAAGTATTTTTTTTTTGGAGTTGGTTCTGGTAAGTTTCATAGATTAATAGTCAACTCGTGAGTAATCAAGGCTAACTCTAAGAAGATCAAAGCATTGATCAACGTGAAGTCACCCACCATGATCAAATAAGTACAAATCTTAATGGGGATGATGGTTGCTTTAAGTAAATTCATATCAAAGTCGACATACAAGTGTGTCCCCTTCTTTAATCTACTAAGAGGTAGCAAGAAGAACAACCAATGGACCGAAGAGTGGGAGGAAGATTTGTAGGTCTTATTCATCTACTTGGTAGTGACTGAATATGCTATTAGCGATGCTTTAGTGAAAGAGAATGACAATGTTAAGCACCCTATATACTATATCAGTAAAAGGCTAGTAGGTACGGAGTCGAGGTATCCTCCTCTTGAAAAAATAGCCTACTATTTAGTCACCGAATCTCTAAAGTTGAGTTCATACTTCTAGTCTCACTCAATCCAAGTCCTAACTGATCAAGTGTTACTGCAAGTCCTCCAAAAACCAGAAACATCTAGTTGATTACTCTAATGTGCAGTGGAGCTAGGAAATTTTATATCACTTATCAACCAAGGACAGCGATCAAAGGACAAGCATTGGTAGACTTTATAGCTGAGGGCACAAACCTTGAAGACCCTTAAAAACAAACCAAAAATGGAAAAGCCAAAAAGGAAGAAGATATCCCTATATCAAAGCTATATGTTGATGGAGCATCCAATGAACATCGCTCAGGCGCAAGGATCATATTGATCACCCTGAAGAATCATTGTATCCATTGTGCTCCCGGGCTTGGGTTTAACACTTAAAATAACAAAGCTGAGTATGAAGCACTACTAGCAGGATTACAAATATCTCGAGGCGTGCATGCGATATCTCTGGAGATATTTAGTGATTTCCAGGTTGTGGTATACCAAGTCCCAGGAGAGTACCAGAAGAAGGGACTTAGAATGTTGCAATACCTCAACAAAATAAAAGACTTATTACAGTTCAAAAAATACTCAATCACACAAGTCCCGAAGGAACAAAATGCTAATGTCGATGCTTTAGCCAAGCTTGCCAGTGCAAAAGACAATGATACCTTGAACATTTCTCCCATTGAATACTTAGCAGAAAGGAGCACAACCAACCAGGAAGTATTATCTGTTGCACTAGGAGATATGGGGATGAATTTGATCATTAAATATCTTAACCAAGGGATAGTACATAATAGTCGAATGAATTTTACCAACGAGGATAATCCCTACCATTGCTAATGTGCGTTACTCCATATCAATCAATATTATTAATGATCAAAGTACATGAAGGGTTTTGTCAAGATCGCGTTGGGAGAGAAAATCTTGTCAAAAAAAATATTAATGCAAGGATACTTCTGGCCAATGATGAACAAAAATTCTATGGAGTATGTTAAAAAATGCCACATATGTCAGATATTTTCAATGATACGCGCACCAAACACATTAAATCAAATGCAAAGTCCTTGGTCTTTTGCTATATGGGGGATCAATTTTATTGGGAAACTACCCACAGGTAGAGGAGGAGTCCAGTTTGTTGTAATAGTTGTGGACTATTTCACCAAATAGATTGAAGCTGAGCCATCGACCTTTGGTCACCTCAAAGAAAGTCTTAGAGTTTGTGGTAAAAGAATCATTTGTCGTTTTGGCTTACTAAAGAAAATAGTCTTAGATAACGGGACTCAATTCGATAGTGGCACATTCGTTGACTTTTTTCCAAGACATGAAATTACAAAGAGCTTTTTATCAGTCGCACATTCCTAAGCCAATGGTTAAGTAGAATCAGTAAACAAGACTCTTAAGGACACTATGAAAAAATTCCTCGAATAAGCCAAAGGAGCCTGGCTAGTATTACTCCTGGAGGTCTTCTAGTCACATCAAATAATGGCCAAAACTGCAACTGGCCATAACCCTTGCCAGTTGAATTAACTCTTCCATCGCACAGACAAGAGACATATGATTAATCTAAGGATCACTCGATCTTATTGAAGAAAGGAGAGAATGAAAGTCTTAGAGTAGCAACACACCAACAAAAATGGCTCAATATTTCAACTCAAAGGTGAAGGATCAAAAGTTCCTTGTTGGAGATATAATACTCAGAAGGGTATTCCAAAACAGTAAATATCATACAGTAGGAGTACTAGAACTAAAGTGGGAAGGACCATACGTTGTGGAGGAGGTGATCCTACCAAGAACATACAAACTAGCTCGACTGAGTAGGGAGCTGATCAAGAAGTACTGGAATAGTAAACATCTTCGACGATACTACCACTCATGTTATTTATTTTCAATTTAGATTTCAATTTATAATTGTAATAATTTCAACGATCTATGTAATAAATATTGTGCACAAAATTAATGAATAAATTTAATTTTTTAAGTATCTTACTTAAAATTGTTTAAATTTTCTTCCATAAAAGATTAGTTCACCCCACTGGATCATGTTCGATTATGGCCCTTGATGGTCCTATGACCCATACGATCCTCAAAAGAGACTGGTCCAAGGACCAGTTGTTAATATCAAAGATCATGTTTGATTCTGGCTCTTGACAAACCTATCAACCCTTAAGATCTAAGAGAGAGATTGGTCTTAGGAGAATTGTCACAATATTTTATCATCTTCAAATTTAGTCCTTGAGGGGCCTCTCAAAGTTTACGTTTAAAAACGAGAAAACTGGTGTGAGGACCATTCGTGAAATATTAGATCATTATTGAACTTGGACCTTGAAAGACCAATCGATAATTTGATTTAAGACTCGTTAAGACTCGAATTTGGTCCAACTTAGACATACTTGTCTATAATTTTATAATGAGTACCCAAGAGATTACGTGAACCGTGATCGACACTTGCTACACAACATGCAATTTGTGTATAGGTATAATGACTACTAGGTATGAAACTACCACCCGAATACCAATACAGGACAAGTATTTGCTACTTGCATCATTGAACGAAAATAATAGTATTATTTGTCTAAATGCTCGAAAGCAAGGCATCGTCAAGTAGCAAGTGACCAAGGCCATGATACCCATGATCACTTAACGGGCATATAGTACATGCCAATAAGGGTATACACAAGCAATGAGGGCATGAACCTAAGTATTAAGAGCTTGTGTTCCAAAAATACCAAAAGCAAAAAATAACATAAATAAAGTATGAATGATAGGCCTCACCATTTGTTCTTGGTACTCACACTACCATAGTTGTTATCATAGAAAGTATAAAAGAATAAGGTTAGTATCGTATGCAAAGTAACGTGGTCAAAATATATTGATACCTGAACCAATGAGAATTATTAGTCGATATACTTAATGGGCATTGGAAAAAAAAATCAATAAATATGCTAAGTACTTATAACAAAAAAGCAATAAGGTATAAAAATGTCATTTGTAAAGTATTGCTAAGTACGTTATGACATAGTCTTAGCATGAAAACTAAAGACAAAAAGTAAATAAAGACTAAAGATGACAAAAGAAGACTAAGTGGAGTGAGGAGCATCAAGTTGAAGATATTGAGACTTGGTAACTTCTCGAATCAGACACTTCTTAAGTTGCTTCTTTCTTGTCTTCTCAAGAATGGAGTCCAAATTCAAGTGATCTTTGTTGGCTCTCCAAACATAATAGAAGAAAGTAAAGGCATTATTTGAATACTCTTCCTGAGCTGCCTTTGCCTCCTTCCGAAGTTGGTCCATCTCAGGAACCAACTTCTTTCGCTCGATTTCAGACTTCTCAAGATGGTCAGGAAATTTGTATCTACCTGGGACACCTTGAGCATTAGTTCCTCCACCTCTTACTGTTTAAGCTTAGCAATGTCATGAAGGGAAATGATCTCTTTGTCTTTCAAGGTAGTATCTGCATCTCTAGAAGTAATAACACATTTGAGATCCAATACCTCCTACGAAGAGCTTCTAACTCAGTGCAGAGGTCTGAAAATGTGGTATTATACCCTGTGGAGTGATTATGAGCATGAGTGACCAACATTAGTGATTGCAAAATACATATAACAAACATATACCATTAAATGTTAGAGTAACATCAAGACATAAAGAAAATCAAGCAAACATTGAAGAGAAATTTGGAGGAGTTACGCTTTGTATATCAAGAAGTGCTTTGGCGAGGACAATACTCAAATCTTGTCTCTCAATCTCATTAAACACCCCTCGGGTTTCACCGAAGGCCCGGGCAGAAATGACAGCCATAGTCCCCATAGTAGATTGATGATACTGAGATGAGGTAGCAGATGCTGACAAAGTCCCACATACACTTAGAGGAGGAACAGATAGAGGCGGAATGGACAGAGACACACTCTCTTTTCTTGCAGGAGACGAAGTCCCTTGAGCTCTTGGAAACTCCTCAAGGAGGGTCTCACTAGGAAGATCAACCTCAACCCAAGCCCTCTTTGTTGCTCGAGCAGAAGAACTAGACATGTTGGAATTCAACTGAGAGTGAATGAAACAAAACATGTCTCAACCTACACAAAAATAATCCAAAATTAGAAGAATAACAAACTCAAAAGTAAAAAAAAGAGTATCAAACACTCATAAGTGAGACTCTTCCTCAAAAGCAACCTCATCAAAATCATCTGAAAATTTCTGAGCATGCTATGTTCACATTAACTTCGTCATCAACTAACTCAGACAAAGAAGACATATCCTCTCTAGGTACATGCTCTTAAGACTCTGCAACTTTCACTTGGATAAGACCTTCATCATCAGGAACTTCTTCTGGAACATCAACAAAATAATAAGGATACAACTGGACCACCCTAAGGTTCTCTGACTTAACAAGAGCCTGAACATTCTTTTATTCTAGAGGCATGTCTCTATGTATTTTGGCCCTAGAGGCCATAGAAGGAGTCGGTAGCTGTCTAAAACAAGGACCTACATGCCTAAATTTAGAATATTCTTCCTTAGCATCCTTGGTGAAGAAATAACAATTAAAATACTTCAAATATTTGGTGTTGCCAGCCATACCAGTGAGAAAGGAGGCGGCTTGCATGTCCCTAGGGCTCAACACGCATTTGAAAGTTCAAGTTACTCTAATGGATAGAGATTCACACTCATTAAGCTAGGGCGTTTAACCTATCTGGGCTCTAAGGAGAAAATATGTCCTAGCATCGAGATTTTGTAGGTCACCTACCTAGGCCTTAGGGTGTGTGACCTATAATTACACACTATACAAATACTCTTAGCATCTTTTCACAGAGCAATTGATCGTGGAATATCAACCTTGATCACACAATTTCACAATCTAGAGATGACAACAATTTGACCCATGATCTCCTGATCTAGAGGGAGTGGACACACACATCCATCATCAAAGATTGTGGACCACAATTCTTTATCATTGAAACTTGTAAAGTTCTTGGGTACTATTAATAAAGGACCCAAAGCTTTACTTAAGAGGATTGAGATTTTTATATCAAAGCAATAGCTTTAATTCTCTGACTCTTATATTCAATATTTTTAGGGTGACCTTAGCGTTTTGGTAACCAAGATTACTCAGGCTAATGTAATCGTTGCAATAAGAAATCTAAAATAGAGTAGGTTGTTACTATTCGTCTAGACAAGGTCAAACCACTATAATTCTGTGTGTTTTTATAATTATTACTTAGTACTCTATTCTGTTTATTAATTATCGTTCTAAAGGTGTCGTATTCTATACATACGCCTGTTGTCCAATTTCATAAGTCAACATGAGAATTTGAGTCCAAGTGGAGATTATTAGCATTTGACTCAAATTATTTATTTATCTATATTTGTAAAGTTGCAATTTCCTTTTTGGGTAAATATTAATTGTAAGAAAATTAGTTTTGGTGGCCAAGTTTAAAGTATCTTGGTGGCCATGTTTTAGAGTGTCTTGGGCCCAAATTTTGTAACTTTATAAATATGTGAGTGTGTGAGAAGAAGAGTGAGCTATGAAAAGAAAAGTGAGTGTGACTTTGTAGTGCTCTCAGAGTGAGGAAAAAGTAAATAGTGTATTGGGATAGTGAGTGTGTAATTTTGAGTTATAAGTGATATATATCTCTCTTTGTGGGTTGTTAGTTTTATCAAACCAAGTAAAATTTCTTTGCTTTGTTTCATTATTATTCTATACCCATGAAGTTTATCATTTTCTCCCAAAGTTCTCTAAAAAAACATACTCATTAGCTAAAATAGAGAGTAGCCTTAAAAAAATAAACCTAACCATACAAAAAAAAAAATGACTCCCTATAATAGAGAATGTATAGGGAGCTCCCTACATATTTGTTAAATTTGTTTTAATAGTATTTTAATAAAAAATACTATTACTTTTTTATTATTTTATTAAATTAAATTATATTTAATAAATTAAAATTATAAAATATTATTAAAATAATCAAATACTAATTAAAATAAGAAGATGATTAGAGTAAAAATAATAAAAATAATATTTTAGCTTAAATTTAACTAAAAAAATAAATAATACCCTTAGAGATGCTAACATGGAGGATAAAAATGAAATTTATGTTTCTTCAATAAAAAATTAAGGTGATTATCTTTGTATGTTGAAGTTGAACAGTTTTATGCGTGGTGTATCTTCACGCGGTTCAAACTCAAAATGGCTCGTTGAGATATTGGATGGTCCTATACCGAGAATATTGTTGTCCTATGGAATTAGAAGACTTTACGAAGCCTTCCATTTGTTGCAGACAGATCCTTTTGTTAAGGTTAATTACTTAATTAATTTGTTTTTCTTTCATGAGCATAATAAGAAAAAGAAAAAAATAAATCTTTAAATATATATAGATGTAAAAGTTTCCAAAATGTATACCTAAATAACAAATAGTAATGTAATTTTGTTGTACTTGAGTAATTAATTATTAATCTTACTTAAATATATATGCAGAAACTAGTGGTTTCACTATCATCTGATAAAGCCCTATGGGATGCTATTATGAACAACGAGGTGGTTCGCAAGTTCATAGAACCCTTATGCTTATTAGGTAATTTGTTATATGTACATATATATATATATTTATATTAATTACACTCTTTAAAAATAAAATTATGAGTTATATATATATATCTTTATATGACATAGTAATTGATGATATTAATTGGTTATATTTATTGTAGCTGAAAGTGAGAGGCAAAATGTTACAAGCGAAGAAGAACCAAACAAGGCTCCTATCACTATTTTGAAATGGATATGGGATATGATAAAGGCAAAGGCTATGGAATTTATAGGCCAATTTCTGTCTCTGAATGAGATCAACGATAATCCTGTTGAAGAAAAGAATAATAAAGAGCAACTAGAAGACAAAGTTAGATCTTCTTTGCTTCTTTCCATTTTGATCTTATTAATTGTGGTGGTTACTCGAGCTACTAATTGAAATAATAATTAAAGAACAGCGACATTTCTTCTACTTCTACCATGTGGTGACTAATTTACAGGAACCAGCTGCTTGCTAGTTCAACAAGGCTGTAGATTGTTTGGAGTCAACTACTGTAATTTTACTGCACACACATATTCTTGGCTTAATGAGGGAAAACCAATGAAACTGAGGGTTTCATTGACATATATATATTAATATACATTCTATTTTTATCAAACACAAACCCGCTTTCTCATGAGCTGGAATCAATCCTTTGACATTCCTGCTATGCTATATATATATATATCCTGTTCCTTTATTTTTGTTTTAGTTTCTTGTTGGTGTTTGTTTGTTTTATATAGTTGTTGATGTTATTGTTGTTCCTTCTGATGATCCTCTGCTTTGATGCTTGAATTAGTTCTTCTGAATTTGCTTTTCGGGTATATATATCTGCTGTGTGATATCCTCTGTTGAATTCATTATATTAAGTGTTTTTTTGGCTGAGATGTTGTTAATTATTTTTGATTAATAGATGTTAGAAAATATATGATATAATAATAGAAGAAATAAAAGATGAATAATAAAACCAAAAAATTACAATTCTAATACAAGGATTTGAAAATAAGTGTTACAATTCTATAACTACAATACAAGTAAATAGAAAAGAAAAGATAGAAGACTAGAAATATAACACATGAACATACATATAAATATAAAAGCAATATAAATAGTTTATATATATATATATATATATATATATATATATATATGGAACACTTCTTAATGGATAATACCCATTTGATGGGAACTAAAAAAAATTAATAAGGTAACAATCTAATAACCTTTTATGGCAAGTTTCTAACAATTATTTTTTTAAAAAAAAAATTATATTTATTTTTTATAAAATTAGAAATAATAATTACAACTAATAGTTTGAAAAAAAATTATAAATTATTTTTAAAAATTAATTAAAATTACTACTTGATTATTTTATGAAATTGTGAGTTTATTAATAATTTATTATTGTAAAACTAAAAATTATTTACATATATATTAATGTGTTTTTTTTTTTATTAGGAGAATAAGAGTTTGATTGTGAAATCCAATTGTCTTGATATTATTCATGCTCTTAAAAATAAAACGCTACAATATTTCTTAGTTCTTACTTAGACTATCATTGTTAGAGAAATATTATTATCATCCAATGATTTTTTTATATTACCATGCGTCATTCTCCTAGAATAACTAATGAGGTATTGTTCATTATTTATATTTTTAGGATTGGAAGATGATAATCTTGTCTAGGGGTCAAATATAATATTTTGTGCCAAAATTCTTGTGTTGGCAATTGCCATTATTCAATAATGTTAATGACACTTTTTTCTTCCTTCATTTTTTTTTTTGTTAAAATTTTCTTCATTGGTTTTGTTCTTATAGATTTTGGTAAGCTCAGGTTTTTTTTAAAAAATAAAAACATATAAATAAGTGTTTTTTTTTTAATAGTAACTAATTGTTAATTATTATGAAATTAAAGATTTTAGGTTTAGAAAAAATCTTATACATTTTAAAGCTTAAAATTATTATTTTTTTTGTTTTCAGTAATGCAATTTAGAATTCTAGTTTGAAGAAATTTTATAAAAAGATAAATATACACTTTTTTTCTTTTTAATCTTTAAAATGATTTTTATTAAAAAAATAGTTTGTTAGTTTTTTTAGTGTGTTTTATTTTTTAAAGAACAATTCCATTTATAAATTTTTTATTTCTATTAATAGTTTTATCTATTTTAGGAATATAGAGAATAACAAAATAGGAAATATTAATTTTTTTAATATTTAATTAATGATTATAAATATCAACCATTAGATATTTGATTTAATGGTCAAGAATAAAATACCCATACATGGGTAATACCCATTAAGAGCATACCCATATATATATATATATATTATAGAGGACGTTTAAATTGTTAAATTAATAACCATCGTGGTTATATTTATTTTTAGTCATTAGATCATTATTGAATGTTTGTGATTAATTTAGAAATAAAAAAATAGATAAATAATAAATAACTTGTAACCTAATATTTTATTTTCTTATAAAAACTTAATTAAAATTAATTATATTTATAGTTAAATTACTAATAATTATTGATTAATTTTATTCAATTTGTTACTAAGTAAAAATCTTTTAGTAATTAATTTTTTTTAACTTAAATAATTGAAATATTTGTAAACAAAAAATCTTTATAATTTAAAATTATTACACACATAACCTTAATTAATAAAAAAATAGTAAGAATGACCTTTAATTAGTTGTAATTTTACACTCGATCTTATTTACAATACCTTTAGTGTCAAATCAGTGTTTCACTCTCATATTGGTTCAAGTTATTTAATTTTTTTTTAAGAAAGTTTTAGAAAATTAAATAAAAAATAGTTTAAAATGTAATAACAATTATTAAATTAAATATTAAATTATTTTTGCTGATTAAAATTATCTTCATCAATCTAGAGATCGTAAAAAAATTACTAAAGTAGATTATCAATTAACTAAGATTGTTTCTTATTTTTTTCACAAATAAGCATAAGAGTAGAAAAATAACAAGCAAATCACTAAAACCAAAGAGAATCTAATTGTACATGGTGAATTGGAGGAATGGGTTTGTGGTAGCGCAGAGATGTAGGAGATTGCATCGAACTCGAAATTGACATGATGTTAGGTTGGAACAGGCTGAAACCTTAATTTTTTAAATTAGGGATTTTTTTTTTAATAAGGGAGGAAGATGGGTCAAACGATTATTGCAAAAAAAAAAAAAAATAATTAGATGTCACTTTAAAAAGAAATAATTAATTAATCAAAAATTATTTTAGAACGGGTCGAAGTTTAGTTTTTGTAAAAAAAAAATAGAATTTCATTATAAATATCATAGTTAAATGATTTAACTGTTGAAAAAATATAATAGGGACTTTGTTGACCTGGAAACTTTCTCCCGTGACGTGAACATCAATGATTGACACGTGGCAAGAAATATGACATCTCAAAATTGAGTAGTACTGAGTCATAGCGGTCGATCGACCTGTGTTAGGTTATTTTTAGTATTAATTTTAGATTAAGTTTAGTATATTTTTAATTGAGTTTTAATCGTGTTTGAAGTATTTTTACGCTTGTTATCTTTTATTTTTGCAGATTTAAAATAAAAGAAGATTAGAAAAATATTATAGGAAAAAGATGGAAAAGAAGATAAAAATATCTCACAAAAAGAAGATATTTAAAATAGAGAAAATTACGCAAAACAAATAAAGCTAGAGCTTCAAGCCTTAATTCGACTATCTTTTGATTATATTTTGGAAAAAGTCAAGGCATAAAAGTTATAGATCTCTCTTTTATCTTTCTGTAACATCTTCAAAAGTCCGATTCCGATCAATATCGAGAGAGTTATGGTCAAAATACTATCAGTCAACGCAGTAGAAAAATCACCGTCGAAATGTTAAATTCCAACACGGGCCGCGGCATGATAAAGCTGGGCCGCGGCCCGCCCCCCTAAACAGCACAAAAATCATATTTTTTTTTCTCACGTGGGTTTTGGTGGTTTCCTAATTCGAATAGGCATTTAACATGTGCGTTTTTCTATCTTTTTAGTCTCTGAAAGCCTATATAAAGGGTGAACTGGAGTTGATTTCAATCAAGTAATTTCAGAGGGAAATAAACAGAGAATATAGAGTACGAATTGGAGAGATCAACTGCAATTGAACACTATGTAATGTTTTACTGAATTTTCTAGGTTGTGCCACGCTTTACTAAAGGATCATTTGAAATTCAAAGCATGCAAGAACTTTAATCTAGAGCTTTCATAAGTGGAGCAATGAGAAAACCAGAGTGACAATATTAAAGAAAACTTATGCTTATTTATTTTTCTACTATTAATTAATGCCTAATTAGGATTTTTGCCCCCTGAACTTTGACATGTACCAAATCATGCCCCCTGAACTTTTAAGGTCATTGAAAATACCCCCTGAACTATTGAGATTGTTGGATTTAAGGTCTTTTGTCTAATTTTATTCAATTTTACTATGTCAATGATTGTTTATGTACTAAACCATGTTCCTCAGACTTTGATATCTACCAAATCATGCCTTCAAACTTTGACATGCACTAAATTATGCCCCCTGAACTTTCATCCATGTTAGAATTTTTTACTAAAATTAGAAAAAAGTCCTTAAATCCAACTATCTCAATAGTTCAGGGGGCATTTTCAATGACTTTAAAAATTCAGGGGGCATGATTTGGTACATGTCAAAGTTCAAGGGACAAAAATCCTAATTAGCCTTAATTAATTTATTATTTCTCTACAACTAGCTAGCTAGTTGATATTAATTTGTTTGCTAACATGATTTATCATAAATGAAAATTGATATAGCAAATTGTGGTTATTGTTGAACTGTTATATGCCAGTTAATTAGTGGTGCTGTATTGGTTTTGTTGTTATAGTTTGGTCGATATGTTGCTTACTATATATAAGCTCAGTTGAGCTATTTTTGTAAAGTCTAATCAATCTATAATACATATATATAATTATATATAATGCAATACAAATTTACAAACGTTGTGTGCAGCTAGCATAACAAGAATATTATTATAATTAAACAATTGATGTTAATGCAGTTCACATGATAATCGAAAAATATTTAATCTTTAACATCTATACCTAATATTAAGCCTTATACCCAAGTTGAGAATATGAGAAAGGAAAAAACTTTACTTACCAGCCTTCACTCTCTCTCTATATATATACATCCAATGGAACATAATAAGTATTTTGAAACACACTAAGATAAGACCATCCAAAATGACTATGAATAAAGCTTAATTACTTTATAGAAGAGAAAAGAGTTTTCAAATCTCATAAAACTGATTTGATCATCAGAGTACTTGACAAAATTTTAGTACAAAAAAAAGTTTACATACTAAAACAAGCTGAAACAAACTCCTTTTGCTCATGAAAATAAAATTCCATGTTTTGAAAATTTCAACTGGTGATGAAGATTTCAACTAGTAGTTTTAGAATGAAGCTTAGTGTTGATCTTCTTAAACTCTATTTCAAACAAAATACATAATATATCAACCAACTATAATTGGTAAAACAAAATACATACTACTCTACAAACAACAAACTACATTTCAAACACTAAATTTTCTCAAAACATAGTATTAAATAATCTTAATACAAATGAACAGATGAGAAAAGCTAGATCTTCTAATTCCTGAATTTTAATATATCTTATCCTACTTGTTTCACAAAATTTTACAGTCAAAAAGTTAGGCAAGATTAATAATTTTTGCTCAAGTATGCATCCCTAAAATAATTAACTTTGTTGACCTTCGTAAATTACTAACTTAGCCGATGCACGACATTATTCCTTTGAATTACTACTATTACTATCTTAATTTGAGAGGAAAAAACTAAGCACAAATACAAAATAAAATAAAATTCAAATATATCAACTATAACAGGTCAAAAAAATACACAATCTTATATTAACGCACCAGAAAACGAGGAGAACGGGTCAGTTGATATAGAAATAGACCAAGAAACCTCAATCCTTAAGCCCCAAATAAAATTTGATTTGACCTAAATAGGTATTATAAAATACACAGATTATACACAATATAGATTAAAACTTACACTTAGCAAATAAAAATATTGCGGATGATGATTGAAGAAGATGATTCTCACCTAAGGAGAAGATGATGAGGAAGAACGAAAGAGATGTCGCCACCATTAGAGAAGAAGGAGGTTGACTGACTGAGAGGGAATGAGAGGGAAAGAAAGGGTAGAGGAGAGAGGAACCTGGCGAGAGATAGGGAAGGCGGAGATGAGAGGACCGACCGAGACAGAGTGGCAGAGGGATTTGAAGGTTTGGTGCAGAGGCAGAGGAGAATCGCCAGAGGTCTTCGATCAACTCAATCGCACACCAAGAGTTCACGAAATGAATTGGTTGGGTCTAAGAAATTTGAGTAAGTGAACAATAAGAGGTATTGTGTCAATTTATCACACTAGCAACATGTTTAGCGTCAATTTGAAAATGACAGAGAACACATTAGCGAGTCTTTTAAAACGACGCTAATTGTATATATATATTCAAATTTTTCCTTTTACCGTCGGTTATGTAATTAATGAAGGATTAAGCACCGACGCAAATCATTGATTATTTGTGTCATTTTAAAAATGACAATTACATTTAATATGATACTATTAATGTCGATCAACGCGATAAACAGTCACGTTGACTGACGTGAATAGTGAATTTTGTAGTATATAGTGACAGCAGATTCTTACTTGGTAAATAATAAATATCATGGAGTAAATAAAATCATGGAAGAGAATGAATTCATCCATGATCAAGAAATCATTGAATATAAAATCACAAGTGAGGGTATGGATAGCCACGTGGAGAGTGAGCAACAAGAAGAGGGATTGTTAGGTGAAAGAGTAGATACGCTGACATTGGAGGATGAGGAAGCACATGGCATCATTGATTCGACTTCATCAATGATATTGATGTTGGGTTTTATGCACTAAATAAAACACATTTAAATATAATCAGATGTACTTATTAATATAGATCAGAAATAACATTTAATGTTGCATGGTTCACATGATTTATTTCATGATTATATGTACATAATGTATAAATTCATCTGAAATCCTTTTCACATACTTGATCCTGTTTATTGTGCCATCAACACATTGGAAAGTAAACATGACTATGTGAATAAAGTTTCCTAGATTTATCAGGCATAGGGTTTTACAGATATGATAATCTACAACAGAGTTTACTTGCATTTGGAGAAGTGCTATGTTCTTTCCAGAGCATTGGTTAAAGTAAAGCTCAGGTTGGATTCATGGAGTATGCATCGTAAGGGACGGATATTGAACTTTGACTTAGATTTATTAAACTTACCGTAATATCTATTCAAGTCAATATCGCCTAGTTGATCCTAGATCAAATGTTCTTAATCCTGTTATGATTAGGCTCAATCTTGAAAGGCTATTCGTGTTCTTTGATTTGTCAGTTAAGCCTACTTTTAGGTCAGGGTGATACATACATTTTGGAAACACGGTAGTGCAATTGAGTGGGAGCGCTAACATAAACGTGGAATCTATAGCTTCTATCTGGCAAATAGTAAGTAAAGGATGATCTCCTTTCGAGCTTGACCAAACGAAAATAAATTGTGGAGTACTCATTTCACATAAGCTGAAATATCATTTATACGGGGTTAAGTGTTTTAAGGAATAAATACATTGTAGGGTGTAACGGTAATCTAATCCCTTTACGGTGTAGATCATTCATATAGAGGATCATTGATCACATTAGGATTATAACAATGGATAACTAATGATGTGTCTATATGGTGGAACATATAGAGCATTCTATATACTGAGAGTGCAATTCTAAGTTCTATGCGTGGATTCAACGAAGAATTAATAAGTTAGTGAATTTTAGTAATAAATTATTGCTCTACTTATTGGAAGCTCGGTTATATAGACCCATGGTCCCCGCACTAGTTGAGATAATATTGTTTGTAAGACTCATATAATTGGTTTTGATTAATCAATTATAATTCTCAAATTAGACTATGTCTATTTGTGAATTTTTCACTAAGTAAGGGCGAAATTGTAAAGAAAGAGTTTTAGGGGCATATTTGTTAATTATAATACTTTGTATGGTTCAATTAATAAATATGATAAATGACAATATTATTTAATAATTATTTATAGTTATTAAATAGTTAGAATTGGCATTTAAATGGTTGAATTTGAAAATTGGCGTTTTTGAGAAAATCAGATGCAGAAAAGATAAAACTGCAAAATTGCAAAAAGTGAGGCCCAAATCCACTTGTATAGGGCCGGCCACTTTTGTAGGAAATTAAACTGATATTTTCATTATTTTAATGCCAAATAATACAAACCTAACCCTAGTGGAATGCTATAAATACATAGTGAAGGCTTCAGGAAATTTACACTTAAATTTCACACTTCTGATTCAGAAAAAACTAAGCCTCTCTCTCTCCCTATCTTTAGCCGAACCCACTTTCTCTCTCTTCGTCCTTCAATTTCGAAATCCTTAGTGTTAGAGTAGTGCCCACACACAACAATTGATACCTCAACCATAGTGAGGAAGATCGCGAAGAAAGAGTTTCAGCAAAAAGGAGTTTCAGCATCAAAGATTCAGAGAAAGAGATCCAAGTTCAGATATTGATAATGCTCTGCTACAGAAAGGAATCAAGGGCTAGATATCTGAACGGAAGGAGTCATATTATTTCGTTGTACCCAATGTAAGGTTTCCTAAACTTTATATGTGTTTATTTTATCGTTTTAGAAAGTTCATATTTAGGGTGTTAATCAACATACTTGTGAGTAGATCTAAGATCCTGGTAAAATAATTTCCAACAATTGACTAAGAAACCACCAATGGGTTCATATATTTCATCAACATCATATTATATTCTCTACGAGCTACGAAAGGCTTCTCCCCAAGCACATCATCCAAAGTCTTATATTATTGGTGCTGATTTTGGTTCAAACTCATCACTTGCCAAGCTTGAAGGCAAGTACAACAACAATTTTCAAGTTGTCTTGCATGACGCTTATGTTGGGTTTTATGCCCTAAATAAAACTCATTTCAATATAATCAAATTTACTTATTAATATAGATCAGAAATAACATTTAATGTTGCATGGTTCACATGATTTATTTCATGATTATATGTACATAATGTATAAATTCATCTGAAACTCCTTTCACATACTTGATCCTGTTTATTGTGTTGTCAACACATTGGAAACTAAACATGACTATGTGAATAAAGTTTCCTAGATTTATCAGACACAGGGTTTTACTGATATGATAATCTACAACAAGAGTTTACTTGCATTTGGAGAAATGCTATGTTCTTTCCAGAGCATTGGTTAAAGTAAAGCTCAGGTTGGATGCATGGAGTATGCATCGGAAGGGACCGATATTGAACTTTGACTTAGATTTATTAAACTTACTGTCATATCTATTCAAGTCAATATCGCCTAGTTGATCCTAGATCAAATGATCGTAATCCTGTTATGATTAGGCTCAATCTCAAGAGGCTATTCGTGTTCTTTGATTTGTTAGTTAAGCCTACTTTTGGGTCAGGGTGATACGTACATTTTGGAAACACGGTAGTGCAATTGAGTGGGAGCGCTAACATAAACATGGAATCTATAGCTTCTATTTGGCGAATAGTAAGTAAAGGATGATCTCCTTCGAGCTTGACCAAACGAAAATAAATGGTGGAGATCTCATTTCACATAAGCTGAAATATCATTTATACGGGGTTAAGTATTTTAAGGATTAAATACATTGTAGGGTGTAACGGTAATCTAATCCCTTTACAGTGTAGATCTTCATATAGAGGATCATTGATTAAATTAGGGTTATAACAATGGATAACTAATGATGTGTCTATATGGTGGAACATATAGAGCATTCTATATACTGAGAGTGCAATTCTAAGTTCTATGCGTGGATTCAACGAAGAATTAATAAGTCAGTGAATTTAGGTTATAAATTCTTGATCTGCTTATTGGAAGCTCGGTTATATAGACCCATGGTCCCCCCACTAGTTGAGATAATATTGCTTGTAAGACTCATATAATTGGTTTTGATTAATCAATTATAGTTCTCAATTTAGACTATGTCTATTTGTGAATTTTTCACTAAGTAAGGGCGAAATTGTAAAGAAAGAGTTTTAGGGGCATATTTGTTAATTATGATACTTTGTATAGTTCAATTAATAAATATGATAAATGACAATATTATTTAATAATTATTTATAGTTATTAAATAGTTAGAATTGGCATTTAAATGGTTGAATTTGAAAATTGGCGTTTTTGAGAAAATCAGATGCAGAAAAGATTAAACTGCAAAATTGCAAAAAGTGAGGCCCAAATCCACATTGCATGGCCGGCCACTTTTGTAGGGTTTTCCCTCTGATATTTTCATTTTTTTAATGACAAATAATTCAAACCTAACCCTAGTGGAATGCTATAAATAGATAGTGAAGGCTTCAGGAAAAATATACTTTTCTTCTGACTTTTCATTCAGATAAAACTGAGCCTCTCTCTCTCTCTCTCTATTCTTGGCCGACCCTTCTCTCTCTTTCTTCTTCCTCTTCAATTTCGAAATTTCTTAGTGATTAGAGTAGTGTCCACACACAGCAAGTGATACCTCAATCATAGTGAGGAAGATCGTGAAGAAAGACTTTCAGCAAGAAAGAGTTTCAGCACTAAAGAATCAGAGAAAGAGATCCAGGTTCAGATATTGATAATTCTCTGCTACAGAAAGGAATCAAGGGCTAGATATCTGAACGGAAGGAGTCATTATATTCCGCTGCACCCAATGTAAGGTTTCTAATACTTTATATGTGTTTATTTCATCGTTTTAGAAAGTTCATATTTAGGGTGTTAATCAACATACTTATGAGTAGATCTAAGATCCTGGTAAAATAATTTCCAACAGCTTATTACGGGCGTCAACCGCTTGTTGATGTGGCGCTTAGGTAAGTTTTTTTTCCTTTTTCTTTAATGTCACATTGGGGAAAATTTGTCACTTTAGTTCTGGGGGGTGACTTAAAATTTTTATTTTTAAGTTTTAAGTCTTTTAATTTTTAATTTGGAGATTTTATTGTTGAAGTCAATTTGCTTAATATGAGTTAATTTTAAAGTAGGTAGATAACATGATTAGGGATGGCAATTATACCCGAGTATGGGTTTAAAGATTCATACCCGAGTCGGAAACGGAGCGGGGCGGGGGAATAGATACCCACCCCGATATGATATATGTATATATTTAAGTTTTAAAATCATAATTACTACAATTAAAATAATTTCATGCTTTAAGCTTTTTATTGATTACACTCTTTTTTTTACTATACATACTATTAGTTTATTGTTTTACTAAGTTTTTATAATTATTTTTTTTTAATTCTCTTTGAGACATCATTTTTTTTCAAAAATATATATGTAATGGGTACCTGATGGGAATCCTTCCCCCGTCGGGTAATCTCTGTCCCGCCCCCTCTTTAATTTAAACGGGTATTCGGCGGGTATGGGGGTGAATTTAAGAAGTGGGTATGGGGGTTGGGGAGCAATCCCCGCACCCGCCCCGCCCTATTTACATCCCTAAACATGATTTGAAAAGTTGATTTATTTTTTGAAAAATCCGTGTACTTGGTGATATTATACTCTTGACTAATTTTAATTTTTGCTTTAAAAGAACATGTAATCATATTAAGTAATTTTCTAGTAATTGAATTGATTTATGTATGCGAATTGTGAAATGTGGAAAGTTGTTTGAAAAATTCTAGAACTTGTTTGCTTGCTATATAAGGCGAAATAATAAATTATGCATGACTAGAAAGTGATTTAGGCATTTTTTTTGAATTGATGGTGTCTTTCAAGCCATCCCTGTAATTTTATCCTAGTTACCCTTTTTTTGAGCCGTAACTTATTTTTTTTTCTCTACACATATGAGCCTAGAAAAGATAAACCCATGAATATCCACAAGTTAACCCTAATTATACCATAAGTAGATCTTTAGTTTGGGGGAGTTTGGATGGGAAGTTTGTTGTATGTGTGTGAAAAAAAAAAGTGTGAAAATTGAGAGAGAAAAAAAAATTAGTTTGACAACAACTTGAGAAAAAAGAAAGAGAAATCTGACAACCAGTGTCAAATCTAGAAAAAAAAAAAAGATAAATATAAAGTTGTTGCAACTTTGGTGAAAAAATATATCTCTCATGTAATTAGAAAAAGGTGTATTACAATTGTGTGAAAAATATTTTGGGTGACATGATTGGAGAAGCTTATGGTATAGTAAAGCCTAAATGACAATTTCAACTACCTTTACCCTAAGCCTAACATTACAAGCCTAGAAAGACCTTTTGATTCTTAGTTGTGCATTAATCTATATTAGTGAAGAATAGTAAGTATTGCAAGAATATGAAATTTTGGGTTAGTGGACTGATGATTGTAATCGGCAAGCATAAAGTGATTCAATTGTTAGTTAATTACATTCTATACTTTCATGAGCTAAATGAAAATAAATTGATGTATCTCAAGGGTGTAATCGAACTGAAATTCTGGATTATATGCATAAGTGAATTTTTTTCATAATCATGTTATTGAAGCTACTTGAAAATTTCTCATATTTTAGAGATTGACTTGTTTAATGTTTATTTCGTGTTTTACTCGAGGACGAGTAAAAGCTTAGTTTGGGTAAATTTGTTAGGTTATTTTAGTATTAATTTTAGATTAAGTTTAATATATTTTTAATTGAATTTTAATCGTGTTTGGAGCATTTTTACGCTTGTTATTTTTTATTTTTGCAGATTTAAAATAAAAGAAGATTAGAAAAATATCAGAGGAAAAAGATGGAAAAAAAGATAAAAATATTTCACAAAAGGATGATATTTAAAATAGAGAAAATTACGCAAAAAAAATAAAGCTGAAATTCAAGCTTGAATTTGACTATCTTTTGGTTATATTTTGGAAAAAGTCAAAACATCAAAGTTCTAAATCTCTCTTTTATCTTTCCAGAATATCTTGAATCGTCCGATTCCGAGAAATATTGAGAGAGTTATGGCCAAAATACTATCAGTCAATGCAGAAGAAAAATCACCGTCAAAACGTAAAATTCCAACACGGGCCGCAGCATGATAAAGCTGGGCCACGGCCCGCCCCCCTAAACAGCACAAAAATCATATATTTTGTCTCACATGGGTTTTGGTGGTTTCCTAATTCAAATAGGCATTTAACATGTGCGTTTTTCTATCTTTTTAGTCTTTGAAAGCCTATATAAAGGTTGAACAGGAGTTGATTTCAATCAAGCAATTTCAGAGGGAAATAAACAGAGAATATAGAGTACGAATTGGAGAGATCAACTGCAATATTGGAGGTATTCTTCAGAGGGTTTTCAACATTCTTTTCTTCTCTATTTTCTTCTCTTTTCTTAAAGTTAATTAGTGTGATTGTGCTTCCATAAACATGAGTAGCTAAACATTTAATTAGGGTTTAGATGGAGATTGTTTAACATTATTTTATTGTTTTAATATGATTTATTTTCTCCCTAATTTCTATGTATTCTATTTCATTCATACTTAATTACTTTAAATTATTTAGCCATCAATTAACTCTTTTATGATTTTGATGTGAGATGTGAGAAGTGAGTGTCGATTATGCTATAGTGAAATAGAACTAAATTTCGATACAGGACGAGAATACCTGAATGGTTTAGATAGCTTATAGGGTTTCTGTGTTTAATGCATGTTGCATGTTAAATTTATCACGAGAGTAAAAAGTTTGCATGTAATTGAGATTTATATATCTGAGAAGACTATAAATTACTGTAGTAAACCTACTATTGCATAGAAATTGATAATAGGGAGATAATCATATTAGGCTGTTGTGAAAATTATATACGCAAGTATACGTAGTCAAACAAGTAATAAAGTGATAAGTAAGATCGTCTCCACAGGGATTGCAAACAAAAATATCTTATAAAACCAACTAATTACAACTTAAAATATAAAGAAATAACATGGAAATGAGTGAGCATGGATTCAAAATTAAAAATTACAGTATTTAAACGTACTAAAATTAATGCTATTATTGCTAGAAGAATGCTTTCAAAGAGGAAAGAAAATATAATATGGCAAAAGTGGCTTGAATAGCTAATTACTCCTATGCTGGTTTTTCCCAGATGTTATAGCATTACCTCAGCATTCCTGCCAGAGATAACAAAATTTCCTATGTGTTTGTGAGAATTTTCCAAAACTCACAATTTAAGCTCTAACACCTAGTTTCATATATTCCTATATCGAACCAGATTATAGAACACTAAATATGCATCAATTTTTAGGTTATGCAAGGTAGATGAAATATCCCTATTCCACTTACAAAGAAAAACCTAAATCTAGGATTTCTCTTGCTCCATTCAAGTTGAACTACTAGATCTAGCCCTTCCGGAACAAGATCTAACTTAGCAAATTCTTATTACTGGCCAAGAAACAACGATCAAATAAAAATTAGAACTCACTTGAATGAACAAAGACAAAAATACTAAAGTACGCTTTAAAATTAACAATACCTAGCATAGGAGTTCATAGCCACTCAAGCCTTAAGAAAATTAGCTCATGTTCAACACAAAAATTACAATCCAAATTCGAAATTTTTCATCCATGGCTGCTGCCCTTTTCACAACTTATCAAGTTTTTGATAGTTAAAGATAAGAAAGACAAGTACAAAATATAAAAGGAAAGGGAAGAGAAATGCAAACAAAAAAAAAAAAAAACGCTTGTGTCCTTCTCTTCTTTTGCACTTGGGTCCCCCTTCTCTTTTCTTCTCTTTGTACTTTCTGCAATTAGTTCCCCTCAAAAATGGCAGCTGCCATCTTCATGATGATGGAGGTGTACTTCATCTCTCCTTTTCTTTCTTAGGTCTTTTGGGTACAAAATGATACACTAAAAATAGAAGCCCCCATCTTTTCCACTTTGGCCCACTAGGTTTAGTCTCCTTCCTTCCACAGCAGCCAGTTGGTGCATTTTAAGTGACTTAGACGAATTTGCTGATGTGGATAAGTGAAAGTCGTTTTTTAGACTTTTTCCACGTCATTACTCAAACAGCCCAGAATGCTATAGCATTCCTTCAGCATTTCTGTCCAGTTTTCAACTTTTGTTCAAACTTCTCCTTTGCATCACTTCATTTTTCCTAGCAAATTAACTCTTCTTTCCACAACAAACAAGCAACATTTAATTAAAAAAACACAATTAACACAATAATTTTTACAAGACTCAAATGTTAGCTTCCTAACTAGAAATTAAACTAAAACTACTTAAAATTAAACAACCAAACACATTTTTACTACTCTCCTCACAATATTTTCAGTTTAAAAGCATAAAAAATAATTCTATACCATAGAGTTATCACACCCCAAACTTAGAGTATTGCTCGTGCTCGAGTAATGAAGAATAGAAAGAACAAAACAACAAGAACAAAAAAAAAACAATGACAGGAACATTAACACATTTGCAACAGAGAACATATTGCTCATTTAAACTTGATTTAGCGACGGAAATGCTCTCAGAATTAGATGGAATGGAAGTGTAAATGGTGGTAGTGAATATGCCTTGAACTTGTGCTTTTCAATCAAGTTTTACATGCTATCTATGTCCTTAATACTTATCAAGAATAATTTAATCAAATAAAGTGTGCAAATGCTTCCCACCAACACCTTGAATTTCTATAACAACTACCCTTGATCCTCAAGTTTAAAAAGTTTGCTTCCATAAGTTGAATTAGTGTAACCCTCTCCACTAATGTAGCTTAGCTTTACATCCTAGATCCAAAGGACTTTCATAGGCTTGTAATGTGAGGCTTAGGTTCGGGTTTGATAAAGATGATTCTTTTAGGCTCATGACCTAATTACCTCAATCTATCAAGGACTTTTCTTTTCCTCTCAAATGCTTACCCAAAATTTCATTTTCAACCCACAATGATTGCTTAATCTAATTCCACTTCTCTTGCTATATGTATATACTATATATATATTTCGAATCAACTAGATAAAGAGAGAAAAAGCAACAACATTTTTTCTTTGATTAGGGGTGGTACACCCCAAACTTAACCTTAGACTTGTTTTTTTCTCTCTTATTTTATTTAATACTATGATTGTACATATATGTATATATATATATATATTTTTATTATTTTTTTGTTTTCTTTTCTGTTTTTTATATATATATATTTACATCTCTACATATATATAACAAGAGAAAGATTACTCTCACTACCTCGAACTCACATCCCATCACGTCTCTAGTATGAACTTGTTTTTCCACATCTTGCAAAGATTTATCCTCACTTCCCTATCCCAAATAATGTTTGGTTTGTCCTTGATAAATTTCACCGATTAGGTTCGGGTTATGAAGGATGAAATTTAAGCGTGTATGTGGGTCTATTAACTTTGATGGGTGTTAAGAAAAACTAAGCTTTTGGCTCAATGAGGGGTGACTATTGAAAATCAAAATTTTTTCGGGTTAGCTTGAAAGGCTCAATCGTCCAAAAATGGCCTAAATAATTTCCAAGTTGTAAAGCTAGCTAGGATTTCGCCTCAAGAATTACGCTAACCAATTCTAGATGCTTATACTTTCCCAAGGTGTTAGCTATTCTTGAAAGTCAAAGTATGGTGGGATAACAAAATAGCCTTTAAACTTAGCATTTTCAACACACAAAAATCAGGGCACATCACAAATGAAAGGAAATGGTTATTCTCAGTTACACACTAACACAACATAACACAAACATGATCATATAATATTACTAACATGACCTTAACTACAAAATGTTGCTACACAAACAACTAAAGACAGCAATAAAGATAACCAATTTAAACAAAAACACACATAACAACAACAACAACAACACATAACTAATAACATTTAACAAAACAACTTGAACTATCACACATATTTACAGTAATCAAATTGGTTAAGGAAAGAAGAAAACTCCCTCAAGAATCAGACTCTTCATCGACAGAGCCCCTCTCTTCACCATCAATCTAATGCCAAGGCGAAAGAATCTGATCTAGAAAATTTGGGTATCCCAGGATAACTTTGCGCACGTTGGTCTGCAGCGCACGCTTCACCCACATGTCTCTTTTCCTTTCATACTCCCAGTTTATAGATATATTTTTTTTGAACCCAATACTCCCAGTTGTTGTAGTATTGCTTCAGCAATTCATTCTTTTATGCATCTCTATTTCAAAATACTGAGGAAATGCTATAACTCCTGGGACCTGCTGCTTCAGACATATCCTGCTTTCCAGCCTATTGCAACAACTCCATTTTCTGCCTTGCACCTGCAATAAGATCACCACACCACAACAAAATCATTAGTAACTGTAAGAAATTGAAAGTTATATATATATATATATGGGTATACTCTTAATGGGTATTACCTATGAATGAGTATTCTATTATTAGCCATTGGATCAAATCTAATGGTTGATATTTATAACTATTAATTAAATTTTTAAATTTAATATTTCTTATTTTAACCTATTACCTGATGACATGGAAGTCATTTTTTATCTATTCTTTCCATTTTCTCCTCATTCCATATATATATGGAAAATTATATTTACACATCACAAAATAATAATAGATGTTTATATTTACACCTCAATAAATTATAAGTACACCCCTAATCTAAATACACCCCATTTTATTTATTTAAATATTATTTTTGATAAGCACACCCCTTTTTATTTACTATAAATTAAGTTTCTCTTAAAAAAAAAAAAGAGGAGTTCTATTTGCACCCTATAAACTTATAAATACACCCCATTATTAAAAAAAAAAATATAAACTTAAATAATTTTTAAAAAGTATTCTTAATATTTTTTAAATTTTTTTTCTTCACATTATTTTATGTTAATTTCAATACTTATTTTGATTTCATTTTCATAATTTTTTCTAACTCATGTATATATTTTTTCTTATTTTTTTCTAAGAAAATTTCATATAATTTTTTATTTTAATTTTTTTTTCCATAATATTTAAAATGTAATTTAATTTTGTTTGATATGTATATTTTTTAAGAATATAAATTGTAAGAAAAAACTTAAAAAAAATATAGTATAATTAAAGATATTAATTTTAAATAAAATAAAAATTATTAAAATGGGGTGTCTTTAGAAATTTTTGGGGTGTAAATAAAATTTCCCTAATAATAATTACACCTCAATAATATATTTACATATTTAACCTTTAGTAAAATAACCAAAATAATTATTTTTACTCCACTACTAAAAAAACTAATTTGATTGTTACAATTTTTTTTTAAGAAAAATAATTATTAGTTAAAAACTTTAAACTATAAAATCGTTCATCAATAGATAATTTTGAAATTTCATAGTAATTATCAAATATAAAAATAATTCCTAATTTGAAAAATTGTTCTATCAATTTTTATTATTTATGTTTATGTTCACATTATGCTTCAATTTGCAGAATAATCACTCGTTTACTTACCAACACCAAACAAAAAATTCAAGCAATAAATGTAACAGAATAATTCTTAGAATAAGAACAAAGAGCAGAAAAAACAAAGTTACTCATTTTTTTTCTTTTTCCAACTATTAAATCAAACAACTTAATTTTTTTTTTCTTTAGCTCTAAAAAAAAAAAACTCATCAAAGAGTGTTAGAGTGAAATATCATCAATAACCCTCATAATATAATAAATTTCTATTGTTGGTAAGGATAAAGTAGTAATTTAAATAAAATAAGTAAGTTTCTAAAAATAGTTTTTAATTCTTTAATACCATTGGTTAGAATTATTATTTCCTATTATTAAATAAAAAAATATATATTTTTTTAAAAATATATTAATTGGTAACCTGCTATAGGAAGTCAACATATTACCACATCATCATTTTTTTAATACCCATCAATGGGTATTACCCATTGAGAAGTGTTCCATATATATATATATGTAATTATATAAGCATGTATATAATAATTTTTTTTTTCTTTTTCTTCTTTTTTCTTTTTTTTTTCTTTCTTTTTTTTTCAAGGGGTGGCACACCCCAAACTTAATTTTAGTCACACTCTTCTCTTTTTTTTTTTTTTTTGACAAGGGTGTGCCACCCCAAACTTAATTGTAAATACTCTCTTTTTTTTTTTTTCAAGGGGTGGCACACCCCAACTTATTACATAACATATATAGAAATAGATATAGTCTTGTTCCTCAACTCTTGGGTTGCCCAAATGTGATAGGCCAAGGCACCCCAAAGTCTTTCTTCAAGCTTCTTTCAAAGTGATGGAGGTCTTTGCTCGGTTGACCTCACCACCCCCAAACTTCACTCCTTGGCCTTTCACCAAGAATTTTCTTCTTGAAAGTGCATCACGTAGTTCCACCACTCCCTGGCAACAACGCCAAAAACTTGTTGTGGAAAATTTTATTTAGCTAACAAGGCAGCAAGAGTTTTATTCACAAAGTGAGTACCTTCATCGCTTATTATGCCCGTGGTGTTCCAAAGCGAGTGAAAACTTGCTTTTGAGGAATTTCATCACCACTTTTGAATCATTAGTGGGACTTGCTACTGCTTCAACCCATTTAGAGACATAATCCACCGCCAACAAGAAGTATAGATTGCCATAAGATGGTTGGTGGAAATGGCCCCATGAAGTCGATTCCCCAAACATCAAAAAGTTCCACTTCAAAAATGAAATTCAATGGCCTTTCATTCCTTGCTGAAATATTACCAACTCTTTGGCAACGATCACAACTTCTTGCAAAATCATGGGCATCTTTGAAAATGGAAGGCCAATAGTACCCCGATTGGAACACTTTTTCCGTTGTTCTTTGTCCACCAAAGTGTCCACCATAGGGAGATGAATGACAATACTCTAGGATGCTTGCAACTTCCTCTTCCGGGACACAACCCCACATTATTCGATCCGCACACTGCCTATACAAGTAAGGATCATCCCAATAGTAGAATCTCACATCATGAAAGAATTTTTTTAGTTGCTGCCTATTCAGATCAGGAGGCTGCAACCCACTCATTAAGTAATTTACAAAATCAGCATATTAAGGAGTGTTTGCTTGTGTTACAACAAGCAGCTGCTCATCTGGGAAAGTTTCTTGAATTTGCATTTTGTCTTCCTACTCAACACCTATTTCCAGCCGAGATAAGTGATCAGCCACTTGGTTCTTCGTCCCTTTTCTATCTCAGATTTCTAAATCAAACTCTTGGAGAAGTAACACCCAACAAATTAGTCTTGGCTTCGCATCTTTCTTGGCAATTAAATATTTGATGGCTGAATGGTCAGTGTATACAATCACATTCGTTCCCACAAGATAAGATCGGAACTTGTCAAAAGCAAATACTACGGCCAGCAACTCTTTTTCGGTGGTTGAGTAATGAATTTGAGCATCAATGAGAGTCTTGCTTTCATAGTAAATAGAATGGAAAATATTTCCTCTTCGCTGCCCAAGTACTACACCAATAGTAAAATTACTAGCGTCACACATCAACTCAAATGACAAAGTCCAATCTAGAGCTACGATAACTGGGGCTGTCACCAATGCCTTTTTCAAAGTCACAAATGCCTCATGACACTCCTTTGTGAACTCAAATGGGCGGTTTTGTTCCAACAATGAACAAAGAGGCTTTGAAATCTTCGAAAAATCCTTGATGAACCTTCTATAGAACCCCGCATGTCCAAGAAAACTTCTAATACCCTTGACCGTGGTAGGAGGTGGTAGCTTTTCAATGACTTCCAACTTAGCCTTGTCCACCTCAATACCCTTGTGAGAAACCTTGTGACCCAAAACGATGCCTTCTTTTACCATAAAATGGCATTTCTCCCTATTGAGTACCAAATTTGTTTCTTCACACCTCTTTAACACTTTCTCCAAGTTAGCCAAACACGTGCCAAAAGATTCCCCAAATACTGAAAAATCATCCATGAAGATCTCAAGAATACTCTCTGCCATATTGGAGAAAATTGCCATCATACACCGTTGGAAAGTGGCGGGAGCGTTGCATAGCCCAAATGGCATCCTCCTAAAGGCAAAGGTGCCATACGGACAAGTGAAGGTTGTTTTCTCTTGGTCCTCCGGCGCTATAGAAATTTGATTGTAGCCTGAATAACCATCAAGGAAACAATAGAACTCTTTACCCGCCAAACAATCCAACATTTGGTCAATAAATGGCAGTGGGAAATGATCTTTCCTAGTTGTATTATTCAGCTTTCGGTAGTCCATACAAACCCTCCAACCAGTCACGGTTCTAGTAGGAATCAATTCATTGTTCTTGTTAGCCACCACCGTGATTCCTCCTTTCTTTGGCACACATTGAATAGGACTAACCCATGAACTATCTGAAATTGGGTACACAATACCATAATCCAGCCACTTTATCACTTCTTTTCGCACTACTTTCTTCATAATAAGATTCAACCTTAGTTGATGCTCAATGGAGTTACTACAGCCAGCTTCTAGGAGTATCTTGTGCATGCAAATCGTTGGACTAATTCCTTTTATGTCTGCCATACTCCACCCAATTGCTCTTTTATGTTTCTTCAACACTTCTAGCAACAAACCTTCAGCTACAGCTTCCAACCATGCTAAAATAATTACTGGCAGTGTTTCATTCTCCCCTAAATAGGCATATTTTAGGTGACTTGGCAAGGGTTTTAGCTCTAGTTTAGGTGGTTCTTGGATGGAAGGTTTTGGAGGCTTGAAATTGCTTTCCTTCAACTCTAAAGACTCAAAAGGTCTCTTGAATTTAGGGAAAGGCTGCATTGGCTCAACCCAAGCAACTTGGGTTTCTTCATCTTCACTCAAAGCTCCAAGATCTTCAAGAGAACTTATCACCCTTTCATCTTTCCACACTTCCTTGTGAAAACTTTCAGCCACAATGGAATCAATTACACTCAAATGCGAACATTCTTCAATCTCATCCGGGAATCTCATAGCATTGAACACATTAAAAGTTACTTTTTGATCATTCACCCTCATAGTGAGTTCCCCATTTTGCACATCGATCAAGGTTCTTCCGGTAGCAAGGAATGGCCGCCCCAAAATAATAGGAATTTCTCTAACGGCCTCATAGTCAAGGATAATAAAGTCAGCCGGAAAAATGAACTTATCCACTTGCACCAACACATCTTCAATTTTCCCTTCTGGATGATGTTGGATTTTGTGCCCTAAATAAAACCCATTACAATCTGATTAGCTATCAATTTAAGAGTTTTAAAGTGGTTATGTTAACATGTATTTTTCATGCTTATGGTTTAATATACATATTTAATATATGCACAAAACCAGTTAAGTTCAGAACATATATTTATTCATAATTACAGTATTGTCAACACAGTGGAATGTGATTGTGATTATATGATTCAAAAGACTAAGTCGCTGTTCATCAGTGTTTTGGATTTACACTAATGTGATAATCAGCGATGAAGTATACTTACACTTGGAGTAAGTGTTATGTTCTTTCCAGGACATTGGTAAAGTATACTAGTTTCAAATGGATGGAGTATGCATTCGACTGGACCGATATTGAACTTGTTCAAGATATTATAAACTTACCGTTGTATCTGTCCAAGTCAATATCAGTAGTTGATCTTAGATTAAAAGAATCCAAATCCTGATATGCTTAGGCTCAAGCTCAGGAGTGCTATTCATGTTCTTCGATTTATTAGTTAAGTCTACTTTTGGGTTAGGGTGATACGTATATTTTGGGAACATGATAGTATGATTGAGTGGGAGCGCTGAACATAAATATGGAATCTATAGCTTCTACTGGTGTATAGAAGTCAAGTGATGATTCCCTTCGAGCTTAGCTAAATAGAAGTAAATGGATGAGCTCTTGTTTCAGTGACTATGTCTTAGATCACTAGAACATCATTTACAGGAAGCTAAGTGTTTTAAGGGGCCAAATACATTGAGGGGTGGAAACGGTAAATTTATCCCATCTCGATGTAAATCATTTATATAGAGGATCTTTGATCACATTAAGATTATAACAATGGTTAAATGAGATAGCATATCTATATCGTGGAACATATAGAATGCTCTATATAAGTTTGAGAGTACAATTCCAAGTTCTAAGAGTGGATTCAACAAGGAATTAATAAGTTAGGGATTTACTTGGTAAATTCGGTTCAACTTATTGGAAGCTCAGCAATATAGATCCATGGTCCCCATTCTAGTTGAGACCATATTGTTTGTAAGACTCAATAATTGATTTATGTTTAATCAATTATAATTCTAAAAGTTAGACTATGTCTAATTTGTGAATTTTCACTAACCAGGGATGAAATTGTAAAGAAAAGAGATTCTAGGTTTATTTATTAATTAAGAGACTCTATATGTCTAATTAATAATTATATTAAATGACAATATTATTTAATAATCTATTTTAGTTATTAAATAATTAATTTTGGCATTTAAATGGTTAGAATTAGAAAATTGGCATTTTTGGGAAAATAGAAATACAATTGTGGAAACTACAAAATCCAAGTGAGGCCCATCACACCTATGGCCGGCCACTTGTTTGTGTTTCCGAATTATTATTTTCAATTTTTTAATTGCCCAATAATTACTAACCTAAACCTAGCAGCTATCTATAAGTGGAAAGTGGTGGCTCACACTAAATAAGGCAATTAAGCAATTACTCTGTAATTCAGGAAACTGCCTCTTTCAGAAAGTTCAGCTTCCCTTTCTCTATATATAGTCGCCCACTCTCTTCCTCTTGTATGCTTGAACCATACACGAAATCAACACAAAACACAAGAGAGAGAGATACAATTTCGAATTCCTTAGTGAGAGAGTAGTGCCCACACACAGCAAACAGTACCTCAATCATAGATTGGAAGACTGTGAAGGATCACATCCAACTGAAGGACATTCGGGCTCAGATCTTTATTATACTCTGCAACAGAAAGGAATCAAGGATTAGAGATCTGAGTGGAAGGAGACATATTATTCCGCTGCAATCAATGTAAGTTTTTCTTAACTTTATATGTGTTTTCCTTTTATCGTTTTAGAAGTTCATATTTAGGTTGTTAATCAACATACTTGTGAGTAGATCTAAGATCCTGGTAAAATTAATTCCAACAGATGAGCCATTGAACGATCCGCTAATTGCAAAGTAACGGTGGTAGGCCTTGCTTCTCCAATTCCAAACTTCCTAAAAATAGACATAGGCATGAGATTAATACTAGCTCCCAAGTCACAAAGAGTTCTTCCAACATCTCAACCCCCAATAGAAATTGGAATTGTAAAGCTTCCCAGATCTTTCAATTTGGGTGGAATTTTACTTTTTAGCATAGCACTACATCCCTCTGTCAAAGCGACAGTTTCAAACTCACCAAGCCTCATTTTCTTTGTCAAAATGTCCTTTAAGAACTTAACATTGGTTGGCATTTTCTCCAAAGCTTCCACTAATGGTATATTGATGTGGAGCTGCTTCAAAACATCAAGAAATCTCTGAAATTGACCATCGTCTTACTGCTTCTTGAATCTTTGAGGAAATGGTGGAGGTGGCTTTTGCAAAGACTTTTCTACAGTAGAATGCTGACCTGATGCTGTAACATCTGGGGGAGTTTCAGCAACTGAAATTGCTGGTTTCTACTTCATTTCCCCATCTTTTTAGATTGAAGAGGGCTCCGTACTGCCTGTTGCAGCCACATTTGACTCAAGAATTTTTTCACTTCTCAAGGTTACCGCTTTGCAATGTTCTTTGCCATCTCTTCGTGGGTTTTCGGTGTCACTAGGCAAAGTGCCTTGTGGTCTATTCTTCAAATCATTGGCCAATTACCCCAATTGAATTTCAAGATTCCGAAGAGATGCTGTCTGGCTTTGAATTACAGCGTCATTCTTGGCCATATAATCTCTCATTAAGCTCTCCAAAGAACTAGTTTGAGAGCCTCGAGGTTGATGTGGTTGTTGAGGTCTTGGTTGTTGAGAAAATCCTGGTGGAAATGATTGTTTTCCTTGTACTTGTGCTCCACTTGAACTTGCTCCTTGACCTCCCCATAAAAAATTCGGATGATGCTTCCATGCCGGATTGTAGGAGTTTGAGTATGGATTGTTGTTGCGGTTGAAATTTTGATTACCCACATAGTAAACCGAAGCTGGATTTGAAGGGCAATTTTCAAAAGTATGCCCATCACCACAATACACACAAGAAATTTCTGCCCTTTGAATGGCAGCAGTTGGTTGTACACTTCCTCCCATATTCATGTTCTTCAAAATGTTGGTCATTGAGGCCATTTGAGCAATTAGAGCGGTCAAAGCATCTACCTCAAGAACACCCGCTACTTTTCGGCTTGTAGGAGCTCTATTAGTTGACCATTGATAGTTGTTTCTAGCTATCCTTTCCAAAATCTCAAAAGCTTCATTGTAAGACTTGGAAAGAATGGCTCCATTAGCGGAAGCATCCAACACCATCCTAGAGGCCGCATTGAGACCATTGTAAAATGTCTCAAGTTGGATACAATGAGGAATACCATGGTGTGGGCACTTCCTCAACAACTCCTTGAATCTTTCCAATGCGTCACTAGTAGTCTCATCTTCCAATTGTTGAAAGGACATGATCTCACTTCGAAACTTTGCATTTCTTGTTGGAGGAAAGTACTTTCTCAAGAATTTTTCAGCCAAGTCATTCCAATTAGTCACCGAATCAGGAGGAAGAGTATTAAGCCAAGCTCTAGCCCGATCCCTTAAGGAAAATGGGAACAACTTCAATCTTAAAGCCTCTTCACTTACTCCTTGTAGCTTGAAAGAATCACTCACCTCCAAAAATGAGCGAATATGGAGGTGAGGATCTTCTGTTGGCGACCCACCAAATTGACCAACCGTTTGGAGCATTTAAAACATGACAGGCTTGAGCTCAAAGTGAGGTGCTTGGATTTCGGGTCTCACAATACCCAGATTAAGCTCATTGAACATAGGGGCTGCATACTCTCTTATTGCTCGGGCTCTATCATCGGCCAAAGCAATAGGATTGGCTTGATTATGAGCACCCCCAACTTCAAACCCATCGGCCATATTGTAGTGTTTTTAGCCTTTTGTTCCTTTCTCCTTTGTCTAAAAGTGAGTTCAATTTCGGGGTCAATGGGAGAAAGTTCAAGGTCTTCTTCTTGCTCGTTCATGCATTACTTTACACCTAAAAAAGAAAAAAAAATCAGCGCACCAAAATAGGATTAAAACCTCAAACCAGAAAATAAATTGCAAAATAGTTAATAATACACAATTTTTAGTTTCAATTCCCGGCAACGACGCAAAAAACTTGTTGTGAAAATTATATACGCAAGTATACGTAGTCACACAAGTAATAAAGTGATAAGTAAGATCGTCTCCACAGGGATTGCAAACAAAAATATGTTGTAAAACCAACTAATTACAACTTAAAGTAAAAAAGAAATAACATGAAAATGAGTGAGCAATGATTCAAAATTAAAATGACAGTAATTAAACCTGCTAAAATTAATGCTATTGTTACTAGAAAAATGCTTTCAAAAAGAAAAAAAATATATAATATGGTAAAAGTGGCTTGAATAGCTAATTCCTCCTATGCTGATTTTTCCAGTTGCTACAGCATTACCTCAGCATTCCTGCCAGTGATAACAAAATTTCCTATGTGTTTGTGAGAATTTTTCAAAACTCACAATTTAAGTTCTAACACCTAGTTTCATATATTCCTATATAAAACCAGATTGGAGAACACTAATTATGCATCAATTCTTAAGTTATGCAAGGTAAATGAAATATTCCTATTCCACTTACAAAGAAAACCTAAATCTAGGATTTCTCTTGCTCCATTCAAGTTGAATTACTAGATCTAGCCCTTCGGGAACAAGATCTAGCTTAGCAAATTGTTATTAATGGCCAAGAAACAACAATCAATTCAAAAATGAGAGCTCACTTGAATGAACAAAGGCAAAAATGCTAAAATAAGCTTTAAAATTGACCATACCCAATATAGGAGTTCATAGCCACTCAAGCCTTAATAGTTTAGCTCATATTCAAGTTAGAAAATAAAATCCAAAGTAAAAAGTTGTCTTCCATGGCTGCTGCCCTTATTAAAAATTATCAAGTTTTCGGTATTTAAAGACAAGAAAGAAAAGAACAAAGTATAAAAGAAAAGGGAAGAGAAATGCAAACAAATAGAGCTTTTGTCCTTCTCTTCTCTTGCACTTGGGTGCCCCTTCTCTTTTCTTCCTCTCTGTACTTTCTGCAATTGGTTCCCCTAAAAAATGGCAGCTGCCATCTTTGTGATGATGGAGGTGTACTTCATCTCTCCTTTTCTTTCTTGGGTCTTTTGGGTACAAAAGGATACACTAAAAATAGAAGCCCCCATCTTTTTCCACTTTGGCCAACTAGGTTTAGTCTCTTTCCTTCCACAGCAGCCCCCTGGGGCATTTTAAGTGACTTGGACGAATTTGCTGATGTGGATAAGTGAAAATCGTTTTTTTAGACTTTTTCCACGTCATTACCCAAATTGCCTAGAATGCTATAGCATTCCTTCAACATTTCTGTCCAGTTTTCAACTTTTGTTCAAACTTCTCCTTTGCATCGCTTTATTTTTCCTAGCAAATTAATCATTCTTTACACAAAAAAAAAGCAACATTTAATTAAAAGAAAACACAATTAACACAATAATTTTTACAAGACTCAAATGTTAGCTTCCTAACTAGAAATTAAACTAAAACTACTTAAAATTAAACAACCAAACACATTTTTACTACTCTCCTCAGAATATTTTCAGTTTAAAAGCACAAAAAATAACTCTATACCATAGAGTTATCATAGACCATAATCAATAGAAACAATTGAAGTTGAAGCCCTAGTTCTTATTAACCGTTAATTTCCTATTTAATTTAATTGCCTATTCTTGCACTATTTTTATTTTCTAATTTTAATCTTTTCTTAATTTTTATTTAACCAAATAGAAGTAGAAGTTTAATTTTAACGTACTTAACTACAATCCTTGTGGGATCGATTGTATTTAATGTATAAATTCTATTAAGTCCAGAACATATGTATTTGTTCATGATTATAGTGTTGTCAGCACAGTGGAATATAATCATGATGATATGTTCGGAAGTTTAATTCCCTGATTTGTCAGTTCACTGGATTTAGACTGGCATGATAATCAGCGATAGGTATACTTACATCTTGGATAAGTGTTATGTCCTTTCCAGGGCATCGGCAAATTTTACCAGTATCGGATGTATGGATTATACATTGGAAGGGACCGATATTGAACTTTGATTAAATATGATAAATTTACCGTAATATCTATTCAATTCAATATCACCTAGTTGATCCTAGATCAAATGATCTTAATCTTGACATGATTAGGTTCAATCTCAAGAGTGTTATTCATGTTCTTTGATTTGTTAGTTAAGCCTACATTTTGGTCAGGGTGATACGTACATTTTGGGAACATGGTAGTACAATTGAGTGGGAGCACTAATCATAGATATGGAATCTATAGCTTTTATCTGACATAGAAGTGAAACGATGATTTCCTTCGAGCTTGCTAAATAGAGATAAATGATAGAGCGCTCATTTTAGTGATTATATTAATTCACTATAATATCATTTATAGGTGGCCAAGTGTTTTAAGGATAAACTACATTGAAAGGGTGTAACAGTAATTTTATCCCTATGCAATGTAGATCATCTATAAAGGATCATTGATTATTGGGATTATAACAATGGATAATTAATAGCGTATCTATATCGTGGAACATATAGAGCATTCTATATATGACTGAGAGTGCAATTTCGAGTTCTATGAGTGGATGCAATGAGGAATCAATAAGTTAGTGGATATACTTGGTAAATTCTAGATCAGCTTATTGGAAGCTCGGTTATATAGGCCCATGGTCCCCATACTAGTTGAGATCATACTGCTTGTAAGACTCAGTTAATCAATTATAATTCTAAAATTAGACTATGTCTAGTTTATGAATTTTCACTAAGTAAGGGCTTAAATGTGAAGAAAAGAGATCCTAGGTCTTATTTATTAATTAAGAGACTTTGATAAGTCTAATTAATAAATATATTACATGAAAATTTTATTTGATAGTTATTTTAATTATTAAATAATTAGTTTTGGCATTTAAATGGTTAGAATTAGAAAAATGGTATTTTTGAGAAAATAAGGAAAGATTGTGATAAAATACAAAGTTCCAAGTGGGGCCCAATACATCCTATGGCCGGCCACTAGGGAATGTATTTTCCATTTAATTTCTTCATTATTTTAATGCCTAATAAATCCTAACCTAAACCTGGTTGCCTATAAATAGATAGTGATGGCTCACATTTAAAGTGCATGAAAAAATCACCTTCAGTAAAATTTTGAGCCTCCTTTCCTATAGCATAGTTGAACCATATTCTCTTCTTATTCTCTTCATATTTTCATACCTTGAGTGATAGAGTGAGTGCCCACACACATCAAGTGGTATCTCAATCATAGTGTGTAAGACTGTGAAGAATCCAATCAACAAGAAGGAGAGAAAGAGATCCAGGCTCAGATCTTGATAATGCTCTGCTACAAAAAGAAATCAAGGGCTAGAGAACTGAACGGAAGGAGTCATTATATTCTGCTGCAATCACTGTAAGGTTTCTTAAACTTTATATGTGTTTATTTCATTGTTTTAGAAATTTATATTAGGATGTTAATGAAACATACTTGTTAGTAAATCTAGATCCTGGTAAAATAATTCCAACAGTGCCCACACACATCAAGTGGTACTCAATCATAGTGTGTAAGGCTGTGAAGAATCCAAATTGAAGAGAAGGAGATTCGGGCTCAGATCTTTGTGATACTCTGCTACAAACAGGATACAAGGGTTAGAGATCTGAGCGGAAGGAGCCATTATAATTCCACTGCACCCAATGTAAGGTTTCTCAAACTTTATATGTGTTTATTTACATTATTTTAGAAATTCATATTTAGGATGTTAAATAATATACATGGTAGTAAATCTAGATCCTGGTAAAACATATTCCAACAGCCCTTTGCCCAGCAACTGACCCCGCTCCTCTGCCAGGCTTCCTAGTACCCTGGCCTGCAAGTTGTATCACATGCTGCCCAGCTGGTGCGGCAGAAGGGGAGGAAGTGGCAACCCGACAACATCTCCTCCATGAGAAGTCCTGGCCACCTTGGCCTTCACTCATCCTGTGGGCTCATCTGAAGGTCCCCCAGTAAGACCTCTCATCCTGGAAGACATATATGCAAAAAGAAAATAGCAAAGTCAGAAACCAATCATAAACATTCAATATAAGACAAAAGCATGGTGTTATCAACTATCAACTACCTTGCCCTTGCCTCTAGATGCAGGCACGGGGCAAGTAGGTCTCTCAAAAGCTTGGTCTTTGGGCCTGATATGGAGAGAAGCATCATTAACTGGACCCCCGCTGGCCAGGCGCCGGCAGAGGGCCCTCTCCTTCCTCTCCAGATCATGTTCAATGCGAGATAAAAGGTACCTCATCATCCAAGTCACGAGCATGCCCATCTCTAAGGCAAGCCCCATCTACAGCTGGTGCTCCTACAACTCCGGGAGCAAGAGGATATACGCCATACTTCCAGAATTGACCACACTGGTCAACTGGATTATATTTCTCTACTCTGCCGAGAGAGACAGGATGTGGTTTGCCCTATCCCTTATTCGCAAAGTAGGGATAGAGCGTCTGAAGAATGGCATCGACCGAAATTCATAGTGCCCGATCCTACGGAGGCCATAGGCGATACAATACTTCTTGGCATACCCAACGACCTTCGACATGGCTGTGCAATTAGTGTCACCCAACCATTGGTGACCGATATGATTGAGATCAAAATACCCAGTCCTGTTCTGCTTCAGCTCAGACTTCAGATCAAAGTAGTATTCGATCTTGTAGCGAGTAGGTTGAGGCCAACCTAGCTCCCTATATAAGATAAACATCACCGAAAGATACTTGACGCTTTTTGGCATGAGCTGTGTCGAACACATTCCAAAGTAAGCAGTGATGTCCAAAAAATACTGATGTAGCGGTAGCACTGCCCCATGTTCAATATGGCATTCAGACCACGTCAACCAACCTAGAGGGAGCCGGTGCGCCCGATAATTTCTACGGGGAGTCTCACAGTGGACACCCTTCACTAAGCCACTAGCAAGAATATTAAAGGCCTCATCGAAAAGAGTAGAAGCAGGAGAGACCCATTTGTCTCCCTGTGATCTCGCATCTAGTATCTCCAGCTCAGAAGACTGCTCTAGGACATAGGGGTGTACATAAACTTTTATAAACTGTCCAAAGCAAATAACCCTCCCAAACAAAACCAAGATAACCCAACAAAAAATACAAACTAAAAAACTTGACGAGAATATAACCCGCCCAATCTTTATATTGGGCAGGTTGAAAATAATACCAATCCGCCCAATCAACCAGAACTAACTCGACCAACCCGATTAAGAGGGTTTTTTTATATATATTTATAAGTTTTTATTATATATATATTTATATATCATATAATTTATATGACTATTTAAAAAATATAAAATTAAAATTAATAAATTTTTTTATTGTGGTTGATTTGAATTTTAAATTAAATTTATATATATGTCTCATTATTACAATCAACTAAAATATAACAATTAAATGTAAAAATTCAAAAAAAATATTAGTGGTCGGTTTGGATGGGTTAACTCGACCAAACTGACCAATTTCATTAGGTGGGTTACTGTTTTCTTTTTTCTTAATTGGGCGGATTGCACTTAGATTTTTGTAACTTGATATTTACATTGGGTTGAATAAAATGTATTATAAACTGACCAAACTAACCGACGTACACCCCTACTAGGACATGATACAGCCCAAGCTCTGAAGGCTCACCGAGCCTGCTCAGCGGGTTACCATTGGCGTCATAGCGACCCAAGGGACAATCTAGGAGGACAGAACAAATCATGTAGTACCTCCTCCTCACTGGTGCAGCCTCCTCTAGATCAGATTCAGCATCAGAACTCTCAACCCCTTGGTCAATCTCTGGCTCAACATCAGCACGGGGCTAAGCAGCCTCATCCACCATCCTAACTTGACCCCTTATGGCCACCCTAGCCACGTGAGGGTCATATGGAGGTGCTCTAGGAAGTGTCTGTTTCATTCTAGCCATAAATAAGAAGTAAATGAGGGACATATGCGGCTGTCACCTCCCCTATTCAACACCTAGTGCTACCTGCATGGAAGAAATAAGGGGAGGTGAGCAACCTGACAAAGCTACAAACACATCCAAGTCAACAGTACTCAAGGGTACCTTCTAGGTAAAACACAATGTACAAGGTCAATCATTGCCCAAGTACCGTCTTAAGTACACTTACTAAGACATATAGTAAGTCCTAAGTTGTATAATTTACTATAATGGACTCACTACCTAGCCTTATATAGAGTTTCCAAGAGAAACCACGCATAAGGCCACAGTTGTATATGCCTCCAAAGCTGTCACAAGACCCTAGTTGAGGTCAAAAGAGGGAGAAAAAATGGCTGCCAACTTGGAGCCTTGGCCTTGGCCGACCAGGGTTCCACCTTAGTGGCCAGCTAGACCCCAAGACCTAGTCTAGTGGTTGGCCAAGAACCCTAACTCCAGGTATAGGTCGGCCAGCTTAGGGAGTACAACCCCTTGACTGGCCAGACCCCTTGATAGCCTCCTTTGGCTGGCCAAGCCTCAAACAAGGCCTCCTTGGCTGGCCAGGATCTGCATAGATCAAAACTCGTGTTTTTTTAAGAACTCAAACATGTTCTTCGTGTTCTTTGTGACTCAAAGAGCCAAGAATCACAACAAAGGTTAGATTCAGATCTTTTTCGTCTAGAAATCACACATTATGTATCCTAAGGCTATCACGCAGATCAAAATACCAAAAGGATAACAATCTGAAATAAGAATCAAAGCATGTTCAAAGCAAGGAATAATGTTCATGGATCCATGGCAAAATCAACCAAATCAAGTGAAATAGCATGAATAGAAAGCTTACCCACTACAAGATGTCGTTGAAGAAGAAGACGTGAAGCTCGGATCGTCAAAACATCAGAAAAATCTCGGGAAGATGATGCTTGTGGGTTCAGCCCTCTAGAGAGAATGAGGAGATTTTTTGAATGCAAGTTACTAGTGAGAGAAAGTGAAAAGTAAAAAGTGAGAAATGAAAAAAGGTTTTCCCTCTAAAAAGCAGTTATGTAATGCATGTGGAGCCCTTTCTTCACTTAATTCACCTACGCATCAAAAAGGAAAGCAGTTATTTTTCTACAGCAATGAGATGAGACAGTCAAGACAAAGTGTTTCAAAAGGCTAAAAATGCATCAAATTTTATTCAGCGATGGCTGCAACAGTCCTGACTGCACCAACATAGCTGGTAAAGTCCCTATCCGTACAAACGTCCACACAAGGACTTGGGGGCAAATATTATCTCCATTTTTGTCCTCCTGACGTGGCATGGTTACATGGACAAAATCAGCACCACATGGCAGTACATCTCACCAATAAGAAGGCCAAGTTAACACCTAAGCAAACAGAAACCCTGACACTCAAACGGGCATCAAGTGATAGACCAGGTCCCTCACAGGAGCTCCAGTCCTATGGCCAGCCAGCCTTGGGACTACACCATGGTCGGCCAGTCTATCCTTCACAGGGCCCTGGCCAGCCAAGAAGTGTTCTGTAGGGTTTCCTATGCACTTCTACATGTGGACAACTGTTGGGGATAATTTACCATGATCTAGATTTACTACCATGTATGTTATTTAACATCCTAAATATGAATTTCTAAAATAATATAATTTAAACACATATAAAGTTTAAGAAACCTTACATTGGTTGCAGCAGAATTAAATCTCCTTTCGCTCAGATCTCTAACCCTTGTATCCTTTCTGTAGCAGAGTATCACCAAGATCTGAGCCTGATTCTCCTTCAGTTGATTTGGATTCTTCAAAGTCTTACACACTATGATTGAGTACCAACTTGCTATGTGTGGGCATGTACTCTATCACTATAGGGTTCGAAAATTGAAGAGAGAAAGAGAGAGAGAAGGATTTGAATATGAGAGAGAAGAGAGAAGGCTCAAATTTTGACTGAAACGCTTTAGTCCATCATCATTCAATTTGAGACCATCACCATCTATTTATAGGAATCCATCTAGGTTTAGGTTTGAATTATTTGGCATTAAAAAATTGATAAAACAAATGGTAAAATCATGCACATGTGGCCGGCCTATAGGATGTGGGCCCACCACTTTCAATTTTGCCATTTCTCAACTATTTATCTTATTTTTCTCAAAAATGCCATATTTTCCAATTCAACCACTCAAATGCCAAAACCATTTATTTAATATTTAAAATTAATTATGAAATAAATTTGTCATTTAACATATTTATTGATTAGACTTAACAAAGTCTCTCAATAAACAAAAAAACCCTAGAATCTCTTTTCTTCACAATTAAGCACTAGCTTAGTGAAAATTCATAAATAAGATATAGTCTAATTTTAGAATTATAATTAATTAATTAAAATCAATTAACTGAGTCTTACTAGCAGTGTTGTCTCAACTAGTGTGGGGCCCACGGGCCTATATAATCGAGCTTCCAATGAGCAGATCTAGAATTTACCAAGTAAATTCCCTAACTTATTAATTCCTCATTGCACTACTATAGAACTTGGAATCGCACTCTCAATTATATAGAATGCTCTATATGTTCCAAGATATAGATACGCTATAAATATTTAACCATCGCTCTAATCCCAATAATCAAAGATCCTTTATAGATGATTTACACCGAGTAGGGACAAAATTACCATTTCACCCCTCAATATATTTTATCCTTAAAACACTTAGCTTCCTATAAATGATATTTCAGTAAACTAATATAATCACTGAAATAAGAGCTCTTCCATTTATTTCTATTAAGCCAAGCTCGAAGGAAATCATCATTTCACTTCTATGTCTAGATATAAGCTATAGATTCCATATCTATGTTTAGCGCTCCCACTCAATTGTACTATCATGTTCTCAAAATGTACGTTTGACCCGGACCAAATGGTAGGCTTTAACTAACAAATAATCAAAGAACACAAATAACACTCTTGAGATCGAACCTAACCATGTCAGGATTAAGATCTTTTGATCTAAGACCAACCAGTGATATTGATTTAGAAAGATACAACGGTAAGATTATAATATCTTTACCAAGATCAATATCGGTCCCAGTCCAATATATACTCCATATATCTGAAACTAGCATACTTTGCCAATGTTTTGGAAAGAGCATAAAACTTATCCAAGGTGTAAGTATACTTTATTTTTGACTATCACATCAGTGTATATCCAGTGCACTGATGAATCAAAGGACATTATCTTTTAAAGCATATAATCACAATTACCTTCCACTGTGTTGACTTCACTGTGCTTGTGAATAACTATACGTTCTGGATTTAATAGATTTTGTACACATTAAACCATAAACATGAAAACTACATGTATACATAAATGACTTCTAATCTTTTATCGATAACAAATCAGATTAAATTGAAATGGGTTTTATTTAGGGCATAAAATCCCAACAAACTCCCACTTGCACTAACATAAAACAAGTAGTGCATTTCAATTAATCAATTGTCTTGATATCCAGATCAAGTGTAGTGTATTTGAATAAACTCAAATTACAGGAACTATAAGTCTGTGGTAAGCTACTGCTTTCTCCACCATTACTTCCTTTGTGTTCATAAAACATTATGCAACATCACTTTCTATATGCATTATCTCATCTAGGGATAGTGAATTCTATATTGTTTATTATGTGCATATGAATATACAGAAGACATGTCTCTAATTCTATCCAAATGGAATAGAGATAACACAGTTAGAACTTTCTTCAGCTGAATAACTTTCCAGGGCTTTTCGAAAGCAACTTAGTTATGTAGCTACATTGATGGAGCTTAAATTACTTTAGAAGGATTTTTACATCCTCTAGAATAATTCCTCCACCCCTAGAGTAACCACCATTTCTAATAGGTTATGAGTTGGTGTAGATATAAGGATTCTAATATACACCCTTATCATCTAACATATAGGTCACTTTCAGAGATTCTTTCTTGATTGTCTCCTAATGTTCCGTATTTGATTACATCTTAGATGGATCCCACTTAACAATAGCAGTCTGGTTAAGTTCGTACACAGGTGTACACTTAACCTCTTACTATTGGTTCTCAAGGACATCTTGTTGTGACACATTGTCTTAGTCTAAAAATATAAGTTCCTTCTAGACTAAGTCATCAACAAAGAATTCTTATATTAATATTAATGTAAAATACTTGCTTAAGATTAACTAATCATTAGAGATACCATAAAACATTTCATGAGGACTAGGGATTTTGCCTAAGTCATTTGAATAGACTTTGCAAAATTCTCCTATCTTATCATAAGTTATTTCTTTCCATATGAATGGTTAGATTTACTTTCTCAGTTGAATTCTAAAGTTCATATCATGATCATAACATAGTAAGCTATCACTAGTGTCATCCAAATAAAGATGGGCTAGAATTTTAAAATTCTCTCACTCAAATAAGGTACTGTGGTACTATGTCCAAGAACTTTATTGGTATCAATTTCTATCACTACAGTAACATATTAATTGGAACAAAAATAGGATCAAGAATAAGTTCTAATAGTTTGCTAATTTGTTCATTATATTACATCATGTCTAATCAAAATATGTGTGCCATAGAGATACTATGGTGTATTGAGTATAGTCTAGAGTTCAAAATGAACTACATATGTCAATAGCTTGTTCCACCCCTAAGTGTTGTAGAGATCCTGTGGAGTTATGAATATAATCTAGAGTTTAATAGATATAAAAAGATCGTTGAACTGCATACATTACTTCTTAACTTCTTATACCCCTATCAGATTAAAAGATCTTCTTATTAAACAAAATCTTAATAATTGCTTAAGAATTAACAATTATTCATAAACATTGAATTTAAATTCTAAGTGTTTTGTGGTATTATCTCTTTGCAAAGAACAATATACAATAGATTTTGTATCAATAATAAAATTAACACACACACACACACAAAACCATGATAAACATATAGATATAATTGGTATTGGCATACAAGATGAAGAAAAATTAAACTCAATTTCATAAAAGTAATTCATAATTAAAAAGAAAACTTTATTAAAAATTCTCAAAAATGTCATAATGAATTGTCTGCTTAAATATGAAATAGGGAATAAAATCCCAAAATAATAATTGAAACTAAATTGTTCATAAACTGAAACAATTAAATCAAAAATAAAGAAGATTTTGAGCTTCATCTTCAATCTTGGACAATCTCCACCCTTCTGTACCATCTGACTCAACTCGCTAGGATAGCAATCCAAGTTTAAGCAACTGGAGCTGAAATAAGAAGAAAATAAACTTCGTTATTAGATCCAGAATTAATAGCCCAAGGGGATAATAATTCTCTAAAACACATGAGTTTATAGCATAGATAGAAATACCTTGCTTCTTTGCTAGAAACTTAGGACATTAGAGTTTCTAGTGGCCCTTTTCGTTGCAATAGAAGCACTTTCCTTTTTGCTTTGAATTGGGATAAGCAGCCTTTTTCTTATTAGCTGTTTTAACAGCTTTAAAAAGCTTCTTGCTATTCTTCCAATTCTTCTTTTTGCTGGGTTTCGAAGTAGGGGCAATGTTTGCCTCAGCCTTGGCCGTACCATTAGCAGTGCCAGAACTAGGAGCTTTAGTTCCTCCTTTCTGTGGTCCTCCAATCAAATTTTCAAATGTCTGAAGGTTGTTGATTAACTCAGGGAAGTCAAAATCCAACTTGTTCATAACATAATTTGATGTAAAGGGCAGAAAAGCTAGAGTCAAACTATTAAAGTTCAAACTCACTTGAGTTGTCTGATCTATGATAGCTCCATTATTCTCAACTTCTTGGAAGTAACTAGTCATCTGGAGCAGGTGATCACACACGTTATGATGAGGTTTCATCTGTGCATTGATAAAATTCTTGGTCGCCTCAAAACGAGCTTGATCTAACGCCATCCCAAATAGTTCAGTTAACTAGTTCATGATATCTGCAGGTGTGAGAATATTGGTAAACCTTCTTTTCAAGGTGTCGACCATGCTAGACATCATAAAGTATGGAGCTTTATTATTAGCATTCTGCCAACGCTCGAACTTTTCCTTGACTGCCTTGGTCGCATTCTCACATGGCTGCTCAGGAGCCTCTTCAGTCAACACAAATATGGAATTTTCACCTATGAGAGCAATATTAATGTTCTCTTTCCATTTGACAAAGTTAGCACTAGAGAGCTTGTTGTCAGTCAACAGTGACACCATGGGGTTGTTCATAGCCATAATGGGTACTACAAATATCAATAAATAGAAATCAAATAAGGTTTAATACAAAATCATACACATTCATAAATTATTAGCACTTAGCAAGTAGGAATGTCAAGTGAAAATATAAAAACATACAATCCTAAATAATTTCTAAGGTTTCCAAGAAACTGATACCAGTGTCCCGTTTAGGCGAGAGTCAAAGATATCATCCATTAAATAGAGTAGTCAGCTCTGTTGGAATTATTTTACCAAGATCTTAGATCTACTCGCAGGTATGTTATTTAACAACCTAAATATGAACTTCTAAAACGATTATAAATAAACACATACAAAGTATGAGAAACCTTACAGTGGTTCCAGCGGAATATAATGTCTCCTTCCACTCAGATCTCTAACCCTTGTATCCTTTCTGTCGCAGAGTATTATCAAGATCTAAGCCTGAATGTCCTTCTTGTTGAATCTGGATTCTTCACAATCTTCCACACTATGATTGAGGTACCACTTGATGTGTGTGGGCAATACTCTATCACTCAAGGATTTCGAATTTTAATGGTGAAGAAGAAGGCTTAAAGTGGTGGCTAGGTTTAGGGAGAGAAGGCACTCAGTTTTCTGAAGAAACATGTGTTATTTTTCTGAAGCCATCACTACCTATTTATAGCAAACCACTAGGGTAGGGTTAGAATTATTTGGCATTAAAATAATGAAAAAATAAATGATAAAACCCTGTAAGAGTGGCCGGCCATGAATGTGGATAATGTGCCCCCACTTTGTAGTTTTGCTATTTTATCATTTCTGCATCTCATTTTCTCAAAGACGCCAATTTTCCAATTTAACCATTTAAATGTCAATTCCAATTATTTAATAACTATAAATAATCATTAAATAATAATGTCATTTAATATATTTATTAATTAGACTAATCAAAGTCTCTTAATTAACTAGAAACTTTTTCATTCACAATTATGCCCTTGCTTAGTGAAAATTCATAAACTAGACACAGTCTAATTTTAGAATTATAATTGATTAATCATAATCAATTAAATGAGTCTTACAAGCAGTATTGTCTCAACTAGTATGGGGACCATGGGCCTATATATCCGAGCTTCCAATAAGTTGATCAAGAATTTACCTAGTAATTTCACTAGCTTATTAATTCCTTGTTGCATTCACTCTCGGAACTTAGAATTGCACTCTCAGTCATATAGAACGCTCTATATATTCCACCATATACATACGCTATTAATTATCTATTGTTATAATCCTAATTTGATCAATGACCCTCTATAGATGATTTACATTGAATAAGAATCAAAAATACCGTAACACCCTTCAATGTATTTTATCCTTAAAACACTTAGCTCCGTATAAATGATATTTCAACTAAGTGAAATGAGTACTCAACCATTTATCTATGTCTAGCTAAGCTCGAAGGAAATCATCATTTCACTTTCTATTTGCCAGATAGAAGCTATAGACTCCATCTTTATGTTTAGCGCTCCCACTCAATTGCACTACCATGTTCCCAAAAAGTACGTATCACCCTGACCTGAAAGTGGGCTTAACTAACAAATTAAGGAATATGTGTAATAATTTTGAGATTGAACCTAAACATATCAGGATTAAGATCATTTGATCTAAAATCAACTAGGTGATATTGAATTGAACAGATACTACGGTAAGTTTAATATATCTGGAACAAAATTCAATATTGGTCCCTTCCGATGCATACTCCATGCATCCAACCCAAGCTTTACTTTAACCAATGCTCTGGAAAGAACATAGCACTTATCCACGGTGCAAGTAAAGTATGTTGTAGATTCTCATATCAGTTAAACCCTGTGTTCTGATAAATCTAGGAATTAAACATTCAATCACATAATCTTGATTACTTTCCACTGTGTTGACGACACAATAAACAAGAATATAAATGTGAAAAGGGTTTGGATGAATTTATAAATCAATTAGACAAGTAAATGATAACATTAACCAAATGACCCACAAATGAGTGATGAATACTTATGTTTCTTTATTGATATTTAAAAGAATAGAGATTACATTGAAATGGAGTTTTATTTAGGGCATAAAACCCAACAAGCTCATCTAAAATGAAAAAAATTCTAGCAACCATTTATTCGATCGAAAAGAGAATCCGACATTGTCCCGTTTAGGCGAGAGACAAGGTCATTCTTATTTCATGAGCTTCCACCATTATTTCAAACTTTCTCTACCAGTACATCCCCTCTTGCCACATATTCTCTGATGATGTGATATTTCCTTTCTATATGCTTGCTTCTCTTGTGGCTTCAAGGCTCCTTACTGTTGGCTATGGCTCCAGTGTTATCACAAAGCAAAACTAGAGGTTTTTCCATTCCAGGAATGACACCCAGTCTAGTTAAAAACTTTCTAAGCCAAACAAGTTCTTTGGCAGCCTCTACTGCAGCTATGTATTCTGCCTCCATGGTAGAGTCTGAAATTGCGGTTTGTTTAGAACTTCTCCAAACCACTGCTCCACCGCAAGAGTAAACACCATCCCAGATGTAGATTTCTTGTCATCAAGACATGCCTGGAAATCTGAATCAGTATAGCCTACGGGATTTAAAGCACCACCCTTGTAGACTAACATGAATTGCCTTGTACTCTTCAAGTATTTTAAGATATGCTTAACAGCTTTCCAATGTTCCTGTCCTGGATTTGTTTGATACCTGCTCACGATTCCCACTGCATAATAGATATCAGGTCTAGTGCATAACATTGCATACATTAGACTTCCAACTACAGAAGCATAAGGAACTCTACTCATGTCCTCTATCTCTTGAGGATCAGTGGGACACTAATCCTTAGAGAGATTGATACCAAATCTAGAAGGCATATGCGCCCCTTTGGTATTGGTCATGAAGAATCTCTCTAGAACTTTATCAATGTAAGCAGTTTGAGAGAGAGCAAGTGATCTGTTCTTCCGGTCTTTGATAATCTGAATACCAAGAACATAGGCAGCTTCACCCAAATCTTTCATTTCGAATTGAGTGTCTAGCCATTCCTTGATGTCAGTCATTTTCTTGACATTGTTGCCAATGATCAAAATTTCGTCAACATAAAGGACCAGGAATACTACCACTTGGTCTTCCTTGAGTTGGTAAACGCAAGGTTCATCTTCATTCTGAAGGAAACCGTAGGTCTTGATGATTTCATCAAACCTTTTGTTTCAGGAGCGAGAAGCTTGCTTAAGTCCATAAATGGATCTATTGAGTTTGCAAACTTTCTTTTCTTGTCCTGGAAGAACATAACCTTCTGGTTGCTCCATATAAATGGTTTCTTCAAGAATTCCGTTAAGGAAAGCTGTCTTGACATCCATTTGCCAGATTTCATAATTGAAAGCGACAGCGATAGAGAGAAGAATTCGGATGGATTTGAGCGTGGCAACAGGACTAAAAGTTTCCTCATAGTCCACACCTTCTCTTTGGGTATAACCCTTGGCGACCAGTCTAGCTTTAAAAGTTTCGACTTCGCCTCCAGCGCCTCTTTTCTTCTTGTAGACCCACTTACAACCGATTGGACGATAGTCATCGGGTGTGTCTACATATTCCCAGACTTTGTTCTTTTTCATGGATTCCATTTCTGAATCCATGCCGGCTGACCATCGTTTCCGTTCTGGACTTCTCATTGCCTGTTTATAGGTTAATGGGTCGTCATCAATACCGTCACCAACGACCATATTGATTTCACCATCCAAGCCATAACGAGATGGTTTAGTAGAAACCCTCCCACTACCACGAGGTGCGGTGATCTTCTGAACAGGAACTTTAGCGGTAGTTTTCACAGTTGCTTCAACTGAGGGAGTGGGATTATCCTCTTCTTAGGTAGGAGAGGACGGAACATTAGAAGGAGTAATATCAGAAAGCATTTCCTCTAATACAACTTTGCTTTTCGGTTTGAACTCTTTAATATAGTTTTCTTCAAGAAAAGTAGCATTTGTAGAAACAAACACTTTATTAACCTTGCAACTATAAAATAGTCCACCCCTAGTCTCTTTAGAATTTCCGACAAACAGGCAAACTTCTGTTTGCAATTTTAGTTTGCCTTCTTTCTTTCTTAAGACATGAGCAGGGCACCCCCAAATTCTATAATGGTGTAAAGAAGGTGTACGACCATTCCATAGTTCGACGGGTGTCTTAGGAACTGCTTTAGATGGGACAACATTTAGAATGTCGTTTTCCATTTGAATAGCATATCCCCAGAAGGACGTTGATAGAGTTGAATAACCAAGCATAGACCTAACCATTTCCAAAAGAGTGCGATTTCTTCTTTCTTCTACTCCATTTTGCTATGGAGTGCTTGGGGCAGTATATTGGGATTCAATTCCAAGTTCAATTAAATGATCTTGAACTGCATATCCATATATTCTCCACCCCTATCAGTTCGCAAGATCTTTAATGTTTCACCTAATTGGTTTTGAGCCAAAGCATGAAATTTCTGAAACTTTTCAAACGTTTCAGATTTCTTTTGCATTAGGTAAATAAAACTATATCTAGAGAAATCGTCAATGGAAGTGACGAAATACTCATAACCACCTCCGGCTTTTACATTCAGGGGTCCGCAAACATCTGAATGCACTAACCCTAGGGGTTGTTTGGCACGCTTTCCCTTAGCAGAGAAAGAACGTTTGGTCATCTTACCTTCTAGGCATGACTCACATACAGGTAATTCACCTAAGACGACATTTTTCAATGGACCGTCTTTGGTTAGCCAATTGAGTCTATCATAGCCAATGTGACCCAAACGTAAGTGCCATAGATAAGTTTGTTCATCATTATCAATCTCTTTTCGTTTAAGGTTTCTAGTTTTAGCAACATTGAAAAGTTCATTGTTTAGTGCGAATTTTATATTCGGTCTCAAAACATAAAGCCCTTGTTCCATGTAAGCAACACATAATTGAACTCCATTACGAGAAATTGAACAAAAAGTACTCGAAAAATTCAAATCATATAGATGTGTTTGTAAATATGAAACACTAATCAAGTTTCCACTAAAGTTTGGAATAAATAAAACATTTTCTAAAAACAAAAATTTATTTTGAAACTTGAGTCGGGCTTTCCCTCTTGCTTTCACCCATACTAACTGTCCATTTCCAACTTTAAGCTTTAACTCTTCTGGGTGTAGGTCTTCCCAAGTTTCAAGCAGCTGCAGTGAAGAACAAACATGGTTAGTAGATCCTGAATCAACAATCCAAATGGATTTGTCATTCTCTAAAACACGTGATTCAAAGACAAAAGCATTAACTTCGTTTGAATTGTTCAGAAGTCGGGGACATCGTTCTTCTTGATGTCCCTTTCATTACAATTCGAACATAGAAGATTATGTCTAATAATTGTACTTGAAGAAGCAGCTTTGTTAGAAGCTTCATGCTTAATCCATTTCCTTTGATTAAAGTTTGCAAAACCAGGAGGTGGCATTGCAATCAAATTCCGTTCATGAGCTCATAGTTCTGCTTCGAGCTTATCCATGTCGGAGGAGTTAAAATTTTTGATCATGTAGGATACAACAAATGCATTATACTCCGGAGGAAGACTATTAAGTATGAATTGTACCCATTGTTCCTTTGATAATTCAATTCCAAGTAGATTTGCCTTTTGGAACTTCAGATTCATCATCAACAGGTGCAAGTTTATGCAACTACCAGGATGTATTTTCACACTATAGAGTTCATTTGCTAAGGCATTTACTAGGAGTGGGTCGGGGTGTGGGTTGTTCATGTTGGCACTACAAATATCAATAAACAGAAGTAAGGTTTTGGTTCAAAAATTCATACACAAGTTCAAAAAATAACAAGTAATCACATATGTTACAAAAATACAAAAAAAAAATAACATATTTTATTTTCCAAGGTTTCCAACAAACTGATACAGTGTCCCGTTTAGGCGAGAGTCAAAGCATCATCCATTAAATAGAGTTGTCAATTCATCTAAAATGATAAACATTCTAGCAACCTTTTATTCGATCGAAAAGAGAATCTGACGTTGTCCCGTTTAGGATGTTGGAAATTATTTTACCAAGATCTTAGATCTACTCACAAGTATGTTGATTAACACCCTAAATATGAACTTCTAAAACGAATACAAAATAAACACATATAAAGTATGAGAAACCTTACATTCGGTGCAGCGGAATAAAATGTCTCCTTCCGTTCAGATCTCTAACCCTTATATCCTTTCTGTCGCAGAGTATTATCAAGATCTGAACCTGGATCTCTTTCTCTCCTTTCTTTAGTGCTGAATCTCCTTCTTGTTGAATGTCTTTCTTCACGATCTTCCTCACTATAATTGAGGTATCACTTTCTGTGTGTGGGCACTACTCTATCACTAAGAGGTTCGAAATTATTCAAGGAAGAAGAAGAGTATAGGTGGCGGCTAGGTTAGAGAGAGAATGCTCAGATTTTTCTCTGAAGAAAACAAGATGTGAAAGTTAAGTGTAAATTTCCTGAAGCCTTCACTATCTATTTATACCATTCCACATAGGGTTAGGTTTGAATTATTTGGCATTAAAATAATGAAAATATCAGATGATAATGCCTATAAAACTGGCTGGCCATGGCTATATGGATTTGGGCCTCACTTTTTGCAATTTTGCAGTTTTATCATTTCTGCATCTCATTTTCTCAAAAACACCAATTTTCAAATTCAACCATTTAAATGCCAATTCTAACTATTTAATAACTATAAATAATTTTTAAATAATATGTCATTTATCATATTTATTAATTGAACCATACAAAGTATCTTAATTAATAAATATGCCCTAAAAACTCTTTCTTTACAATTTTGCCCTTACTTAGTGAAAAATTCACAAATAGACATAGTCTAATTTGAGAATTATAATTGACTAATCAAAACCAATTAAATGAGTCTTACAAGTAATATTATCTCAACTAGTGGGGGGACCATGGGTCTATATAACCGAGCTTCCAATAAGCAGATCAAGAATTTATAACCTAAATTCACTAACTTATTAATTCTTCGTTGAATCCACGCATAGAACTTAGAATTGCACTCTCAGTATATAGAACGCTCTATATGTTCCACCATATAGACACGTCATTAGTTATCCATTGTTACAATCCTAATTTGATCAATGATCCTCTATATGAATGATCTACAATGTAAAGGGATTAGATTACCGTGACACCCTACAATGTATTTTATCCTTAAAACACTTAACCCCGTATAAATGATATTTCAGCTATGTGAAATGAGTACTCCAACATTTATTTTCGTTTGGTCAAGCTCGAAGGAAATCATCCTTTACTCTCTATTTGCTAGATAGAAGCTATAGATTCCATATTTATGTTAGCACTCCCACTCAATTGCACTACCGTGTTCCCAAAATGTACGTATCACCCTGACCCAAAAGTAGGCTTAACTAACAAATCAAAGAACACGAATAACACTCTTGAGATTGAACCTAATCATTTCAGGATTGAGATCATTTGATCTAGGATCAACTAGGCGATATTGACTTGAATAGATATTACGGTAAGTTTAATGAAATCTATGTCAAATTCAATATCGGTCCCTTCCGATGCATACTCCATACACCCAACCTAAGCTTTACTTTAACCAATGCTCTGGAAAGAACATAGCATTTCTCTAAATGCAAGTAAACTCTGTTGTAGATTATCATATCAGTAAAACCCTGTCTCGGATAAATCTAGGAATCTTTATTCACACAGTCATGTTTACTTTCCAATGTGTTGACAACACAATAAACAGGATCAAGTATGTGAAAAGGGTTTTAGATGAATTTATAAATCAAATAGACAAGCAATTGACAAGATGAACCAAAACATACACAAATGAATGAAAAATACTTCTGTTTCTTTATTGATGTTGAATAAAATGGATTACATTGAAATGGAGTTTTATTTAGGGCATAAAACCCAACAAACTCCCACTTGCACTAATATAAAACTAATCAGTACATATCAATTAATCCTAAATTCTGACTGTGCTTTTCAAATGCAGTTACTGCCAAGACTTTGGTGAATGGATCAGCTAAGTTGTCTTATGTGTCCACTTTCTCAACTAGTACATCCCCTCTTGCCACATATTCTCTGATGATGTGATACTTACTTTTTATGTGTTTGCTTTTCTTGTGACTTCGAGGTTCCTTACTATTGGCTATCGCTCCATTATTATCACAAAGTAGGACCAGAGGCTTTTCCATTCCAAGCACGACACCAATACTGGTGAAGAACTTTCTTAGCCAGACAAGCTCTTTAGCAGCTTCTGCTGCAGCTATGTATTCTGCTTCCATCATCGAGTTCGATATCGCGGTTTTTTTAGCACTTCTCCAAACCACTGCTCCACCCCCCAAGAGTAAACACCATCCCAGATGTAGATTTCCTATCTTCAAGACATGCCTGGAAATTTGAATCAGTATAGCCTATGTGATTTAAAGCACCACCCTTATAGACTAATACAAGATTTCTTGTACTCTTTAAGTATTTCAGAATATACTTAACTGCATTCCAATGTTGTTGTCCTAGATTTGATTGATACCTGCTCACGATTCAAACTGCATAGCAGATGTCAGGTCTAGTGCATAACATTGCATACATTAGACTTCCAACTGCAGAAGCATAAGGAATTTTCGCAATGTCCTCTATCTCTTGAGGATCAGTAGGAGACTGTCCCTTAGATAGACGAATACCATATCTAGAAGGCATGTTCGCCCCATTGGTGTTGTTCATGGAGAATCTCTCTAAAACTTTGTCAATATAGGTTGTTTGAGAAAGAGAGCAAGAGATTTGTTCTTCCGGTTTTTGATAATCTGAATACCATGAACATAAGCTGCCTCACCCAAGTCTTTCATATCGAATTGAGTGTTAAGCCATTTCTTGATGTTAGTCATTTTCTTGATAAAGTTTCCAATAATCAAAATGTCGTCAACATAAAGGACCAGGAATACTACTACTTGGTCTTCCTTGAGTTGGTAAACATAAGGTTCATCTTCATTCTGAAGAAAGCCGTAGGTCTTGATGATTTCATCAAACCTTTTGTTCCATGAGCGAGAAGCTTGCTTAAGTCCATAGATAGACTTATTTAATTTGCAAACTTTCTTTTCTTGCCCTGGAAGAACATAGCCTTCTAATTGCTCCATATAGATGGTTTCTTCAAGTACCCCATTAAGGAAGGCAGTCTTGACATCCATTTGCCAGATTTCATAATCGAAAGCAGCAGCTATGGAGAGAAGAATTCGGATGGATTTGAGCATGGCAACAGGACTAAAAGTTTCCTCATAGTCCTCACCTTCTCTTTGGGTATAACCCTTGGCTACAAGTCTAGCTTTAAAAGTTTCGACTTCGCCTCCAGCGCCTCTTTTCTTCTTGTAAACCCACTTACATCCGATTGGATGATAGTCATCAGGTGCGTCTACATATTCCCAGACTTTGTTCTTTTTCATGGAATCCATTTCTGAATCCATGCCGGCTGACCATTGTTTCCGTTGCGGACTAGCCATTGCCTGTTTATAGGCTAATGGGTCATCATCAATACCGTCACCAACGACCATATTGATTTCACCATCCAAGCCATAACGAGCTGGTTTTGTCAAAACCCTCCCACTACGACGAGGAGCGGTGATCTTCTGAACAGGAATTTTGGTAGTAGTTTTCTCAGTAGGTTCGACTGAGGGAGTGGGATTATCCTCTTCTTGAGTGGAAGAGGACGGAACATTGGAAGGAATTATATCTGCAAGCATTTCCTCCAACACTACTTTACTTTGTTGTTTGAAATTCTTAATGTAGTCATCTTCAAGGAAAGTGGCGTTTGTGGAAACAAACACTTTATCATCCTTGCGACTATAAAATAGTCCACCCCTAGTCTCTTTAGAATTCCTGACAAACATGCAAACTTCAGTTCGCTTTCCAAGTTTGCCATCTTTCTTTCTTAAGACATGAGCAGGGCACCCCCCAGATTCTATCATGGCGTAAACTAGGTGTACGACCATTCTAAAGTTCTAAAGGTGTCTTAGGGATTGATTTAGATGGAACAACATTTAAAATGTTGGTTGCCATCTGAATTGGATATCCCCAGAAGGACGTAGGTAGAGTTGAATAACTAAGCATGGACCTAACCATTTCCAAAAGCGTGCGATTCCGTCTTTTTGCAACTCCATTTTGCTGTGGAGTGCTAGGGGCGGTTAATTGGGATTTAATTCCAAGTTCAATTAAATGATCTTTGAACTGCATATCCATATATTCTCCACCCCTATCAGTTCGGAAGATCTTTAATGTTTTACCTAATTGGTTTTGAGCTAATGCGTGAAATTCCTTAAACTTTTCAAATGTTTCAGATTTCTTATGCATAAGGTAAATATGTCCATATCTAGAGTAATCGTCAATGAAAGTGACAAAGTACTCATAACCACCTCGGGCTTTTACATTCAAAGGTCCGCAAACATCTGAATGCACTAACCCTAGGGGTTGTTTGGCACGCTCTCCCTTTGCAGAGAAAGAACGTTTGGTCATCTTTCTTTCTAGGCAAGACTCGCAAACAGGTAATTCACCTAAGACGACATTTTTCAATGGACCGTCTTTAGTTAGCCTATTTAGTCTGTCATAGCCTATGTGACCCAAACGTAAATGCCATAGATATGTTTCATTATCATCATCGATCTTTTTCTTTTAGTGTTTTCTAGGTTTAGCTACTTTAAAAAGTTTGTTATGTAGGGAAAATGGTGTTTCTGGTCTAAGAACATAAAGCCCCTGTTCCATGGATGCAACACAAATATGAATGTCATTTCGAGAAATGGTAGAACCAGAACTCGAAAAATCTAATTTGTATTGTTGCAATTGTAAGCATGAAACAAAAACCAAGTTTTCACTGAAATTTGGAATGTATAAGACATTGTCTAATTCCAAAATTCTGTTTTGAAACTTGAGTTTGGCTTTTCCTCTAGCTCTAACCAAAACCATTTCGCCATTACCAACCTTAAGTTTCAACTCTCCGGATTTCAAATAATTCCATTTTTCAAGCAATTACAATGAAAAACTTACATGATTTGTAGACCCAGAATCAAGAATCCAAATGGATTTATCATTCTCTAAAACACATGATTCGAAGACTAAAGCATCACTGCTTATTCGTTTGTGAATTGTTGTTCTTGCTGGTTCATTTTGTTGTGAAGTATAACTTGAGGAAGTGGAATCACTTTCTCTTATCTTCTCAACTAAGCTTGAAATAGTAGGATTTATGGAGTTATGAACTATTTGCTCTTCAGAGTAAACAATTCCCAGCTTACCTGCTTTCTGGAATTTCATGTTCATCATGAGCACATTTGAAGTATTACTCTGACCAGGAGTTTTATTCATATCTTCAAGTTCATTTGACTAGGAGTGGATTGGGATGAGGGGTATTGGCACTACAATACATCAATAAAATAGAAGTAAGGTTTTGGTTCAAATTCATACACAAGTTCAGAAAATAACGAATAATCACTGTTGTTATAAAAATACTAAATCTAACATAGTTTATTTTCCAAGGTTTCCAACATAATGAAATACAATGTCCCGGTAGGCGAGAGTCAAAGATAACATTATTTGAATAGAGTAGTCAGCTCATCTAAAATAAAACCATTTTAGCAACCTTTTATTCGATCAAAATGAGAAACCAACGTTGTCCCGGTAGGCGAGAGTCAAGGTTATTCTCATTTTATGAGCTTCCACCATTGTTTCATGTTTTATGAGTTTATTTCTAAGTAGTCACCGTAGGGGAGAGTCTAATAGAGACGAAAACTCACAAAACACTTATCAAATGAAAACTTACGGTGTTAAAAGTTTTCAACGAATAACCATCGATAAGGGGGACGAAGTCTAGCATCTCGAGGTTATATTGAAAAAGTTTAACTATTGTAAGACCAACAATGGAGATCAAATATCTTTAGATTAAAGCTCATTATTTAAAAAATATGTACTTTATTTAATCATCTGTTCCATATTTTAATAATGAAAAATTACAAATTAAAGTTGGTTTAAATAAAAAATCAACTTTAATTAAATTTCAATTATTATTTAAATTCGAAAAATAAATTTGAAATTAATGGAACAAATTTGAAAATATCTTGTTTAAGTTGTTTAGAAAAATCTAAAAAATCAACTTAAATATCTTTCAAATTAGATTTAATTAAATATAAAATTAAGTTGTAACCACTTAATTTAAATATTCCATTTTAAGTTAATATTTGAAAAAATATCAACTTAAAAAATATCTAAAGAATCTTAATAACCAATTCCTAAAATTTCTCAACTTAATTTTGAAATTTGAAATTCAAAAGATATTCAGATTTAATTGATTAGTTAAAGATAACTAATTTTCAACTTAAATAGGAATATTATTAAAAAAAATTAAATTAAGCTTCAGAAAGAATCTAGTTGGTTATAATTCTATATTTAATTAAATACAATAAAATACGTATAGTTTAGCTTAGAATATAATTCATTAAACTATGTTTTCTTAAATTAATTTCAAAACAAATGAAATTAATTATGCTGATAATCAATTTTATTAGGTTAAACTAATTTAATTAACCTAGTACAGTTATCCAAATCAGGCAAATGGGCCTTCACAATTGGGATAGTTCATGTGAGGGGGAGCTGGGTTCAGTATGTCGTACCCACTTCTATTGGCCCCCAACTCTCACACAAGGCCCAAAAGAGAGGAATTTAACCTTAAAATGAACAACTGTTATTAATTGAATAGGCCCAAAAACTAAATGGGCCTAAATAAAATCTATCAAAAACTATGATATTTTATTTAGCCACAACAACCTATATGCATCTATAACAAAATTAAACATATAGGCTCACACAGGCACACATTTGGATGGATCCTATCATGTTGCTAGGTCATACACAGATGAAAGAAGATTGTAAAATTTACCTGTTACAAATTATTTACTTGACCTATTGACAATTGAACCATGGGTTAAAATCAGATCATTGGATCTGTCAACAAGTTAACCATGGCAATTTAGATCAAGCAATAATAGGTTTTATAAAACTTACAAACAAGCTAAAACACATACTCCTGCAATAAGATGAATTGGATAGTTGGATGTAGGATTTATTTAATTTTAAATAATTATTTTCGAAAAAAAATATTTAAATAATTAAAAAAAATCGGTATTTAAATAAAATAAAATCAAAAAAATTTAAAATTAAACCTACAATTTTTGGAAAATTAGGTTTCAACTAACCTAAATATCATTTCAAAAATAATTGCTAACCACCTTTTAAATTTTTAAAGTTATTTTATAAATTAAATATAAAATAAAAAAATAAATATTTTTCAGATTTTATAATTTAATTTATATAAAAAATAATAAAATTTAAAAGTTAGCAAAATATCTTACTTCTATTTAAAATTACATGATTAGAGTAATCTTATTTTAAATTTAAATAAGGTCAAATAATTTTAAAAAAAACATTTAATATCTAACCTTTAAATTTAAAAATAAGATAAAATAATCAAATTTAAAAATAAGATATAAAATCAAATTTAAAAATAAGATATAAAATCAAGCAAAAAGATAGATTTTTACTTATTTTCAAATTCAAATTACACTAATATCTAAAATTAAATTTAAAAAATTCAAACTAATTTATTTCTGATATTAGATTTGAAAATTGAAAAGTAAGAATCAAAATATAAGACTACACAAAAAATCAGAAGTTAATTCCATGAAATAGCATTAAAAATCGAAGAAAAACGAAAAAAAAAAAATGCGAGCTGTACGGACAGTATGCAACGCGCGTGCAAGGGAGGAGCTGACCGAGAGACCTCTACGGACAGTAGGCCTCAGTTTCATACACGAATTCATGTCCGTGCGCGTGCTGTCCGAGGGAAGCCCCTCATGTGCGGGCGTGGTGCAGTGACACCATCCTGATATTTTTCGAAACTTCAAAAAATCATAACTAATTCAAATTAAATCGAAATTGAGTTCTGTAAAAAAGTAAATTGCTTAATTTTTCCCAAAATATCCAATAAAAATAATTCTTGAAACAGATTTTCAATTATTTTTCACGAAAATTTACAAACATCAATCAATCATCATACAACACACAAAACAACATGATACCATCCAAAAACATCAAACAAATCATTTTAAGTCAAAATTTCTTGCAAGCAAATCAATAACCATGGCTCTAAGGCCAGTTGTTGGAAATTATTTTACCAAGATCTTAGATCTACTCACAAGTATGTTGATTAACACCCTAAATATGAACTTCTAAAACGATTATAAAATAAACACATATAAAGTATGAGAAACCTTACATTGGGTGCAACGACATAAAATGTCTCCTTCCGTTTAGATCTCTAACCCTTTTATCCTTTCTGTCGCAGAGTATTATCAAGATCTGAACCTGGATCTCTTTCTCTCCTTTCTTTAGTGCTGAATCTCCTTCTTGTTGAATGTCTTTCTTCACGATCTTCCTCACTATGATTGAGGTATCACTTGCTGTGTGTGGGCACTACTCTATCACTAAGAGGTTCGAAATTATTCAAGGAAGAAGAAGAGTATAGGTGGCGGCTAGGTTAGAGAGAGAAGGCTCAGGTTTTTCTCTGAAGAAAACAAGATGTGAAAGTTAAGTGTAAATTTCCTGAAGCCTTCACTATCTATTTATAGCATTCCACATAGGGTTAGGTTTGAATTATTTGGCATTAAAATAATGAAAATATCAGATGATAATACCTATAAAAGTGGCCGGCCATGGCTATATGGATTTGGGCCTCACTTTTTGTAATTTTGCAGTTTTATCATTTATGCATCTCATTTTTCTCAAAAACGCCAATTTTCAAATTCCACCATTTAAATGCCAATTCTAACTATTTAATAACTATAAATAATTATTAAATAATATTGTCATTTATCATATTTATTAATTGAACCATACAAAGTATCTTAATTAATAAATATGCCCTAAAAACTCTTTCTTTACAATTTCGCCCTTAGTGAAAAATTCACAAATAGACATAGTCTAATTTGAGAATTATAATTGATTAATCAAAACCAATTAAATGAGTCTTACAAGTAATATTATCTCAACTAGTGGGGGGACCATGGGTCTATATAACCGAGCTTCCAATAAGCAGATCAAGAATTTATAACCTAAATTCACTGACTTATTAATTCTTCGTTGAATCCACGCATAGAACTTAGAATTGTACTCTCAGTATATAGAACACTCTATATGTTACACCATATAGACACGTCATTAGTTATCCATTGTTATAATCCTAATTTGATCAATGATCCTCTATATGAATGATCTACACTGTAAAGGGATTAGATTACCGTGACACCCTACAATGTATTTAATCCTTAAAACACTTAACCCCGTATAAATGATATTTCAGCTATGTGAAATGAGTACTCCACCATTTATTTTCGTTTGGTCAAGCTCGAAGGAAATCATCCTTTACTCTCTATTTGCCAGATAGAAGCTATAGATTCCATATTTATGTTAGCGCTCACACTCAATTGCACTACCGTGTTCCCAAAATGTACGTATCACCCTGACCCAAAAGTAGGCTTAACTAACAAATCAAAGAACACGAATAACACTCTTGAGATTGAACCTAATCATATCAGGATTGAGATCATTTGATCTAGGATCAACTAGGGGATATTGACTTGAATAGATATTACGGTAAGTTTAATTAAATCTATGTCAAAGTTCAATATCGGTCCCTTCCGATGCATACTCCATGCACCCAACCTAAGCTTTACTTTAACCAATGCTCTGGAAAGAACATAGCATTTCTCCAAATGCAAGTAAACTCTGTTGTAGATTATCATATCAGTAAAACACTGTCTTTGATAAATCTAAGAATCTTTATTCACATAGTCATGTTTACTTTCCAATGTATTGACAACACAATAAACAGGATCAAGTTTGTGAAAAGGGTTTCAGATGAATTTATAAATCAAATAGACAAGCAATTGACAAGATGAACCAAAACATACACAAATGAATGAAAAATACTTCTGTTTCTTTATTGATGTTGAATAAAATGGATTACATTGAAATGGAGTTTTATTTAGGGCATAAAATCCAACATAGGCGAGAGTCAAGGTCATTCCTATTTCATGAGCACCCACCATTATTTCATACTTTTGTAAGCCCTATAATAGTCGCCACCATTAGGGTGATCTATACTAAAATAAACACTTACAAAAAAATATTTATCTTTCGAGATTCTACGGTGTTAATTTGCTAATGAACGTCCTCCATTAGGGAAGATTACTCACTGTAGAGGGTGAAATCTACAATTACGGAATTTGGGCACCAGCAACCTATCAAGAACAAAGAGAGAGACAAAAGTTCAATTGGGAGCACCGGTGGGGTGTTAGCCAAAGGGACTCCGACACTCAAGTCAGTGCGATTATAGTAAAAAATAATAATAATGGAAAATAAATGTAATATAAATGGTAGCCGGACGGATGAGTGGACAAGCGGACAAACGGACTAAAAGAGTAACTCCGATGGTGAGGCTTAATAGAAAAGCTTAGAAAAGGCGACTGTCTGCTTGAGTCAGTGAGTAGTGTGAGTCTCGAATGTGTCCTCTCGAGCGTCTATCGTATGGTTCCTTTTATCGTGTGTTCTCAGTGTCATTGCCCTCTATCCACGTCACCCGTTTGACTCGTTCAAATTGGTTACTTCCATAATTATTAGGGAGTAGTAACCGTCTTCCTGACTGGTTCCATATTTACTTGATTTCATCCATTTGGCTGACTGGCTGGGCTCGGACCCAGTTGCGGGACGATCTGGCTTGTGGCCCATAGGCTCACTCGTTAGTCTATTTCAAGGCCTAGTGAGTCCGTCTGACTGTCTTATTGGGCCCAATATTGTTGGATCCATTATTGATGGGCTCGTTTGACTTGCATATTGGACTTCTCAAAAATATCACAAATATCAAGCAAATTTTTACCTCTACAGTTTGTCGCTCACTCTCTAGCTAGAATTTATTTTAGCTGGAGAGTTATTAATACCAAATTAGCTGTCTTCCAAGAGTTTTGTCTAAGTAAGCGTTGTACGCTTGTCTTGCTATTTGAGACAAAAAAAATAGGCTGAACGGTTCGAGCATGGTGGTTGGGTAGTCCTTGTCGCATGCGTGTATGTGGTGTAAGAAAATAGACATTTATATGCATATATATTGTAAGGAGATGGATATATATATGAATGAGAGGAGGTAGACAGACATAATATATAGGCATGTATGTAGATAATGGGAGGAGATAGATATGTATATAAATAATAGAAGGAGGTAGATAGACATGATATATAGGCATGTATGTAGATAATGGGAGGAGATAGACATGTATATAAATAATAGAAGGAGATAGACAGACATAATATATAGGCATGTATGTAGATAATGGGACGAGATAGACATGTATATAAATAATAGAAGGAGGTAGACATTTAAATGTGTAAAGAGATAAATATCTATACATATGTTGTAAGGAGACATATATAGATATGTGCTATAAAGAGGTAGACATATTTATATGGTGTAGGGAGATAGACATATATATGGTGTAGGAAGATAGACATATATATATGTAGGGAGATAGACATATATATGTTGTAAGGAGATAGACATATATATATATGGTGTAGGGGGATAGACATATATATGGTGTAGGGAGATAGACATATATATAAAAAATGACAGGAGGTAGACAGACATAATATGTTTGAGATAGGCATGTATGTAAATAATGGGAGGATATAGACAGACATACATTAAGTGTTGTGAGGAGATGGACATTAAGTGAGGATCAGCGGTACCCACGAGCTCTTTTGATACACGCCTTTCTGGTATTTGGTAATACCAATGTGAGATAGACAGTTTATAGCTTTATGAGATAGAAATGCGGTGACATATATTAATGGTAATATATATATGTGCTAACATATATTGATGGTTCTTGCTTTGCGAGATTGACAGATTGACAGCTTTGTGAGATAGGCATATGTATATAGTACTCCTTATTGCATGTCATTGACTGAGGACATATACAAACGTCTACATACTTGTCCACTGAAAAGTACCAAATATATATTATCATTGTAGTAGATTATTATCATGTCTATCTCCACGATATATTACTCTTGTGTATCATATGTCTATTTCACAGATGAGTAGACAACTTGTCTATCTTATTTGATAATACCTCTACAGTTTACAAGGGAGATAGACATATGCATATATGAGAAATATTTGTGATGTCCATATATATTCCAGTTAAATATATATTTTTTTATGTGATGATCAGATGGGATGGGAGACACTTGTCACTCATCTAATGTCTCCTTTTGCCTATAAATATAGTGAGTTACTTTCACTCTTGTTCACATTTGTTGGAGCTCTTGGTGAAGTAAGGCTTGAAGTCTTAGAGGGATGCTTTCAAGAGATAAGTTTTTTAAATCTTCTCCCTTGAATGTTCTTGTTATGTTTTTCATGTTCTTGTACATGTTCATATTTATTTTTGTGATGTAGATGAGTAAATATAATTTACTTGTTGTATGTTTGTTTTTGATCTTTGAGGGTAGTAAAAATCTACATTTTTACTATTTGTCTTTGCATAGTAGTAAGTGTGATTTGAATAATGACTGTCTGGCTAGCTGGAATATTGTCTTCCTTTAGTTAATTAAAGGACCATAATTGGTGGTCTATTTAGAACATGTATGTCCAGTTGGTGAGCATTATTATGGCGTCTATTTTTATGTCTAGTTATTTTTGGCCACCTTGAGCTTTGATATATGTATATATACATATCTTTTTATTCTGTCTAGCTGGTGTTTTGCTTTCTATATGATTATGTTTTTGGTGAACTCGCTCTTAGTCCAGTATCTTTGTTCTAGGTGGGTTTTTTGCTATGTCTATCAGCAACCATGGTAGTTGTGCCACTTCGTCTAAGAAGACGACTAGTTCGTCTGATGATCCTTCGAATATTCCTACTAGGGTGGTAGGTTATGTGTTGGATGACGGGTGTGAGGATACGGATGTCTATCGTTATGCGTCTAGGGTTGCAGTAGACACTGATCGCCCTAGGAGTGATAGTGAGTCGGGCGATATACTTTCGGGTGTTAATCCTAGGTCAGTAATAACCTTGAATGACTTGCCAAAAATTCGTCGTCGTTATAATATTCCCATACACATTAGTTGTACGCTCCGGCTAGCGGGGAACGGGCTGACTGGAAGATACCGGGTTGGACATGTTTGTACAAGCTTCCATTCAAGTATGGTTTCAGATTTCCTCTCCCTAGATTGATGTGTGAACGATGCTCCTGTCATGGTATCTCTCCCAGTCAGCTAATGCCAAATGCTTGGCGTGTTCTTATGGCCATAGAAGTGTTGACCGAAAGGCATAACATTACATTTACGGTTGCTGAAGTCTTGCACGTCTACTACTTGAAAGAGCATCCACATGATAAAGGTAGGTACCAACTTACGTTAGAAACGGTAGTGACCATCTGATTCTTGGCGTTAGAGAAGCTAAGCGATGGAAGGAGAATTTTTTCTTTGTTCCTTTTGATGCTCTAGGATTATCGGTTGATCGTGGGATTCCCCATTCGTGGTCTCCTGCTAGTGAGTGTCATAGTTTTGGTGTTGAATTACGCCCTTATTTGTTATGGTTTATTAATGCATGCCTAACTAGTTGATTTGTCTTCTTTGTAGGTAGGATTGGCCTTCCATTTAGTTGGGTGTGTGGGCAAGCACCAAGGAGAGTTGATCAAGTTCTTCAAATTGCGGAGGAGGAGCGCTATTGGAACGTTCTATTGTCTGATTCTTCTCTTCGAGACAGCACTTTGTGGGATCACGTTCCCCGTTAACCCGAAGGTATATCTCATCCTAAGAATCGTGCTAAGTCTCAAGTTACTATACTCCAAAGAAGTTTGTAGATTTTGGGATGCGAACCTTTATTTCTACCTGAATTGACATCAGACGGACGAGATTTTGCAGATCGATTCATGGCCCAATCTTCTTTCACTCTTCCTCTAGCTGGTGACGGTGCTATGGAACGTTTACGCTCACGCAAACAGAAGACTAGGACGACTCCTAGTGTTGAGAAGGAGGCTGTTACTACTGCTGCTCCTTATTGTCCTTCTGCGAGGGCTCAGAAGAAGAATAACAAGAGACCATCTTGTTGGAATATTATTTTACCAGGATCTTAGATCTACTCATAAGTATGTTGTTTAAACACCCTAAATATGAACTTTCGAAAACGATAAATTAAACACATATAAAGTTAAGAAAACCTTACATTGATGCAGCAGAATTAATGTCTCCTTCCACTCAGATCTCTAACCCTTGTATCCTTTCTGTAGCAGAGTATAATCAAGATCTGAGTCCGAATGTCCTTCTTCTTCAAGTTTGATCCTTCACAGTCTTCCAATCTATGATTGAGTTACTCCTTGCTGTGTGTGGGCACTTACTCTTTCACTAGGGTCGAAATTGATGAAGGGAAAAGAAGAGAGAGGGTTTCGGCCAGGTATAGAAAGTGAGGAAGGCTCAGTTTTTCTGAAGAGAGAAATTTCTGTCAGATTACTAATGAAAGCATATGTTGTGACTAAGCCATCACTTTCTATTTATAGGCAACTACTAGGTTTAGGTTGGGAATTATTTGGCATTAAAATAATGAAAATATTAATTTGAAATCCCACATTAAGTGGCCGGCCATGGTGTTATAATGGGCCCCACTTGATTTTGCAGTTTTATCAAATTTTATCTCTATTTTCTCAAAAACGCCAATTTTCCAATTCTAACCTTTTAAATGCCAAAACTAATTATTTAATAACTAAAATAGATTATTAAATAATATTGTCATTTAATTTAATTATTAATTAGACATATAAAGTCCATTAATAAATAAATAAACCTAGAAACTCTTTTCTTTACAATTTCACCCCTGCTTAGTGAAAATTCATAAAATTAGACATAGACTAACTTTAGAATTATAATTGATCAATCACGAATCAATTAATGAGTCTTACAAGCAGAATGTTCTCAACTAGAATGGGGACCATGGATCTATATGCTGAGCTTCCAATAAGTGAACCAAATTTACCAAGTAAATTCCTACTTATTAATTCTTCGTTGAATCCACTCTTAGAACTTAGAATTGCACTCTCAGACTTATATAGAGCATATTGTATGTTCCACGATATCAATATGCTATCTCATTTAACCATTGTTATAATTTTATTGTGATTTAAAGATCCTATATATAGATGATCTACATCGAGATGGGATTTCTTTACCGTTCTCACCACTCAATGTATTTTGCCCCTTAAAACACTTAGCTACCTGTAAATGGTGTTTAGTGATCTAATAATTAGTCAGTTAAACAAGAGCTCATCCATTTACTTCTATTTGCTAAGCTCGAAGGGAATCATCACTTGACTTCTATACACCAGTAGAAGCTATAGATTCCATATTTATGTTCAGCACTCCCACTCAATCATACTATCATGTTCCCAAAATATACGTATCACCCTGACCTAAAAGTAGGCTTAACTAATAAATCTAAGAACATGAATAACACTCCTGAGTTGAGCCTAAGCATATCAGGATTTAGATTCTTTTAATCTTAAGATCAACTACTGATATTGACTTGGAAAGATATGTATAACGGTAAGTTTGTAATATCTTAACTTAGTTACAATATCGGTCCAGTCCAATGTATACTCCATACATTCGAAACTAGTATACTTTACTAATGTCCTGGAAAGAACATAACACTTACTCCAAGTGTAAGTACACATCATCGCTGATTATCACATCTGTGTAAATCCAATAACACTGATGAAACAGGGACCAAGTCTTTTGATTCATATGATCACAATCACATTCCACTGTGTTGACGATACTGTAATTGTGAATAAACATATGATCTGGATTTAACTGATTTTGTGTGTATGAATGTAATAAACATATTAAACCATTAGCATGTAAAATTCATGCAAACATCAATCACTTTAAATTTCTTATATTGATAACTAATCAGATTGTAAAGAGTTTTATTTAGGGCATAAAACCCAACACATATCCGGTTGAGTCGACCGATTGGTTGAGTAATACAGTTGATCTTTCTTTTCCATCTTTAGCAGCTGTGCATTCTGAGTTTGGCCTACACCTTAGTGAGGCCAGTAAGCTATTATTTCCAGAGGATCGAGCTCGTTTTGAGAATATCGGAGAAATAGCTTCCATGGAGTTGTCCATTTCTTGCTCCTTTCAGGTATGCATGCATTCCCATGTTACAATTTATGTGTGGACAAACTCGCGGTATTATTGTGTCTGACTATTATGGTACTTTATATTTCATGACAGGGTATGCCAGGGATTATGTACGCCTTGGATAAGATCAAGAACATGAAGGACATGAGGACTGAGCGTGATACTTTACGCGGGGAGATTAAGGAGCTAAAGAGCTGCAAGAAAGAGCTTGACCGTGTCAGAGAAGAGTTAGGAACTCAACTTGATGCTAAGGAGAAAGATTCTAATCGTTTGAAGTCTACCTTGGCTGATCTTGCTACTGCCCAAGCTCGTATGGTCATGTTGGAAGGTCGGTTAGTCAAAATTGGACTGGAGACTGAGATCCAGTGTCACAGAAAAATGGCGATGGAGTATCGAGACAACAAGGCCGAGTCTTGGGACATCCCCCAGTACATTGCTGACTATGAAGAATTGCTGCGGATGAGGGTCGAGGAAGACGCTCGAACTAGCCAACTGGCTAACTCGTTTGAAGAGATGACTACGAACGATCTCCCGGTGGATGACTCACATCTCTCTTGAGTTAACTATATGTCAAGTGTTTTATGTTTTTAATGTTGTAATATGAACTTTTGTCTGGTTGGCTGACTTGCATGGGTCTGGTACCCCATTTTTCCCTTAGTCTAAATGTAGGTCAGCCAAATTGGACTTAGACTTAGTATTTTGGAATGATGTTTGTTGTATGCATTATGTATTTGTTGTAGTAGCTGGTTTGGCTGACTTGTATGGGTCTGGTACCCCATTTTCCCCTTAGTCTAAATGTAGGTCAGCTGAGTTAGATTTAGACTTAGTAGTTCAGAATGATGTTTAGACTATGTGATTCGTTGTATGCGTTGTGCTTCTATTTCAGTAGAATATTGTCTTGAATTTATTTTCATTCGATGGGTTGTCAAATGAAACTATCAAATGGATGGTGTATGGTCAAATAGCCTGAATGACCCACTATCCTAAAAAGAGAAAAAAAAATGGTTATGATAGGGGGCTGCACTCCGTAGAGCTGCCTACATACCCTTTCCAGGGATGAAGCCCAAATGTAGTTCTGTCTCCCTGCATGAATATTTGTTAGCAATAGTGTGTTGAGGAGAATGGGTCTCGTAAGACCGATAAAGAAAACAAATGCAAAGAGAACAGAGCAATAGTTTGGGGTTTAAGTGTGATATTGCTTTAGGTGAATAGCATTCCAACTGTTGTTGATGTCTCGTCCTTTGTCCGTTTGGAGTTTGTAAGCTCCATTGTCGACTACCTTAGTGATCAGGTAGTGCCCTTTCCATGTTAGGGCTAGCTTACCTGCTTCCGCTTCCTTGGTGTTTCCAAAAACCCGACGAAGCACCCAGTCTCCCACCTTGAATGACCGAGTACGGGCATTCTTGTTGTAATGCTTTGCTAGACAATGTTGATAGGCTGCCATTCTTATAGATGCCCTTTCTTTTCTGTCGTCGACTGTGTCCAGTTTGTGGCACATGTCTTCCCAATTTTGCATTTCTGTAGTCAGTTCATGTCTAGTTGTTGGGACTTCGCTTTTGTTGGTATGACCGCTTCCATTCCATAGGCTAGAGAGAAAGCTGTTTCTCTTGTGGATGTTCTGGTTGTTGTGCGGTAGGACCATAGTACTCTTGGCAATTCATCGGCCCATCTACCCTTTGCCTTCTCTAGTCGTTTTTTGATTGTGTTCATGATGGTCTTATTAGACGATTCTGCTTGTCCATTGGCTTGAGGGTATCTAGGTGTTGAGAAGCTTAACTTAATGTTCCAGAATTTGCAAAAGTTTTGAAAGTCGAGGCTGATGAACTGTGAGCCATTGTCTGTCACAATTTCTTTCGGAATTCCATATCTACAGATAACATTTCTCCAAATGAACCCCTTAACTTCTTTGTCTCGAACTTGGTGGAACGATTCCGCTTCTATCCACTTGCTAAAGTAGTCGGTCACTACAAGCATATATACCTTCTGTCGAGGTGCAGTTGGCAATTTGCCAGCTATGTCCATTCCCCACTTCATAAAGGGCCATGGGGATGTGATCGATGTGAGACGTTCAGGAGGCTGATGGGATACTTGTGCAAAACGTTGGCATTTGTCTCACCGTCTTGTATATTCAGATGAGTCGGCTCTCATAGTAGGCCAATAGTAGCCTTGTGTGAGGGCCCGGTGTGCTAAGCTTCTGCCTCCCAAATGGTTGCCACATTTGCCCTCGTGAAGCTCAGCTAGTATATATTTTGCTTCTGCAGGGTTAACACATCTCAAATATGGACCAGAATAGGATCGTTTATAGAGCTTACCTCGTATTATTGAGAATCTGGCTGCCTGAGCCTTGACTCTTCGGGCTTCATTCTTATCTTCTGGTAGCACATCTTTTTCTAAGTACTCGATGATGGGCGTCATCCATGTCTTTTCGTTGGCGACGTCATTTACTTCTTCTTCTTCTTCTTTCTTCCAGACAGCAGGCCATTGGAGGTACACCATTGGGATTGTTTTGGGGCTAGTTGTCTGGATGGAAGACCCAATGTTGGCTAAGGCGTCTGCGTGACTATTATTTTCCCTAGGCACCTCACTGACTGTGAACTTGTCGAAGGTCGATTGCAACTCTTTTGTTTTCTCAAGAAAAGCTGTCATTTTGCTATCTCTTGCCTGATAGCTACCTTCCATTTGGTTGACTACAAGTTATGAATCGCTAAAGACGTTGATTCTTTTGGCTCCCATTTCTTTGGCCAGTTCGACTCCAGCAATCATAGCCTCATACTCTGCCTCATTGTTTGTAGCTTTAAACCCACATCTGATTGCTTGCTCGATCTTCTCTCCTTCGGGTGAGGTTAGAACAAGTCCTAATCCGCTTCCTCTTACATTGCTTGAACCGTCTACATGTAATTCCCATGTGCCATTTGTCTGTCCCTCTGTAAGGTGGCAAAGTTCTTTTTCCGCCTCCACTTGAGAGTTAGGTGTAAATTCTGCAATGAAATCAGCTAATACCTGAGATTTTAAGGCGGTTCGTGGCTTGTAGGAGATGTCATATTCGCTGAGCTCCACTGCCCACTTGGTCAATCTGCCAGACAACTCTGGTTTATGTAGTATGGTCTTAAGGGGAAAGGTGGTGAGTACTGTGATTGGGTGGCATTGGAAGTATGGACGCAACTTTCTGGCTGCGTGAATGAGTGCCAATGCTAACTTCTCTAGCTGACTGTACCTAGTTTCTGCATCAAGTAAGGATTTAGAGACATAATAAATTGGAAGTTGTTTACCTTCATCCTCTCTTACTAAGACTGCGCTGACTGCCGCCTCAGAGACAGCTCGGTACACAAAGAGGGTTTCGTTGTCTTTTGGCTTTGATAATAGTGGAGGGCTAGACAGGTATTGCTTTAATTTGTCCAACGCTTCTTCACACTCGGCTGTCCATTCGAATGTCTTTGATTTTCTAAGTGTGTTGAAGAAAGAGTGGCATCGCTCGGAAGACTTTGAGATGAATCGGCCTAGCGCAACGATTCGGCCTGTTAGTTTTTGGACATCTTTGATGCATGTTGGTGAGGAGATCCTTAGGATTGAGTCAATCTGAGCTGGCTTGGCTTTGATCCCTCGTTATGTCACCAAGTAGCCTAAGAACTTGCCTGCAGTCACACCAAAAGAACACTTAGTAGGATTTAACTTCATGTTATATTTTCTAAGTATTTCAAAAGATTGTTTTAAATGATTGATGTGCTCTTCTGCAACTAGTGATTTCACTAGCATGTCATCGATGTAGACTTCCATGGTCTTTCCCAGGTGGTCAGCGAACATCTTGCTCACGAGGCGTTGGTAGGTTGCTCCTGCATTCTTCAGTCCGAACGGCATCACCTTGTAACAAAAGATTCCTAGGTTGGTCATGAAAGCTGTCTTCTCCTGGTCTTCTGGATGCATAAGGATCTGGTTATATCCTGAGAAAGCATCCATGAAGCTAAGGAGTTCGTGTCCTGCTGTGGCGTCTACCAGCATGTCAATATGTGGTAATGGAAATGACTCTTTTGGGCATGCCTTGTTGAGGTCTGTAAAATCGATGCAGACCCTCCACTTGCCATTTTTCTTTTTCACAATCACTACGTTTGCCAGCCAGTTTGGGTACTGGACTTCTCTTATAAACCCGTTCTCGATGAGCTTCTGGACTTCTTCATTTATTGCTTGGTTTCTCTCAAGGGCAAACTTTCTTCTCTTTTGTCTCCTGGGTGGGTAATTTGGATCTACCTGTAACCTGTGGACAATAATCTCAGGGTCAATACCGGTCATATCTGCATGGGGCCAAGCAAATTGATCATGGTTAGCAATCAAAAATTCAATAAGTTTAGATCTCATGTCGGGGTCCAGCTGGGCTCCGATTTGGACTTTGTGGTCTGGGAAGTCTGGATGGATTTGGACTTCGTCTAGCTCCTCCACATCAGGTTGGTCAGATTAGGAGTTGGGTAGCTCTCGCTGCTGTAATTGCTATGGCTGTGTTGGCTTTGCCTTCATGGTGGTTCGGTAACATTCTCTTGAATCTTTCTGCTCCCATCTAATTTCTTTCGGCCCCCATTTGGTTGGAAACCTCAAAGCTTGGTGGTAAGTTGAAGGTACAGCTTCCATCTCATGGATCCATGGCCTGCCGAGGATGACGTTGTAGGCAGAAAGGGAGTCAATCACCAGGAACCCGGTGCATAAGTTGACTCCTTTACCATACACAGGCAGCTCGATCTCTCCCGAGGTATTTTTCTGTTCACCACTAAATCCAATTAGGACAGTTGTCTTCCTCACAATTTTGGATTCCTCAATTCCCATTTCCCTGAGAGCACTCAAAAAAAGGATGTTAGCTGAATTGCCATTATCGACAAGTATACGTTTAGTCAAACAGTTAGCTATATAAAGAGAAATAACAAGAGCATCATGATGAGGGTTAAGAAGCCTAGTTGATTCTGATGTCGTGAAGCTGATGGTTTGCTCCGGTAAGGAAGATGTTCTGCTGGTCTCCCCTTTGGTCCAGTTAGCCTGACGTGCATGTTTCTTTGCAGCTGACTGGGTGACTCCACTTACTTGTGAGCCACCTGTTATTACGTTGACCGTTCTCTCATGAACAGGTGGCCAGGGCGGTGTTACGTCCCTCTGGTTGTCTATCGTGTCCCTCTGACCCTGGTAAGTCTTCTTTCCTTTGTCGGTGAGGTGGTCAACTAGGTGGCCCCGTTTTAGCAAGTTGATTACTTCTAATCTTAAGGCAATGCACTCTTCAGTCCGGTGGCCATGGTCGTTGTGGAAGTCACACCACTTGCTTCTGTCCCTCTGGTCAGCTGGTGTCCTCATCTTCTCAGGCCACTTTACTATGCTTCCAAGCCCCTTAAGTACTTGAACAGCCTCAGCAGGTGAGATGGACAAGTTGTACTCGGGCATCTTCGGTCCACTTCGAGGATATGTGTTAGTGGGCCGGTTGTAATCCCTTCTTCGGTTCTCTGACTTGTTAGAAGTCGGGTATGGCTCAGACTGTTTGTCGTTGTGCCGTCTGTCTACTCTGAAATCTCTGCGAGTCTCTTTTCTTGGAGAGGATCTGTAGTAGTTGATTTCATCTTCTTCCCACTTGATTTAGGCCCATGCCTTGGCGAGGATGTCTTCCATAGTCTTACAGGGGTACTTGGTGAGTTCGTTGTATAAATCTGAGTCGTAGCGAAGTCCTTTGCGGAAAGCTGAGATGGCTGTGTGCTGGTTACAATTGGTAATAGACACTTTTTCTTTATTGAAACGCCCCACCTAATCTCTCAGTGCCTCCCCACGTCATTGGACGATGACGTAAAGGTCTTCTGATTGCTTCTCTAATTTCTTGCTACTGGCAAACTGCTCAACAAAAGTATCAGTGAGTTGTGCAAAAGTTTTAATAGAATTATTAGGCAAATTAGTATACCACTGGAGGGCTGGTCCGATTAGACTCGAACCAAACCCCTTACACATGCATGCTTCCCTCATGTCACGTGGAATGGCCACAGTGAACATCCTTTGTCGATATTGGGCGATGTGGTCGTCTGGGTCAGATGTCCCGTCGAACATCTTCATGTTGGGGAAGCTAAATTTCTTAGGCATCTCCACTAAAGCTATCTCCTCGACAAATGGTGAGTCGGCGTAGCAGCTTGCGGCTCTCTTCTTGATAGGAGCAGACATCCCAGGGATACGCTGAATGAGGGCTTCCATCTCAGCTAGGTTGTGGGCCAAAGCCGGATCTACAATTGGGGATGCGCTAACCGTCTGGCAGGCTGCCTCAGTTGCCGTAACCTGTTTCTCCAAGGTGGTGGGCTGTCTACCATCACCGGAGGAGGGGAGGTTAACCTCAAGAGCTGTCTGCCCATTGTTTGAAATTGTCTGGGCTTCTGGTGTCGTTAAGGTTGCCTGTCCACCTGCATTAATAGAAGAGTTTGGTGTATTAGTGACAATGGTTGGAGTTTGTTGGTTCCTTACCAAGGCTGGCGGATCCGTCTGACTCGATCCGCCAATAGAGGAGTTGGGAGTGAGGCTCCCCAAGGACTGCATCAGACTGATTGGGACTCGAAAGTGGGATGGAGGTTGCGGAGGGTCAGTCATGTTCTGGGATGACAAGGTCTCCATCCTCACCAACAGGTCTGCGTATTCAGCTTGCAGCTTTTCTAGTTGCTCACGGTCTTTAGCCGCTTGCTCTCGATCTTTGGCTGCTTGCTCTCGCTCCTTGGCTGCCTCGGCAGTGAGGATAGCGATCTAGGAAGCTAGGTCTGGAGTCTCAGTTACGTCGGCCATGGTGCTCAAGGTGAACCTTTGGAGTCTTTGTCGAATGAACGATTGCTAGGTTCCCACAGACGGTGCCAAATTGTAGAGGGTGAAATCTATAATTACGGAATTTGGGCACCAGCAACCTGTCAAGAACAAAGAGAAAGACAAAAGTTCAATTGGGAGCATCGGTGGGGTGTCAGCCAAAGGGACTCCCACGCTCAAGTCAGTACGATTATAGTAAAAAATAATAATAATGGAAAATAAATGTAATATAAATGGTAGCCGGACGGATGAGTGGACAAGCGAACAGACGGACTAAAAGAGTAACTCCGATTGTGAGGCTTAAGAGTAAAGCTTAGAAAAGGCGACTGTCTACTTGAGTCAGTAAGTAGTGTGAGTCTCGAATGTGTCCTCTCCAGCGTCTATCGCATGGTTCCTTTTATCGTGTGTTCTCAGTGTCGTTGCCCTCTTTCCACATCACCCGTTCGACTCGTTCAAATTGGTTACTTCCCTAATTATTAGGGAGTAGTAACCGTCTACCTGACTGGTTCCATATTTACTTGATTTCACCCGTTTGGCTGACTGGCTGGGCTCGGACCCGGTTGCGGGATGATCCGGCTTGTGGCCCATAGGCTCACTCGTTAGTCTATTTCAAGGCCTAGTGAGTCCATCTGACTGTCTTATTGGGCCCAATATTGTTGGATCCATTATTGATGGGCTCGTCTGACTTGCATATTGGACTTCTCAAAAATATCACAAATATCAAGCAAATTTTTACCTCTACAGTTTGTCCCCCACTCTCTAGCTAGAATTTATTTTAGATGGAGAGTTATTAATACCAAATTAGGTGTTGGCCAAGAGTTTTGTCTAAGTAAGCGTTGTACGCTTGTCTTGCTGTTTGAGACAAGAAAATAGGCTGAATGGTTCGAGCATGGTTGTTGGGTAGTCCTTGTCGCATACGTGTATGTGGTGTAAGAAAATAGACATTTATATGCATATATATTGTAGGGAGATCTGTTGGAATTAATTTTACCAGGATCTTAGATCTACTCACAAGTATGTTGATTTAACAACCTAAATATGAACTTCTAAAACGATAAACAAAACACATAAAAGTTAAGAATAACTTACAGTGATGGCAGCGAAATTAAGTGTCTCCTTCCACTCAGATCTTTAACCCTTGATTCCTGTCTGTAGCAGAGTATAATCAAGATCTGAGCCCGAAAGTCCTTCAGTTGGATGTGATCCTTCACAGTCTTCCAAACTATGATTGACGTACTGTATGCTGTGTTTGGGCACTTCTCTCTCACAAATGATCTCGAAATTTCTCTCTCTTTTCTCTCTTGATTTCGTGTATAATGATGCCTTGCAAAGAGAAGAGAGGGGCGGCTATATATAGGAAAAGGGAAGAGCTTAACTTTCCAAATAAACAGTTTCCTCTTTTACTGTGTAATTGATTAACTACCTTATTTAGTGTGATCCACCACTTTCCTATTATTGCTAGGCTTTGATTAGCAATTACATGGCAATTAAAATTGAAAATAATAATTGGGAAACATGCAAAGAGGTGGCCGGCCATGGAGTGATATGGGCCTCACTTGGATTTTGCAGTTTCCTCAATTTTATTTCTATTTCTCCAAAAATGCCATTTTTCTAATTCTAACCATTTAAATGCCAAAACTAATTATTGAATAACTAAAATAGATTATTAAATAATATTGTCATTTAAAATAATTATTAATTAGACATGCAAAGTCTCTTAATTAATAATTAAACCTAGAAACCCTTTTATTTACAATTTCATCCTTAAACTGTGAGAATTGACAAATTAGACATAGTCTAACTTTTAGAATTATAATTGATTAATCATGAATCAATTATAGAGTCTTACAAACAGTATAGTCTCAACTAGAATGGGGACCATGGATCTATATTGCTGAGCTTCCAATAAGTTGAACCGATTTACCAAGTAAATCCCTAACTTATTAATTCCTTGTTGAATCCACTCTTAGAACTTGGAATTGCACTCTCAAACTTATATAGAGCATATTATATGTTTCACGATATCCATATGCTATCTCATTTAACCATTGTTATAATCTTAATGTGATTAAAAGATCCTCTATATAGATGATTTACATCGAGATGGGACAAATTTACCGTTTACACCCCTCAATGTATTTTGCCCCTTAAAACACTTAGTTACCTGTAAATGATGTTTTAGTGATCTAATATATAGTCACTGAAACAAGAGCTCATCCATTTACTTCTATTTAACTAAGCTCGAATGGAATCATCACTTGACTTCTATACACCAGTAGAAGCTACAGATTCCATATTTATGTTCAGCACTCCCACTCAGTTATGCTATCATGTTCCCAAAATATACGTATCACCCTAACCCAAAAGTAGGCTTAACTAATAAATCAAAGAACATGAATAGCGCTCCTGAGATTGAGCTTGAGCATATCAGGATTTAGATTCTCTTAATCTAAGATCAACTTCTGATATTGACTTGGAAAGATACAACGGTAAGTTTATAATATCTTATCTAAGTTCAATATCGGTCCAGTCCAATGTATACTCCATACATTCGAAACTAGTATACTTTACCAATGTTCTGAAAAGAACATAACACTTACTCCAAGTGTAAGTATACTTCATCGCTGATTATCACATCAGTGCAAATCCAAAACACTGATGAACAGGGACTAAGTCTTTTGAATCATATAATCACAATCACATTCCACTGTATTGACAATACTGTAATTGTGAATGAATATATGTTCTGGATTTAACTGATTTTGTGCATATATTAAATATGTATATTAAACCATAAACATGTAAAATACATGTTAACATAAATCACTTCAAATTTCTAAATTGATAACTAATCAGATTGTAATGGGTTTTATTTAGGGCACAAAACCCAACAAGATGGATATATGTATATGAATGAGAGGAGGTAGGCAGACATAATATATAGGCATGTATGTAGATAATGGGAGGAGATAGACATGTATATAAATAATAGAAGGAGGTAGACAGACATAATATATAGGCATGTATGTAGATAATGGGAGGAGATAGACATGTATATAAATAATAGAAGGAGGTAGACAGACATAATATATAGGCATGTATGTAGATAATGTGAGGAGATAGACATGTATATAAATAATAGAAGGAGGTAGACATTTAAATGTGTAAAGAGATAAATATATATACATATGTTGTAAGGAGAAATATATATAGATATGTGCTATAAGGAGGTAGACATATACATATGGTGTAGGGAGATAGACATATATATGGTGTAGGAAGATAGACATATATATATGATGTAGGGAGATAGACATATATATGTTGTAAGGAGATAGACATATATATGTTGTAAGGAGATAGACATATATATATATGGTGTAGGGGGATAGACATATATATATGGTGTAGGGAGATAGACATATATATAAAAAATGACAGGAGGTAGACAGACATAATATGTTTGAGATAGGCATGTATGTAAATAATAGGAGGAGATAGACATGTATATAAATAATAGAAGGAGGTAGACAGACATAATATATAGGCATGTATGTAGACAATGGGAGGAGATAGACATGTATATAAATAATAGAAGGAGGTAGACATTTAAATGTGTAAAGAGATAAATATATATACATATGTTGTAAGGAGACATATATAGATATGTGCTATAAGGAGGTATACATATATATATGGTGTATGGAGATAGACATATATATGGTGTAGGAAGATAGACATATATATATGATGTAGGGAGATAGACATATATATGTTGTAAGGAGATAGACATATATATATGGTGTAGGGGGATAGACATATATATATGGTGTAGGGAGATAGACATATATATAAAAAATGACAGGAGGTAGACAGACATAATATGTTTGAGATAGGCATGTATGTAAATAATGGGAAGAGATAGACATGTATATAAATAATAGAAGGAGGTAGACAGACATAATATATAGGCATGTATGTAGATAATGGGAGGAGATAGACATGTATATAAATAATAGAAGGAGGTAGACATTTAAATGTGTAAAGAGATAAATATATATACATATGTTGTAAGGAGACATATATAGATATGTGCTGTAAGGAGGTAGACATATATATATGGTGTAGGGAGATAGACATATATATGGTGTAGGAAGATAGACATATATATATATATATGATGTAGGGAGATAGACATATATATGTTGTAAGGAGATAGACATATATATATAGTGTAGGGGGATAGACATATATATATGGTGTAGGGAGATAGACATATATATAAAAAATGACAAGAGGTAGACAGACATAATATGTTTGAGATAGGCATGTATGTAAATAATGGGAGGAGATAGACAGACATACATTAACTGTTGTGAGGAGATGGACATTAAGTGAGGATCAGCGGTACCCACGGGCTCTTTTGATACACGCGTAACTGGTATTTGGTAATACCAATATGAGATAGACAGTTTATAGCTTTATGAGATAGAAATGCGGTGACATATATTAATGGTAATAAATGTATATATGTGCTAACATATATTGATGGTTCTTGCTTTGCGAGATTGACAGATTGATAGCTTTGTGAGATAGGCATATGTGTATAGTACTCCTTATTTCATGTCATTGGCTGAGGACATATACAAACGTCTACATACTTGTCCACTGAAAAGTACCAAATATATATTAAATTGTAGTAGATTATTATCATGTCTATCTCCATGATATATTACTCTTGTGTATCATATGTCTATTTCAACTAGAATGGGGACCATGGATCTATATTGCTGGGCTTCCAATAAGTTGAACCGATTTACCAAGTAAATCCCTAACTTATTAATTCCTTGTTGAATCCACTCTTAGAACTTGGAATTGCACTCTCAGACTTATATAGAGCATATTGTATGTTTCACGATATCCATATGCTATCTCATTTAACTATTGTTATAATCTTAATGTGATTAAAAGATCCTCTATATAGATGATTTACATCGAGATGGGACAAATTTACCGTTTACACCCCTCAATGTATTTTGCCCCTTAAAACACTTAGTTACCTGTAAATGATGTTTTAGTGATCTAATATATAGTCACTGAAACAAGAGCTCGTCCATTTACTTCTATTTAACTAAGCTCAAAGGGAATCATCACTTGACTTCTATACACCAGTAGAAGCTATAGATTCCATATTTATGTTCAGCACTCCAACTCAGTTATGCTATCATGTTCCCAAAATATACGTATCACCCTGACCCAAAAGTAGGCTTAACTAATAAATCAAAGAACATGAATAGCACTCCTGAGATTGAGCCTGAGCATATCACGATTTAGATTCTCTTAATCTAAGATCAACTTCTGATATTGACTTGGAAAGATACAACGGTTAGTTTATAATATCTTATCTAAGTTCAATATTGGTCCAGTCCAATGTATACTCCATACATTCGAAACTAGTATACTTTACCAATGTTCTGGAAAGAACATAACACTTACTCCAAGTGTAAGTATACTTCATCAACAGGGACTAAGTCTTTTGAATCATATAATCACAATCACATTCCACTGTATTGACAATACTGTAATTGTGAATGAATATATGTTCTGGATTTAACTGATTTTCTGCATATATTAAATATGTATATTAAACCATAAACATGTAAAATACATGTTAACATAAATCACTTCAAATTTCTAAATTGATAACTAATCAGATTGTAATGGGTTTTATTTAGGGCACAAAACCCAACAAACTCCCACTTGCACTAACATAAAACAAGTTGTGCATTACAATCAATCTTTCGTCTCGATCCTCTGATCAAGTGTAGTATATTTGAATCCACCCATATTTCTGGAACTAGGTTCATAAAACTTATGAAACCTCCTTAATTATATGTTTTACTCATCAAGGGATACTGAAATCCTTACTGCCTATTAAGTACATCTGAACAAACAGAAGACATATCTCTCAAATTTTAAAATTTGGTATTGAGATAATGCAGTGTAGGGTTTTCTTCAGTAAAATAACTTTCTGGTAATTTCGAATTTACAAAGTTATATCTTCTCTGATGAAGCTTGAATTATTATAGATGGGTTTCTACAATGATTCCTCCACCCCCAGAGTAACCACCATCTCAAAATTCTTTATGAGTCGGTGTGGATATTAGGATCACTAATGCATAGTTCCTTTATATCTAACATATGGGTCACTTTTATAAATCTTTCTTGATTGTCCCCTAATGTTCCCCATTTGATTACATCTCAGATGGCTCCCACTCAATAGCAGATGTCTGGTTAGAAACTTTTAACCTTTTACTATTGTTTTGAGGGATATCTCGTTGTGACTTATTATCTTAGTCTGAAACTGTAAGTTTTTCTAAGACTAGGTCAACAACATAGCAGTCTAGTATTTGAATTGTAAAATACTTGCTAGAGATTAAGCAATCAAATCAAGATACCATAAAATGTTATAAGGATTAGAAATCTTGGTTCCAGTCATTCGAATAGACTATGCAAGAATTCTTCTATCTTGTTCTCATAAATCTGATAAGTTATTTCTATCCATGTGAATGGTTAGATTTGTTTTATCAGTGATGTTCTGAAGTTCTTATCACAAATGTCAACCAAATGAAGATGGGTAAAGAATTTTAATATTCTCCCACTCAACTAAGGTAATGTGATACATTATCAAAGAACTTTAATGGTATCATTAACTATTACAACAGTAAATCTAAACTAGAACATATAATCAAGATCAAGGATTTATTCTGATAATAGCTAATTTATTATTTTATTTCCATGTTTAAAATTATGTGTCACAAAGAGTACTGTGGAATAAAGTCCACCCCTAAGTTTATAGAGATTATGATCCACCCCTAAAGGTTGTAAAGATCATGACTCCCTAAGTGTGATAGAGAGTATGTGGAGTTCAATATAATCCAGAGTTCATTAGATATAAAAGATCGTTGAACTGCATATTATTCTTAACTTTTCTCCACCCCTATCAGATGAAAAGATCTTTTTATTAAACAAATTCTCAATAATTGTTTTAGAATTATCAATTATTCATAAACATAGAAATAATTTCTAGTGTTTATGTAGTAATAACTCTGTAAGGAGTTTAAATAACTATAGAATTTGTATCAATAATAAAAACACATACACATACAAACATAATAAATATAACAATTGGTAATTGATTTATAAGATAAAGTACTGAAGCTCAACTCATAGATTGCAATTAAAAATAAATTTTATTATAAACCAAAAAATTATTTGCAATATTATGAGAAACGAACAGGGAATAAAATCCCAAACTTGAAATCCAAATTGTTTAAAAAATTAAACAATTAATTAAAAAAAAAAAATTAAATGAGCTTCTTCTTTATCATAGACGACCTCCATCCACAATCTAGCTTTCAGATCCAACTCGCTAAGACAGCATCCGAGTTTAAGAAGCTTGAGCTATAAGAAGAATAATAAACAAGGTTAGTAGTCCAGAATTAATAATCCAAATGGATAATAATTCACTATAACACATCAGTTTATAAAGAAATACCTTGTTTCTTTGCAAGAAGCTTAGGACATTGGGATTTCCAATGGCCTTTCTCATTGCAGTAGAAACATTTTCCTTTTGGTGTATCACCAGAAGCTCAGGCCTTTTGTTCTTAGCTGCTTTCGCAGCTTGAGCTCGCTTCTTGGCATTTTTCCACTTCTTCTTATTATTGGATTTGGAAGTAGAAGCAACGTGTGCCTCAGGATTACTTGTCTTATTACCATTTCCAGAATTCTAAGGTTTATTCCCTCTTTTCTTGGAACCTCCAATCAAATTTTCATATGTCTGAAGGTCGTTGACTAAAGTATGAAAGTCTTGTTCCTTCTTATTCATGACATAATTTGAAGTATAGGGCAGAAAGTCTGGAGTCAGACTATTCAAGATGAGACTCACTTGAGTAGTCTAATCCATTTTAGCACCATGATTCTGGGCTTCCTGGTAATAACTTTCCATCTGGAGAAGGTGATTACGCACATTCTGATGGGGTTCCATCCGTGCGTTGATGAATTTCTTAGTCGAGTCAAAGCGAGACTGGATAGATGCCATACCGAATAGCTCAGTTAACTGCGTCATGATTTCTGCAGCCGTGACAGTGTTAGCAAACCTTGTTTTCAAGGTGTCAACCATGCTGGAAAGCATGAAGTAACGAGCTTTATTGTTAGCATTCTGCCAACGCTCGAACTTCTCTTTAACAACTTTGGTTGCATTGTCACCTGGCCGCTCAGGGGACGGCTCAGTCAACACAAACAGGGCACTTTCACGTATGAGAGCAATATTAATGTTCTCTCTCCATTTTGGGAAGTTAGCTCCATTTAGCTTATTTTCAGTCAACAGTGATAACATGGGATTCGACATTGCAATTCAGGATACTACAAGATAATCAATAGATATCAATTATGGTTTAACACAAAATCTTATTCAGAAATTATTAGCACATAGCAAGTAGGAATGACTAGAGAAAATACTAAAAAATAATCCAAAATAATTTCCAAGGTTTTCAACAAACTGATATTAGTGTCCCGTTTAGGCGAGAATCAAAGCTATCATCCATTGAATAGAGTTGTCATCTCATCTAAAATGACAAACATTCTAGCAACCTTTTATTCGATCGAAAAGAGAATCCGACGTTGTCCCGTTTAGGCGAGAGTCAAGGTCATTCCTATTTCATGAGCTTCCACCACTGTTTCATACGTTTGTAAGTCTTATACAGTCGCCACCATTAGGGTGATCAATACTAATATAAAAAAAACTTACAAATATACTTATCTTTCAAGATTAAACGGCGCTAACTTGCTAATGAACGTTCCTCCATTAGGGAGGATTACTCACTAAAACAATAGCTATGTAAAACCAACAATGGAGATCGAATATCTTAATAATAATAAAAATCATTATTTAAAATGTATTTTCTTCTATTATTTATTTATTTTAAATATATATATATATATATATATGTTTATTAAATTTTAAATTTAGAATAAAACTCTAAATAAAATTTAATTTAATATTTATAAAATTAAACTCAGATGGTTAAGAAAATAAAATGAATTATTTCCATTTAGTATTAATTTTCCAATAAATATTAAGAAAATTACTTAATTTAAGTTGTATTAATTTAAATTAATTTGCAACTCAAATTAAAATTTTCTACAAATATATATATATATATTGTATTTCCAAAAATATACAATTTTCGAAATACATTAAAATAAATTAAACTTTACTTAAAAAAAATACTTCAAGCAAGAATACTATCTATCTAGATTTTCTTGACTAATTAATTCAATTTCTAATAATATATTTTAGTTCCTTTATTTTAAATTAATCATTAAATGAAAAAAAAATCATTGATTTAAGTTGATTCAAAATTAATTAAAGAATTAATTTACAACTTCAATCTATCTTTCAAGATAAATTCAAAATCATCTTGCATAATCAAATGCAATTTCGAAAAAAATGATTAATAAAATAAATAAAATATATTTTGAAAATTATTCAAATTTAAGTTGTTATGGAAATACCCAACTTAAAATAATTTTCTATTTAATTAAATATCATGAAAATACCAATATTTAAGTATCATTATGAAAATCAACTTAGATATTTAATTTTCAATTTAATTAAATGTATTAAATTCAAGAAATAAATAATTAAGTGTAGAGAAGACTTAATTATTAATTTCCAGTTTGATACTAGGGAAAATATTCTTAACATGAATTGTACCAAAATTAATTATTAAATAATTAATTTCACAATCTATGATATTTTTCCTATATTAGAAATAATAATTAGTATAGAAATAACTATGTAGAAAATATCTCAATTTAACTAAGTATCTTTTCTAGATTTGGAAAATTGTCTGATTTAAGTTATTATAGAAAGAATCTATAATTTGCAACTTAAAATTTTCCAAATAAAATTTAATTAAATATCAAAATTAGGTGGTAACTACCTAATTTAAAGATATTCCATTTTAAGTTTAAAGCCAACTTAAAAAATATCTTTTAAGAATCTTCAATAACCAATTCCTAGTATTCCTCAACTTAATATTAAATTCAAAAGATATTCAAATTCAAGTTAATAAGGAAAATTAGTAATAACTAATTTATAACTTAAATAGGAATATTTAATGAAATAATAAAAGTAAGTTTCAGAAAGAATCTAGTTAGTTAAAATTCTTTATTTAATTAAATGCAATAAAAATACAAATAGTTTATCTAGAAATAATATTCTACAAACTATGTTTTTCTTAAATTAATTTCGAAGAAAGAAATTAATTATGTTGCTATTCAATTTTATTAGGTCAAACTAATTTAATTAACCTAGCACAGTTATCCAAATCAGGCAAATAGGCCTTCACAATTGGGGTTGTTCATGTGAAAGGGGAGGGGGGGCTGGGTTCAGTATGTCGTACTCACTTCTAAGGCTCCCAACCCTCACACAAGGCCCAAAAGAGAGGAATTTAACCTTAAAATGAACAACTGTTATTAATTGAATAGGCCCATTAACTAAATGAGCCTAAATAAAATCTATCAAATTATGATATTTTATTTAGCAACAACAACCTATATGTGTCTATAACAGAAATTAAACATATAGGCTCACACAGGCACACAGATTTGGATGGATCCTATCATGTTACTGGGTCATACACAGATGAAAGAAGAATGTAAAAATTACCTGTTACAAATTATCTACTTGATCTATTGACAATTGAACCATGGGTTAAAATCAGATCATTGGATCTGTCAACAAGTTAACCATGGCAATTTAGATCAAGCAATAATAGGTTTTAGAAAACTTACAAACAATCTAAAACACATTCTCCTGCAACAAGTTAGATTTGGATAGTTGGAAGTAGGATTTATTTAATAATTTTAAAATATCAAACTTTATTTCAAAAAAAATTTCGATTTTAAGGAATGAAATAAAAAAATATATTTAAAATTAAACCTACAATTTTGAAAAATTAGGTTTTAAGTAACCTAAATATCATTTCAAAATAAATTTGCTAACTTTCCTTTTAAATTTCATGTTATTTAATAAATTAAATATTCAATAAAATAGAAATTGGTAAATACATACCCTTTTCTGATTTTACAATTTAATTTAAGTAAGAATAACAAAATTTAAAAGTTAACAAAAATATCTTATTTCCCCTTTTAAAATACCATGATTATAGTAATTTTATTCTAAATAAGGTCAAATTACTAAAAAATATTTTTTATAAAAAAAATTAATTTCTGACCTTATATTTAAAAATAAGATAAAATAATCAAAATTTAAAAGAAATAAGAAAATAGGTAAGCAATACTTGATTTTAACCTATTTTCAAATTCAAATTACACTAATATCTAAAATTAATTTTAAAATAAAATTAATTTATTTCTGATAATTAGATTTGAAAATTGAAAAACAAAAATCAAAATACAAAACTACACAAAAAATCGGAAGTCAATTCCATGAAATAGCATGAAAAATCGAAGAAAACGAAGAAAAACTACACACTGTACGGATGTTATGCGTTGCATACCACCCGCGCGCGTAGAGAGGGTGATCTGCCGAGTTTCCTCGACGCTGGGAGGCTGCAAGCAGCACTTCCGCGCGCGTGGGTAGGTTGATCACCACCCCGATTTTTCTCGATTTTCAAAAATTCATAACTAATTCAAATAAAATCGAAATCGAGTTCTGTAAAAAAGTAAATTGCTTACAATTTTCCAAACTATCCAATAAAAATAATTTCAGATACAGATATTCAATTATTTTTCTCAGAATTCACAAACATCAATCAAACATCAATATGACACACCATGAAACCATCCAAATCACAAACAAATTGTTTTAAATCCAAATTTCGTGTAAGCAAATCAATTACCATGGCTCTGGTACCAGTTGTTGGAATTAATTTAACAAGGATCTTAGATCTACTCACAAGTATGTTGATTTAACAACCTAAATATGAACTTCTAAAACGATAAACAAAAGACATAAAAGTTAAGAATAACTTACAATGATGGCAGCGGAATTAAGTGTCTCCTTCCACTCAGATCTCTAACCCTTGATTCCTGTCTGTAGCAGAGTATAATCAAGATATGAGCCTGAAAGTCCTTCAGTTGAATGTGATCCTTCACAGTCTTCCAAACTATGATTGAGGTACTGTATGTTGTGTGTGGGCACTTCTCTCTCACAAATGATCTCGAAATTTCTCTCTCTTTTCTCTCTTGATTTCGTGTATAATGATGCCTTGCAAAGAGAAGAGAGGGGCGGCTATATATAGGAAAAGGGAAGAGCTCAACTTTCCAAATAAACAGTTTCCTCTTTTACTGTGTAATTGATTAACTGCCTTATTTAGTGTGATCCACCACTTTCCTATTATTGCTAGGCTTTTTGATTAGCAATTACATGGCAATTAAAATTGAAAATAATAATTGGGAAACATGCAAAGAGGTGGCCGGCCATGGTGTGATATGGGTCTCACTTGGATTTTGCAGTTTCCTCAATTTTATTTCTATTTCTCCAAAAATGCTATTTTTCTAATTCTAACCATTTAAATGCCAAAACTAATTATTTAATAACTAAAATAGATTATTAAATAATATTGTCATTTAAAATAATTATTAATTAAACATGCAAAGTCTCTCAATTAATAATTAAACCTAGAAACCCTTTTATTTACAATTTCATCCTTAAACTGTGAGAATTGACAAATTAGACATAGTCTAACTTTTAGAATTATAATTGATTAATCATGAATCAATTATAGAGTCTTACAAACAGTATAGTCTCAACTAGAATGGGGACCATGGATCTATATTGCTGAGCTTCCAATAAGTTGAACCGATTTACCAAGTAAATCCCTAACTTAATAATTCCTTGTTGAATCCACTCTTAGAACTTGGAATTGCACTCTCAAACTTATATAGAGCATATTATATGTTTCACGATATCCATATGCTATCTCATTTAACCATTGTTATAATCTTAATGTGATTAAAAGATCCTCTATATAGATGATTTACATCGAGATGGGACAAATTTACCGTTTACACCCCTCAATGTATTTTGCCCCTTAAAACACTTAGTTACCTGTAAATGATGTTTTAGTGATCTAATATATAGTCACTGAAACAAGAGCTCATCCATTTACTTCTATTTAACTAAGCTCGAAGGGAATCATCACTTGACTTCTATACACCAGTAGAAGCTACAGATTCCATATTTATGTTCAGCACTCCCACTCAGTTATGCTATCATATTCCCAAAATATACGTATCACCCTAACCCAAAAGTAGGCTTAACTAATAAATCAAAGAACATGAATAGCGCTCCTGAGATTGAGCTTGAGCATATCAGGATTTAGATTCTCTTAATCTACGATCAACTTCTGATATTGACTTGGAAAGATACAACGGTAAGTTTATAATATCTTATCTAAGTTCAATGTCGGTCCAGTCCGATGTATACTCCATACATTCGAAACTAGTATACTTTACCAATGTTCTGGAAAGAACATAACACTTACTCCAAGTGTAAGTATACTTCATCGCTGATTATCACATCAGTGTAAATCCAAAACACTGATGAACAGGAACTAAGTCTTTTGAATCATATAATCACAATTACATTCCACTGTATTGACAATACTGTAATTGTGAATGAATATATGTTCTGGATTTAACTGATTTTGTGCATATATTAAATATGTATATTAAACCATAAACATGTAAAATACATGTTAACATAAATCACTTCAAATTTCTAAATTGATAACTAATCAGATTGTAATGGGTTTTATTTAGGGCACAAAACCCAACAAGATGGATATATGTATATGAATGAGAGGAGGTAGACAGACATAATATATAGGCATGTATGTAGATAATGGGAGGAGATAGACATGTATATAAATAATAGAAGGAGGTAGACAGACATAATATATAGGCATGTATGTAGATAATGGGAGGAGATAGACATGTATATAAATAATTGAAGGAGGTAGACAGACATAATATATAGGCATGTATGTAGATAATGGGAGGAGATAGACATGTATATAAATAATAGAAGGAGGTAGACATTTAAATGTGTAAACAGATAAATATATATACATATGTTGTAAGGAGAAATATATATAGATATGTGCTATAAGGAGGTATACATATATATATGGTGTAGGGAGATAGACATATATATGGTGTAGGAAGATAGACATATATATATGATGTAGGGAGATATACATATATATGTTGTAAGGAGATAGACATATATATGTTGTAAGGAGATAGACATATATATATATGGTGTAGGGGGATAGACATATATATATATATGGTGTAGGGAGATAGACATATATATAAAAAATGACAGGAGGTAGACAGACATAATATGTTTGAGATAGGCATGTATGTAAATAATAGAAGGAGATAGACATGTATATAAATAATAGAAGAAGGTAGACAGACATAATATATAGGCATGTATGTAGATAATGGGAGGAGATAGACATGTATATAAATAATAGAAGGAGGTAGACATTTAAAATGTGTAAAGAGATAAATATATATACATATGTTGTAAGGAGACAAATATAGATATGTGCTATAAGGAGGTAGACATATATATATATGGTGTATGGAGATAGACATATATATGGTGTAGGAAGATAGACATATATATATGATGTAGGGAGATAGACATATATATGTTGTAAGGAGATAGCTATATATATGTTGTAAGGAGATAGACATATATATATGGTGTAGGGGGATAGACATATATATATGTAGGGAGATAGACATATATATAAAAAATGAAAGGAGGTAGACAGACATAATATGTTTGAGATAGGCATGTATGTAAATAATGGGAAGAGATAGACATGTATATAAATAATAGAAGGAGGTAGACAGACATAATATATAGGCATGTATGTAGATAATGGGAGGAGATAGACATGTATATAAACAATAGAAGGAGGTAGACATTTAAATGTGTAAAGAGATAAATATATATACATATGTTGTAAGGAGACATATATAGATATGTGTTGTAAGGAGGTAGACATATATATATGGTGTAGGGAGATAGACATATATATGGTGTAGGAAGATAGACATATATATATGATGTAGGGAGATAGACATATATATGTTGTAAGGAGATAGACATATATATGGTGTAGGGGGATAGACATATATATATGGTGTAGGGAGATAGACATATATATAAAAAATGACAGGAGGTAGACAGACATAATATGTTTGAGATAGGCATGTATGTAAATAATGGGAGGAGATAGACAGACATACATTAAGTGTTGTGAGGAGATGGACATTAAGTGAGGATCAGCGGTACCCACGAGCTCTTTTGATACACGCCTAACTGGTATTTGGTAATACCAATGTGAGATAGACAGTTTATAGCTTTATGAGATAGAAATGCGGTGACATATATTAATGGTAATATATGTATATATGTGCTAACATATATTGATGGTTCTTGCTTTGCGAGATTGACAGATTGACAGCTTTGTGAGATAGGCATATGTATATAGTACTCCTTATTTCATGTCATTGGCTGAGGACATATACAAACGTCTACATACTTGTCCACTGAAAAGTACCGAATATATATTAAATTGTAGTAGATTATTATCATATCTATCTCCATGATATATTACTCTTGTGTATCATATGTCTATTTCACAGATGAGTAGACAACTTGTCCGTCTTATTTGATAATACCTCTACAGTTTACAAGGGAGATAGACATATGCATATATGAGAAATATTTGTGATGTCCATATATATTCCAGTTAAATATATATATTTTTTTTTGTGATGATCAGATGGGATGGGAGACACTTGTCACTCATCTAATGTCTCCTTTTGCCTATAAATATAGTGAGTTACTTTCACTCTTGTTCACATTTGTTGGAGCTCTTGGTGAAGTAAGGCTTGAAGTCTTAGAGGGAGGCTTTCAAGTGGTAAGTTTTCTAAATCTTCTTCCTTGAATGTTCTTGTTATGTTTTTCATGTTCTTGTACATGTTCATATTTATTTTTGTGATGTAGATGAGTAAATATATTTTACTTGTTGTATGTTTGTGTGTGTGTTTGATCTTTGTGGGTAGCAAAAATCTACAATTACGGAATTTGGGCACCAGCAACCTGTCAAGAACAAAGATAGAGACAAAAGTTCAATTGGGAGCACCGGTGGGGTGTCAGCCAAAGGGACTCCGACGCTCAAGTCAGTACGATTATAGTAACAAATAATAATAATGGAAAATAAATGTAATATAAATGGTAGCCGGACGGATGAGTGGACAAGCGGACAGACGGACTAAAAGAGTAACTCCGATGGTGAGGCTTAAGAGAAAAGCTTAGAAAAGGCGACTGTCTGCTTGAGTCAGTGAGTAGTGTGAGTCTCGAATGTGTCCTCTCCAGCGTCTATCGTATGGTTCCTTTTATCGTGTGTTTTCAGTGTCGTTGCTCCCTTTCCATGTCACCCGTTCGACTCGTTCAAATTGGTTACTTCCCTAATTATTAGGGAGTAGTAACCGTCTTCCTGACTGGTTCCATATTTACTTGATTTCACCCATTTGGCTGACTGGCTGGGCTCGGACCCGGTTGCGGGACGATCCGGCTTGTGGCCCATAGGCTCACTCGTTAGTCTATTTCAAGGCCTAGTGAGTCTGTCTAATTTAATTAACCTAGCATGGTTATCCAAATAAGGCAAATGGGCCTTCACAATTGGGGTAGTTCATGTGAGGGGTAGCTGGGTTCAGTATGTCGTACCCACTTTTATTGGCCCCCAACTCTCACACAAGGCCCAAAAGAGAGGAATTTAACCTTAAAATGAACAACTGTTATTAATTGAATAGGCCCAAAAACTAAATGGGCCTAAATCAAATCTATCATGGTGTGACATTTTATTTAGCAACAACAACCTATATGCATCTATAACAAAAAATAAACATATAGGCTCACATAGGCACACAGATTTGGATGAATCCTATCATGTTACTCGGTCATACATAGATGAAAGAATAATGTAAAATTTACCTGTTACAAATTATCTACTTGACCTATTGACAATTGAACCATGGGTTAAAATCAGATCATTGGATCTGTCAACAAGTTAACCATGGCAATTTAGATCAAGCAATAATAGGTTTTATAAAACTTACACATAAGTTAAAACACATACTCCTGCAATAAGTTGAATTGGATAGTTGGATGTAGGGTTTATTTAATTTTAAATTATTTAATAAAAAAAAATCGAAAATAATAAATAAATAAATAAAATATTTTTCCGATTTTAAATATATATAATAATATTTAAAATTAAACCTACGATTTTGGATAAATTAGGTTTCAACTAACCTAAATATCATTTCAAAAAAAATTGCTAACCTCCTTTTAAATTTCATGTTATTTTATAAATTAAATGTTCAATAAAATAAAAAAAGATAAATAAATATCCTTTTTTTGATTTTATAATTTAATTTAAATAAAAAAATAATAAAATTTAAAAAATTAGCAAAATATCTTATATCCATTTAAAATATCATGATTATAATTATCTTATTTTAAATTTAAATAAGGTCAAATAATTTTAAAATTAGAGTAATTTAAAAAAAAAATTAATATCTGACCTTAAATTTAAAAATAAGATAAAATAATCAAATTTAAAAAAAAAAATAAGATAGATAATTAAGCAAAAAAGTTAGATATTTACCTATTTTCAAGTTCAAATTACAATAATATCATAAATTAATTTTAAAAAATTAAATTAATTTAATTCTGATAATTAGAATTGAAATAGGAATAGTAAATATCTAAATACAAAACTACATAAAAAATCGGAAGTTAATTCCATGAAAAAGCATGAAAAAATGAAGAAAACAAAAAAAAAATGTAAGTGGTACGGACAGTATGCATTCCATACTGTCCGCGCGCGCTCACTAGGTGTCACAGCCGAGAAACCTCGGCACTGGGTGTGTCCCAGCATGATTTCCGTGCGCAAAATGGGGTTTCAGACACCCCATGCACGTGTTGCTCGGACAAAACTTGTCCTAACATGCGTCTGGCCGAGGGAATGGGCCATCCGCGCGCGCGTGGGATAGGTGATCACCCTATCTTTTTTTTTCCAAATCTTCAAAAAATCATAACTAATTCAAATAAAATCGAAATTGAGTTCTGTAAAAAAAGTAAATTGCTTAATTTTTTCCAAACTATCCAATAGAAATAATTCCAGACACGAAAATCAATTATTTTTCACAAAATCTCACAAACATCAATCAATCATCATATGACACACAAAACAACATGAAACCATCCAAATCACACACAAATCGTTTTAAGTCCACATTTCTTGCAAGCAAATCAATTACCATGGCTCTAAGGCCAGTTGTTGGAATTATTTTATCAGGATCTTAGATCTACTCACAGGTATGTTATTTAACAACCTAAATATGAACTTCTAAAACGATTATAAATAAACACATACAAAGTATGAGAAACCTTACAGTAGTTGTAGCGGAATATAATGTCTCCTTCCACTCAGATCTCTAACCCTTGTATCCTTTTGGTCGCAGAGTATTATCAAGATCTGAGCCCGAATGTCCTTCTTGTTGAATCTGGATTCTTCACGATCTTCCACACTATGATTGAGGTACCACTTGATGTGTGTGGGCACTACTCTATCACTCAAGGATTTTGAATTTTAATGGTGAAGAAGAAGGCTTAAAGTGGCGGCTAGGTTTAGGGAGAGAAGGCACTCATTTTCTGAAGAAAGATGTGTTATTTTTCTGAAGTCATCACTACCTATTTATAGCAAACCACTAGGATAGGGTTAGAATTATTTGGCATTAAAATAATGAAAAAATAAATGATAAACCCTATAACAGTGGCTGGCCATGAATGTGGATAATGTGCCCCACTTTTGTAATTTTGCTGTTTTATCATTTCTGCATCTCATTTTTTCAAAAACGCCAATTTTCCAATTTATCCATTTAAATGTCAATTCCAATTATTTAATAACTATAAATAATCATTAAATAATAATGTCATTTAATACATTTATTAATTAGACTAATCAAAGTCTCTTAATTAACAAATGTACCCTATAAACTTTTTCCTTCACAATTATGCCCTTGCTTAGTGAAAATTTATAAACTAGACATAGTCTAATTTTAGAATTATAATTGATTAATCATAATCAATTAAATGAGTCTTAAAAGGTGTAAAGACCGCTTAGTTTAATTTGGAAATTAGCAGTTAATCACGTTTAATTATGAAATTATTTATAGCTATTTAAATAATTATTTATACTGTTATTATTGAATTCTGAAATGCATTTTATGTCATTTAGTAGTTTTCATAATTTTGCATTTCCGGTGCCCGGTATCATGGAACTCGGTGTTTGGCTCAGTAAAATCACAACTTAGTATGTTAGTAGTTTGGAACGGTTTATTAGACATTGGGAATGTTGGAAATGGCCGGGAATTTAGAATTTCCCAAAAATACCCCTTTAGTATTATTTATGTGATTTTAGTGTGAAGGGGCAAAATGGTCATTTTGCCCCATTGTTAGTTTGTCTTTTTGTGGCTTAATAAATGAGAAATATGTGTTTTATTTGATGTTATATTGGCTGAAGTAAAGGGATTAAGTGTCATTTCTTTCATTTTTCAAAACTTAGAAAAAATTACAAAATTTTCAAAGGAAAACTCTCTCTCCTTTCCTCCCTCTTTCGGCCTCCTTGTGCAGCAAGGATTCTTGCCATTTTTCTTGGATTTCAAGCTCACTTTGTTCAGATTTGGTATTATCAAGTTGTTGGTATGTTTCCCTTAGCTTTTCTTTAAGTTCTTGAAATTTTGGTGAATGTATGATCATTGCATGCATTGAGTTTTGTGGCCGTAGTGTTGCTAGGTTTTTGATTATGTTTTCAGAAGCCTAATTATGTCTAAAATGAATGGATTAACTAGGTTATAATGCATGCTTGCTATCTTGTTTAAGTTGTGTGATTTTTAGCTCAAAAGTTTGGTTTTCAAAGCAAATTCTTGATTTTCGTTGCTAGGGTTGCTGTTATGGTTAGGTAGGGTTTTCTTGTGTTAAATGATGTTGGAATATGTTGATTTATGCATGTTTTAGTGGCTGCTTGGAGGTTTAGACAAGTTTTGAGTTTTTGAACTCAATCTTGAACCTCCAATGGTGAAATGTGTTTCTGTGCTTAAAGCTTGGTTCTGTTGCTTTAGAAATGTTCTAAGGGTTATATAGAACAGGCCTGGAAGGTTTTGTGTGATTTGGAGTTGATTTGAGTGAGTTGTGAAATTTTGATTTCTGCCTGCGAGGAACCGGAATTCCGGTTGTGCATCTGGAATTCCGGATGGGTTTTGAAAATTCCCAGAACTGAAATTCCGGTTGGACAACCGGTCTGCTGGTTGGGTGATTTTCAGAAACCCTAGTTTTCCTCGTTTTTATGTTATTTGGGGTATTGCCATGCTTTTTATCGATAGGGAAACTTTTAGTTCCTAGTTTAAGTCCCCGGGAAGTGATTTAGCGTATCACTTATAGTGTTGTGATTTTTATGGTTTAGGAGCCTGTAATCCGCCGCGCAGATAGTTCCAGTCAGGTTGACCGGCACACCTGAATTCGGAATTGAGGTAAGATTAGTATAACAGTATGCATATGTAGATTATGTAGGAAGCCTGTTAGATTACATTAGATATGTATGTTGGCTTCGAACCATCCGACTGTGTCACGTCGGTACAGGCTGGAGTATGACCAGCAGCTGGAGTATGACCAGTTCGACCGATTAGGCTGACACTGTATCACGTCGATCTTGGGCGGAGTATGACCGACGGCTCGAAGTATGACCGGTTCGACCGATTAGGCTGATACTTAGGTTGGTGGTTCCGTACTATTTGACGTATCACGTCGGTACAGGATGGAGTATGACCAGCAGCTGGAGTATGACCAGTTCGACCGATTAGGCTTATGCTGTAACACGTCGGTACAGGCTAGAGTATGACCAGCAGCCGGAGTATGACCGGTTCGACCGATCAGGCTGTTACTTGTCAATAGTACCGTCCCTATGAACGTTCAGAACTCAGTACCGTGTTGGACACGGCAGTTAGGGGGACTCAGTATCGTGTTGGACACGGCAGTTAGGGTTATGGTCAGGGGTATGGGCGTCTGATCATGACCGAGATTTATGTATGAGTATTATTATGCTTTTCTTACTGAGTCTGTCGACTCACAGTGCTATGTTTATGTGTAGGTAAGGGCAAGGCTAGAGCTGATGGACCGTGAACGAGCCTATGAAGATTGTACATGTCGCGGCGGTTAGGCCTGGAGCGTACGATCATCGGGACAGCGAGGCTATTTTTGTAATTAGTCGCTAGGCGACAAGTATTTTATATAGACAGTAAACTTTTGTAAATGGTTTTGTAATCGGGATCCCGAGTATTTTGTATAAATATTTTACAAGTTTAATTAAAAAGCAAAAATTTTAATTAATCACGTTTTCCATAAACCTCGCTGATTAGCAACGAGCTGCACAGCATGTTTAAAAATCACGTAATACGCCTATGCTAGTTAGGTTGTTACAATTTGGTATCAGAGCCGCCAGGTTGTCTTCCAAAGATTGTCACGACATGTACAATCATCATCAGCAGTTAGCTCGTTCTACGGTTTAGTAAGCTTTTATTGCTTTAGTAGTTATTTATTTATTTTATGAATAAGAAAAGCCTGATAGGAAGCATGTTAGTAGCCTGATAGTAGAATAGGCGCATGTTTCGTTTTTAATTTCCAAATTAAGTGGCATTAGTAAGCTCTCCTTGAACACGACCTGATATGCCAACTCTTGGTTTCGCAGGCGGTTCCGACTAGATGGACGCCAGGTGGACTACCAGGAGCCAGGGCAATTCGGTAGGGTCGAATCAAGGTCAGGGAGCTCAGTTTCCCCCGCCAGCTAGGGGCCGAGGTAGAGGTCCCAGGGGTAGGGCTCGTGGTCGGGGTGATGAGAACCCGCCACAAGCTGCCCAGGCTCCCCAAGCCGATCAGGGAGCCCAAAATTGGGAGGTTAGGTTTGCTGAAATGCAAGCCAGAATTGAAGAGCAAGACCTCAAGATTCAGAGATTGAGGCAGCAGGGGGCTCCTGCAGTGCTTGTGCCAGTAGTTCCAGTGGCACCCGCCCCTGCTCCTCAGGCCGAAATAGTTGTGGCGACCAACAGAATGGAACCTTTGTATGAACAGTTCCAGAAGCAAGCACCTCCGGTCTTTCTGGGAGGTCCAGATGTAATGAAGGCCGAACAGTGGCTAACGGTGATCACCGAAATTCTGAACTTTATGGGTGTCACCGGTAATGACAGAGTGGTGTGTGCCACTTTCCAGTTCCAGGAAGACGCTCTGGTCTGGTGGGACATGGTGTCTTAGATCCATGACGTCACCCCCATGACCTGGGAAAGGTTCCAGGAACTCTTTAACGCCAAGTATTATAACGAGGCGGTCAGAAGCGCCAACAGGAAAGAGTTCGCCCACCTGACCCAGCGAGAGAATATGAGCGTGACCGAGTATACTACTTAGTTTGACCGGTTGGCGAGGTTAGCCTCGGGAATAGTGCCAACCGACTTCAGCAAGAAAGAGAAGTACCTCGATGGGTTAAATGCGAAGATTAAACATGACTTGATGATCACCACTGACGACAAGACCACCTATGCTGAGATGGTGGAGAAGGCACTGCGAGCTGAGGGCGCAGTTGGGTGTATGTCGGAGTCAGCTAGTACTCCGGCGAGTGGCGGAGCTCCTACCCCTCCTGCATCAGGCTTTAGCAGGGAAAGTAGTGGTTCGGCCATAGACCAGAAGAGGAGAGCATCCACTGCATCCGGTGGCTCGAGTCAGAACAAGAGGTTCCAGGGGAACCAGAATAGAGGTAGTCGTCCTGGTGGTGCAGAGACCCGGTTCTCCTATCCTGAGTGCCCAGCTGCAAAAGGCACCATCGGGGTGAATGCAAAGGTCAGGGATGCTTTCACTGTGGCATGCCCGGACACTTCAAGAGGGATTGTCCCCAGCTCCGATCAGAGGCACCGAGGGCTCCGACGATACCCACTCCAGCTAGGGTGTTCGCCATCACTCAGGCTGATGCAGATGCCAGCCCCTCAGTTGTAACAGGTCAGCTTTCTATTAATAACTCGTATTACTCAGTACTGTTTGATTCTGGGGCTACACATTCTTATGTGGCAGCCAGAGTCTTTAGTAAATTGGATAGACCGTATGATAGATATGAATCAAGGTTTGGAACCCTATTACCTGGCGGAGAGTTAGTTATCTCCAAAAGGTGGATTAGGTCTATGCCGATCAGGATAGATGGTAGAGAGTTAAGTGCTGACTTGATAGAGATGAGCCTAGTAGAGTTCGATATTATTTTAGGAATGGATTTCCTATCTAAATATTCGGCGAGTATTGATTGGAAAAGGAAGATGGTGATCTTCCAACCGGAAAGTGAAGAACCTTTTGTGTTTGTTGGTTCGGTTTGGGGATCTCGGATTCCGGTGATTTCGGCCATGTCAGCTAGGGAATTATTGCATGGAGGATGCTTAGGGTTTCTGGCCGTGGTGGTGGACACCCCTCGGCCAGATACCATTCGGCCAGAGGACATCAAGGTGGTTCGGGAATTTTTAGATGTTTTTCTTGAAGAACTTCCAGGGTTACCACCTCACCGGGAGATTGACTTCGTGATAGATTTGGCACCAGGGGTGGAACCGGTTTCCAAGGCTCCATATAGAATGGCTCCAGCTGAACTTAAGGAATTAAAGATTCAGCTCCAGGGGTTGCTTGACATCGGGTTTATTCGGCCTAGTGTGTCACCCTGGGGAGCCCCGGTTTTATTCGTCAAGAAGAAAGATGGAACTATGAGGATGTGCATCGATTACAGAGAATTGAACAAGCTGACAGTGAAGAATAAATATCCATTACCTAGGATCGATGATTTGTTCGATCAGCTTCAAGGGAAGACGGTCTTTTCTAAGATTGATCTCCGCTCGGGTTACCATCAGTTGAAAATCCGAGAGGAGGACATTCCGAAGACGGCTTTCCGTACTAGGTATGGACATTATGAATTTCTGGTTATGTCTTTTGGACTAACCAATGCTCCTGCAGCGTTTATGGATTTGATGAATAGAGTATTCAAGGATTTCCTCGATATCTGTGTGATTGTGTTTATCGACGACATCCTTGTGTACTCTCAGTCAGAAGAGGAGCATGAGTTACATCTTCAGATGGTACTACAACGGCTTCGGGAACACAAGCTTTATGCCAAGTTCAAGAAATGCGAATTTTGGCTATCTCAGGTGTAACACCCTAAATAATTAGGCACGCTACCCAAAATACTTATAAAGCCCTAATCCCCTAACCGGGATTATTAATTAAAATAGCGCAGAATTTAAACTTTTATATTAAACAGACTGAAAATAAACTTGTAATATATTTAAACTTTTCAAAATAGTTGGGATCCCAAAAATATTTACAAACTTATTACAAGTTCTTTCTTACTAGCCGACCTAAGCGGCAAAACAGAATACAAAAGTCAACACTGTTCGACCCATAACCCGCTTGGTCTGAAGTGGCATGAACATGTACATTCTTCGCCCTGCTCCTGAAACTCATGGCTGATCAGCTAATGCCTTACCCTTTCCTGCACAGTAGAGCACCCGTGAGCCAAGCCCAGCAAGACAGTATAAATCATAACAAATATATTATGCTCATTCACATATGTCTGTATAGCACAGACCTGATCATTATTTCATCATGCCCATTTATGTCTACGTGGCGTAGACCTATGTGTTGCGCTCACACATCTAATTAAATCTACGTGACGTAGATCCACGTGTTACTCTCACACGTCTAAATGCATTAAGGCCTTAGAAGCGGTTCATCTCGGTTATGAGTACCGAGTCCAACCTGATTATGCCTTGAGCACATAATCCTTATATCTCATTTCAATTAACATGGCATGGCATTTATACACATATATCACTAGGGTAATAACCCTAGGCTATTAGACCGTTCCTATTAGGGTAATAACCCTAATCCCGGTTACTTAACATTCATGCATATCATTCTCAACATAAGCGCCATTGCGCATACTCTACGTGCTAATCACTGTCTTACCTGTTGTCCCGCAATAGTAGAGATTCCAAATCCTCGGGTGCTCCTGACCAGGTGCCGGTAATCCTAGTCACAATACCGGGATTTACACAAATAGGGTTAATCCTAAATCTCACTTCCACAAAAATATAAAATTGGCATCCAAATCACATATAATCACATAGAGCTCGAAAAGAGCTTTCCAACGGTATAAAGAACGTCCCAAACGGAGTCCCGAGTCAAAAGTTATGGCAAAAACAAAAACTTAAAAAAAAATAGCAATCTGCCATTATCGTGGTCGCGACCATGGTCGCGACCACTGGGTTTAAAAACCCAGAAAACCCAAATTTCAGCTTCTAAAATATGCCAAACTCACCCCCAATTCAACCCAAACATGCATATAACTCAAAATCATGAAATAGAGCTGCTAGCATATCTCAGAGGATCAAAAACACATATCTCATGCATCAAATCCAAAAATTCAGATTACATAAATGACTCAAAACTCATGCTCAACTCATCAAAATCTCAAGTTCAAGAACATGAACTCAATCCAACACAAACCTAATAAAAATCCAGCAGCATAACACCATTTTAACATGAAAATCCAACTAAAAATACCATACAACCTCAGCCCAAGCTCAACAACAAAGCATACAATAAATAGAAGCTCAATTGCACAAGATTAACAAGCTTAAACTAATCAAAGAAACCACTATTATGCAACCTTTCTTCATCATCATCAAGAACATGCAATTCACAAACCCAAACATGCTTTTACCCACAATATTTCAGCAATTAAAACAAGGTTAAGATCATAAAAACTACCTTGATTCTCAACAAAACAAGAGCAATGATCTTCCTCCAAAATCAAGCTTCAATCAAACCAAAAACCAAGCTTTTTCTTCAATAATTCAAGTTTTGAAAAACAAGAGGGTAAGAGAGGGAGAGGGAGAGGGTGAGAGAGAGAATTAACCAGAAATTATCAATCTATTTTCCTCAAAATTCATTTTTAACAAACTTAGAAAATAAAGGTCTAATGACCAAAATGCCCCCATGGCTTAAATCCACACACACTCACCCACACAAGGGTAATTTTGCCATTTCACACTCAATTATATCCAAATAGAATTTCAGATTATCATTCATCAAATAAAATGCCAAATAATCAATCCAATTTACATTTCGGGCCCGAACCCGGTTCGGCCCGAAATTCCCGGGTGTGACTATACCGTGCTAACCTGTCAGAACACACCTGAAAAGACAACACAGGCATACTATATAATAATATAGTTCTATTAAGCACGTAATTAATTTAATCTCAACAATTTACCCTTCTCGGGTCATAATTACCAAAATGCCCCTGGCTCACCAACGGGGTCTTTAATATATTAAAATTTATATAAAATCACATATATTAAATTATATAATAATATAATTTCTTCAATTATACATAATTATCTAGTTAGGGTTTTGCTAATCCATTTCTTAATTCCGGGTATTACATCAGGTGTCCTTCTTAGGGCACATTGTGAGCAAAGATGGGATCAAGGTGGATCCCGGGAAGATCGAATCCGTCAGGGATTGGCCGAGACCGAAGACAGTGACAGAGATTAGAAGCTTCTTGGGTTTAGCTGGGTACTATCGTAGGTTCGTGGAAGGATTTTCAAAAATTTCAATGCCCTTAACGGAACTTACAAAGAAGAATCAGCGGTTTGTCTGGTCAGACAAGTGCGAAGCTAGTTTTCAGGAGCTGAAACAGAGGTTGATTACCGCTCTAATGCTAGCTTTGCCTTCAGATAACGAGAAATTTGTTGTTTATTGCGATGCATCCAGACAGGGTCTGGGGTGTGTGTTGATGCAAGTCGATCGGGTTATCGCTTATGCCTCCCGTCAGTTAAAGGATTACGAACAGCGATACCCGACTCATGATCTAGAGTTGGCCGCGGTGGTTTTTGCATTGAAGATTTGGCGGCATTACCTTTACGGAGAAAGGTGTGAAATCTATACCGACCATAAAAGTCTCAAGTATTTCTTTACTCAGAAAAATTTGAACATGAGACAGAGACGTTGGTTGGAATTAGTCAAAGATTACGACTGTGAGATTCTCTATCACCCTGGGAAGGCCAATGTAATGGCCGATGCCCTGAGCAGGAAGGGTCCCGGGCAAGTAGCTAGTATGGTTCAGATCTCGCCTCAGCTAGCAGAGGATATGGTTAGATTCGGCATTGAGTTTGTGATAGGTCAGCTTCACAACTTTAACGCTACAATCTGATCTGTTGGAAAGAATTAAAGCCGCTCAGATGACTGATCCATAGTTAGTGAAGATCAGAGATGAGGTTTTGGCTGGTCAAGCCAAGGATTTTTCAGTGTCAGACAACGGGATGCTTTTGTATAAAGCTAGGGTTTGTGTTCCGAATAGTGTGGAACTCAGGAATGAGATCTTTGAGGAGGCTCATTCTACCCCTTATTCTCTGCATCCCGGCACCACTAAGATGTACCAAGATCTTAAATTGTACTTCTGGTGGAGCGGTATGAAGAAGAATTTGGTAGAATTCATATCGAGGTGCCTCACTTGTCAGCAGATTAAGGCTGAACATCAGAGGCCAGCAGGGTTGTTGCAGCCTCTAACCCTACCGGAATGGAAGTGGGAAGATATCACGATGGATTTTGTGGTCGGGTTACCTAGGACCACAGGTTTATTGGATTCCATCTGGGTAGTGGTGGATCGATTCACGAAATCTGCTCATTTTCTGCCTGTTAGAACAACATTTACAGTGGATCAGTTGGCAAAATTGTATGTCAGAGAGATTGTAAGACTTCACGGGGTACCGAAGTCTATAGTTTCGGATAGGGATCCGAAGTTCACCTCCAAGTTTTGGCAGAGTTTGCAACGAGCAATGGGTACGAAACTGAAATTTAGTACAGCATTCCATCCTCAGACAGATGGTCAGTCCGAGAGGACAATTCAGATATTGGAGGACATGTTACGAGCCTGTGTTATGGATTTTGAAGGCTCATGGAATAAATATCTACCGTTGATAGAATTTTCTTACAACAACAGTTATCAGAGTACGATAGGGATGGCTCCCTATGAACTGTTATACGGTAGGAAGTGTAGATCTCCCATCCACTGGGATGAGACAGGGGAGAGGAAGTACTTAGGTCCGGAGTCAGTGCAGCGGACCAATGAGGCAATAGAAAAGATAAAAGCTAGAATGCTTGCCTCGCAGAGTAGACAGAAAAGTTATGCAGATCCGAAACGCAGAGATGTTGAGTTCCAAGTAGGGGACCATGTGTTTTTACAAGTATCTCCGATGAAGGGGATCAAATGTTTCGGGAAAAAAGGCAAGTTATGCCCTAGATTTACAGGACCTTTTGAGATTCTCGAGAAAATAGGTCAAGTGGCATACTGATTAGCGTTGCCTCCAGCTTTATCAGCAGTTCACAACGTATTTCTTGTCTTGATGTTGAGAAAATACGTTTCAGATCCCTCTCATATACTCAGTTATGAGAGCCTAGAACTGCAGCCAGATATGTCTTACGAAGAACAGTCAGTGCAGATCCTGGATAGAAAGGATAAAGTCCTTCAGAATAAGACCATAGCATTGGTCAAAGTTCTCTGGAGAAACAGCAAGGTGGAGGAAGCCACCTGGGAGCTAGAGTCAGATATGAGAGCTCAATATCCAGAGTTATTCAGGTTAGATTTCAGGGACGAAATCCTTTTAAGGGGGGGATAGTTGTAAAGACCGCTTAGTTTAATTTGGAAATTAGCAGTTAATCACGTTTAATTATGAAATTATTTATAGCTATTTAAATAATTATTTATACTGATATTATTGAATTCTGAAATGCATTTTATGTCATTTAGTAGTTTTCATAATTTTGCATTTCCGGTGCCCGGTATCATGGAACTCGGTGTTTGGCTCAGTAAAATCACAACTTAGTATGTTAGTAGTTTGGGACGGTTTATTAGACATTGGGAATGTTGGGATGGCCGGGAATTTAGAATTTCCCAAAAATACCCCTTTAGTATTATTTATGTGATTTTAGTGTGAAGGGGCAAAATGGTCATTTTTCTCCATTGTTAGTTTGTCTTTTTGGGGCTTAATAAATGAGAAATATGTGTTTTATTTGATGTTATATTGGCTGAAGTAAAGGGATTAAGTGTCATTTCTTTCATTTTTCAAAACTTAGAAAAAATTACAAAATTTTCAAAGGAAAACTCTCTCTCTTTTCCTCCCTCTTTCGGCCTCCTTGTGCAGCAAGGATTCTTGCCATTTTTCTTGGATTTCAAGCTACTTTGTTCAGATTTGGTATTATCAAGTTGTTGGTATGTTTCCCTTAGCTTTTCTTTAAGTTCTTGAAATTTTGGTGAATGTATGATCATTGCATGCTTTGAGTTTTGTGGCTGTAGTGTTGCTAGGTTTTTGATTATGTTTTCAGAAGCTTAATTATGTCTAAAATGAATGGATTAACTAGGTTATAATGCATGCTTGCTATCTTGTTTAAGTTGTGTGATTTTTAGCTCAAAAGTTTGGTTTTCAAAGCAAATTCTTGATTTTCGTTGCTAGGGTTGCTGTTATGGTTAGGTAGGGTTTTCTGGTGTTAAATGATGTTGGAATATGTTGATTTATGCATGTTTTAGTGGCTGCTTGGAGGTTTAGACAAGTTTTGAGTTTTTGAACTCAATCTTGAACCTCCAATGGTGAAATGTGTTTCTGTGCTTAAAGCTTGGTTTTGTTGCTTTAGAAATGTTCTAGGGGTTATATAGAACAGGTCTGGAAGGTTTTGTGTGATTTGGAGTTGATTTGAGTGAGTTGTGAAATTTTGATTTCTGCCTGCTATGTATGAGTATTATTATGCTTTTCTTACTGAGTCTGTCGACTCACAGTGCTATGTTTATGTGTAGGTAAGGGCAAGGCTAGAGCTGATGGACCGTGAACGAGCCTATGAAGATTGTACATGTCGGGGCGGTTAGGCCTGGAGCGTACGATCATCGGGACAGCGAGGCTATTTTTGTAATTAGTCGCTAGGCGACAAGTATTTTATATAGACAGTAAACTTTTGTAAATGGTTTTGTAATCGGGATCCCGAGTATTTTGTATAAATATTTTACAAGTTTAATTAAAAAGCAAAAATTTTAATTAATCATGTTTTCCATAAACCTCGTTGATTAGCAACGAGCTGCACAGCATGTTTAAAAATCACGTAATACGTCTATGCTAGTTAGGCTGTTACACAAGGAGTATTGTCTCAACTAGTATGGGGACCATGGGCCTATATATCCGAGCTTCCAATAAGCTGATCAAGAATTTACCAAGTAAATTCACTAGCTTATTAATTCCTTGTTGCATCCACTCTTGGAACTTAGAATTGCACTCTCAATCATATAGAACGCTCTATATATTCCACCATATAGATACGCTATTAATTATCCATTGTTATAATCCTAATTTGATCAATGACCCTCTATAGATGATTTACATTGAATAGGAATCCAAAATACCGTAACACTCTTTAATGTATTTTATCCTTAAAACACTTAGCTCTATATAAATGATATTTCAACTAAGTGAAATGAGTACTCAACCATTTATCTCTGTTTAGCTAAGCTCGAAGGAAATCATCATTTTACTTTCTATTTGCCAGATAGAAGCTATAGACTCCATCTTTATGTTTAGCGCTCCCACTCAATTGCACTACCATGTTCCCAAAAAGTACGTATCACCCTAACCCGAAAGCGGGCTTAACTAACAAATTAAGGAACATGTGTAATACTTTTGAGATTGAACCTAAACATATGAAGATTAAGATCATTTGATCTAGGATCAACTAGGTGATATTGAATTGAACAGATACTACGGTAAGTTTAATATATCTGGAACAAAATTCAATATTAGTCCCTTCCGATGCATACTCCATGCATCCAACCCAAGCTTTACTTTAACCAATAATCTGGAAAGAACATAGCACTTATCCACGGTGCAAGTAAACTATGTTGTAGATTCTCATATTAGTTAAACCCTGTATTCTGATAAATCTAGGAATAAACATTCAATCACATAATCTTGATTACTTTCCACTGTGTTGACGACACAATAAACAAGAATATAAATGTGAAATGGGTTTGGATGAATTTATAAATCAATTAGACAAGTAAATGATAACATGAACCAAATGACACACAAATGAGTGATAAATACTTCTGTTTCTTTATTGATATTTAAAAGAATAGAGATTACATTGAAATGGAGTTTTATTTAGGGCATAAAACCCAACAAGCTCATCTAAAATGAAAAATATTCTAGCAACCATTTATTCGATCGAAAAGAGAATCCGACATTGTCCCGTTTAGGCGAGAGACAAGGTCATTCTTATTTCATGAGCTTCCACCATTGTTTTAAACTTTTGTAAGTCTTACTCTTAGCAGCTACCATTAGGGTGGACGTCACTAAGAATAAAACACTTACAAATAATACTTATCCTTCGAGATTCTACGACGTTAAATTTCTAATGAGAACTATGTAGAACCAACAATAGAGATCGAATATCCTTAAAATAAAGCTCATTATTTAAAGCGTATTTTCATCTAATATTTATTTTAATCTATTTATTTTATATATATTTATTTAATTAAAATTACTAATTTAGAAAACTCTAAATATAAATTTTAATTCAATACTTATAAAATTATATTTAGATAGATCTGAAAATAAATAAAATTATTTTCCATCTTAGTAATAATTCTTAATAAATATTATGAAAATTACTTAATTTAATTTGGTCCAAAATTAATTAAAATTAATTTTCAACTCAAATTTAATTTTCTATAAATATATATAGCAAAATTTAAAATCCAATGTATTCAAAATAAATACATTTTCGAAATTGACATAAAATAAAACAAAATAAATACTGAAAAATTATCTAATTTATGTTGGTCCAAAATTAATTTTCAACACAAATATAATTTTCCTATTTAATTAAATTTCTAAGAAAAATATCAAATATTTAAGTATCTTGAATAAAATCAACTTAAATATTAATTTTCTATTTAATTAAATATCACTAGAAAAATACTTCAAGTAAATCATCTATAGAGGATCTTTGATTATGGGATTAGAACGATGGTTATATATTTATAGCGTATCTATCGTGGAACATATAGAGCGTTCTATATAATTGAGAGTGCAATTCCTCATTGCACTACAATAGAACTTGGAATTGCACTCTCAATTATATAGAACGCTCTATATGTTCCAAGATATAGATACGCTATAAATATTTAACCATCGTTCAAATCCCAATAATCAAAGATCCTCTATAGATGATTTACACCGAGTAGGGACACAATTACCATTTCACCCCTCAATGTATTTTATCCTTAAAACACTTAGCTTCCTATAAATGATATTTCAGTAAACTAACATAATCACTGAAATAAGAGCTCTTCCATTTATCTCTATTAAGCCAAGCTCGAAGGAAATCATCATTTCACTTCTATGTCCAGATAGAAGCTATAGATTCCATATCTATGTTTAGCGCTCCCACTCAATTGTACTATCATGTTCTCAAAATGTACGTTTGACCCGGACCAAATGGTAGGCTTTAACTAACAAATCAAAGAACACAAATAACACTCTTGAGATCGAACCTAACCATGTCAGGATTAAGATCTTTTGATCTAAGACCAACCAGTGATATTGATTTAGAAAGATACAACGGTAAGATTATAATATCTTTACCAAGATCAATATCCGTCCTAGTCCAATGTATACTCCATATATCTGAAACTAGCATACTTTGCCAATATTTTGGAAAGAGCATAACACTTATCCAAGGTGTAAGTATACTTTATTTCTGACTATCACATCAGTGTAAATCCAGTGCACTGATGAATCAAAGGACATTATCTTTTGAAGCATATAATCACAATTACCTTCCACTGTGTTGACATCACTGTGATTGTGAATAACTATATGTTCTGGATTTAACAGATTTTGTACACATTAAACCATAAACATGAAAACTACATGTACATGTAAATGACTCTAATCTTCTATTGATAACAAATCAGATTAAATTGAAATGGATTTTATTTAAGGCATAAAATCCCAACAACAACATCCTATGGGCTGCGAATTGGGCCCTAAAAGCCCATCAGAATAGTTGAATAATATCTAGATTCAATGACATTTTGGTCTTTTGTAATTAACTAATAAAATATACAAATATCTAGGGTTTTAAGTTGTAATCTAGGGCTTAGGCTTCCTACATAAAGGCCTTAACTCTAACCTAGAAAACCTAAGCTGAATCTAAGCCAAAATCTTGCCTCCAAGCTCTAAGCCTAATTCTGACTATTTATTTCTTCTTCACTTCCTCTCTCACATGCCCATACAAGCAGTTGTTGGATTTTGTGCCCTAAATAAAACCCATTTCAATATAATCAGATTTACTAATTAATAAGGATTAGAAATCATTTTATGTTGCATAGTTCACATGATTTATTTCACGATTATATTTAATGTACAAATTCTATTAAGTCTAGAACATATGTATTTGTTCATGATTATAGTGTTGTCAACACAGTGGAATATAATCATGATTATATGTTCAAAAGTTTAATTCCCTGATTTGTTATTTCAATGGATTTAGACTCGCATGATAATCAGCGATAGGTATACTTACACCTTGGATGTATGGAGTATACATTGGAAGGGACCGATATTGAACTTGGATTAGATATGATAAATTTACTGTAATATATATTCAATTCAATATCACCTAGTTGATCCTAGATCAAATGATCTTAATCCTGACATGATTAGGTTCGATCTCAAGAGTGTTGTTCGTGTTCTTTGATTTGTTAGTTAAGCCTACTTTTTGGTCAGGGTGATACGTACATTTTGGGAACATGATAGTACAATTGAGTGGGAGCGCTAAACATAGATATGGAATCTATAGCTTCTATAGGTATTTAGAAGTGAAACGATGATTTCCTTCGAGCTTGGCGGAATAGAGATAAATGATTGAGATCTCATTTTAGTGATTATATTAGTTCACTAAAATATCATTTATAGGTGACCAAGTGTTTTAAGGATAAAATACCTTGAAAGGGTGTAACGGTAATTTTATCCCTATGCAATGTAGATCATCTATAGAGGATCATTGATTATTGGGATTATAACAATGGATAATTAACAGCGTATCTATATTATGGAACATATAGAGCGTTCTATGTAACTGAGAGTGCAATTCCAAGTTCTATGGTGGATGCAAAGAAGAATTAATAAGTTAGTGAATTTACTTGGTAAATTCTAGGTCTGCTTATTGGAAGCTCGTTTATATAAGCCCATGGTGTTGGGTTTTGTGCCCTAAATAAAACCCATTTCAATATAATCAGATTTACTTATTAATAAAGATCAAAAATAACATTTATGTTGCATGGTTCACATGATTTATTTCATGATTATATATATATAATGTATGAATTCTATTAAGTCCAGAACATATATAGTGTTGTCAGCACAGTGGAATATAATCTTAATTATATGCTCGAAAGTTTATTCCCTGATTTGTCAGAACACTGGATTTAGACTGACATGGTATAATCAGCGATAGGTATTCTTACACCTTGGAAAAGTGTTATGTCATTTCCAGGACATTGGCAAAGTTTACCAGTATCGGATGTATAGAGTATATATCGGAAGGGACCGATATTGAACTTTGATTAGATATATTAAAATTTACCGTAATATCTATTCAATTCAATATCACCCGTTGATCCTAGATTAAATGATCTTAATCCTGATATGGTTAGGTTCGATCTCAAGAGTACTATACATGTTCTTTGATTTGTTAGTTAAGCCTACTTTTGGGTCAGGGTGATACGTACATTTTGGGAACATGATAGTATAATTGAGTGGGAGCGCTACCATAAATATGGAGTCTATAACTACTATAGGAATTTAGAAGTGAAACGATGATATCCTTCGAGCTTGGCTAAACAAAGATAAATGGTGGAGATCTCATTTCACTTCGCTGAAATATCATTTATACGAAGCTAAGTGTTTTAAGGATAAAATACATTGAAGGTGTAACGGTAACTTAGTGCCTATTCAATGTAGATCATCTATTAGAGGGTCATTGATCACATTAGGATTATAACAATAGATAACTAATGACGTATCTATATCGTGGAACATATAGAGCGTTCTATATGACTGAGAGTGCAATTCCAAGTACTAAGTGTGGATTCAATAAGGAATTAATAAGTTAGGGAATTTACTTGGTAAATTCGGTTCGACTTATTGGAAGCTCAGAAATATAGGCCCATGGTCCCCATACTAGTTGAGACCATACTGCTTGTAAGACTCAGTTAATTGATTTTAATTATTCAATTATAATTCTAAAGTTAGACTATGTCTAGTTTATGAATTTTCACTAAGCAAGGGCGAAATTGTAAAGAAAAGAGATTCTAGGTTTATTTATTAATTAAGATACTTTATATGTCGAAATTAATAAACATATTAAATGACAATATTATTTAATAATTATTTTTAGTTATTAAAAAATTAGAATTGGCATTTTAAATGGTTGAATTGGAAAATTGGCATTTTTGAGAAAATGGGATTGAAAAATAACAAAATGGGAAAGTTGCAAAGTGAGGCCCAATTTCCTTATATGGCGCCCACTATGCAAAGGGTTTACCATTTTATTGTTCCATTATTTTAATGCCATACAATTCTAACCTAAACCTAGACGGCATTCTATAAATAGAAAGTATTGGCTTCAGGAAACTCATGACTTTGCATATTGTTCCCTTCAGAAAAAGCCATGCGTCACCCTCTCTCCTTTTCCTCTCTTCAATTTCGAAATCCTTGAGTGAATGAGTAGTGCCCACACACATCAAGTGGTATCTCAATCATAGTGTGTAAGACAGTAGGAGAATCCAAACAACAAGAAGGAGAATCAACATCAAAGGAAGGAGAGAAAGAGATCCAGATTCAGATCTTGATAATGCTCTGCTACAGAAAGGAATCAAGGGCTAGAGATCTGAATGGAAAGAGTCATTATATTCCGTTGCACCCAATGTAAGGTTTCTTGAACTTTATATGTGTTTATTTCATTGTTTTAGAATTCATATTAGGATGTTAATAAAACATACTTGGTAGTAAATCTAGATCCTGGTAAAATATTTTCAACACATGGTCCCCATACTAGTTGAGACAAACTTCTTGTAAGACTCAGTTAATTGATTTTAGTTAATCAATTATAATTCTAAAATTAGACTATGTCTAGTTTATGAATTTTCACTAAACAAGAACTTAAATGTGAAGAAAAGAGATTCTAGGGTTTATTTATTAATTAAGAGACTTCATTAAGTATATAGAGGTAAAAATTTGCTTGATATTTGTGATATTTTTGAGAAGTCCAATACGCAAGTCAGACGAGCCCATTAATAATGGATCCAACAATATTGGGCCCAATAAGACAGTCAGACGGATTCACTAGGCCTTGAAATAGACTAACGAGTGAGCCTATGGGCCACAAGCCGGATCGTCCCGCAACCGGCTCCGAGCCCAGCCAGTCAGCCAAACGGGTGAAATCAAGTAAATATGGAACCAGTCAGGAAGACGGTTACTACTCCCTAATAATTAGGGAAGTAACCAATTTGAACGAGTCGGACGAGTGACGTGGACAGAGGGCAACAACACTAAGAACACACTATAAAAGGAACCATACGATAGACGCTGGAGAGGACACATTCGAGACTCACACTACTCACTGACTCAAGCAGACAGTCGCCTTTTCTAAGCTTTTCTCTTAAGCCTCACCATCGGAGTTACTCTTTTAGTCCGTCTGTCTGCTTGTCCACTCATCCGTCCGGCTACCATTTATATTACATTTATTTTCCATTATTATTATTTTTTACTACAATCGTACTGACTTGAGCGTCGGAGTCCCTTTGGCTGACACCCCACCGGTGCTCCCAATTGAACTTTTGTCTCTCTCTTTGTTCTTGACAGGTTGCTGGTGCCCAAATTCCGTAATTGTAGATTTCACCTTCTACAAAGTCTAATTAATAAATATGTTAAATGACAATTTTATTTGATAATTAATTTTAATTATTAAATAAATAGTTTTGGCATTTAAGTGGTTAGAATTGGAAAAATGGCATTTCTGAGAAAATAAGATAAATAGTTGGAAAAATGGAAAAATTGCAAAGTGGGGGCCCACATCCTATGGTCGCCCACTATTGCTCTATTTTTACCATTTGTTTTATTTTTTTAATGCTAAATAATTTAAACGTAAACCTAGGTGGTTCCCTATAAATAGATAGTGATGACCACAAATTGAAGGATGATGAACACACTTGCCTTCAGTCAAAAATTTGAGCCTTCTTCCCTATGCTATTCGAACCTCTCTTCTCTCTTCCTCTCTTCATATTTTCATACCTTGAGTGATAGAGTAAGTGCCCACACACATCAAGTTGGTCCTCAATCATAGTGTGTAAGACTGTGAAGAATCCAAACACAAGGAAGGAGTTTCGGGCTCAGATCTTGGTGATACTCTGCTACAAAAAGGATACAAGTGTTAGAGATCTGAGCGGAAGGAGTCATTTAATTCCGCTGCACCCACTGTAAGGTTTCTCATAACTTTGATGTGTTTAAATTACATTGTTTTAGAAATTCATATTAGGATGTTAAATAACATACATGGTAGTAAATCTAGATCCTGGTACAATATATTCCAACAACAGTATCACTTGAGTTTTGCCAGTCTTGATTAATACACTGTATTCCTAAGGGTGCTATAGTAGATTCCATCTATAGTGATCTAGATAGTATTAATCCTTGATATTAATACGATTAAAAAGGGAGCAGGTCATTACCTACTATCACAAGGGGGCCGAACCTCTATAATAAATCTGTGTGTTTATTACTTTTCATTCTTGTTTGTGCAACACGTGGCAAGCATCAGATCTATACGATCCTACTATCAGTTGATCACTTTTTGAAGTCAACACCCTCAAAATAAAAATGAGAAAGATTCAATATTTTTTTTTTTTTTGTAAAACTTAAAAAATTAATTTAGATCTTAAAATAATTATTTTGAATGATTAAGAAAATTAAAAAATAAATTAAATTTTAAAACTAATTAAGTGATTTGAAAAATTATTTATTTTTTAATTAAAAATTTAATTTTTGTAAAAACTAAATTTTACGGAACAAACTTGAGTATATTATTTTTTCTCAAAAAATATAGATTTATTTAAGTAAAGATAATATTTTTTTAGTTTAATTTCTAACTTTTTGTCAAAATAATTTTATATTTTTATTAAATTTTTGATTATTTTTCTTTATTTGTTAAGATATGAGTCTCATAAATATATATAAATTTGATTTTTCTTCATAAAATCTTAGTTTATTTAAATTATTTATTAAATTCTCAATAATTTTAGTTTGATTTTTTAAGATACGTATTTATAAATAAAATAAAATTCGAAAATATTTTTTAAGAATAAATTTAATATTTTTATCGGGTTTTTTTTAATACTTTTTATTATTTTTTTTATAAAATTAATAGAATATTATAATTTTTAAAATTAATTTTTTTTAATAAAAAGGACAAAATTTTATAGGCTAATTAGTAATTTTCCCCCCTGAACTTTGACATGTACTAAATCGTGCCCCCTGAACTTTTTTGGCCGTTAGAAATTCCCTCCGAACTATTGAGATTGTTAAATTTAAGGACTTTTGTCTAATTTGATTAAATTTTACTGTTTCAGTGATTGTTTATGTACTAAACCATGCTCCCCAGACTTTGATATCTACCAAATCATGCCCCTCAAACTTTGATATGTACTAAATTATGCCCCTTGAACGTTCATCTATGTTAGAATTTTTTACTAAAATTAGACAAAAGTCCTTAAATTTAACAATCTCAATAGTTCGAGGAGAATTTTTAACGGCCAAAAAAGTTCAGGGGACACGATTTAGTACATGTCAAAGTTCGGGGGGAAAAATTACTAATTAGCTAATTTTATATTGGTCAAAGTTTAAGGAGTAAAAATGTTAATTTTTAACAGCAAAAGAAACGAAGCCTAACAGAAGGAGCATAATTATATAAATGTTATATTTTAGAAAAATTTTTTAACAAGCCATATATTTTAAGGAGGAAAATTAAATAGTGAGTAAAGTTTAGATGGCAAAATTATTAATTATTCAAATACATTTATCAAATTTACCCGGGCACCAAACCGAATAACCAACCCGATCCGACCCAACAATCTGACATGGCACGAGTCTTCCTCTTCCTCATAAGTCATAACGTAATACTCAAAACAAAAACCCCAACCAAAACCCTTTGAAACAATCTAGCAGTCCACGCCAAACACAGGCGCAGAGCTTGTTTGTACTAGGGTTCAGGGTTTAACCAACAAACCCCGATCCAAAACCCTAGCATAAACCTAACATGGGGCGCTTTCCAACACCCTCTGGACCGCGCCTTCTCTATACTCTCTACAATTCACCCCGAAAATCGTCGCTTTCGGGATCTCCGTCTCCGTCACCAGCCTCCGCTGCACTCCTTGGAACCTTCCATTTCCGGAATTTCTCGTCCGGTAATCTAGCGCGATCAAATGAGGAGAAGGAACCATGGTGGAAGGAGTCGATGCAGAAGCTTCGCAACATCGGGATCTCTGCTCACATTGATTCCGGCAAGACCACGCTCACTGAGCGTGTTCTGTTTTATACTGGAAAGATTCATGAGATCCATGAGGTTAGAGGGAGAGACGGAGTCGGCGCTAAGATGGATTCCATGGATTTGGAGAGGGAGAAGGGAATTACTATCCAGTCTGCCGCTACTTACTGCACGTGGAATGGTTATCAGGTACTTAAATCTGAACAAGTTGGCCATTTGTCTGTTTGGATCGTTAGCCACTAGGTTGATTATTGGTGGTTCGGCTAATCGTTTCTTTTGGTCTTAGGAGTAGTTATGAAGTTTACAATTTGCCAATTGAGCATGCTGGCCACACACACACGCACACAGAGTTACAATGTGGCGTAATTCATCAATTTCTTAGGACAAAACTAAAATATAATCTCATTTCATATTGATTTTTACAGTTCAGTTTGATTTCAATGTAGAAATCTTTTTCTTTTTTTTTTTTTTTTTGAGAACTGGGATTTTAGAATTCTATTATTGTTTAAATATGACTTATTATTTTTGAAGTTGCTATCATTTATTATAAATTTATATAACTTTTTTCACATATACGTGGAATTGCTACAATTGCAGGTTAACATTATTGACACCCCTGGTCACGTTGATTTCACCATAGAGGTTGAGAGGGCGCTGCGTGTTCTTGATGGTGCTATTCTTGTGCTTTGTAGTGTTGGCGGGGTGCAAAGTCAGTCAATTACTGTTGATCGGCAAATGAGAAGATACGAAGTTCCAAGACTTGCTTTCATTAATAAACTCGATAGAATGGGAGCAGATCCATGGAAAGTTCTTAACCAGGTACATATTAACAATTTAAAATTGTTTTTATTTTTTTAGATAATAATAATTTAAAATTTATAAACTTTCATTTTACTTTTTTTTTTTGGGGGGGGCTAAAACTGTAGTTAGCACATATAGTTTATGATAACGATAATTGATGCAAATTGTCTTGCTGAGATGAAACTCTAAGACCATTCTCAAATGATGTGATAAGGCTTGACAAGACTGATGAATGGCCTTGCTGGTTTATATTAGTGACAAAGGATGCCTGGATAGTTTTGCAATATTCTTGAATTTATTCAGTTTTTTAAGTTTTAATTGATATTATTGCTGTGCTGTTCTTAATATATTTCGTTTTGGTTTTGTCTTTCAGGCACGGTCTAAACTTCGGCATAACAGTGCTGCAATGCAAGTGCCTATTGGATTGGAAGAAGATTTCAAGGGCCTTATCGACCTTGTTCAGTTAAAAGCTTACTATTTTCGTGGTCCTAGCGGGTATGTTTTCTGAGACATCATGTTGCACGAGCGGGTCTAACATACCTGGTCTTTCATTTTCATGCTTGGGTTGTTTTCTATGGTGCATGTTGCAGTGAAGAGGTAGTTGCTGAAGACATTCCTGCTGATATGGAGGCCTTAGCAATGGATAAAAGACGTGAATTAATTGAGGTTGTTTCTGAAGTTGATGATAAACTTGCAGAGTTATTTCTTAATGAGGAGCCTATATCTTCTACTGATCTTGAGGTAGGGAAAATTATGGAAAATTAACAAAACAAAAAATGCTATCAGATATATGTATCACATGGTTGTAATATTCTTTCTTAGAAATATTTACTTTTGCTTCCCATCCTGGAGTGTGTTAAAAAATGAAGATAAATATTCACAGCTCATGTGATAAGATGTTACAACATCCTTCAATATAATCATATGCGAAGAAATTCTATAACTCTTTTGGACCGTATGTAGTTTACTTTTTCAAGAGATTTTAGCTGTTCAAAGTGTTTGCATGATTGTTGAAACGTATGGCTTTCTTTTCTTTATCTCTTCCAGGAAGCAATTCGCAGGGCAACCATAGCACAGAAATTCATACCTGTATTTATGGGAAGTGCATTCAAAAACAAGGTACTTCCAAGTTTCTCTTTCTAATCAGTTGGTTTTAAATTGAAATTGAGAGAAGGTTTACATTTTTATTGTTTTTCCTTAACTTTGAGTTGAGACTTGAGATTGCAATGTTGTGTAGTGATTGTAAAGTAGAGCTTAAATTTATTTATTTTATTATCACTTCAAACTTGTGTGCTTTATTTAGGATACACGTTAAATATAGAAAATTAATTTTTGAAGGAATTCTGCGATTAGTGTTCTCATTGATATCAAAAACAGAGTTACAAAGTTCAATGTCTTCAAGGCACTAGGATAGCTCCACAAAGTTACTACTCTTACACAATTTAAACACAATAATCAGATGCCTTACGAAGGCAGCTGTTGGTATATTTATACAGTCAGCAAACTCTCTTATCAAAGTTCGTAAACAACTTACCATTACTTAAACTATCCAATCAATCAGATTTTACATTTAAAAACCTCATCCCTATTTTAATTAATTCTAATTTTGCCCTGGAATATGTTAGTCCAATTGGTGGCCCACCAGTTTATAAAAAGAAAATTAGTAGTAAATTATCTATTATTAGTATGAGTTTTAGAAAAATTAGGTACCCTGTGAGTACCCAGGAGGAGTTATATGAACCTTATACTGTGTGGGGGCAAATGACATGGCTGAACATTTGAGTACCGTCTTGGGTGGTATAGTGAATTATCATGAATATCATTATGTCTCATACTGGAGTAAAAAGTTCTCCACTCTCATTTTTGCTGTATATATTTTCATTGGTATCCGTTTATCTTTTGTCAATTTGGTGCTCAGGGTGTACAGCCACTTTTGGATGCTGTGCTTAATTATTTGCCCTGTCCAGTAGAAGTCAATAACTATGCTCTGGATCAGACGAAGAATGAAGAGAAGGTACTTAAGCTGGGGCACTTGTATTCCTGAACATTTATTTTGTAATTCTTGTTCTGGTGTGTAATTTGTGAATTAGCATGTAGGTTACATTGTCTGGAACGCCTGATGGACCTCTTGTGGCCTTGGCCTTTAAATTGGAGGAAGGTCGTTTTGGGCAATTGACATATCTAAGGTATCTTTGAGTAGTGCTGTGTTTGTCATGTTGCTTATCTTATTTTCACATTAATATCACTTAGCAAATCAGTTTGGCTAATAATTTTCTTTAAATAAAGAATTTATGAAGGTATTATTCGGAAGGGTGATTTCATCATCAATGTTAACACAGGCAAGAAAGTTAAGGTGAGTTTGAACACTATTAGGTTTTGGTTCCAAGCTAATTTCTGTGCCTAAGCTGTAGTGGTCATGTGGTCTGATTATCATTATCTCTATAACTTTTTGCATGGTATCATTTGTCTTTAACTTTTTCTTTACCTTTTTTTTATTATACTATAGAATATAGATGCATGCTTCAATTCGAATCAGCTTTTTTAACGGAAAATATTATTATCTTAAGTCTACTTTAGATGCCTCATAATTAAATAGCAGGACTGTTGACTTATTTTGTTTCTCTTTATTGAAGCTCCTTTTTTCTCCCACAATGGTATTGTGATGCTTTTCTCTGTATTTGTTTACATCACATCCTAAAGGTCTATTAACTCCTTGGTACAGGTTCCTCGCTTGGTTCGGATGCATTCTAATGAAATGGAGGTTAGAATTTGTTAGACTAAGCTTATTTTATTATTTATTTTCTATATATTCTTTTTTTTTTTGAACAACGAACAATTTCATTGAAAAAAAATCAGCTTTGAGTAAATCATAAAGAAGAGATGGAATATCCTCCATCCAAATTAGTTTACCATCCACCCTAAGTACGTGCATGCTAATTCATGCGTAGTCATAATGACCGAATGATTTGCATAAATAAGGGACGCCTTAGGAAAATTAGATGGTTAGCTAAAAAATAACATCTAAAAGAGAGCCTAAATCATTACAGAAGAAAAATCTCTTATAAAAGGCAGAAATCAAAGCTAAACAATCAGGCTCAAAAGAATGAGAGGAAGTCTAATAATTCCAACAACCAATCCCATGCCACCATTAGAGAATAGAGCTACAGCTTTTCCGTGACTGTGAGATTCCTTTGAGCCCATCTTAATCCAACCAAAAAGCAAGAACTGCTGCTAAAAAAGTTGATACCTAGACCAAAAAATACCAAACAAATAAATCAACTTCATAAGAAAACGTTAAAATAAGTAATTTTAAAATTATATCATATAAATTAATAATATTTAAAAAAAGAGAATTGTAATAAAGCTAATCTTTTGAAGTCCTTGCATCTTACAATGACCAAGTGAGTAAAATAAAAATACACTTATATAAAATGTATAAAATTAATTATTACACTACTTAATGGTAATATTAAAATGAAAATTTTTAATGTTGAAAAACATTTCAAAATATTATTTTATGAAGAAAATACTTATCTTTACTATCTATGGAACGGATCGTCACTACTACCTCTCGTCCTTCTTAGGATAAACACAAAACGAACCATCATATATAGTGAACCACCATATATGATACTAAACAATACACATGAGCACATAAACATACTACCATATATGATATTATTTTAGAATCAAATATTTGTATAATTTTTTTAAGTGCTAATTCTGTAGGTAGCTGTAGAATTGCTGCTGTTAGTATAATAATAGAAGCAGACTACGCGTCAACTTGACATGTATTTACTGACATGTATGTCTTGGGCTCTTTTTCTGCAGGATATTCAAGAGGCACATGCTGGGCAAATAGTTGCTGTGTTTGGTGTAGATTGCGCATCAGGTCTGACCATTACTCCAAATACAAACATGTTATTATTACTATCAATTGATGGTTGAGAATAGCTCAACAATCAATAGTTTTCTGGTCCCCAATTATTGTAGGGTTTGACGGGAAGCCTACATAAGAGGAAAAAATTGCGGTAATAATAACTTAGTGAGAACTGAGAAGAAGTTGCTTGCTGTATTTTTTTTAAAAAGGGATAGAGGCCATTGTCTTAGACTGGCTCATACCTGTTTTATATTGAAAGCCCTCACTTGTGGCAGAGGAAAACCGTTTGATATATGGTTTTAGCATAAAACACACCAAAAGAAGCACAAAAACAAGACAGGACACAAAGTATAAACAATACTTGTTTGTCCAAATGAAAAATTAGATCAAAGTTCTCCATTCTCTACTTAAATCTAAGAATGAGAAGTGTTCAAAATGATTAGTCTTGTACACTCAAGTGGCTGTCCAAAATCTAATTCTGTCCCACAAATCCTCTACTGAACATTCAGATCCTTCAAAAATTCTATTATTTCCTTCTAACCAAACAGCCACTACACAGCCATGACTGCTGTTCTCCACAAGCAAGACCTGCGCTTACTGCCTCTGTGCCTCCCACCTTTCTCACTATCATTTGGGGTACTGACTCGGGCAGAACCCATTGATTCTCAAATTCGTTCATCAGATTAAACCATAGATTGTGAGCAAGACGGCAGTTTAGGAACAAATGCACCACTTCTTCCCCACCCCTCTTGCAGCAAACACACCATCCCAGTGATAAAGGAAGAAAAGGTCTCTTTTTTTGCATCCTCTCATGTACATTAATTTTGCCTAGAGCTACCAGCCACCCAAAAACTTAACTTTCGATGGACCATTGCTTTTCCATAAAGTCTTAGGGGATAGTTAAATTGCTTGTGTGATTACTATAAGTGAAGATGGTGCTAAATAATGTGGCAATTTAATTATGATGTTTGTTCCTTTGATTCCCTTGCCCTTTGAGTTTTGAGAAATTTTTCCTGAGACTTTGTTATATGATCAGGCGATACGTTTACGGATGGATCAGTTAAATATACCATGACTTCTATGAATGTTCCTGAACCAGTGATGTCATTAGCTGTCCAGCCAGTCTCAAAAGATTCTGGAGGACAAGTAAGTCAGTTCTATGAAAATGTGTTTGTAAATGTTATTCTAGTCAGGCTATTTGATTTTGTGTTCTTCTAATCAGGCTTATTTTTTGATCTAGTTTTCAAAGGCTTTGAATCGTTTCCAGAGAGAGGACCCCACTTTTCGTGTTGGTTTGGATCCTGAGAGTGGGCAGGTCTGTTTGTTAATGTCATTCTTTATTCCGCTTGTTACAAATCAATTTTACTTTCTTTACCAAGCGTAAGAATAATTCTTGTTTCTTAGTGATCAATTTTCTTTTGATCAGACAATTATTTCTGGAATGGGAGAGCTACATTTGGACATATACGTTGAACGTATTAAGAGAGAGTATAAGGTGCCTGGCCTTTTTTCATTGCTAAATGTCTAATATGGGATAGTCTATCGCTATTTTTAATTAAAATGTGCTATTCTTTCTTTGTATTCTCTTTTATACAGGTTGATGCTACTGTTGGAAAACCTCGTGTGAACTTCAGAGAAACTGTTACTCAACGGGCTGAATTTGATTATCTACATAAGAAGCAAACTGGGGGACAAGGTCAATATGGAAGAGTATGTGGGTAAGCATGCACAATATTTGTTTGTGCTTGACAATAGTCTTTTAAAAAACATGACCACAACATGTGCCCAAGGCTGCTTAGTTCTATGCACTCTATATTGATTAACTTGCTAATTTAGTGAGCTTAACAATGCTGATTGATTTTCTGCATCGTGTACTTAAGTTTGTTTCAATTTGTATCTTTAGATATATTGAACCACTTCCTCCAGGGTCATCAACCAAGTTTGAATTTGAAAACTTAATTGTTGGACAAGCTATTCCATCGAATTTTATCCCAGCTATTGAGAAGGGTTTCAAAGAAGCAGCTAATTCGTGAGTCCTTTGCTGGTTGATTTTTGATCTTTGAAAATATTTCAGTTCACAACAGCTGACCTGTTTCTTTTATGTGCTCAGGGGCTCATTAATTGGACACCCAGTTGAAAATATTCGTATATGTTTAACAGACGGAGCTTCTCATGCTGTGGATTCCAGCGAACTTGCATTTAAGTTAGCTGCAATATATGCATTTAGAAAGGTTCTTTTCTATGTCATCTTTGTATTTTAATAGTGACAACTATATGTAATTTTGTTTCTATTTTATTTTGCTTTCTTCTTCGGCTCAAATTTGAATTTGTACTTATTTTTAATTTTCTTTTTCTTGTAAATCAGTGTTATACAGCAGCAAGACCTGTGATATTGGAGCCTGTTATGCTGGTTGATTTGAAAGTACCCATAGAATTTCAGGGCACTGTTGCTGGCGATATTAATAAGTAAGTTGCTTTTCTACTTTTGTACGTAGTGTATTTCAAGGTTCCATACCGATTTCACTAATTAATAATGGGTGGTGTTCACATAATGTAGGAGAAAAGGTACCATTGTTGGAAATGACCAGGATGGTGATGATTCTGTTATTACTGCCCATGTGAGTCATTTTTTTTTCTTACTGTTAGTATTATCTAGATTAGACTTGACTGATCATTTAAGAACATGCTTTAGCTTCTAAATATTAATTCCCTGATGTATTTATAAGTAGAAGGTTAGGAGCTTTTTGTCTTTACAATTTTTAAGACTGATCGAGTTGCAATGGCATTCTTCACTAGGTCTACTTCATAAGCATTAATGACACTCGTTGCATGTTTCTATACCAAATAAAACTAAATCTTCTCCTGACTTGAAATTCTTGCTATCTGTCATTGCCATTTGCATCATCTAAAAGCGCCAAAATACACCTGTTTTTGTTTAATCTCGATAAAGGAATAGTGCCTACTAATTGAGCTGTTAAGGGGTTGTGGAGTTCATGTAAAAACGGGTTATATTTACTTACCAATTAATTTAATAAATTAAATACTACCGCTGGTGGATTCTCTGAAAGAAAAATAGGTAATAAGCTTCTTACAATTTGTGATATTGGTCTTTCAGGTCCCTCTAAACAATATGTTTGGGTACTCAACGTCTCTACGTTCAATGACACAGGTAATGAAAATTGTCATGATTTTAAAAGGTGTACTCTTTTATGGTATGCATTTGATGTACAGTGAGTTGATACACTTATTCCATATTGGCAGGGGAAGGGTGAGTTCACAATGGAATATAAAGAGCATTTAGCTGTATCTCACGATGTGCAGGCGCAGCTAGTGAACAATTACAAGGGCACAAAGGAGGCTGAATAGTGGTAGATGGAGAGTCTTCATTATAGTTTTTCTTTTATTTTAAATTATATAGCAATTCTTGTAGTCGAAAAGACGAACTTCATAAATCCAGAAATTTTGACAGGAACTAATAAAATTTAGCTACCCGTGATTCAGGGGAAAATGATTGATGTCAATAAACTGTAGTCTCTTGTAACAACATTATAGCAGCATATTAATTCTAGTGTGCTTTTTCGGTTTGGAATGGGTAATCCTACCTTGTTTAACATATCAAACTCATTCTGTCTTCTTTTTGATTCAACTATACATGGTAAAACTCTTTAAAGTAAACCAGTCAGAGCTGGTATGAATTGATCCCAACAAATGTTGGATAGTAATTCTTCCCAATTAGGTAAATGCTTCCCGCAAATTCGTGGGTAGTTCCAGGTCAGCTTCAAATTCACTTAGGGGAGAGAAATAACGGTCCACCATATCTTCGGTAACTTGCCCTAATGTTGGAGGATCCCACTGCATTTTGAAACCATAGAAACTGTTACCATTAACGTTTCAGCACCTATTACATGATGTTATCAACCCACATTCTGTTAAAGAATTAAATATAAGAACATGATACCTTTGGTGCCAAATCTTTCTCCACTACCTTTGCCCGAACCCCCTGATAAAACGCATGCAGCAAGTAGTGATTAATTTAATGACTTGTCACGAGTCTATGCATGGCCTTGATTTCGTCCCAGTAGGAGACAAATTCTTGTAGCAAGTCTACGCATTGCCTTGGATTTTATATATCTATAATTTTCTTTTTTAAAATGTACCTCCGTAAAGTCCCCTGAAATCTGCTTAGATACCCCCTGCAATGACATTCGATATTCCCGAATCAAGCATTGATCAAGAGTCTGAAATCTACCTTCTCGTATCTGAGGAGACCAATATTAGAACAGTTAGCCAGGTCATAGGTATGATACAATCAAGTTTCATCAAAGAAAACTTCAAGAAGGTAGAGAGAGAGAGAGAGAAAGACCTACCGATCTCAATGAAACCTTCAAGCTCAATGGTGAAACTTCTTTTAGTCTCTTCGCAGTGGAAATGCACCATGCATCCTTCGTTCTAGCTGCTTCATTCTCCTGAGAATATGTTTAAAGAAGTTAGATAAGGAATTATTTTTTATGTCTTATATACAAAATCTCAAATTTAGTTGGGTTAATGGTTAAAAATCAGCATATGTTTACCATAGCATCAATGATTTCTTCAACAGTATCATGGCTGAAACACTTGTCAACTACTTCAATCCTAAAAATGCCAGAAATACAAACCAAGTAAAATATTTAAACAAACGATGTTATCAAATATTAAAAGAAAAGTTGATATTGTAAACTTGTTTAAATTGACGGGAAGTCATAGGGTATAGATTTTATACAAGGATTAGGCTAATTAAACCTGCTGAGGACACCATTCTCTGAGTCTGGATGGATAAGTTCACCATAGTTTTCTAAGGTTGTTTCAATCACTGAAGGATCATCAGTTACTAAATTCCCAAGTTGTTCTTCAATTAAAGGAACTCTCTAGGATAGAATAAAATTATTAATTAATGATTAAAAAATTGACAAGGAAAAAGAAAGAAGATTAAGCAGAAAAACGGTATCCTAACTGAGCTATGTGAATAGTGTGTAGCAAGCCCACAAGCAACCATTTCTGCTCCATTGAGTTTTTCTCCTGTTAAAGCCAAGTACTCGCCTGCAAATTACATAAATTTACAAAAGTAAAAATCCACTCACCCTTGGAATATATATACATGAAAACACCTCGTTCTACCTTGTACCTGTTGATTAACATATCCAACAGAAGATATTTATTATATTATAAAAGTTTTCTCCTTGATCAAAATTCCAAGTCTACTTCTATAGATTACTTAAATATTCCACAAAAACTATGAAAACATACCTAAGTGACCAGGTAGATGCGAGAGATAAAAAGATGCTCCAGCATCAGGGTGAAAACCAATCAGAGTTTCAGGGGTAGCAAAAACCTGCAGGAAGGAATACGGATATAAATTCTTCCAGCTGAGATCAAGAGAATATTTTGAAAATGTATTTTCTCTCTATAAGACAAGTTTAAAAGATTACACAATAAAACAGGATGCGTAGAATCATGTTACATTTAAGAACTCCAAAAAAGGAAAATATAAATTGAAGCACACAGTTTTAAATAACAGAGAAAACAATTCAAGCATTTACAGTTTTTTCTGTTGCAAGACGAAACATCCCAGGGATTGATACTCCAGCACCACCCCCCATTGTAATTCCATTCAAAATAGCCACCTGCAAAGTGATTGATATTGTAACTAGACTCATTGAAAGTGTAGCCAAAAAGTTTATGTATACTATAAAGTATTTTCTTGATGGTAAAGTGGCAAAAGGAACACAACAAGAGCTATCATAGAAATACCGTTTTTTGATAATCACGTAAGAAAACATTAACAAAAATATTACCACAATCCCAATTCAAGGGTGGTTATCTAAAGTAACAACAAAAAATGTTCAGACTAAAGATCCATAAAAATTGATTTACTTACATGGGGTTTCAAATAAGTACCAAGTATGTACATAAACGTGTACAATGACCTAAAGAACTCCTTACAATCTTCTATCTTCCCTGCAAATATTAAAAGCTTAAGGTTACTCAACTAACTACGAACAACAATGAGATTAGGTACTTAACTGAAAACCACTGATTTCCAACTACGATACATGAATTTTGGAGAATAAATCAACAAATAGAGAATAACAGACAAGTATGCAACCTTTGTTTATAAAGTGATAAAGAGAAACGATATCCCCACCGGCACAGAAGGCTCTACCGCGGCCCTTTAAAGGTTAAGAATTGTATGTAAGGTTAAAACTGTTTTATGACCTCAATAATAATAATAATAACAAACACGTTAGTAACAACAGAAGATCAATTTTTAATGTGAAAACAGTGAAAGTAACCCAGAAGAGGGGCAGTACGGGAAAAGAAGTACCTTCATTACTACAAAGCCAATATTAGGGTCATTTTCCCAGCATTGGTATAGTTTCTGTAACCTAGTCCCCTAGATGGAAAAAGGTTCATCCTATAAGAAGTTTATCACTTGATTTCAAATAAGAGAGCATTAAAAAATATAATCAGAACAAATACAGGAACAAAAAAGAAAAAAGAGATTTTTAGAAATCAAAGCACAGTTAAGCAATTTAGTCAATCAGGAGGTTGGGTTCTGACCGGATATCAAAACTGGACCAATTGCATTTTTAGCTATAAATTTAAGGAAACGGGTTCTAACAATAAAGTTGAGAAAGAAGAAAATGGAAGCCATGATATTGAACATAAATACGTACCATTACAGCAGTGAGAGCATTGAGGGCTGAGGGTCGATTGAGAATCGCAGTTCTCGACCAAGGTTTCCCTTCAACCAATACCTACAGAGAGAGAGAGAGAGCTAATTATTGAGGTGTAAATAGAGAAAATAATGGAAAGGGCAATCTGAAAACTTACTTGGCTGTCAAGGACATCGGCCGAAGCAGAGTGTGGCACGGAAGAGAGGGCTCTGTGATGGGTATGGAAGCCATAACAATGAAGATTTTGTCGTAGTAATGAAGCTGCTTTCTTGAGCCTCTGCATCGTTTTCCCTGGTTACAGCCTAATCAAAGTATCTATTTAACTTCTTGACCCTATGTTAGCATTGATTTTGTACTTGTGTTGTATGGTAAATTTAGTATTGGCATTTAAGTGGTTAAATTAGAAAATTGGTATTTTTGAGAAAATGAGATGGAAAAATGATAAAATGGCAAAATTGCAAAGTGGGCCCATTATCCAATTATAGAGCCGGCCACACTAATGCAATTTACCATATATTTTTTTTTATTATTTTAATGCTAATTAAATCTAACCTAAACGTAGGTGGTTACCTATAAATAGGTAGTGATGGCTTCAGGAAAAAGATGATGCATCTCATTCCTTCAGAGAAAAATTCTAAGCTTTCTTTCCTATACCCTAGCCGCCACTTTCCCTCTCTTTTCTTCTTCAATTTTTTTTTTTCAGCCTTGAGTGATAGAGTGAGTGCCCACACACATCAAGTGGTATCTCAACCATAGTGTGTAAGACTGTGAAGAATCCAATCAACAAGAAGGAGAATCGGACTCAAGAAGAAGAGAAAGAGATCCAGGTTCAGATCTTGATAATGTTCTGCTACAGAAAGGAATCAAGGGCTAGAGATCTAAACGGAAGGAGTCATTATATTCCGCTGCACCCAATGTAAGGTTTCCTAAACTTTATATGTGTTTATTTTATTGTTTTAGAAATTCATATTAGGATGTTAATGAAACATACTTGTTAGTAAATCTAGATCCTGGCAAAATGTATCCAACAGTTACAGGAAGTCTTCCCATAACGAGACGAGCACCTCGCTTACTTGGTCTCGAATCGACCCGACTGTTACACTTAGATTGTACATTATATACTAAGGGCTTCCGCAATCAATATGTGTCGCTTTCGTCTTCCTATGTGTACTGTCCTCAATGCTTTGCTCTTCGCATTCAGTGACATATGGTTTCTCGCTAATATGCTAAGTACCAGTTTGTATATTGATTCCTCGCCTAAGACCTTACAGTCAGAAGGTTACAAATATACTCTGATACTTACGTAATTAATGAGTTATTCCATAAAAGCGATTGCATCGATCCATATTCCCTTTATCTTGACACGTATCCTCTACTAAAATGGCAGCCAAATTTCGGGTATAACAAAATTTTTTTCACTTACATTAGGTACATACGATTAATTGTAAAAGAGGAAAGTTCACATAGAACTTCATGGTAAGCTGAATAGAAAAGTTAACTAAATAATTATCTTACTATATAGTTCCAGGAAAAAAAACACAATTATCTTACTAATACTTATAAGGTCGAATTAAATATCTACATATTTATTCTATATAAAATGTGGTTATGTAACAGAATTTTTAGTTTAGCGGTAATTTTTAATTTTTTACGTTAACTCTAATAGAATATATTATTAATTACTTAATAAAATATACTTTATTAATTTTATAATAATATTACATATATCTAATTAAAAAAAATTATATAAATATTTTATATAAAAAAATTTAATCATATTTTTAACTTTTAATTTTAAATTAAAATAAAAAAAAATCATATAGATATTTTATATAAAGAAAATATAAAAAAATACATATGTACTTTTAATGAGTATTGGGTATTACCCATGAATAGGTGGTACGAGGAAAAATTAAGTTTTTATGTTTAAATTTTTTATCTAATTAAAAAAAATAATTCATTTTTACATTATATGGGTTGAGTTGCATGTTTCATAAGTTGAAAAAAAATAAAAATATATATATTTATTTCTTTAGCATAAAAAAAGTTCAGCTTGACTTAAATATTTTTTATATATATGTATATTTTTGATATAGTGTTAAACTAAATATTTTCTTGTATTTTTTTCAAATTAATTAAGTAGCTAAATTAAACATAAAAATTTAATTTTTTTTATTATTCGTTAATAGAATACTATTAAGAAGTGTTATATATATATATATATAAAAAAAATAGTTTAATTTATTTTGGACAACTCCATCAATTAGTTTGTTGCATTATTTATTTCGAAATGGAATTATCGAAAGCAACTCCACTGAAGAATCTTTCCTAGTAAATGTGTACCTTGAGCTAGCTAGAAACTAATCAATACCAAATAAACCGGATCCTTACAAATTGACCTCACAACCTACAATGTAAAAAGTACTACAAAATTAAAATATTCTTTATTTTAACTACTTATTAGTTATATAATTAATGAGTAACTAGTTACTAAGTAATTAATTCATTACTAACTAGTTAGTAATAAAAATACATTAATAAGAATGAAAATTGGTAACTTGTTAAGTAGTTGTAACTAACTATTTACTAGCTACTAAAAAACACATGAATAAAATTAAAAATCGAAAAAAAAAATAATAAAAAAAAATAGAATTAATTGCTAAACTAATTTTTAGAAATTAATTTCTAAACTTTTTATTTTAATACTCTCTTATGTTATTCTCATTCACAATATTTAACAAAATATTTGTTCAAAATATTCAATATACACATATACTATACATAAAAAATATACAATATAATTACAATATTTGTATACATACATATACATACAATATATATAATTACAAAATATGTATACATACAATACATATTCAATAAAACACAAAATACATGCATATATATACTATTAAAGTTTAAATTTTTATCTTATTACCGAAATCCGGCCCCCAATACCGACCAAAATTCGGCCACCATGCACAACCACAAGAACAAAATCTTAACAGTATAGGAAAATCCTAAAAAAAAAAAATTACAAAATAAAAAATAAAGGAATTTCCATTAATAAAATTATTAGAGATTAGATTTATACCTTAATGGACATTGAGATTCAACGATTTCTCCACCAAAAGTGGCGGCCAGAGCTACAACCACCACCTCTAAGCTCGGTTTACCCTAAAAAACCAAACAAAAAACGATCAAACTCTAAGAATATATTTTTGGGTATGAAAAATGCAAGATTTAAAAAAAAAATGGGTAAAAACAGATGAAAAATGAAAACAAAAAAAAAAGGGGGGGAAGAAATGGGTGGTTGGGCGAGGGCTTTGTGGGTTTGAGAGGAAGAAGGGCTGCTGGTTATTTTAGGGTTTGAAGAAGACAATAGCTGGAGAGATTATATAATAACATATAATGTCGGTTATTACAAAATAACTGACGCCATATGTATTTTTCATTAAAATTAAAAAATCACCTGCGGAGTCGGTTATTACAAAATAATCGACCCCGTAGGGCTTTTTTTTATTAAAATTTAAAAAATTATTACCTACGGAGCCAATTATTACAAAATAACCGCCTCCGTAGGTGTTTTTATTAAAATTTTATTAATTAATTTCCTGAAGAAAAAAAACCGCATCTAAATGTTTAGTTTGTAGTAGTGGCCATAAATGGTAGCACACTGTTATTAGTGTATTTCAATATTGGGTCTCACAAATTGTAATTAGGTGAATTTAATATAAGAAACTGTTAACTAATTATAAGTGTCATATCTATATAGTGTTGGACATCTTAAGATGCCAAACAATAATATTCTAATAATAATAATAATAATAAAAAATTATCATAAAAAATATTATACCTAACATTATACATAAAAAAACCCACAAATTTTTATGTAAGAAAACATACAAAAAAAAAAATAACTGTAAACACATAATTAGCAATCACTCATAAAAAAAAAAAGATTACATTAAGTTTTACAATTGTGAATTGGAGCATGGTACTAAAATTTAATATAAATATGTCACAAGATTTTTTTTTTGGCCAAATATAATACAATTTTTATATATCTAGGAGATATTCTTACAAATTTAATATAATAATAAAAAAATTAAAATTTTAATCGAGGTTAATAAAAATAAGTACATATTAATTACGAAAAATATTAAAGGACACATTAAAGTGCCAAGCACTACTAGCATACTATTATTGGTGAATTTCAATATCAACTCTTAAAAATTTTAAATTAATAAATGATTTAGAAAACTGCTAACTAATTATTAAGTGATATATCGATATGGTATTGAGCATCTTAAGGTATCACATAATAATAATAGTACAAAAAATTATTTAATAAAAAAAATAATACAAAGATCATTAATAACAAATAAAAAATAAAAAAAAAAATAATAATCGAAGTTAATAAAGATATGTACATATTAATAACGACAATATTAAAGGGCACATTAAGGTATCAAGCACCATAAAAGATATCATACTGTTATTGGTGCATTTAAGTATTAGCTCCCATAATTTTTAATTTAATAAATGATTTAGAAACATGTTAATCAATTATTGTATATTCGAATAATATAGTATTAAGCAACTTATGGTGTCACATGACAATAATATAGTACAAAAATTATTTACCAAAAAAAGTATTACAAAGATCATTTATATAAAAAAAAACAAAAGATAAAATAAATGCTAATAATACAAGACAAAAAAAAAACGTATTAATCAATTATTGGATACTATATTGGTATAATATTGAGTACCTTAAAATACTAATAGCAAGTAAAAAAAAATATTTACTAAAATAAATACCATATTGGTATGATAAAAAGCACCATAAGGTTAAGGTGCTAATAGAAAGTATAAAAAAAATTATATACTAAAAAAATATTATATAAAAAAGCCAAAAACAAAGAAAAAAAAAAAAAAGCTAAATGACAAAAATAAGTTTGTTTTTGTATTGTATAAACATGCATTTCTATTGCATTGATATATATTATTTATATATATATATGCACTTTTATTCAATAGATCACAATTTTGTAGCAAATAAGTAAAGGGAAAAAGAATAATTGATAGATCATAATCATAATGCTAGGTATAAAATGGTTAGGAAATGTAGGGCTGCAAACAATTTTGAAGAGAATTAATTTTGAGAGCAGAATGAACACGCCATGCATGACAAATGACTATGTGTCCTTTGGGGTTAGGACAAAAAATGATTTTAAATAGTGGGTGGTTCTTCCATACTATCCTCATGCAAACAAAATAAAAATATCAACCCAAACTGCATATACATGCATCGAACATAACATTTTTACTTCCTACTTTAACTTCCTATATTATCACAAGTTACAACAATTAAAACTGTTCACTTTACACTTTAAGCTTCTGGTTCTTCTTTTTTTTTTAGAATATATTTATATACACACGGTATCGATACTCTTAAGAACTCCACCACAACTCCCGTGAAATTATTAATTGAAAATGAATAGAAAAGACAAAAAGGGCAGGACACTTTACTAATAGATATATAATACTTTCATGATATTTGCTCTCTTTTTTGTACTTGAACGGCCTAGGTAATTTTCAAATTTTACCTAAAATACCAGATTATCTCTTTTTAATCTATTCAATAAAGAATTAATTTCTTGAGCTTTGTTTTTTCTTTTTTATTAAAAAGTACAGTATCGATGCCATAAGAATATAATGCCTATACGGAACACTTACGCGCAGGATTATTACATTTATATATATGAAGGTATACTTTGAATAATGATAAAGAAAAAGTAATATATTTAGAATAGAGTTTTGGGGTGTATGGTGGAGAATATAATAAAAAGTGTAGAAAGGATAAGGATGTTAGAGTAATATACCCTAAAAAAGAATAAGATTGTAATAGAGAGAACCAAAGCCACCCGATGCATATTGACAAATTCATTTTGGAAAAATAAAAATAATAAACTTATTGAAATCAGGGGCCTTTTTAGCGATCGGGGATCCTCATCCTTCCATCAGGAAAGGATTTCAAAGTGTCAACTCCATTCAAACACTAACATCTCTCTCTCTCTTCTCACCTTTTGCAACGATTTATTTAAGCTCAAGTCTTATTGTGTTCTCCATTCCTTGTTAAAGTCTTAAAGTTCAAAGCCATTCTTTCTTCTCTTTTCTCTGTGTCTATTATACTATCCTACATAAATGAATAAATACATATAGATAGTTTTCTCTGTTGAAAGTATTATACAGATATATATAGATATATTTTCAAGTATATAAATATATATAAGGTGTTCGATGGCGAGAAACGAATGGATAAATGGGTATTTGGAGGCAATCTTAGATATGGGGAAAAAGGGTGACGGGAAGCTGAACAATATTGCAAAGTTCGAAGTGAAAGAGAAAGATCATCAGGATAAGTTGTTTAGTCCAACTAAATACTTTGTCGAAGAAGTTGTTAATAGCTTCGATGAGTCAGATCTCCACAGGACTTGGATTAAGGTTTGTCTTAAATTAAAGCACTACCAACGTAGAAAATAATATTAATATTAATTAGATGATTGCAAATTCCAATTTTTTAGTTAATTTTGCAATGGAAATCATTTTTTAAAATATATTTTTTTTATAACAGTACTTATTATAATTACAATATGATACAACAGGTTATAATTTTGAAAACACAGTTGATATTCTAATTTAGTGCCAGTGATAAGAAAAAACTTTAAATTTATTTTTGATAATGCAAATTATTTAAAAAATTTCAAAATTTGCAGAAATAATAGTGTAACCATAATCAATAATGTCATCAATTTTTCTTTTCTTTTGGAAAAAAGATATTTTGAATATATTTTTAAGTAGAGAGTTGTAATAAGAGGTGGGTGGTATCGTTGGTGAGTAGGGTCGAAATCATTTTTGTTTTCATTCATCCAATCATCTTCCTCACTTCACACGTGGACGCACAAGTAACAATTCCAACATCCTCCTCCTCATAAAATATTTTGTGGATACTTCTCTTCTCGCTTCGTAGCTATACACAAAGAAAATGCATTTTAGAATCTTATGTATGAGAGTAGAGTAATGTCAGGACAAAAATAAAATATATATCAACTACATCTACATGTGTATTATTAGAACGGTAGATTTTAGCTCAATAACTTATATAATTTATAAGAGTAATGATGCCTACGTGGCATGAGCGCCTTATATAATATAATGGTATATTGTTGGCGAAAAAGTAAGATATGACATTCTGTGATAGGCAGCATCTAAATTGGGGCCATGAATATGATGATTTGGAGTACACTGCACAATCAAAAGTATAACCAAACGAGTTTTTTCTTTTCTAATAGTTTTAGAATTTAGGAATGTAATAGATGGATTTCTATTTCATTACAGTAGTAATTCATTTATTTTATATATACTATTATTTTTTAACACATTAGCAATATGCGTCTAATTAATTTTAATATATTTTTTTTCACGTTTGGACTTAAAACATGTGGGTATAATGAACGATATGCTAAATTACAAAATTTAAGGGTGTGTACATGGTCTTACATGGAGAGTAAAGGCGGAGATATATAGTAGAAGCTTTTAATTGCTCTAAGTGTGTGATTTAAGGTGCATGGAGTTTCATCTCAAGACCAATTAGCTATGAGAGAAATAGCTGATACATCTTATATATGGTATTATATTTCTACACCCTAGCAATGTGTAACATCCCCCCAAGATTGTGACTAGTATTTGCTCACTAATCTTGGACAACTCGATCACAAGTGGCACTATTGACTCACAATAGAACACAAATGGCTATTTTTTTGGCTCGTCATTTTGGACCGGCGGTACTTTGGGCTCACAACGGATCACAAGGGGCTCTTTTATGGCTCATATTTTTGGATTGGCGACACTTTTGGCTCCCTATTTCCTAATCACAAGCGGCTCTTTGGCTCATCTTTTTAGACCGTTGATACTATGGGCTCATAACGGATTACAAACGGCTCTTTTCACTCGTATTTTTGGCCCGATTATTGGATTTGAATTGGATACTCGTTAGATTTTTTATTTTTGTTTTTGGCTATGATACTAGATATACGAGGTTCTATCTCAAAACAAGTTAACTACAAGAAGAGTAATCTATTAATCCTATAGATGTTATTATGTTGGGGTTTTTACAAAAATAGTGGATTTTGGGTAAAAATTTATAATTTTAGTGTCACATAATTTTTTACAACTGTAAACACAACAAAACAGAACAACTAAAAGAACAATGGAACAACTAAAAAACAACCGTATGTAGAACAACAATAAAAACTTAACACGATACACAGTATAAAACATATACAGTATTTTTTTAAAAAAAATTACCTACAGTAAAAAAGTAAAAAAATTAAAAATTTCATAGTATAAAAACACGTATTATTTTTCACATACATTATTATTTGAGACTATTTGTAATAAATAGAGAAACAAATACGATACCAATATTGCTATGGGCATGCCAAAACAAATATTCATGATATAATAGTCGAATATTGAATTTTACATATTCTACTTTTTATTAAAACTCTTATCGATGTTATCATGCATGTTTCGTGTGGAAACAAAAAAGAAGGGGACAAATCATTGGACGCTGAAACCCTCAAAAACGATAAACGAAGAATAAGAAAGAAGAAATGATTTGACATACAGAATAACTGAACAAAGTCACAATAAATGTGAATAAACAATATACATTGATGGTTTGCAGGTAATAGCCACAAGAAATACCCGTGAACGCAGCAATAGACTGGAGAATATGTGCTGGCGCATTTGGCATCTGGCCCGCAAGAAGAAACAGGTATATGTATACATATTTATTTCTTTTATTAAAATGTTTTACAATACTGAATGAGCACTCTTATTTATATACACAAATATTTATTAGAAATCCTATGTATATAGACAAGATTCTGGCGCTCAAGCATTACTACTTATAATTACAAAACAGCTAATAAAAAGTTACATGATTGTGAATTTGATGTTTGGAGATTTCATGTATTAATTAGTGTGTGGCGTTTCAAGTAATGAAAATGTTAAAATAGAACAGTTATGTAGCATCCGCATTGTATATATTATTCAAGTTTATCTTCAATTATCAACATCCAATACCAAATTTTGAGGTATAATATAATTAGCATAAAAAAAATTGTTTTCCCTGACTGTAGATTGCATGGGATGACGCCCAAAGGTTGGCTAAAAGGCGTATAGAGAGGGAGCAGGGCAGGCATGACGCTGCCGAGGACCTCTCTGAGCTTTCCGAAGGTGAAAAGGACATTATTAGTAGTAAAGGAGATAACAATGATGCTGCTTCTACTACATTTGAGCACAATGTCATCACTCGAATCAACTCCGAGATTCAAATATGGCCAGACCATGATCACGATGAGAGTATGAAGTCTTCTTCTTCTTCAAGAAAGCTTTACATTGTGTTAATCAGTATGCATGGCTTGGTCCGCGGACAAAATATGGAGCTCGGCAAAGACTCCGACACTGGTGGTCAAGTCAAGTACGTGGTGGAACTTGCTAGAGCTCTAGCCAACACAAATGGAGTCTACCGTGTCGACCTTCTCACTCGGCAAATCACATCCACTGATGTTGACTCCTCCTACGGTGAGCCAAATGAGATGCTTTGCTGCCCCACCGACGCTACTGTGTTGTGGGGCTTACATAGTCCGCCTCCCTTGCGGACCTCGCAACGAGTACATTCCCAAGGAGTCTCTCTGGCCACACATACAGGAGTTCGTCGACGGGGCACTAGCTCACATAGTCAACATGGCTAGAGTCTTGGGAGAGCAAGTCAATACAGGAAAGCCTACGTGGCCTTACGTGATCCACGGTCACTACGCTGATGGTGGAGAGGCTGCAGCTCGACTTTCTGCTGCACTGAATGTGCCGATGGTGATGACGGGACATTCGCTGGGGCGGAATAAGTTCGAACAGTTGCTAAAACAGGGGAGATTTTCCAAGGAAGATATTAATGCCACATACAGGATCATGAGAAGGATTGAAGCCGAGGAGTTGGCCATTGATGCGGCAGAAATGGTGGTGACCAGTACTCATCAAGAGATCGATGAGCAGTGGGGACTGTATGATGGATTCGATCTCAAATTGGAGAGAAAGTTGAGAGTGAGAAGACGTCGCGGTGTGAGTTGTCTTGGCCGCTATATGCCAAGGATGGTGGTTATACCGCCAGGGATGGACTTCTCAAACCTCGCTACAACAACTGATATTACTGAATCAGATTCTGCTGATCTTAAATCATTAATAAACTCTGGTAGAGGTCAACAAAAACCCAATCTACCTCCTATATGGTCTGAGATAATGAGATTTTTCACCAACCCTCACAAGCCCATCATTCTTGCTCTGTCACGTCCTGACCCCAAGAAGAATGTTACTACATTGCTCAAGGCTTATGGAGAATGCCAAGCCCTTCGGGAGCTTGCCAACTTGGTAATAATATAAATTAGTACGTAAAATAATTTATGACCAATATTCTTTAAGTATATTATTATATATTTTGTACTTGGATGCAGACGTTAATACTTGGCAATAGGGATGACATTGAAGAAATGCATAATAGCAGCTCCGTTGTGCTTACGACAGTGCTCAAGCTCATCGACAGGTACGATTTGTATGGTCAAGTGGCCTATCCCAAGCACCATAAGCAACATGATGTCCCCGAAATATATCGTCTTGCTGCGAAGACAAAGGTAATACATACCTGCATCACTTGATAGTCTCTTCAATAAATAAACAATAAATTGGGAATACTAAAATTACTAATATGAATACGATTTTATTTGATTATTTTTTGATTGCAGGGAGTATTCATCAACCCAGCTCTAGTGGAACCTTTTGGTCTCACAATTATAGAGGTAAGAATTTTATACATATGATTCTTAGTACACTACAGAAAGAAAAGTCATTATGTAGATGCATATGGTGTATTTCCATTCAAAAATTTAGCAATTGTACATGTTAATTTATAGGCGGCTGCATATGGCTTACCCGTCGTCGCCACTAAAAATGGAGGTCCTGTTGACATTTTGAAGGTAATAATTTCAGTTTTCATGCTATATTATAAGAGAAGATATATTGTATTTTCCCTCGTTGATACAAATGATGAATTATTCTAGTACAGGCATTAAATAATGGGGTCTTAGTCGATCCACATGACCATAAAGCCATAGAAGATGCACTTCTAAAGCTCGTGGCAGACAAAAACCTTTGGCTGGATTGCCGAAAGAATGGGCTAAAGAACATTCACAAGTTTTCATGGATAGAACATTGTCGAAACTACCTCTCCCACGTGGAACACTGCCGTAATCGCCACCCCACCAGCCGCCTTGAGATCATGCCTGTTCCAGAAGAGCCCATGAGTGATTCTCTCAAAGACGTACAAGACCTCTCTTTGAGATTCTCCGTGGAAGCTACAATAGACTTTAATTCCTCTGAAAACTTGGATCCAGCCACCAGGCAAAAGGAGCTAATTGAAGCCATTACAAAAAGTCGAAGCAAGGGCTCCTCCAATGGAAAGGTCGGAGCTACTACCTACTGCCCTGGCCGAAGGCAGAGGCTATTTGTAATAGCCATTGATTGTTACAACGAAAGCAATGGAGATTTTGCTGAAAGTTTGTTGCAGCCTATCTTGAAGAATGTGATGAAAGCTGCAGGCTTGGGTGGCCGAACAGGGTTTGTGCTTGTAACTGGTTCAAGCTTAGGAGAGACATTGGAAGCATTAAAAAGATGCCAAATCAATGTTCAAGAGTTGGATGCGCTCGTGTGCTCAAGTGGAAGTGAGATGTATTACCCTTGGATAGATTTGGTGGCTGATGGAGACTATGAGTCCCATATCGAGTATAGATGGGGCGGCGAGAACGTGCGGTCCATGGCAGCAAGGCTTATCAGGGTAGAAGGAACGGATGAGGAAGACACCAAAGACTATGTAGGAGCTAACCGAGCGAAGTACTGTTACTCCTACTCTCTCAAACCTGGAGCCAAGGTGAGCTTTAACCTTTGGTGACATTTTCTTTAGTGATAAATTAACTATAATAAAATATTAATCTTAGTTACAAAGTCAAATTTATACATGTTATACCCTTGAAAATTGAAAATGGCAGATACAAAAGGTTGATGATCTAAGGCAAAGGCTGAGAATGAGAGGCTTCCGATGCAACCTTTTCTTTACACGAGCTGCATCTAGGTTGAATGTTGTGCCATTGTACTCTTCAAGAGCACAATCCCTAAGGTTAGGCTTGCTTAATTCATTCAACAACAATAATTGTATATTATCTTTAATGTCATTATTGTATTTAACTGAAATCAAAACTGTCATTGGTACGTATGTAGGTATCTTTCCGTTAGGTGGGGAATTGAACTCTCCAAAATGGTCGTCATCAGTGGAGAAAGAGGGGACACTGATACTGAAGACTTGCTCGCTGGGCTTCAGAAGAACATAATTATAAAAGGCTGTGTTGAGTGTGGCAGTGAAAAGTTTCTTCGGAGTATAGACAGTTACAAAAGAGAAGATGTTGTCCCACAAAATAGCCCTAATATTGCCATCTCAGAGAGTTATGAGGCGCATCATATCAAACAAGCTTTGGAAGCTCTTGGAATCCAGTGATTTCATATTTACTATTTATCTTGATTACACAGTTATATATTGTGAGCAAAATATATGAACACCAAATATAATAAATTACCTATAAACTCGTGGAATTTATATTTTCCAATGATGTTTTTGTAATACATACATTTATACTTATGTATACGTACAGATGAAAAGCTCATGTATTAGATATAAATAAGAAATGTATTTGTTTTATTGTAGGAGTTTAATAACAGATAATTACATTCATATGATTATAACTTAAAAAAATAATTTTTTTTGAGGGGAAGGGTGCCCATTAAATAGAAAGAAAATCATTGAGATTACAGGAGTCATCACCAATCCAAAACGCTACTTCGTCTAACCCCGTAGCCCAAGTTGCCAACTTATGTGCAAAAGTATTTGCTGTCTGGCTGACATGTGAGACATAGGCGTTGGGGAGGAGAGACAAAGCTGCGCTAATTTGATTAATTAGGTCACCAAAGCACGATAGATCTTCTTCGGGACACTCTAAAGAATCCGAGATAGCTTTACAATCTGTTTCCACACAGTGAATGGGGAAGCTTTCTTCAATACACCAATGCAAGGAGGCGAGGAGAGACTTGGCTTCAAGTGTGGGAATGTCTCCTCCCCCTATATAAGAAGAAGCTACTGCAGCTACCACCAAACCGTCGCTGTTTTGGATGACACCACCAAAGCCAACTTTTGACGTATTCTTTGAAATTGCAGCATCAACATTCAGCTTTAGGCGACCAGGATCCGGAGGTATCCAGGATGAGACCGAGGGGGTCCAGTTCACATAAGCATGAAATTTTTGAGCTGATACTGATGATTTGTAATCCGTCAGAAAACATTGCGCTAGGTTCACTATAGCATGAGACTGGTCTTGTGATTGTCCTCTGAGAGCTCTGTTCCTGCTATGCCAAATAAGCCAAGCAACACAAAGAAAGCATTCTACATCTTCCATGGGTAAAGTAACATAAATCATGTAAATAATATCATGGAAAGTAATAGTACAAGGAGAAGAAAAAATATAATTGTAAAAAATCGTACCTTCCCAGACTCTTCGAACACTCTTGCAGAAGAAGAGAGCGTGAGAAACAAATTCGACATGGTTTCCACAGCGATCACAGGCCGGGGATTGGATAATTTTCCTAAAAGCCAGATTTCTATGGGTTGGAAGGGTAGAGTTGGAGGCTCGGAAAGAAAAGTGTTTTACCTTAGGCGGGATACTAAGATGCCAGAGGTTTTTCCACCAAGGTGAAGGGGAGGAAGAAGAAGGGATATCAGGGGGGAGGTGGATGAGAGACTAATGTGGTAACCAGATTTTACTGAGTAAACACCAGATTTTGTTGGCTCCCATATCAAAGTATCACTAGAGGGTTGGAGAGGAAGTGGATGGAGAGGATTTCCTGGACAATGTGAAGGGGGAAATAGTTCCTAAGGAGAGGGAGATCCCAAGTCATATCATTCTTAATGAAGGAAGCCACCCTGTCAGGAGCAGGGCTAGAAGGGGTGACCTGGCGATACCCGAGAATCCAATAATCAAGGGTAGTGAAAGTGTTTTGCCCATTTCCAATTTTAGAGATGAGACCTTTGTGCAGCAACTCTTTTCCCTAAAAAATGCTTCGCCAAACAAACGAGGGGGAGTGACCCAAAGAGAAATTGATGAAAGAAGAGTTTAGGTAGTACCTGGCTGCTAAGATCTTTGCTACAGTTGAGTTTGGATATTTAAGAATGCGCCAAGCTTGTTTTTCCAGCAAAGCCTAATTGAAATGGAACAAGGATCGGAAGCCGAGCCCACCGTATTTTTTTGACTTACAAAGCTTTTGCCAACTTTGCCAGTGAGTCTTAGGACAATTGTTAGCCCCACCGAAAATTGGCCATAACAGACTCAAGGGAGTGACAAGTGGCAACAGGGAGACAAAAACAAGCCATGGTATAAGTGGGGATTGCTTGGATAACTGACTTGAGAAGCGTTTCCTTACCACCTTTCGAGAAGACTTTGTGCTTCCAGTTGTTAAGATGGCCCCAAACTTTGTCGTGGAGATAGTGGAAGACTTGTTTTTTCGTTCGACCAATGTGCTGGGGAAGCCCAAGGTATTTTTCGAAGGAGGTTCTCACAGGGATCTGCATGAAGTCTGAGATGAGGGTTTGGTCCCTCAAGGCAACACTCGGGGAGAAATAGAGGGATGATTTTTGGAAGTTCACTTGTTGCCCCGTGGTCCTCTCATAAAGATCGAGAACCTCTTTGATGGTGTTGCACAAATTAATGGAGGCCTGACTGAAAAGGAAACTGTCATCAGCAAAAAGAAGATGGGAAATGGTCGGGGCAATCCGGGCCACTTTGAAGCCAATGAGCGCTCTGCTTCTTTCCTGTTGCCTGAGCAAGGATGAGAGGCCTTTAGCACAAAGAAGGAAAAGGTAGGGAGAAAGGAGATCGCCTTGATGAATGCCCCGAGAGGGGATGACATGGCCAGAGGCCTTTCCTTTGACATTAAATTGGAATGTGGCCATGGAAATGCAAGCAGAAATTAGTTGAATTATTCGCGGCGGGAAGTCAAATTTCCTAAGAATGGCGAAGATAAAAGACCACTCAACTCTATCGAAAGATTTGCCCATATCCAACTTAACCGCCATCCAACCTTTTTTCCCTTTGGATTTAAGCTTAATGGAGTGAGCGACTTCCTCGGCAATAATGATGTTGTCCGAAATGAGCCTACCAGGAAGGAAAGCGCTTTGATTGGGGGAGATCAAGTTGTTAAGAACAGATTTAAGCCTGTTTGCGATCGCTTTCGAAATAATTTTGTAGATTATGTTGCACAGGCTTATGGGTCTAAAATCTTTGACCGAAGTGGGTTGCTTGTGTTGGGCTTTTTGCCCTAAATAAAACTCTATTTCAATGTAATCTCTATCTTTTAATTATCAATAAAGAGACAGAGTATTTTCATCACTTATGTAATGTGTCATTTGGTTCATGTTATCATTTATATGTTTATTTGATTTATAAATTCATCCAAACCCTTATCACATTAATATTCTTGTTTATTGTGTTGTCAGCACAGTGGAAAGTAATCAAGATTGTGTGATTAAATATATATTCCTAGATTTATCAGTACACATGGTTTAACTGATATGATAATCTACAACATAGTTTACTTGCACCTTAGATAAGTGCTATGTCCTTTCCTGGGCATTGGTTAAAGTAATGCTTGGGTTGGATGCATGGAGTATGCATTGGAAGGGACTGATATTGACCTTGGATTAGATATGATAAATTTACCGTAATATCTATTCAATTCAATATCATCTAGTTGATCCTAGATCAAATGATCTTTATGCTGACATGGTTAGGTTTGATCTCAAGAATATTATTCATGTTCTTTGATTTGTTAGTTAAGCCTACTTTTTGGTCAGGGTTATACGTACATTTTGGAAACATGGTAGTGCAATTGAGTGGGAGCGCTAATCATAGATATGGAATCTATAGCTTCTATCAGAACACAGAACTGAAATGATGATTTCCTTCAAGCTTGGCTTAACAGAGATAAATGGTTGAGTACTCATTTCAGTGATTATGTTAGTTCACTGAAATATCATTTATAGGTGGCTAAGTGTTTTAAGGATAAAATACATTGAAGGGTGTAACGGTAAATTAATCACTATACAATGTAGATCATCTATAGAGGGTCATTGATTATTGGGATTATAACAATGGATAACTAATAGAGTATCTATATCATGGAACATATAGAGCGTTCTATATAATTCAGAGTGCAATTCCAAGCTCTATGGTGGATGCAATGAGGAATTAATAAGTTAGTGAATTTACTTGATAAATTCTAGGTCTACTTATTGGAAGCTCGGATATATAGGCCCATGGTCCCCATAGTAGTTGAGACAATACTACTTGTAAGACTCAGTTAATTGATTTTAATTAATCAATTATAATTCTAAAATTAGACTATGTCTAGTTTATGAATTTTCACTAAGCTAGGGCTTAATTGTGAAGAAAAGAGATTCTAAGGTTTATTTGTTAATTAAGAGACTTTGTTGAGTCTAATTAATAAATATATTAAATGGCAATATTATTTAATAATTAATTTTAGTTATTAAATAATTAGAATTGGCATTTAAGTGGTTAAATTGGAAAAATGGCATTTTTGAGAAAATGAGATGAAAAATGAGAAAAATAGCAAAATTACAAAGTGAGGCCCACAATCCATGGCCAGCTACTTGGGATGGATTTTGCCACTTTATTTTTTCATTATTTTAATGCTAATTAAATCTAACCTAACCCTAAGTGGTTTCCTATAAATAGATAGTGATGGCTAAAGGAAAAAGATGATGCATCTCATTCCTTCAGTAAAAATTTTGAGCCTCCTTTCCTATACCAAAACTGAAACCTTATCGCTCTCTTACTCTCTTCAATTCAAAACCTAGAGTGGTTAGAGTAAGTTCCCACACACATCAAGTGGTACTCAATCATAGTGTATAAGGTCATCCAAGAATCCAGTTTCAAAAGAAGGAGATTCGGACTCAGATCTTGGTGATACCCTGCTACAGAAAGGATACAAGGGTTAGAGATCTGAGTGGAAGGAGATATTATATTCCGCTGCAACCACTGTAAGGTTCCTGATACTTTATATGTGTTTATTTCATATCGTTTTAGAAGTTCATGTTTAGCATGTTAATAACATACTTGTTAGTAAATCTAGATCCTAGTAAAATAATTGCAATAACTAGCCTCAGAGCTATGGTAATTGATTTACTTTCAAGAAATTTTGACTTAAAATGATATATATGTGTGATTTGGATGGTTTCATGTTGATTTATGTGTTATTTGATGATTGTTTGATGTTTGCAAATTTTTTACGAAAAATAATTTGAATTTTTTCTAGAATTATTTTTGTTGGATAGTTTGGAAAAAATTAAGCAATTCACTTTTTTACAGAACTTAATTTCGATTTAATTTGAATTAGTTATGAGTTTTTGAAGTTTTGAAAAAAGATAGGGGTGGTGTCACCCCATACGCGCGCAGATCCGAGTGATCACTCGGTCACGCGCGCTTCAGACACGAGGCTGTCTGAGTTTTCTCGGTTTGAAGCCTCAGTTTTGTCTGAAATCCTGGGCACCGCGCGCGGATGACGCTTCTGGCATCCTCTCTGGCCGATGTTTCTCGGCCATGCACCCTTCCTTGCGCACGCGGATGGTATGCACTGCATACCATCCGCATCAAACCCATTTTCTTCAATTTTCTTCAATTTTTCATGTTTTTTTCATGGAATTAATTTCGAATTTTTTGTGTAATTTTGTATTTGAATTTTTATTTTTCATATTTCAAATCTAATTATCAGAATTAAATTAATTAGTATTTTTTAAATTAATTTAAGATACTAGTGAAATTTGAAGCTAGAAAATAGGTGAAAATCGTATTTTTTTTTTGCTTAATTAATTATCTTATTTTTAAAATTTGATTATTTTATCTTATTTTTAAATTTAACGTCAGATATTTATATTTTTTTATTTTTTTAATAAATTGACCTTATTTGAAATTTAAAATAAGATTATTTTAATCATGAAATTTTAAATTGAAATAGGATATTTTGCTAACTTTTAAATTTTGTTATTTATTATTTAAATTAAATTATAAAATCAGAAAAATAATATTAAATTATTATTTATTTATTGAATATTTAATTTTTTAAAATAACATGAAATTTGAAAAGTTGAAATTAAATAAACCCTATATCCAACTATCCAACTTGTTACATGTTTGTGTGTTTTATATTGTTTGATTATTAAAACAAGTTTTATGAAACCTATTATTGTTTGATCTAAATTGTCATGGTTAACTTGTTGACAGATCCAATGATCTGATTTTAACCCATGGTTCAATTGTCAGTAGGTCAAACAAATAATTTGTAACAGGTAAATTTTGCATTCTTCTTTCATCTGTGTATAAACCTAGTAACATGATAGGATCCATCCAAATCTTTGTGCCTGTGTGAGCCTATATGTTTGCTCTGGGCTTAGATGCATATAGGTAGCCCATTTAATTTTGTTATAAAAATGGACTAGATTGCTAAATAAAATGTCACATATTGATAGATTTTAGTTAGGCCCAATTAGTATTTGAGCATATTCAATTAATAACAGTTGTTCATTTTAAGGATAAATTCCTCTCTTTTGGGCCTTGTGTGAGAGTTAGGGGGCCATAGAAGTGGGCACGATATACTGAACCAAGCCCTCCCTCACATGAACAACCCCACTATGAAGGCCCATTTGCCTCATTTGAATGTGAGTACTAGGTTAATTAAATTAGTTTAGCCTAATAAAATTAATTAGCAACATAATTAATTTCGAAATATATGAAATTAATTTTTCATTTGAATATTTTAAAATTAATTTAAGAAAAACACACTTAGTTTAATCAAACTTATTCAAGATAAATTATATGTATTTTTCTTGTATTTAATTAAATATAGAATTATAACTAATTAGATTCTTCTGAAGCTTAATTACTTAATATTTCATTAAATATTCCTATTTAAGTTGTAAATTAGTTATTTATATCTAATTTTTTTTATCAACTTGAATTTGAATATTTTTAAAATTCAAAATTAAGTTGAGCAATTCTAGGAATTAGTTATTGAAAGATTCTTGGAATATTTTTTAAGTTGAAAGTTTGTTAATTTTGGATCAACTTAAAATAGAATATTTTTCAAATTTGGTGGTTAGCAACTTAATTTGTTATTTAATTAAATTTTGTTTGAAAATAATTTAAGTTGAATTTTTTTTTTTTTTGAACAACTTGAATTAGATATTTTTTAAATTTTATTTTATTATATTTTAATTCATTTATTTATTTTTCGAATTTTTTATATTTATATATAATTTTCGAAAAATTAAATTAAGGTTGGAAAATAATTTTCTATTAATTTTGGACCAACTTTAATTTATAATTTTTATTATTAAAATAAATGATTAAATAAAAATAATTTTTTTTTAAATAATGAGCTTTAATCAAGAGACATTCGATCTCCATTGTTGGTTCTACATAGTTCTTGTTTTAGTGAGTAATCCTCCCTAATGGAGGAACGTTCATTAGCAATTTAATGCCATACAATCTTGAAAGATAAGTATTATTTGTAAGTGTTATTTTTAGTATGGATCACCCTAATGGTGGCGATTATTAGTAAGGCTTACAAAAGTATGAAATAATGGTGGAGGCTCATGAAATAGGAATGACCTTGACTCTCGCCTAAACGGGACAACGTCGGATTCCCTTTTCGATCGAATAATAGGTTGCTAGAATATTTGTCATTTTAGATGAGTTGACTACTCTATTCAATGGATGATGCTTTGACTCTTACCTAAACGGGACACTGTATCAGTTTGTGGAAAACCTTGGAAAATAAAAATATGTTTCAATTTTGGTATTTATATAACCATATTTGTTATACTTGTTATTTTCTGAATTTGTGTATGAATTTATTGAACCAAATGATTTACTTCTGTTTATTGATATTTGTAGTGTCAAAATGAACAACCCACACCCCGACCCACTCCTAGTCAATGACTTTGCAAATGAACTCTTTGTTGGAAATATTTTACCAGGATCTAGATTTACTAACAAGTATGTTTCAGTAACATCCTAATATGAATTCTAAAACAATGAAATAAACACATAAGGGTTTAAGAAAACCTTAGATTGGGTGCAGCGGAATATAATGACTCCTTCCGTTCAGATCTCTAGCCCTTGATTCCTTTCTGTAGTAGAGCATCACCAAGATCTGAACCTGGATCTCTTTCTCTCCTTCCTTCATGCTGATTCTCCATCTTGTTAATTGGATTCTTCACAATCTTCCACACTATGATTGAGATACCACTTGATGTGTGTGGGCACTCACTCATTCACTCAAGGTTCGAAAATTGAAGAAGAAAAAAAAGAGGGAAAGTGGCGGCTAGAAATTTTCTCTGAAGGAATAAGATGCATCATCTTTTTCCTGAAGCTATCACTACCTATTTATAGGTAACCACCTAGGTTTAGGTTAGAATTATTTGGCATTAAAATAATAGAAAAATATATGGTAAAATACACTAAGTGTGGCCGGACATGGATTGTGGATTGGGCCCACTTTGCAATTTTGCCATTTTGTCATTTTTCCATCTCATTTTCTCAAAAACGCCAATTTTCTAATTTAACCACTTAAATGCCAATTCCAATTATTTAATAACTAAAAATTAATTATTAAACAATATTGTCATTTAATATATTTATTAATTAGACATATAAAGTCTCTTAATTAACAAATAAAACCTAGAATCTCTTTTCTTACAATTTCGCCCTTGCTTAGTGAAAATTCATAAACTAGACATAGTCTAACTTTAGAATTATAATTGATTAATCAAAATCAATTAACTGAGTCTTACAAGCAGTATGGTCTGAACTAGTATGGGGACCATGGGCATATATAACCGAGCTTCCAATAAGCAGATCAAAAATTTACAAAGTAAATCCACTAACTTATTAATTCCTTGTTGAATACACGCATAGAACGCACTCTCAGTCATATAGAACGCTCTATATGTTTCACGATATAGATACACTATTAATTATCCATTGTTATAATCCTAGTTTGATCAATGATCCTCTAATAGATGATCTACATAATATAGGGATTAAATTACCGTTACACCCTTCAATGTATTTTATCCTTAAAACACTTAGCTCCGTATAAATTATATTTCAGCGAAGTGAAATGAGTACTCAACCATTTATCTCTGTTTAGCCAAGCTCGAAGGAGATCATCGTTTCACTTCTAAATACCTATAGAAGTTATAGATTCCATATCTATGTTTAGCGCTCCCACTCAATTATACTATCATGTTCCCAAAATGTACGTATCACCCTGACCCAAAAGTAGGCTTAACTAACAAATCAAAGAACATGTATAATACTCTTGAGATCGAACCTAATCATATCAGGATTAAGATCATTTGATCTAGGATCAACTAGGTTATATTGAATTGAATAGATATTACGGTAAATTTTAACATATCTAATCAAAGTTCAATATCGGTCCCTTCCGATGTATACTCCATACATCGGATACTGGTAAACTTTGCCAATGCCCTGGAAAGGACATAACACTTATCCAAGGTGTAAGAATACCTATCGTTGATTATCATGCCAGTCTAAATCCAGTGAACTGACAAATCAGGGAATAAACTTTCGAACATATAATCAAGATTATATTCCGCTGTGCTGACAACACTATAATCATTAGCAAATATATATGTTCTGTACTTAATAGAATTTATACATTATATATAATCATGAAATAAATCATGTGAACCATGCAACATAAATTGTTATTTCTGATCTTTATTAGTAAATCTGATTATATTGAAATGAGTTTTATTTAGGGCACAAAACCCAACACTCTTTAGTGTGAAAATGCTCCCTGGAAAGAGCATTAACTCACACCTGTTAATGATGAATCTGAAATTCCAATAAGCAAACTTGCTTGGAATTGAATTATCAAAAGAACAGTGGGTTCAATTCATACTTAATAGTCTTCCTCCAGAGTATAATGTACTGGTTGTATCTGTTGGAAATTATTTTACCAGGATCTTAGATCTACTCACAAGTATGTTGATTAACACCCTAAATATAAACTTCTAAAACGATTATGAAATAAACACATTTAAAGTATGAGAAACCTTACATTGGGTGCAGTGGAATAATATGACTCCTTCCGTTCAGATATCTAGCCCTTGATTCCTTTCTGTAGCAGAGCATTATCAATATCTGAACCTGGATCTCTTTCTCTCCTTCTTTAGTGCTGAAACTCCTTCTTGTTGAATGTCTCTCTTCACGATCTTCCTCACTATGATTGAGGTATCACTTGCTGTGTGTGGGCACTACTCTAACACTAAGTGATTTCGAAATTTCAAGGAAGAAGAAGAGAAGAAGGTGGCGGCTAGGTATAGAGAGAGAAGGCTCAGGTTTTTCTCTGAAGGAAAAGTGTGAAAGTTAAGTTTAAATTTCCTGAAGCCTTCACAATCTATAAATAGCATTCCACTAGGGTTAGGTTTGAATTATTTGGCATTAAAATAATGAAAATATCAGAAGATAAATCCTATAAAAGTGCTCGGCCCTATACCATGTGGATTTGGGCCTCACTTTTTGCAATTTTGCAGTTTTATCATTTTTGCATTTGATTTTCTCAAAAACGCCAATTTTTTAATTCAACCATTTAAATGCCAATTCTAACTATTTAATAACTATAAATAATTATTAAATAATATTGTCATTTATCATATTTATTAATTGAACCATATTATTTAATAATTATTTAATGACAACATGACAATATGATAAATGACAATATTATTTAATAATTATTTATAGTTATTAAATAGTTAGAATTGACATTTAAATGGTTGAATTAGAAAATTGGCGTTTTTGAGAAAATCAGATGCAGAAAAGATAAAACTACAAAATTGCAAAAAGTGAGGCCCAAATCCACATTGCATGGCCGACCACTTTTATAGGGATTATCCTCTGATATTTTCATTATTTTAATGCCAAATAATTCAAACCTAACCCTAGTGGAATGCTATAAATAGATAGTGAAAGCTTCAGGAAATTTACACTTAAATTTCACACTTAATTTTCTACTTTTTTATTCAGAAAAAACTGAGCCTCTCTCTCTCCCTATCTTTGGTCGACCACTCCCTCTCTCTCTTCTTCCTTGAGATTTCGAAATTCTAGTGTTAGAGTAGTGCCCACACACAGCAAGTGACACCTCAATCATAGTGAGGAAGATCGTGAAGAAAGACTTTCAGCAAGAAGGAGTTTCAGCACTAAAGAATCAGAGAAAGAGATCCAGGTTCAGATCTTGATAATGCTCTGCTACAGAAAGGAATCAAGGGCTAGATATCTTAACGGAAGGAGTCATTATATTCTGCTGCACCCAATGTAAGGTTTCTCATACTTTATATGTGTTTATTTCATCGTTTTAGAAAGTTCATATTTACGGTGTTAATCAACATACTTGTGAGTAGATCTAAGATCCTGGTAAAATAATTTCCAACAACTGGTATCAGAGCCATGGTAATTGATTTGCTTGCAAGAAATTTGGACTTTAAAACGATTGTTTGATGTTTTGGATGGTATCATGTTGTACTGAGTGTTATATGATGATTGATTGATGTTTATGAATTTTTGTGAAAAATAATTGAATATCTGTTTCTGGAATTATTTTTATTCGATAGTATGGAAAACATTAAGCAAGTTACTTTTTTACAGAACTCAATTTCGATTTAATTTGAATTAGTTATGATTTTTTGAAGTTTCGAAAAAATCGGGGTTGAGCAGCAGGGCTCCTGCGTGCGCGAAAATTATGCAGATTTCCCCCTGCGCCGAGAAACCACGCCCAAACAACCCTTGTGCACGCGCAGACAAGTATGCACAGCATACCGTCCGTACAGCTTGCAATTTTTTTCGTTTTTCTTCGTTTTTCATGCTATTTCATGGATTTAACTTCCGATTTTTTGTGTAGTTCTGTATTCATACATTTACTATTCCTAATTCAATTCTAATTATCATAATTAAATTAATTAATATTTTTTAAATTTAATTCATGATATTAGTGTAATTTGAATTTGAAAAATAGTAAATATCTATCTTTTTTGCTTAATTATCTATCTTATTTTTTAAATTTGATTATGTCTTATCTTATTTTTTAAATTTAAGGTCATATATTATTATTTTTTTAAATTAATTTTTTTTTAAATAATTTGACCTTATTTAAATTTAAAATAAGATAACTATAATCATGTAATTTTAAATAGATGTAACATATTTTGCTAACTTTTAAATTTTGTTATTTTATTTATTTAAATTACATTTAAAACTTGAAAAATATATTTATTTATCTTTTTTTAATTTTTTATTTAATTTTTATTTATAAAATAACATTAAATTTTTAAAAGTAGTTAGCAAATTTTAAAATGATATTTAGGTTGGTTGAGACCTAATTTTTCAAAATTGTAGGTTTAATTTTAAATATTTTTTTATTAATTTCGAAAATATTTAATTTTTTTTTTAAATTTTCGAAAATAATTTTTTTTATTTCATTAATTATTTTTTTTTTCGAAATTATTTATTTAAAATTAAATAAATCCTACATCCAGCTATCCAGCTAACCTTGTTGCAGGAGTATGTGTTTTAGCTTGTTTGTAAGTTTTTTAAAACCTATTATTGCTTGATTGCAAATAGCCATGGTTAACTTGTTGACAGATCCAATGATCTGATTTTAACTCATGGCTCCTTTAGTCAAGTAAATAATTTGTAACAGGTATATTTACAATCTTCTTTCATCTGTGTATGACCTAGCAACATGATAGGATCCATCCAAATTGTGTGCCTGTGTGAGCCTATGTGTTTAATTTTATTATAGATGCATATAGGTTGTTGTTGCTAAATAAAATATCATAGTTCTTGATAGGTTTTATTTAGGCCCATTTAGTTTTGGGCCTATTCAATTAATAACAGTTGTTCATTTTAAGGTTAAATTCCTCTCTTTCGGGCCTTGTGTGAGAGTTGGGAGCCATAGTAGTGGGTACGACATACTGAACCTAGCACCCCCTCACATGAACCACCCTAATTGTGAAGGCCCATTTGCCTGATTTGAATAACTGTACTAGGTTAATTAAATTAGTTTAACCTAATAAAATTGATTAGCAACATAATTAATTTCATTTATTTTGAAATTAATTTAAGAAAACCATAGTTTAAAGAATTTTTTATTCTAAGCTAAACTATATTTATTTTCTTGTATTTAATTAAATATAGAATTATAACCATCTAGATTCTTTCTGAAGCTTAATTTAAATTTTTCATTAAATATTCCTATTTAAGTTGATATTTAGTTATCTATAACTAATCAACTTAAATCTGAATATCTTTTGGATTTAAAATTTCAAAACTAAGTTGAGGAATTTTAGGAATTGGTTATTAAGATTCTTTAGATATTTTTGTTTAAGTTGATATCTTTTCGAATATTAACTTAAAATGGAATATTTTCAAATTAAGTGGTTACAACTTAATTTTTGATATTTAATTAAATTTAAATTTGAAAATATTTAAGTTCTAGATTTTTTCTAATACAACTTAAATTAGATATTTTTTCAAATTTTGTAGAAAAGATACTTAGTCAAATAAGATATTTTCTAGATAGTTATGTCTAGACTACTTATTATTTCTAATATTAAATAGGAAAATATTATACATTGTGAAATTAATTATTTAAATAATTAATTTTGGTACAATTTATTTTAAGTATATTTTTCCTAGTATTAAACTAGAGATTAATAATTAAGCCTTCTCTACACTTAATTATTTATTTCTTGAATTTAATACATTTAATTAATTTGAAAATTAAATATCTAAGTTGATTTTCATCATGATACTTAAATATTTCTTTTTCATGCCACTTAATTAAATAGAAAATTATTTTTAGTTGAAATTTATTTTTTCAACTAAATTTAAATAATTTTCAAATTATATTTTTTCTTTATTTTATTAATCAAATTTCGAAATTGCATTTCTTAAATGCTGGAATTTCGAATTTTATTTGAAAAATAGATTAAAGTTGTAAATTATTTATTTTAATTTTGGACCAACTTAAATCAATGATTTTTTCATTTAATGATTAATTAAAATAAATGAAGTAAAATATATTATTAGAAATTTAATTAATTAATCAAAGGAAAATCTAGATAGGTGATATTTTTGCTTGAAGTATTTTTCTAGTGTATTTAATTAAATAGAAAATTAATATTGAAGTTGATTTTCATCATCATACTTAAATATTTGAAATTTTTCTTATATATATTTAATTAAATAGGAAAATTATATTTTTTGTTGTAAATTAATTTTGTTAATTAATTTGGGCCAACATTAAATTAGAATAATTTTTCCAGGATTTATTTTTTATTTTAACATGCATTTTCGAAAATTGTATTCTTAAATACTTTAATTTTTTGAAATGCAATATATATTTATAGAAAATTAAATTTGAGTTTTAAATTAATTTAAATTAATTTTGTAACAACTTAAATTGAATATTTTTCTAAATATTTATTGGAAATAATTCATGTTATTTTCATATCCATCTAAGTAAAATTTATAAATATTAAATTAAAATTTATATTTAGAATTTTTCATTCTAAATTGGAAATTTTAATTAAATAAATATATATTTAAAATAAATAGATTAAATAAAGAGAATCAAAGAAAATACAACTCTCTTTAAATAATGAGCTTTATTATTATTAAAATATTTGATCCCCATTGTTGGTCTTACAATAGTTAAATGTTTTCAATATAACCTCGAGATGCTAGACTTCGTCCCCCTATGGATGGTTATTCGTTGAACGCATTTAACACCGTAAGATCTCATTTGATAAATGTTTTGTAAGTTTTCGTCTCTATTAGACTCTCCCCTACGGTGACTACTTTGAGATAAACTTATAAAACATGAAGCAATGGTGGAAGCTCATAAAATGAGAATAACCTTGACTCTCGCCTACCGGGACAACGTTGGATTCTTATTTTGATCGAATAAAAGGCTGCTAGAATGGTTTGCATTTTTAGATGAGCTGACAACTCTATTCAATGAATGATACTTTGACTCTCGCCTACCGGGACACTGTATCAGTTTGTTGGAAACCTTGGAAATTATTTAGGATTGTATGTTTTAGTATTTTCACTTGTCATTCCTACTTGCTATATGTTTAATAATTTCTGAATTGTGTATGCATTTATATTGAACCATGTTATTTTCTGTTATTAAGTTTTAGTTTAATTTCGAATCTTCATTGTTGGTCTAACTTGGTTTGTTTATCTAATGAGATAAATCCCTAGTGGATTTTCACCATTAGACATTCATAATAGTGTTAGATCTCGAAAGATAAATATTGTATATGCAACATCTAGCTGTTCATCAATTGATGACACCTTAGACTAGTATTTTTACGATATGAAACAAGAAGATTGTATAAATAAGATTACTTTGACTTTCGCTAATCGAAGCATCGTTGGATTCTTATTTATAAACGAAATTATCCTAATTCCTCCTAGCTTATTCATTTCGAATTAGCTCAATAATATATCATTGGATGAATGGTCTATAAATCATTTAATGTCATTATATTTTCTCTTAAGAAATTAAATGACGCATATGATTATAATCCCGAAATTCAATTCCCAATTGATATAAATCCTCAATCTTAGAAATCTCCTACTTGTATAGGCAAATCAGACTTAGAGTTAAATTAGTACTGGTGGTCCAAGATAGAATTACTCATAATATTTGGTATAAATTTAAGTCTTTGACTTTAATTTTTGATTCCAAACAGAAATTTTCTTATATTTCTAATTCCAGAATACAATACAGTTACACTTTCTCAAGTGTTTAATATTCATCTTCTATTAATGGATTCAAACTGTATGGAATATGAGTTTAGTATTCTGTGACCAGGATCCACTAGCAGTATTCTATGAACTCTTTGATGTAACTAAACCTAAGTCATCAAAAGACACTACCACATTTTTTTAATCTATGGCATTTGTATCTTGTTCATAGTGGTTTTGACAAGATCAATCTCTGCAAAGAGTTAATATGCCTATATCCACTGAAAGTAGTTCATCTCATTCGCAGATGGATGTACATTCAAGGGTGGATATGCGTTTTTCGTTGTATTCTTAAAACGATCACTCTAGATTATACCTTATGCAAAGAAATTTGAAATGTTTGAAAAATTTCATAAATTTCTAGCAATGGTGAAGAACCATTAAGGTAAGTTGTTAAGATCTTGCGAACTGATACGGGTGGAGAAATAGTTAGTAGATATGCAGTTCAAAGATCATTAAATTGATTTTGAATTATATCCAAACTTACCTCCCTAGAAATTCGAGTTGCATATTGATTATTAGTTACTAGTCGTTGCCTAAATCCTTCTATGGTAATACAATTTCAGAATGATGTAATGGTTGAATACTTCATGTAAATCATTACTAGATTCATGGATGACCTAATCAAAATCTTAAGAAAAACTAGAACTGTTAACCATGGTTTGTTAGCTATTCTAAGTGATTAGGGGTGGACCATCCCATAGTCAATAGATAAGAAAGTGTTTGTTCAAACAAATACTACTTTTCTAAGAAAATGACTAAGTCTGAAAATAAAGTAGCAAATAAAGGAGATATTTTTCTTGATTCCAAAAGTGTTCTATCATCTTATATGACATATGATGATCCCACTGCCTATGTTTTCTTGTCACAACCAAAGAGGTTAATACCATTTAGTTTTCTTAGACATAATTCACGGTACCTTGTCGTAGTGGGAGAGTTTCTAGGAACTCACCTTCTTGGAAGACACTAGTGATTAAAATCAATTGTGAGTTTAAACAAGTAATGGAGTGTCAAGATAAGAAACTAAGACGAAAAGCCAATAGAACTATGGTTTAATCCATTCACATGGAATAACCTAAAGTTTTCTAATACAAGGACATAAAAGGAAATTTTTTTTTATAAGTCTATTCAATGGATTTAACAAACTTCCTGTTCCTAGTATTATAGGTTTGAGTTTATCTAAACCTATGGCTTGTGGTATACCTGGTAATTACTTACTCTAATGCAAGCAACTTACTTTAGTAAGATGCTGAAGCATTTTCTTTCTAATGGCAGTCTAAGGGACTGAATGTTAAAGTTGCAGGAAAGGTACTTATTCAGTCTAAGGAAAGTTCTATACATCTTTGGCACCATTCCAAATTGCCTTAACTACTAGTGTTACTTCCTGAATAACCTAGAAGTAGTTGACAAAGGTATAGAATCCAGTATCCCAAGAGAGTAGACATATAGAGAGGAATTTCACATTATCAATGATTTTGTGATTAAGGAAGAGTAATGGTGGAGAAAAGGTTGTGTTTAATTCAACCTTTCAGATCCTATTACGAGGAGTTTACTACTACTACACTTGATTTGTATATCAAGGTGTTGAGATTATTTGAAATGCACATTTTGTTTTATATTAGTGCAAGTGGGAGTTTGTTGGGTTTTATGCCCTAAATAAAACTCATTTCAATATAATCAGATTTACTTATTAATATAGATCAGAAACAACATTTAATGTTGCATGGTTCACATGATTTATTTCATGATTATATGTACATAATGTATGAATTCTTCTAAATCCCTTTTCACATACTTGATCTTGTTTATTGTGTTGTCAACATATTGGAAAGTAAACATGACTATGTGAATAAAGTTTCCTAGATTTATAAGACACAGGGTTTTACTGATATGATAATCTACAACAGAGTTTACTTGCATTTGGAGAAATGTTATGTTCTTTCCAGAGCATTGGTTAAAGTAAAACTCAGGTTGGATGCATGGAGTATGCATCGGAAGGGACCGATATTGAACTTTGACTTAGATTTATTAAACTTACCGTAATATCTATTCAAGTCAATATCGCCTAGTTGATCCTAGATCAAATGATCTTAATCCTGTTATGATTAGGCTCAATCTCAAGAGGCTATTCGTGTTCTTTGATTTGTTAGTTAAGCCTACTTTTGGGTCAGGGTGATACGTACATTTTGGAAACACGGTAGTGCAATTGAGTGGGAGCGCTAACATAAACATGGAATCTGTAGCTTCTATCTGGCGAATAGTAAGTAAAGGATGATCTTCTTCGAACTTGACCAATCGAAAATAAATGGTGGAGATCTCATTTCACATAAGCTGAAATATCATTTATACGGGGTTAAGTGTTTTAAGGATTAAATACATTGTAGTGTGTAACGGTAATCTAATCCCTTTACAGTGTAGATCATTCATATAAAGGATCATTGATCAAATTAGGATTATAACAATGGATAACTAATTATGTGTCTATATGGTGGAACATATAGAGCATTCTATATACTGAGAGTGCAATTCTAAGTTCTATGCGTGGATTCAACGAAGAATTAATAAGTTAGTGAATTTTAGTAATAAATTCTTGATCTGCTTATTGGAAGCTCGGTTATATAGACCCATGGTCCCCGCACTAGTTGAGATAATATTGCTTGTAAGACTCATGTAATTGGTTTTGATTAATCAATTATAATTCTCAAATTAGACTATGTCTATTTGTGAATTTTTCACTAAGTAAGGGCGAAATTGTAAAGAAAGAGTTTTTAAGGCATATTTGTTAATTATGATACTTTTTATGGTTCAATTAATAAATATGATAAATGACAATATTATTTAATAATTATTTATAGTTATTAAATAGTTAGAATTGGCATTTAAATGGTTGAATTAGAAAATTGGCGTTTTTGAGAAAATGAGATGCAGAAAAGATAAAACTGCAAAATTGCAAAAAGTGAGGCCCAAATCCACATTGCATGGCCGGCCACTTTTATAGGGATTATCCTTTGATATTTTCATTATTTTAATGCCAAATAATTCAAACCTAACCCTAGTGGAATGCTATAAATAGATAGTGAAGGCTTCAGGAAATTTACACTTAAATTTCACACTTAATTTTCTACTTTTTCATTCAGAAAAAACTGAGCCTCTCTCTCTCCCTATCTTTGGCCGATCACTCCCTCTCTCTCTTCTTCCTTGAGATTTCAAAATTCTTAGTGTTAGAGTAGTGCCCACACACAGCAAGTGACACCTCAATCATAGTGAGGAAGATCGTGAAGAAAGACTTTCAGCAAGAAGGAGTTTCAGCACTAAAGAATGAGAGAAAGAGATCCAGGTTCAGATATTGATAATGCTCGCTACGTAAAGGAATCAAGGGCTAGATATCCGAACGAAGGAGTCATTATATTTCGCTGCACCCAATGTAAGGTTTCTCATACTTTATATGTGTTTATTTCATCGTTTTCGAAAGTTCATATTTAGGGTGTTAATCAACATACTTGTGAGTAGATCTAAGATCCTGGTAAAATAATTTCCAACAGTTCGTTGGAGACGGTATTGATGACGACCCATTAACCTACAAATAGGCAATGGCAAGTCCCGAACAGAAACAATGGTCAGCCGGCATGGATTCAGAAATGGATTCCATGAAAAATAACAAAGTCTGGGAATATGTAGACGCACCCGATGACTATCGTCCAATTGGATGTAAGTGGGTCTAAAAGCAGAAAAGAGGCGCTGGAGGCGAAGTCGAAACTTTTAAAGCTAGACTGGTCGCCAAGGGTTACGCCCAAAGAGAAGGCGTGGACTATGAGGAAACTTTTAGTCCGGTCGCCATGCTCAAATCCATCCGAATTATTCTCTCCATAGCAGCCGCTTTTGATTATGAACTCTGGCAAATGGATGTCAAGACAGCCTTCCTTAACAGAATTCTTGAGGAGACCATCTATATGGAGCAACCAGAAGGCTATGTTCTTCTAAGGCAGGAAAAGAAAGTTTGTAAACTCAATCGGTCCATTTATGGACTTAAGCAAGCTTCTCGCTCCTGGAGCAAAAGGTTTGATGAAATCATCAAGACCTACGACTTTCTTCAGAATGAAGATGAACCTTGTGTTTACCAACTCAAAGAAAACCAAGTGGTAGTCTTCCTGGTCCTTTATGTTGATGACATTTTGATTATTGGCAACAATATCAAGAAAATGACTGACATCAAGGAATGGCTTGACACTCAATTCAAAATGAAGGATTTAGGTGAAGCTGCATATGTTCTCGGTATTCAGATTATCAGAAACCGGAAGAACAGATCCCTTGCTCTCTCTCAAACAACTTACATAGATAAGGTTCTAGAGAGATTCTCAATGACAAACACCAAAGGGGCATCAATGCCTTCTAGATTTGGTGTCCGTCTATCTAAGGAACCGTGTCCCACTGATCCTCAAGAGATAGAGGACATGAGAAGGGTTCATTATGCTTCAGCAGTTGAGAGTCTAATGTATGCAATGCTATGCACTAGACCTGACATCTGTTATGCAGTAGGAATTGTGAGCAGGTATCAGACGAATCCAGGACAGGAACAATGGAATGCTGTTAAGCATATCTTGAAGTACTTGAAAAGTACAAGGCAGTTCGTGTTAGTCTACAACGGTGGTGCTTTGAATCCCATAGGCTATACTGATTTAGATTTTTAGGCATGTCTTGATGACAGGAAATCTACATCTGGGATGGTGTTTACTCTTGGGGTGGATCAGTGGTTTGGAGAAGTGTTAAACAAACCGCAATTTCAGACTCTACCATAGAGGCAGAATACATAGCTGCTACATAGGTTGCTAAAGAACTTGTCTGGCTTAGAAAGTGCTTCACAGGACTTGGTGTTGTTCCTGGAATGGAAACACCAGTAGTTTTGCTTTGTGATAACACTGGAGTCATAGCCAACAGTAAAGAGCCTCGAAGCCACAAGAGAAGCAAACATATATAAATGAAATATCACATCATCAGAGAGTATGTGACAAGAGGGGATGTACTGGTGGAGAAAGTGGACACAGAGGACAACATAGCTGATCCATTCACCAAAGTTTTGGCAGGAACTCCATTTGAAAAGCCCCGACAGAATTTAGGATTAATTGAAATGTATTGATTGTTTTATATTAGTGCAAGTGGGAGTTTGTTGGGCTTTGTGCCCTAAATAAAACTCTATTTCAATGTAATCTCTATCTTTTAATTATCAATAAAGAGACAGAGTATTTTCATAGCTTATCTAATGTGTCATTTGGTTCATGTTATCATTTATATGTTTATTTGATTTATAAATTCATCCAAACCCTTATCACATTAATATTCTTGTTTATTGTGTCGTCAGCACAGTGGAAAGAAATCAAGATTGTGTGATTAAATATATATTCCTAGATTTATCAAGACATTGTGGCATAACTGATATGATAATCTACAACATAGTTTACTTGCACCTTGGATAAGTGTTATGTCCTTTCCTGGGCATTGGTTAAAGTAAAGCTTGGGTTGGATGCATGGAGTATGCATCGGAAGGGACCGATATTTAACTTGGATTAGATATGATAAATTTACCGTAATATCTATTCAATTCAATATCACCTAGTTGACTCTAGATCAAATGATCTTAATCCTGACATGGTTAGGTTCGATCTCAAGAATATTATTCATGTTCTTTGATTTGTTAGTTAAGCCTACTTTTTGGTCAGGGTTATACGTACATTTTGGGAACATGGTAGTGCAATTGAGTGGGAGCGCTAATCATAGATATGGAATCTATAGCTTCTATCACGACATAGAAATGAAATGATGATTTCCTTCGAGCTTGGCTAAACAGAGATAAATGGTTGAGTACTCATTTCAGTGATTATGTTAGTTCACTGAAATATCATTTATAGATGGCTAAGTGTTTTAAGGATAAAATACATTGAAGGGTGTAACTAAAAATTAAACCCTATACAATGTAGATCATCTATAGAGGATCATTGATTATTGGGATTATAACAGTGGATAACTAATAGTGTATCTATATCGTGGAACATATAGAGCGTTCTATATAACTGAGAGTGCAATTTCAAGTTCTATGGTGGATGCAATGAGGAATTAATAAGTTAGTGAATTTACTTAGTAAATTCTAGGTCTACTAATTGGAAGCTCGGATATATAGGCCCATGGTCCCCATACTAGTTGAGATAATACTACTTGTAACACTCAGTTAATTGATTTTAATTAATCAATTATAATTCTAAAATTAGACTATGTCTAGTTTATGAATTTTCACTAAGTTAGGGCTTCATTGTGAAGAAAAGAGATTCTAGGATTTATTTGTTAATTAAGAGACTTTGTTGAGTCTAATTAATAAATATATTAAATGGTAATATTATTTAATAATTAGTTTTAGTTATTACATAATTAGAATTGGCATTTAAGTGGTTAAATTGGAAAAATAACATTTTTGAGAAAATGAGATGAAAAATGAGAAAATGGCAAAATTACAAAGTGGGTTGTTGTTGGGTATTATGCCCTAAATAAAACTCCATTTCAATGTAATCCATTTTATTCAACATCAATAAAGAAACAGAAGTATTTTTCATTCATTTGTGTATGTTTTGGTTCATCTTATCAATTGCTTGTCTATTTGATTTATAAATTCATCTGAAACCCTTTTCACATACTTGATCCTGTTTATTGTGTTGTCAACACATTGGAAAGTAAACATGACTATGTTAATAAAGATTCCTAGATTTATCAGACACAGGGTTTTACTGATATGATAATCTACAACAGAGTTTACTTGCATTTGGAGAAGTGCTATGTTCTTTCCAGAGCATTGGTTAAAGTAAAGCTCAGGTCGGGTGCATGGAGTATGCATCGGAAGGGATCGATATTGAACTTTGACATAGATTTATCAAACTTACCGTAATATCTATTCAAGTCAATATCGCCTAGTTGATCCTAGATCAAATGATCTAAATCCTGATATAATTAGGCTCAATCTCAAGAGTGTTATTCGTGTTCTTTAATTTGTTAGTTAAGCCTACTTTTGGGTCAGGGTGATACGTACATTTTGGGAACACGGTAGTGCAATTGAGTAGGAGCGCTAACATAAATATGGAATCTATAGCTTATATCTGGCGTATAGAGAGTAAAGGATGATTTCCTTCGAGCTTGACCAAACGAAAATAAATGGTAGAGTACTCATTTCACATAGCTGAAATATTATTTATACGGGGTTAAGTGTTTTAAGGATAAAATACATTGTAGGGTGTTACGGTAATCTAATCCCTTTACAATGTAGATCATTCATATAGAGGATTATTTATCAAATTAGGATTATAACAATAGATAACTAATGACGTGTCTATATGGTGGAACATATAGAGCGTTCTATATACTGAGAGTGCAATTCTAAGTTCTATGCGTGGATTCAACGAAGAATTAATAAGTCAGTGAATTTAGGTTATAAATTCTTGATCTGCTTATTGGAAGCTCGGTTATATAGACCCATGGTCCCCCCACTAGTTGAGACAATATTAATTGTAAGACTCATTTAATTGGTTTTGATTAATCAATTATAATTCTCAAATTAGACTATGTCTATTTGTGAATTTTTCACTAAGTAAGGGCGAAATTGTAAAGAAAGAGTTTTTAGGGCATATTTGTTAATTATGATACTTTGTATGGTTCAATTAATAAATATGATAAATGACAATATTATTTAATAATTATTTATAGTTATTAAATAGTTAGAATTGGCATTTAAATGGTTGAATTTGAAAATTGGCGTTTTTGAGAAAATGAGATGCAGAAATGATAAAACTGCAAAATTGCAAAAAGTGAGGCCCAAATCCATAATGCCATGGCCGGCCACTTTTATAGGCTTTATCATCTGATATTTTTATTATTTTAATTCCAAATAATTCAAACCTAACCCTATGTGGAATGCTATAAATAGATAGTGAAGGCTTCAGGAAATTTATACCTTAACTTTCACATCTTATTTCCTTCACAGAAAAACCTGAGCCTTCTCTCTCTAATCTAGCCGCCACCTATACCCTCTTCTTCGTTGAATAATTTCGAACGTCTTAGTGATAGAGTAGTGTCCACACACAGCAAGGGATACCTCAATCATAGTGAGGAAGATCGTGAAGAAAGACATTCAACAAGAAGGAGATTCAACACTAAAGAAAGGAGAGAAAGAGATCCAGGTTCAGATCTTGATAATACTCTGCGACAGAAAGGATACAAGGGTTAGAGATCTGAACGGAAGGAGACATTTTATTCCGCTGCACCCAATGTAAGGTTTCTCATACTTTATATGTGTTTATTTTATAATCGTTTTAGAAGTTCATATTTAGAGTGTTAATCAACATACTTGTGAGTAGATCTAAGATCCTGGTAAAATAATTTCCAACAACTGGCCTCAGAGCCATGGTAATTGATTTGCTTGCAAGAAATTTGGACTTAAAACGATTTGTTTGTGTTTTGAATGGTATCATGTTGTTTTCTGTGTTGTATGATGATTGATTGATGTGTTTGTGAATTTTCGTGAAAAATAATTGAATATCTGTTTCTGGAATTATTTTTATTGGATAGTATGGAAAAAATTAAGCAATTTACTTTTCTACAGAACTCAATTTCAATTTTATTTGAATTAGTTATGATTTTTTGAAGTTTCAAAAAATATCGGGATGGTGTCACTGAACCACGCGCGCGCATGAGGGGCTTCCCTCAGACAGCACGCGCTAGGACACGAATTCGTGTCTGAAACTGAGGATTTCGCGCCGACATTTCTCGGTCAGGCCCTCCCTAGCCCGCGCGCGGACAGTATGCAATGCATACTGTCCGCACAGCTCGCAATTTTTTCGTTTTCTTCGTTTTTTCATGCTATTTCATGGAATTAACTTCCGATTTTTTGTGTAGTTTTGTATTTTGATTTTAACTTTTCAATTTTTCAAATCTAATATCAGAAATAAATTAATTTGAATTTTTTAAATTTAATTTTAGATATTATTGTAATTTGAATTTGAAAAACAAGTAAAAATCTATCTTATTGCTTGATTTTATATCTTATTTTTAAATTTAATTATTTTATCTTATTTTTTAAATTTAAAGGTCAGATATTAAATATTTTTTAAATTATTTGACCTTATTTAAATTTAAAATGAGATTACTATAATCATGTAATTTTAAATAGAAGTAAGATATTTTGCTAACTTTTAAATTTTTTTTTTGTTATTTTTATTTAAATTAAATTATAAAATCTGAAAAATAAATATTTTTTTATTTTATATTTAATTTATAAAATAACTTTAAAAATTTAAAAGGTGGTTAGCAATTATTTTGAAATGATATTTAGGTTAGTTGAAACCTAATTTTTCAAAAATTGTAGGTTTAATTTTAAATTTTTTTTAATTATTTAAATATTTTCAAAAATTATTATTTAAAATTAAATAATTCCTACATCCAACTATCCAATTCATCTTGTTGCAGGAGTATGTGTTTTAGCTTGTTTGTAAGTTTTATAAAACCTATTATTGCTTGATCTAAATTGCCATGGTTAACTTGTTGACAGATCCAATGATCTGATTTTAACCCATGGTTCAATTGTCAATAGGTCAAGTAAATAATTTGTAACAGGTAAATTTTACAATCTTTTTTCATCTATGTATGACCTATAAACATCATAGGATCCATCCAAGTGTGTGCCTGTGTGAGCCTATATGTTTAATTTTGTTATAGATGCATATAGGTTGTTGTTGCTAAATAAAATATCATAGTTTTTGATAGATTTTATTTAGGCCCATTTAGTTTTTGGGCCTATTCAATTAATAACAGTTGTTCATTTTAAGGTTAAATTCCTCTCTTTTGGGCCTTGTGTGAGAGTTGGGGGCCATAGAAGTGGGTACGACATACTGAATCGAACTCCCTGTCACATGAACTACCCCGATTGTGAAGGCCCATTTGCCTGATTTGGATAACTGTACTAGGTTAATTAAATTAGTTTAACCTAATAAAATTGATTAGCAACATAATTAATTTCATTTATTTTGGAATTAATTTAAGAAAAAGATAGTTTAATGAATTATATTCTAAGCTAAACTATATGTATTTTCTTGTATTTAATTAAATATAGAATTATAACCAACTAGATTCTTTCTGAAGCTTAATTTAAATTTTTCATTAAATATTCCTATTTAAGTTGAAAATTAGTTATCTCTAACTAATCAACTTAAATCTGAATATCTTTTGAATTCCAAATTTCAAAATTAAGTTGAGGAATTTTAGGAATTGATTATTAAGATTCTTTAGATTTTTTTTAAGTTGATATTTTTTCAAATATTAACCTAAAATGGAATATTTTCAAATTAAGTGGTTACAACTTAATTTTATATTTAATTAAATCTAATTTGAAAGATACTTTTAAGTTGATTTTTTAGATTCTTCTAAACAACTTAAACAAGATTTTTTCAAATTTGTTCCATTATATTCGAATTTAATTTTCGAATTTAAATAATAATTGAAATTTAATTAAAGTTGATTTTTTATTTAAACCAACTTTAATTTGTAATTTTTTATTATTATAATACGGAATAAATGATTAAATAAAATACATATTTTAAAATAATGAGCTTTAATCAAGGGACATTCGATCTCCATTGTTGGTTTTACATAGCTTTTATTTTAGTGAGTAATTCTCCCTAATGGAGGAACGTTCATTAGCAAGTTAGCACCGTTTAATCTCGAAAAATAAGTAGCTTTGTAAGTGTTTTATATGGTATGGATCACCCTAATGGTGGCGACTGTAATTGACTTACAAAATATGAAACAATGGTGGAAGCTCATAAGATAGAATTGCCTTGACTCTCGCCTAAACGGGACAACGCTGAATTCCAATCTTGATCGAATAAAAGATTGCTAGAATGATTATCATTTTAGATGAATTGACAACTCTATTCAATGGATGATGCTTTGACTCTCGCCTAAACGGGATACTGTATCAGTTTGTTGAAAATCTTGGAAAATAAACTATGTTAGATTTAGTATTTTTATAACATATGTGATTATTTGTTATTTTCTGAATTATGTATGAATTTATTTGAACCAAAACCTTACTTCTGTTTTATTGATGTATTGTAGTGCCAATATGAATAACCCTCACCCCGATCCACTCCTAGTTAATATCTTAGCAAAAGAACTCTATAGTGTGAAAATGCATCCTGGTAGTTGCATAAACTCGCACCTGTTGATGATGAATCTGAAGTTCCAAAAGGCAAATCTACTAGGAATTGATTTATTAAGAGAACCATGGGTACAATTCATTCTTAATAGTCTTCCTCCGGAGTATAATGAATTTGTTGTTTCTTACATGATCAACAATTTCAACTCCTCCGACATGGACAAGCTCGAAGCAAAATTACGAGCCCATGAACAGAATCTGATTGCAATGGGACCTCCTGGGTTTGCAAATCTTAATCAGAGGAAAAGGATTAAGCATGAAAGCTCTAGCAAAGCTGCTTCTTCAAGTACAATTATCAAACATAATCTTCTATGTTCGAATTGTAATGAAAAGGGAGATCAAGAAGAACGACGTCCCCGACTTCTAAACAATTCAAACGAAGGTAATGCTTTTGTCTTTGAATCATGTGTTTTAGAGAACGACAAATCCACTTGGATTGTTGATTCTGGGTCTACTAACCATGTATGTTCTTCATTGCAGCTGCTTGAAACTTGGGAAAATCTGCTTCCAGAAGAGTTAAAGCTTAAAGTTAGGAATGGCGAGTTAGTGTCGGTCAAAGCTAGAGGAAAAGCCCGCATCAAGTTTCAACAAAGATTTTTAATTTTGGAAAATGTTTTATTTATTCCAAACTTTAGTAGAAACTTGATTAGTGTCTCATGTTTGCAAACACAATCTTATATATTGAATTTTTTGAGTTCTTATTGTTCAATTTCTCGTAATGGTTTTCAAATATGTGTTGCTTCCATGGAACAAGGGCTTTATGTTTTAAGACCAAATACACAAATCTCACTAAGTAGTGAACTTTTCAATGTAGCTAAACCTAGAAACCTCAAAAGAAAAGAGATTGATAATGATGATCAAACTTATCTATGGCATTTACGTTTAGGTCATATAGGCTTTGATAGACTCAAAAGGCTAACCAAAGACGGTCCATTGAAAAATATCGTCTTAGGTGAATTGCCAGTATGCGAGTCCTACCTAGAAGGAAAAATGACCAAACGTTCTTTCTCACCAAAGGGAGAGTGTGCCAAACAACCCCTAGGGTTAGTGCATTCAGATGTTTGCGGACCCCTGAATGTCAAAGCCCGAGGTGGTTGTGAGTATTTTGTCACTTTCATTGACGATTACTCTAGATATAGTTTTCTTTACCTAATGCAAAAGAAATCTGAAACATTTGAAAAGTTTCAAGAATTTCATGGTTTGGCTCAAAACCAATTAGGTAAAACATTAAAGATCTTGCGAACTAATAGGGGTGGAGAATATATGGATATGTAGTTCAAAGATCATTTAATTGAACTTGGAATTGAATCCCAATACAGTGCCCCAGGCACTCCACAGCAAAATGGAGTTGCAGAAAGAAGAAATCGCACTCTTTTGGAAATGGTTAGGTCTATGCTGAGTTATTCAACTCTGTCTACGTCCTTCTGGGGATATGATATACAAATGGCAAATGACATTTTAAATGTTTTCCATCTAAAGCAGTCCTTAAGACACCCGTAGAACTATAGAATGGTCGTACACCTAGTTTACGCCACTACAGAATTTAGGGGTGCCCTGCTCATGTCTTGAGAAAGAAAGAAGGCAAACTTGAATCACGAACTGAAGTTTGCATGTTTGTCGAAAATTCTAAAGAGACTAGGGGTGGACTGTTTTATAGTCACAAGGATAATAAAGTGTTTGTTTCTACAAATGCTACTTTTCTTGACGAAAACTATATTAAAGACAACAAACCGAAAAGTAAAGTTGTTTTAGAGGAAATGCTTTCAGATATAACTCCTTCCAATGTTCCGTCCTCTTCCACTCAAGAAGAGGATAATCCCACTCCCTCAGTCGAACCAACTGAGAAAACTACTACCAAAGTTCCTATTCAGAAAATCACCGCTCCTAAACGTAGTGGGAGGGTTTCAACAAAACCAGCTCGTTATGGCTTGGATGGTGAAATCAATATGGTCGTTGGTGACGGTATTGATGACGACCCATTAACCTATAAACAAGCAATGGCTAGTCCGCAACGGAAATGATGGTCAGCCGGCATGGATTCAGAAAAGGATTCCATGAAAAAGAACAAAGTCTGGGAATATGTAGACGCATCTGATGACTATCATCCAATCGGATGTAAGTGGGTTTAGAAGAAGAAAAGAGGCGCTGGAGGCGAAGTCGAAACTTTTAAATCTAGACTTGTAGCCAAGGGTTATACCCAAAGAGAAGGTGTGGACTATGAGGAAACTTTTAGTCCTGTTGCCAAGCTCCAATCCATCCGAATTCTTCTCTCCATAGCTGCTGCTTTCGATTATGAAATCTGGCAAATGGATGTCAAGACTGCCTTCCTTAATGGGGTACTTGAAGAAACCATCTATATGGAGCAACCAGAAGGCTATGTTCTTCCAGGGTAGGAAAAGAAAGTTTGCAAATTAAATAAGTCTATCTATGGACTTAAGCAAGCTTCTCGCTCATGGAACAAAAGGTTTGATGAAATCATCAAGACCTACGACTTTCTTCAGAATGAAGATGAACCTTGTGTTTACCAACTCAAGGAAGACCAAGTAGTATTATTCCTGGTCTTTTATGTTGACGACATTTTGATTATTGGAAACAATATCAAGAAAATGACTAACATCAAGGAATGGCTTAACACTCAATTCGATATGAAAGATTTGGGTGAGGCAGCCTATGTTCTTGGTATTCAGATTATCAGAAATCGGAAGAACAGATCTTTTGCTCTCTCTCAAACAACCTATATTGACAAAGTTTTAGAGAGATTCTCCATGAACACCACCAATGGGGCGAATATGCCTTCTAGATATGGTATTCGTCTATCTAAGGAATAGTCTCCTACTGATCCTCAAGAGATAGAGGACATGGCGAAAATTCCTTATGCTTCTGCAGTTGAAAGTCTAATGTATGCAATGTTATGCACTAGACCTGACATCTGCTATGCAGTTGGAATCGTGAGCAGGTATCAGTCTAATCCAGGACAGGAACATTGGAATGCAGTTAAGTATATTCTGAAATACTTAAAGAGTACAAGAAATCTTGTATTAGTCTATAAGGGTGGTGCTTTAAATCCCATAGGCTATACTGATTCAGATTTCCAGGCATGTCTTGAAGACAGGAAATCTACATCTGGGATGGTGTTTACTCTTGGGGGTGGAGCAGTGGTTTGGAGAAGTGCAAAACAAACTGCGATATCGGACTCGACGATGGAAGCAGAATACATAGCTGCAACAGAAGCTGCTAAAGAGCTTGTTTGGCTAAGAAAGTTCTTCACCAATATCGGTGTCGTGCCTGGAATGGAAAAGCCTCTGGTCCTACTTTGTGATAATAATGGAGCAATAGCCAATAGTAAGGAACCTCGAAGTCACAAGAGAAGCAAACACATAGAAAGGAAGTATCACATCATCAGAGAATATGTGGCAAGAGGGGATGTACTGGTTTAGAAAGTGGACACAGAAGACAACCTAGAAGATCCATTCACCAAAGTCTTGGCAGTAACTGCATTTGAAAAGCACCGTCAGAATTTAGGATTAATTGATATGTACAGATTAGTTTTATATTAGTGCAAGTGGGAGTTTGTAGGGTTTTATGCCCTAAATAAAAATCAATTTCAATGAAATCGATTTTATTCAACATCAATAAAGAAACAGAAGTATTTTTCATTCATTTGTGTATGTTTTGGTTCATCTTATCAATTGCTTGTCTATTTGATTTATAAATTCATCTGAAACCCTTTTCACATACTTGATCCTGTTTATTGTGTTGTCAACACATTGGAAAGTAAACATGACTATGTGAATAAAGATTCCTAGATTTATCAGACACAGGGTTTTACTGATATGATAATCTACAACAGAGTTTACTTGCATTTGGAGAAGTGCTATGTTCTTTCCAGAGCATTGGTTAAAGTAGAGCTCAGGTCGGGTGCATGGAGTATGCATCGGAAGGGACCGATATTGAACTTTGACATAGATTTATCAAACTTACCGTAATATCTATTCAAGTCAATATCGCCTAGTTGATCCTAGATCAAATGATCTAAATCCTGATATGATTAGGCTCAATCTCAAGAGTGTTATTCGTGTTCTTTAATTTGTTAGTTAAGCCTACTTTTGGGTCAGGGTGATACGTACATTTTGGGAACACGGTAGTGCAATTGAGTAGGAGCGCTAACATAAATATGGAATCTATAGCTTCTATCTGGCGTATAGAGAGTAAAGGATGATTTCCTTTGAGCTTGACCAAACGAAAATAAATGGTGGAGTACTCATTTCACATAGCTGAAATATCATTTATACGGGGTTAAGTGTTTTAAGGATAAAATAGATTGTAGGGTGTTACGGTAATCCAATCCCTTTACAGTGTAGATCATTCATATAGAGGATCATTGATCAAATCAGGATTATAACAATGGATAACTAATGACGTGTCTATATGGTGGAACATATAAGCGTTCTATATACTGAGAGTGCAATTCTAAGTTCTATGCGTGGATTCAACGAAGAATTAATAAGTCAGTGAATTTAGGTTATAAATTCTTGATCTGCTTATTGGAAGCTCGGTTATATAGACCCATTGTCCCCCCACTAGTTGAGACAATATTACTTGTAAGACTCATTTAATTGGTTTTGATTAATCAATTATAATTCTCAAATTAGACTATGTCTATTTGTGAATTTTTCACTAAGTAAGGGCGAAATTGTAAAGAAAGAGTTTTTAAGGCATATTTGTTAATTATGATACTTTGTATGGTTCAATTAATAAATATGATAAATGACAATATTATTTAATAATTATTTATAGTTATTAAATAGTTAGAATTGGCATTTAAATGGTTGAATTTGAAAATTGGCGTTTTTGAGAAAATGAGATGCAGAAATGATAAAACTGCAAAATTGCAAAAAGTGTGGCCCAAATCCATAATGCCATGGCCGGCCAATTTTATAGGCTTTATCATCTGATATTTTCATTATTTTAATGCCAAATAATTCAAACCTAACCCTATGTGGAATGCTATAAATAGATAGTGAAGGCTTCAGGAAATTTACACCTTAACTTTCACATCTTGTTTCCTTCAGAGAAAAACCTGAGCCTTCTCTCTCTAATCTAGCCGCCACCTATACCCTCTTCTTCCTTGAATAATTTCGAAGCTCTTAGTGATAGAGTAGTGCCCACACACAGCAAGTGATACCTCAATCATAGTGAGGAAGATCGTGAAGAAAGACATTCAACAAGAAGGAGATTGAACACTAAAGAAAGAAGAGAAAGAGATCCAGGTTCAGATCTTTATAATACTCTGCGACAAAAAGGATACAAGGGTTAGAGATCTAAACAGAAGGAGACATTTTATTCCGCTGCACCCAATGTAAGGTTTCTCATACTTTATATGTGTTTATTTTATAATCGTTTTAGAAGTTCATATTTAGGGTGTTAATCAACATACTTGTGAGTAAATCTAAGATCCTGGTAAAATAATTTCCAACAGTTGCTCCAACCAAAGTATAGATCTTTTGGGACACACTCCCCTTCTGCTCACAGTAGGGAAAGTTCCAAATGTCAATACAATCATGGCACAGTTTTTGGTAATTAATGTACCTTCTGCATTTAATGTCATGTTAGGCTAACCAGTCTTATATGATTAGAAAGAAGTAACCTCAATTTACCACTTGTGCGTCAAATTTCTAACCAAAAATGGAGTAGGTTGTCTAAAAGGAAATCAAAGGACTCCACAGGAATGCTACAACCTTAGTTTAAATAAGGCAAAAAAAAGAAGAAACAATAGACCAAAGCTCGAGAAAAGGCAAGAAAATTACAACATAGGGATCCACCCAAGGCGGGGACGAAGATATGGATCCCCACCTTGAGGAACCAAATACAAATGTTAGATTGGTCAAAGAGCTGAAAGTAGTTGAAATTAACCCTGTTATGCCGACCAGGAAACTCAAAATTCGCAAAGGTTTGTTACTTGAAATAAAATTAGCTTTGATAAAATTTCTAAGAGAAATCTTGAGATTGCTTCTAGGTCACATGAAGACATGGTCAGGATTGACCCAACTGTCATTTCTCAAGCCCTCAACATCAATCCCAATTTTCATCCCGCATAGCAGAAAAGGAGACTACTAGATAACGAACGTGCATAGGCATTAAAATAAGAAGTAAAATGGTGTAAAAATTCCATACCAATTTGGTAAAATGGTACACTATTGAAAATATTCTTAGTATATTTAAAAAAGACTATTTACTTTAAAAAAATTATAGTTTTATGTTATCAAAATTCTCACTTTTGGGCTCTGCATCACATTTATTTATTTTTTTTTTTTTGGACAAGTTGAAAACTACCACTTTTTATTATACATTAACTAAATATAACTGTAAAATAATTTTAATTGATAAATACTCTCTTTTATAATCAAAGTACCAAATATAATTTTATATAGTACTATCAAAATTAGAGTCTCTAATGCGATATGACCTATAAAATTGAATATAAATTAAAAAATAATAAAAAAAAGGATAAAAATTAATAAAAAAATAAAAAGTAATTATATAATGTAATTTCCTCATTTTCTTTTTCTCCTCGTATGAACTCCAATAACTAAAGGGAAACTTACAAAAATACTGCTTTTTTACCAAATATTTTCAAAAATACTGGGACACGGCAAACATTACATTTTTACTGTCAAAGCCCATTGTTATTTCTTTTATACTGCCCAGGCCCAATATATTTACTTTTATACTGTAAACAGTAACAAAACACAAACGGAACCTCTCCTTCGTGGTTGGGGACAGACAAATCAACACCGGAATCATAGCAACACCAGGGAAAAACCATAAAATCTGGCAAAGAGAAAAAATTACTAAATCAACAACAAATTACTGTTTTGTAGTGTTATTTTACTGTTGTTTTAATATGAAAAAAGGCCACGTAAATGAAATATTGTGAAAAATGACAGGACATGAAATCTATACTAGTTCTCATAAAGAGCAATGGACAGTGGGAAAAAGAACATAATTATTTCAAGAGAATGTGACAATGCTCGAAAACAACACAACAATACTTGAAAACAACACAGCAACAACAGAGTCATACACATTGGAACACCAATTAGAAGGAGGAGAGTCAAAAACAAGAGAATTTGAAAACGACAAATTCGACATAGTTGACTATGCGAAGCTGGTTGCTAAAAAAATGATAGAAAAACTTAAAAACAACAGTAAAAAACTAGATCCAGAAATCGACATCAACAACGCGAAGCTAATAACAGACAAACACCACCTAGAAGTTGAAAAAGGTCAGGCATACAAAGACAAGGAAACACTGAAGAAAGTTTACAGCTACTACGCAATCAAAAACAACTTCCAAAACAGTTTTTGAAAATATATTTAATTGGGTTTCAGTAAGAATTTTTTTAATATCTTCAATAACAGAGTAATAACCAGAGTTTATAACTCTAGAATGGTAGTATTCCAATCGGGTGTACTTGGATTTTCAATCCTATAAAAAAATATAAGAAAACACTACTAAAACAAAAAAAAAATAAAGAACATAAAAAAACAAGCATAAAAATACTCTGGAATGGTAGTATTCCGATCGGGTGTACTTGGATTCCCAATCCTATAAAAAATAAGAAAACAATACTGTTGCCCTTGATTTTTCCCAATATACGTGGACCAACCGAATAAGGACACGTGGATCAAGCAATGTACAATCCAGAATATTTGCTAAGTCTTTATGCTGTAAGGTAGCTTCCAGGACGTAGCTCCCGGAGAAGGCATATGGAACCCCATATGCTCCCGGAAGCTCGAAGTAACGTTAAGGCATCTCCGTGACCTGTCAGGTTTCTCCTGAGCAATCAAGTCGCATTTAATGCCGCATGGGAGGAAGCGTGTTGGGACTGCTACACGCAATAAAGTCTGACGGCACAACCTCCAACCAACAGCTACAAAGTAATGATCATTTAAGTCTAGCGACAGCTACACTGCGAAGAGTCACATCAGTCAAAAGACAATAAGGACATTCCACATAAAAACCCTACAGCACCTAGGGATTTGACCATGCATTACCCATGGTATATTCATTGGGAATGCCCAACTTTATGAATACTTACAAATACATTTGTAAGGATAATTCTGGGGATCACCCCACCAAAAACACTATAAATACCCCCTCAAAGCTCATTAAATGGGATCGAGAATCTTGGGCTGCATAAGAGCTAGTAGAGTAAATACTCACCAAGAACATTCTCTGTATTTATAAGAGTGAAACACTCCCCAAATACATTCTCTGTATTAAATACATCCATAAATAACAAAGACTCGTGGACTAAGGCTCATTAACGCCCCAACCACGTAAAAATCCTTCTCTAATTTTCTTACAGCTCTATAACTTTATAATATTTTATTAGTTGCCGAAAACCTCGGTCAACATTTTGGTGCTTTCATTGAGAGCTGAAGAAAGCTACTGTAAACGAACACTTGACTTCACAAACATGGTGGAGACCAGAAGTACTCGTCAGCCTCGCCCTCTAGAAGACGCTCAAGACCCAAACGAGGAAGATGTAGCCTCAAGAGCAGCTGAGGGTTCCGAGGAAGAAGAAGGAATTCTAGATGATGACTACGAGGGAAACCTCGATGAGTATGCCTACGACGAAGGTAGTTACTCGGAGTTGGTGCTTCTCAGACAAAAAGCTATCGATCACGAAGCCGAGATCGAAGCTCAGAAAGCACAAAACCAAAAAATGCAAGAAGTAATGCTGGCCATGTAAAAAGCCATGGAGGCGGCTGGCATTCACGTGCATCCTAAGGCAATGACTGCTGGACTTGGCAAGGAACCAGAGGCGTCCTCGCCTAGTTCCCAGCAGCAGAAGTCTAGGGAGCCTAGCCCTATAAGGTACCCTGCTGAAGGGAACCAAACAAAAAACCCTACCTCTACCCCAGGGCGAAAGAAAAAGGCGCAGGATCCGCGAAAGGTCTGCTCAGATTTCCCTAAAGGGAAAGGTCCGCAGAGGGGCAAGCCCCGAAAAGGGAGCCTTGGCCCTCAGGATCGAGAGGACCGAAAAAGCGTTTTCGTGCACCAAGAGCCCCGGGGTAGAGGAAGAAGAGGACAGAGGTGTCCTCACGTTGATCTGAGAAATCAAATCAATGGGAACCAAGGTGATCTCCGGGATCACCTTGACCAAAAAAGATACGGACCCGCGGTCTCCACGGGTACGTTAAATGAAGGAATTATGGCAGAACTCGCCATACTTCGAAAAGACATTGCCCGAGTCTCCTGAAGACAGAAAGGGGACGACTCTGACTCAGATAGCGAGGACAAGGAGCCATGTGCTAAGCACATCCTGGAGGCGGAACTCCCTAAGAACTTCAAGATGCCCGAAATGGCAGCTTATACCGGGAACTCCGATCCTAGCGACCACTTATCACGGTTCAACCGTGTCATGACGGTAATGAGAGTCAGCAATGACGCCAAATGCCTGTGCTTCCCACTTACTCTAAGTGGGTCCGCGGAGGAATGGTTCAAGAAGCTGGAACCAGGTTCCGTGGGCTGTTGGAACAAGCTACAGACCAACTTCCGGAGACAGTTTGTCGCCGCAAGAAAGGTCAACCTGGAGGTCAGTGCCTTGACTAATACCAAGCAACTGCCCACCGAGACCTTTAAGAACTATATAAAGAGTTTCTGAGAGGAAGCCTCGAAAACCAAGAAAGTTGACGACGGACAACAGCTTGCGCTTCTGCAAGCAGGCATCCGTACGGGGACTCCTTTCTGGAATGAGCTACGACGAAGGAGCCGCAGCCTTCGGGACTTCCGAGAAGAGAGTCCAAAAATATATCAACCTCGAAGAAGCCCAAATAGTGGCTTATGGAGGATACTATCCCACCGGATAGCAGGGGTACATGCCCGAGTATCGCCCTCGGGTGCACCGCCCGACCGCAACTCCACAAACAAGCGGCATACAATTCTGCCACCCCCGGTATAGTCGTGGCCGTGCCTTGGCGCCGCATCATCCCATTTCGGCAACCCGTCCGAATGAATGGGCAAACTCCTTCGCATTCGCTCCCATAGCCTAGCACCGTGTGCCCTTCCTGTGGCTCGAGGAATAAAAGGTCCTCCAAGGGCAGCACCCGGACGGGGGAGAAGCGCCAGAAAAGAGGGTACACCCCCCAGTACACTCAATACACGGAGCTGTCGGACTCCCAAGAACGTGTATACTTTGCCACTAGGCAAAATACACACTACCGGAGACCACAACCGTTGCACAAGGATAGCTCCCGGAGAGATCCGAGCAAAAGATGCGAGTACCACAACGACATTGGTCATAGCACCAATGAATACAAGAATCTCAAGGAAGAGATTGAAAACTTAATCTGGTTGGGCCACCTCTATGAGTGGATCAAAAATAGGTTGCCTCACCTTAATCCGGGCCAGGCGACTGTGGGTGTGCCTCAGGGAACACCGGGGAGTACAGCAGGAGTGTTAGCTCCAACTGCTCCCGCGGGCGACGCCCAGCACATCCCCGGTCTGCCACCCAGACCTAACGGGAGGGTAGCCATGATCTCCGGAGGTCCCCATATCGAAGGAACTACTCGCAAGGAGCTCAAACGGTACGTAGGGGCCATGAAACATAATGAGGTTTGGGAGGTTACTCAACTACCAGCTCAAAGGCCCCCGCTGATGGACCAACCCATCACGTTCACGGAAGAAGACGCCAAGACAGTGCGCTTCCCTCATCATTACCCATTGGTCATAGAGACCCCCATCGCAAATAAAGTGGTGGCCAGAGTCTTAATTGACAATGGAAGTTCCGTGAACCTACTCTTCAAGGAGGCCTTCACCGCAATAGGCTTGACGGACCGAGACCTCTCACCCAGTGGGTCCCAACTCACAGGATTTAATGGGACGACACTTATCCCAATGGGAAAAGTAAGGCTCCCAGTCACCTTGTGCCCGGACACCCCTAGAGCACATTTAAATACTGCACTTTCGTGGTGGTGGACTGCCCAACTGCTTACAACGCGATCCTCGGCCGACCAGCCTTGGTAGATTTTGGCGCAGTCACATCTATTCGGCACCTGTGCCTGAAGTTCCCTACCCAGGAAGCTGGGATCGGGACGGTGAGAGGAAACCAGGGGGAAGCAAGACAATGTTACAATGTCGCAACCCACCTGCCCGTACTAATGGTCTGGGAATCTGTTGAGCCAGAAGTGGTTGAAGAAGATGAGTTAGACCCCCGTGTGGGGTCCGAAAGAATTGTGGAACCAATGGAGGATGTCGAGGGGTTATCAATGTGCGACCTCGACTCCACCAAAGTACTCCGGCTGGGGAAGAACCTAGATCCGGAGGAAAAAGAGAAAATAATAAAAACACTGAAGGGCGCCATCGACATCTTTGCATGGCGCCAAGAAGACATGACTGGCATAAGCCCTCATATCATCACCCACATACTCAACGTCAATCCGGACATGCCGCCCGTCCAGCAAAAGCGACGCCCGCTCGACTCGGTGAAAGTCGAGGCTCTGGAGAAAGAGGTGGATAAACTTTTGACTAACGACATGATCCGCGACGTATACTATCCGGAGTGGCTAGCCAATCCGGTCCTGGTGCCCAAGCCGAACGGGACTTGGGGAGTTTGTATAGATTTCACTGATCTAAACAAAGCTTGTCCGAAGGACTGCTTCCCGCTGCCCAGGATCGACCAGATGGTAGACGCCACTTCTGGATTCAAACTACTATCCTTCATGGACGCCTATGCTGGGTACAATCAAATAAAGATGCATATGGCAGACCAAGAGTGCACTAGCTTCAGGACCGATAAGGGGGTATACTGTTACCTAGTCATGCCCTTCGGACTGAAAAATGCCGGAGCCACCTACCAAAGAATGGTCAACCGGATGTTCAAAGGCCTCTTGGGACGAAATATGGAGGTTTATGTAGATGACATGCTCGTCAAGTCCAAAGCATGCAACAGCCATGCAAGCAATTTAGAGGAATGTTTCGAGGTAGTCCAGAGATACGGCATGAAGCTCAACCCAAAGAAATGCACCTTTGGGGTCAAGTCAGGAAAGTTCCTGGGTTTCATCGTCAGTCAAAAGGGGATTGAGGCAAACCCGAAAAAAGTCCAGGCCCTCCTGAGCATGCCATCCCCCAGAAAGCATAAAGATGTGCAGAGCCTGACCGGAAAGGTAGCTGCCCTAAGCCGCTTCATCTCACGGTCCACGGACAAGTGCATACCCTTCTTCAACATATTGAAGAAGTGTCAAAAGTTTGAATGGTCGGACGAGTGCGAGGAGGCATTCAAAAAACTAAAAGAGCACATGGCCAAGCCTCCTATCCTGTCAAAACCCGTTCTCGGAGAAGACCTATTTCTATATTTGGCTGTCTCCGAACACGCGGTCAGTGCTGCCCTAGTACGGGAAGAAGAGAAAACTCAGCATCCTGTGTACTATGTCAGTAAGCTCATGATAGGAGCCGAAGCGAGGTACCCAATCATTGAAAAGCTGGTCTTTTGCCTCCTGATGGCCTCAAGGAAATTGAGGCCATACTTCCAAGCACATCCGATCAAGATACTGACCAACCACCCGCTCCGTCAGGTCCTCCAAAAACTTGAAGCATCCGGAAGGCTCCTCAAGTGGGCAATGGAGCTAAGTCAATTTGACTTGCACTACATGCCCCGAATTTCTATAAAAGGCCAAGCCTTGGCGGACTTCATTACTGAATGCAACGAAGCCGAGGCAACCGCGAATATGCCGGTACCGCCAATCCCCACATGGAGAGTATTTGTGGACGGAGCCTCCAATGAAAATGGTTCTGGAGCCGGAGTGGCAATGATATCACCAACCGGACCGCAAGCTGTGCGGCCCTACGGTTCAACTTCGCAGCTTCAAACAATGAGGCCGAATATGAAGCCCTAATAGCAGGGCTGAAATTAGCAAAAGCTATAGGAGCCAAAAGAGTGGAAGTCAATAGTGATTCCCAACTGGTCGTAAACCAGATATCAGGAGAATACCAGACACGCGGCGAGCGAATGGCCGCGTACGTATCAATAGTCCGGGAGCTGCTCCACGAGTTCACGGACTACAAAATAGAAAGAATCCCCCGTGAAAAGAATGCTCACGCGGACTGTCTGGCTAAGTTAGCTTCAGATAGCGAAATCGAAGAGTTGGGGGTAGTACCAGTGGAACGCTTGACAAAGCCAAGCATCAAAATTAAAGAGACCACAATAACGGTTGGGCAAGAACCCAGCTGGATGGTCCCCATCATAAAATACATAACAAAAGGTGAGTTGCCCCAAGAAAGGGCACTGTCTCGGAAGATTCAGTATCAGGCTCATCGTTAGGTAATGATGGATCAAATTCTCTACCGAAGAGGACTCAGCATGCCTTATTTAAGGTGTGTATCGGACCCTGAAGCTAGACAAATCATGCTAGAGGTCCACGAAGGGTTCTGTGGAGATCATACGGGAGGACCCAGTCTCTCAAAGAAAATATTGAGACAGGGATACTTCTGGCCAACAATGAAAAAAGATTGTATAGACTACGTCCAAAAGTGTGATTCGTGTCAAAGGTTCGCGAACATACCAAGAGCTCCTCCAAATGAGATCACCCTGATGACTAGTCCCTGGCCCTTCGCGGTATGGGGAATAGATCTTATTGGGTCCCAGCCAACAGGAAAAGGAGGAGTAAAGTATGCAATAGTAGCAGTAGACTACTTCACCAAATGGACGGAGGCTGAACCCATGAAGACAATAACTGCTAAAAAAGCACTAGACTTTGTTATCAAAAACATAGTGTGTCGATATGGCTTGCCTCACAAAATAGTCTCTGACAATGGAAAGCAATTCGATTGCGAGGAATTTACTGACTTCTGCAACCAACACGGAGTAGTGAAAAGCTTCTCCGCGGTGGCCAGACCTCAAACAAACGGTCAAGCGGAAGCAGTCAACAAAATCCTAAAGGTCACCCTAAAGATAAAACTGTTGGCCTGCAAAAACAACTGGCCTGAAGAGTTGCCAAGAGTGCTATGGGCCTACCGAACGACCCCCAGAACCACGGCCGGTCACTTGCCCTTCTCAATGGCGCACGGTTGTGAAGCGATGGTCCCGGTAGAAACGTCATTCCCGTCCCACAGGAGAACGACTTACGATCCAGTCACGAATCAGGCTTTGCTTCAAGAAGCCTTGGATCAAGTTGAAGAGCTCCGGGACGAGTCTCAAATACGGATGGCAGCTTATCAAAAGAAGGTGACCAAGTATTTTAACTCTAAAGTTAAAAACAGAAAATTTGTTATTGGGGATATGGTCTTAAGAAGAGTCTTCCCAGCCACCCAAGAACCCGGAGTGGGGGTACTTGGGCCAAATTGGGAAGGACCATATGAAATCGAGGATGAAATCGGCTCAGGCACTTAAAACTAAAAAGAATGGATGGAACCATTGTGCCAAGGGCCTGGAATGCCGATCACCTCAGAAAATATTACCAATAGCCAAGAATGTAACTTAGACTTTGTTTAAAGAGTTTGTACCGTCTAAATGTATACAGCCTCCACATGTTAAATAAAACTGAGTGCCTTAAAAACAAAGTTTCTATGCCACTCAGGGGGGTACTAGGGTATACCGCACGGACAGACAAAAAACAAACTAAGTAAAATATCCTGACCCAAAGGGCAGGTCAAAAAGAGTATGCACAGAAATAAAAAAGCATAAGTATAAAAATCCTGATCCAAAGGACAGGTCCAAAAGAAAAATATGTGCATCAAAAAAGATCACGTATAAATATCCTAGCCCTAAAGGACAGGTCAAAATATATACAAATGGCCCGGGGACAGGCCTTAGAAATTGTCTCCCCTTTAAATAAAAACAGCTATATAAATATTGTCTTAAATAAAAAAAAATAGCTGTATATAAACAAATATATATAAAGAAAAAAAAAGTGGGTGAAATCCTGGTTGTACTGGGTCAATCTCGGAGCGGCCTAATCGATGCGTGGAGGGAGACGAGGTCCGATGCGTGCCTCCACCATGGCATCAAGCTTTTTCTTCTTCTCCGGAATTCGGCGATCATTTCCTCAGGTTTGGGGTAGAAAGTAAGCTCGATGTTCTGGTCGTTGGTAGACCAAGCCATAAAGACGCCATCATCAAAACGCTTGGTGCACCGGCTGCAGGAAACGGGAGAAAGAAGCTCAGCTCTTTTTGCCTTCTTTGAGGCTTGTTCCTTGAAGTCCCTGAGCTCCTTCAGCTCCGCGGCCAAAGTGGCCCTAGATTCTAAGTTTTCCTGGTGAGTTTCCTCTAAGGACCTCACCTTGGCAGCCATCTCATCCAAGGCTTCCCTGGCCTCCCGAAGCTCCCGCCTAGCCTTTGTAGTGGCCTCGCCTTCCGCCCTCAGCTCCTCCTGGTGCCTGGCCTCCAGCCTATCTCTCCGCAAGGCCTCCTCCCGGATCATCGCCTCCGCCTGGGCTTCCCTCCGCTTAGCCTCTTCCTCATTAGCTTTGGCAGCGGCCTCTCGGCGCTCAGCAGCCTCCTGATAAAGCCGCCTCTCAGCAGTAAGATCCTGAAGAATCTTCCTAACTTCGTCCATGTCCCCAAAATAACACAGGACGAAGCCATGGTTGATTATGTTCTTGGAGAGAGGGCCGGCTTCAGCAGCAAGCTAAAAAATAATGCAAGTATAAGTAAGAATCCCCGAAAAAGAAAACAATAAGGGGAAAAGCAAACTACAAAACACTTACCACAGTGAGGGAGTGGCTGAGATCCTGGACTTGGTAGATGGAGTTCAAGGATGCACAAGCAGCGAACCGCTTAGGTGCACACCGGGTAAGCTGGGACGCAAACTCGCCAGTCATCTCCGCAGCGAAGGGAGCTAAGGTGGGCCCAAGGAAGCGACCGAACCAGTCCGACAAGGGGTCCAAATTTAGGTCCCACGGAAATTGGTATTCCGGGTTGTTGATAGTGTTTTGCATCTCAACCCGCAAGACCCTCCTAAGGGTTTCCACCTCAGCATACCCCCGGGAGTATTCGTCCATGGCGTAGTTGTGTTTAGCTATCCGGAGCTCCTGTCTCGCTTCATCTCCAGGAACCGGAGTCAGCACAATATTGGGAGGGGCAGTATGTTCTTCCATGGGAGAGACCCCACCATCGAGACCGTGGGCCGAAGTATCAGCTCTCCGAGGCCGCTTGGGCTCCTCCTGGGCAATCATTTTGCCTTTACGTTTGCGAATCAGAGCAATTTCTTGCTCTTCTTCACCTTCTTCAGGTTCCTCAGGAAGAGCCTGGTGCCCTCCTGCACCTTCTTCAACTTCCTCAGAAAAGCCCCATTGCTTTTCTTGACCTTCTCCCGGCAGCACCTCCTCGTCATCCACTAAGTCAATAGTGTCTGGAGGAGCACTGGAAGAAATCTTTAGAGGGGGGCCATCGGGGAAGAAGTAAAGGGAGGAGGAGCCTCAGGAGTGTGAACCCCGGCAAGTTCGGCCAAAATGGCGTCCATGGAAGCACCTGCTACAACAAAAGAAAGAAAGCAAGTGTTGGAACATCCGTGGGAAACCACCAACACTCAGATATGACAAGCAAGCTAGTCCTACCCCGACTCTCTAATTCGGCCCTAGCAAAGTTCAGAATTTTGATGCTGGCAGCATCATCTCCGAGATAGCTGTCCGAAATCCGGAACCAGCTGGATGTAATATAAGCTGAAGGGCCTAAGGGAACAGGCTCTGGAGGACCAGAACCCATCCGAGACCGACCTAGGAAATCTCCTAAGTTGGAAAAATAAAACTCCTTCAAATGGTCTCCCCACCGGGTCGAGGGCATCCTAAACCTATAAAGACGCTCGTCGAACCCTACAGGCCTAAGACTGGCATACTCGCCAACAGAAAGGACATAATGAACTGCTAAAGGAGACTTACCACCGGAGCCGGAAGTGCTGGCACCAGGAGCCCCAGTGTTCGGCTCCTGAGCTGAAGGCTGTGGCCTGGGAGCCCTTCTCTCCGCTGAGTCCCCAATATGAAGGGGCTTCCCGGCGATCGCCTGGCTCCTTCTCTCAACCGGGCTCCCCACTTGAAGTGACCTCCCGGAAGCCGCCTGGGCCTTAGAGTATGCCTTCTCCTGAGTCTTCCGGTAGAGATACTCCTGGTACTTCTTCTCGGCAGTGGCGATGATCTCATCCTGGAAGGTCTTCTCCGCGACCGGCGTACTCACGTTGGGACAGATAACCCGGGAAAGGTTAGAGTCCTCCACGGATTGGTGCGGAAGGATGAGTTTTTCCTTCCTGCAGTTCTCCGTAGTGACCAGGCCCCGACGTCAAGATTAGCCCGGTCATAAGAGGCAAAGGCCTGGGCTCTCCGAAGAAAGACCTGAGTAGGTGCAGTCCGTTCATAAGGGGGAATCCTCACCCACTCAGTGACGAGCTCCGGATGGTCCACTGCCCGGAATCCAGAGGAGAAGAAAAAACGATGGCGATACTCCTTAACATGAGTTTGCCTGTTGTACGGGACCACCCCTTCATTGGCAGGGTGGGCCCGGAACCCGTAAAAACTATCCTTAAGTTTGTCCCCCTTCTTGGGGACGGAAACAAGTTCGTAAAAATACAATATTTCTGCCGGGCGGGGAGAGCCCCATCCCCGGGCGGAATAAAAAATAAATAAGCCTGAAAGCAGGCGGTATGCTTGGGGAATAAGTTGATATGGCGCAAGGCCGACAAAAACTAAGAAATTAACAAAATAATCTTGAAGAGGAAGCATGTCCCCGGCCATCAAATGCGTCCGGCTCCAGGCCCCAAAGCCGCCGTAGTTATGATTGGGCGTCTCCGCGTCGCGAGGTGGCCGATGGTAGGTCCCTGATGTGGAAGGCTTGATTCCAGCTACCTCCACGATGTTCTCCAACTGATGGGGACAGGTTAGAGTGGAGTGAAGCTCGGCCGCCTCCCATCCGGTCGCCCGAGACTTGTACCCCTCCTGGGCAACAGGACCCAGCGAGACCTCCTCGAGGGTAGCCAGGCGTTTACCGCTCTTCTTAGATGATTTTGAGCCAGAAGCAGACATTTTTCGATTCTGTAAAAAGAATTAAGATTCCAGCAGTTAGGCCCCATACCAAACCCTAAACCAAGAAAAAGGGAATGGGGGTCCCCTAACCGCTGGAAAGAGGCCCCTCCGTACACTCCGTCATACAGGAAACTCTAGGAGGATTCCCTGGACAAGAGTCGGGTGCAATAAATTCACAGAAGACGGTATTGCGCACTAAAGAAAAAGAAAAGGCAAAAAATAGAAAGAAAACAGTCTATCTTATGCCCTAAGCGACCATTATACGAAGAACGTATGGTCTTCTACAAAAAATAACAACAAATGCGTGACAACAGTAATCCTATCACTAGAGCAGTAAACTCAAACAGATTATATGAAGGATATAAACATTTGCATTCCCAGAAATTTCGAGTACAAACCCAGAAAAGAACAAACAGATAAGTAACATCATGCCATGCATATTAATAATGAAGCAAAGGGTGCAAAGAACTTACAATAAAGTGTTGAGACTGGGGGTCCTACTGTGAATCGAATGAAGATAAGAAGGACTAACAGTAACAAACGAAGAAGAACTGGAGAAAACTGCAAAGTGTTTAAAGGTGTTTTTCTGGGTCTGAGAATTTTTCTCTCTGGGAAATTTGAGCAAAGTTGGCAAGAAATGGGAAGTAACCGAAATGAAGGAAAGGTGGTGGCTTTTATAGGCAAAGCTGCATGAGGAACAGGCGTCATCACCTACCAATCGAACGGTGGGGGAGGCGCACGATTTGAATTCTCAGAAACCAACGAACCAGATTGGTTTGCAATAAAGGCGGTGGAAACGTTTGAGTATCCGTCTGACACCATTAATGCGCCGTATAAATCAATGGGCGTGAAACGAATCGACCTCTGCAAAAAGTGAATCGCTGCATTAAAGGCCATCATTAAATACACCCTCACGCGCTCAAAGCTCGTGTCAAGAAACCAAGGAGTCAACCGGAAGCACTTGAGCAAGCCTTGTCTTATTTTTTCAAATAAGCAAGGCTTGGGGGGTAAATGTTGCCCCTGATTTTTCCCAATATACGTGGACCAACCGAATAAGGACACGTGGATCAAGCAATGTACAATCCAGAATATTTGCTAAGTCTTTATGCTGTAAGGTAGCTTCCAGGACGTAGCTCCCGGAGAAGGCATATGGAACCCCATATGCTCCCGGAAGCTCAAAGTAACGTTAAGGCATCTCCGTGACGTGTCAGGTTTCTCCTGAGCAATCAAGTTGCATTTAATGCCGCATGGGAGGAAGCGTGTTGGGACTGCTACACGCAATAAAGTCTGACGGCACAACCTCCAACCAGCAGCTACAAAGTAATGATCATTTAAGTCTAGCGACGGCTACACTGTGAAGAGTCACATCAGTCAAAAGACAATAAGGACATTCCACATAAAAACCCTACAGCACCTAGGGATTTGACCATGCATTACCCATGGTATATTCATTGGGAATGCCCAACTTTATGGATACTTACAGATACATTTGTAAGGATAATTCTGGGGATCACCCCACCAAAAACACTATAAATACTCCCTCAAAGCTCATTAAATGGGATCGAGAATCTTGGGCTGCATAAGAGCTAGTAGAGTAAATACTCACCAAGAACATTCTCTGTATTTATAAGAGTGAAACACTCCCCAAATACATTCTCTGTATTAAATACATCCATAAATAACAAAGACTCGTGGACTAAGGCTCATTAACGCCCCAACCACGTAAAAATCCTTCTCTAATTTTCTTACAGCTCTATAACTTTATAATATTTTATTAGTTGCCGAAAACCTCGGTCAACAAATACTAAAACAACACAAAAAAAAAATAAAGAACATAAAAAACAAGCATAAAAAAACACTAAAACTAAAATAATGAAATGACACACCTCAACAACCCTTTTCCCAATTATGTCTTCAAACATATCAGTTGATTGAACAATCTCCACTTGGTATTTACCCTTTCCCTAAAACTAACAAAATAAAACCAAAACAACAACAAGACACAGAGTCAAACAAACAGAAAACTATAAAATAGGACTAACAAAAAAAAACATGCAAAAAAAAAAAAAAGAGAGAGAGAGAGAAATAGGAAACTTCAACTTGAAAAAAACCCTAAAACAACACAAGATCAATACGAAAATACCTTATCAGATTTGGGAGACTTTACAAACTCTAGCTCCAACTCAAAATCAAAGTCGGAGTTCTCCACCACAAGTCGAGGGCGTTTTGCTCGAGTATTCTTCGAAGTTCCAGCACCTAGTTTCCTTTTAGCAGCAACTAGACAAGTAGGGCTAGGAGGATTATCTTTCAAATTCTTCTTACCCATTGTTGCTTGAAATTTATTTTTTGGGGGTTATTTTGGGGGCTATTTAGCAACAGGGAGGATGATGATTGGGTAACAGTCATTGTGAATAAGGGGAAGTAATATTTATAGAAGAATAAGAATGAAAATGTGGGGGGAAATGAAGAGGGAAATAATCTGAAGATGGAATAACTGAAAAAATTTGAAATAAAAAATAAACCACCCACAGATGTATAAACGCTTAAAAAAATGGATATTAGAAGAAGATGAATAGGAAACATGGGAGAGTGAGATTTTAGTAATGATTATTTAACATTTAAAAATAAATTTAAACTCCAAAAAGAAGCATACTGTCGCAAATTGACACCCCATGGCAAATCAATACTTTTTTGAAATATTTAAAAATAATTTTAAAATAAATTAAAACCCCAAAAAGAAGAACACTGTCACAAATAGTGACACCCAGACGTTAATCAAAGCTTTTTTGAAAAAAAAAATCAAAAAATGAAGTGACAAAACTCGGTGAAGACACGTGTAAGCCACAAATAATATATAAGATTTGAAACAAGGCAGTAACTGCCGAATAAAAAAAAACAGTAAAAATGTTACAATCCGCGTGTCACAGTAGAAATATAATAAATTAGAAAAAGTTAGTAATGTATGTAAATTTCCCTAACTAAAATACTATTTGAATCTCTCTATAGATCTCATCTAGGTTGGTGGATATTTTTTGGTTTTGATATCACGATTGTCCTATTGCTATTGTTTGTTTATTAATTCTCTCAAGTCCCAAATTTATTTTATAGGTTACCAATTTCTCGGTTAGTCCCAAATTTATTTTACAGGTTACCAATTTCTCGGTTATAGTTGTGGTTAATTAGGGGATTGAATACTAATCTCTATGGTTTTAGGACTTGATCTTCATTTGCATATTGGATCTGTCTTGATCTTCATTTTCATTTGTATTTTGTGTTCATTCTAGACAAGAGAATCTCAATCGCATGATGAAACAGGAGCAAAAGTTGTGAAGATTAGAGAATATGTTAAATGCTATGTGGCAATGGGGGCTGGTTGTCATGCTCAAGAATCATCACATTTGTTTTATGCTTAAAAGAAGCTGCTTGTAAATTCATATACAAAAGTGCAATTAACTTTGGGTTACTAGAACATGGACCGATAGGCTACAAGAACAAAAATGTTGCACCTGAAAACTATATTGAGAGAAGATGTTGCTTCTCAAATGGGCGCACGTGCTTCTCCAAACTAGTATTTATATATGTATGTTATTAACAGTCTACCAAACTAGTTACAGGACGAAGGAATTAACATACTTCGACTTCGTTGGGAATGAGCAGAGAAGGGACCTAACAATTTCGAGCATTATTATTTCTTTTCTGAGAAAATGTGCAATGCATATGCGTATTTATATCACAAATAGACAAAATTAATCAAAAGGACTAACTGCTGCTACCATGTATCGAGGATGGAGATTCGATTGCAAAATTATAGAGATTGGGAACCCAAGTGACAAAATTAGAACAGGTTGGGTTCACTATCTAAGTCTATTAAATTGTATTCTCTATATAATAATACAATTAGTTTGATCCCAACATTAACTAGATAAAGATATGTACATGCAGCAAATGGAGGAAAGAAAAGGATACAAATCAGAAAAGAATGTACATTTTACTGTATGTTGAAAAAGATTCAAGTACATGCAAGGCAAGATTATGTACTCAACAAATCCTCAGCTCTCATATTTGAGAAGTAGAATATGCCATCCTCAACACCTAACAATGATTGCATTGAAAGAAAAAAAAAATTTGCAAGTTGACAGATAACACTTCTAAGCATAAGTGTTGAGTTTCACCGATTTCACCATAAATCAAACTATTACCAAGTGGCCTTAAATTCACAAAAATAACATTCCATAAAGATGAGAACACCACCTTTTAGCCTCTCATTTCCGTGTCTTATCCAGAACTTCGATGTATCTCTTTGGAATCCCATATTGCTCAATCAAATGTTTTGCCAGGTCATCAATCACACCACCTTGAACCAGGACCTCGTGTCCTTTCTTACCTGAAACAAGGTGAACATTGTTATCTCAGCTAAACTTTATGGAAGATATGAAAAATAAGTAAACTGCAAAGAATAAGAAAAGTCAAGAAAATATGCAAACTATTAGCTCTGCACCTTCCTAGTTCCTGACAAAACCAGAAAGAAAGTGTAGATGATCATGAAGGCCTATGAAGCACTATACCTGGTAGTTCTGTCACTGATGTACTACAAGCAAACTTTTTCTGCAGCTCAGAAGCCAAAGACTCAGCATCCATCAAAAATGTTTCCATCCCGGAGAGTTTTGTCACCTTCTTGTTACCTTGCCTTCGTTCTGTCAATATCTGTATTGCTTTTAAACCACCTTTACGAACAACCGACTCATTCCCCCTAGTCACAACGTGATGAGCTTGCATCCGATTTATGAATGCCGGTCCTAGATCTTTCTTATGGATTTCTGTTGGGTATGTCGAACCTTTTTTCATGGCTCCTTTGAATAGTGCATCGCATAATATTGCATCCAAAACAACAATGGACTTGTTTGTTGGCTTCACAAGTTTTTCATTATCAACATATTTCTGAACAACAGCAATAGCTTCAGAAGCACTGTAAAGCTGTCCCTTATCAGCTCCAACAGCAGCATATATGGGATTTACATGAACACTTGATTTATAGATCTCTGCAACTTCAAGAATTTTATTGGAATGACTTTCATTTGGAGATTGTTCGGTGGTCTGCTCACTTTTCTCTACTTTCTGTTTATCCGGCTTAAAGGATGTGTAATCTGGATGATTGTGATTGACGGATAACAAAACAGCCTCTTTCTTATACTTGTCTTCTTTTACTGTGATCTGTACATGTATTTATATCATTATGAAGCACACATAAGAACCATTGATTCCAATTATTTTTCAAAGTATCTAAACCAAAAAAATTTTGACTTGTACTCAATAGCATTGTGCTACAAGGTTGTCAGCCTCAAGTCTCCAGTGCAAGAAAATGCAATTGGTTTCTCATTTATGCTCCACCCAAAAAACCTAAAGAAAATTTAATGTGTTTCTCATTGTGCGCTCTCCTATAAAGAGGAAAATAGTTTTTATTTCCTCTCTTTTAAATATAAAATAAAAATAAATGGGCAATTTGAATATATTCCCCAATGTGGCAGTTCAAGATATTGAAAACGAAGTCCTACCAATCTATAAAACACTTTATAAGTCAGTTGAAGCTCTTTTTTCAGGTGTTTGAGGGAATATATAAAACACTTTATAAGTCCTACCAATCTATAAAACACTTTATAAGTCAGTTGAAGCTCTTTTTTCAGGTGTTTGAGGGAATGAATATATGTCTCTCTCAACACATTTCAGATTGGCTTGAACGAATAATTGCCATAATTTTAGGGAATTAGTTTAGGGGTTTATTGTGTCTTTATTATTTGATTTGTTTTACTCTATAGGGATTATTGTACATGTTATATACACTGCTGTGTAGTAGAAATAAAATAACAGAAAAAACTTTACCCTAAATCTGTAGCCTTTGTATCAGAGCCAAAAATAAAGAAAAAGAAATTGTACTCAAACCTAATAACACCTCTGCCCTAATCGCACCATGTCAGACTTCGAGTCAGGTACAACCAAAAACAACCCCATCCAAACCAATTCCACCGTACTTTCTAACAAATCTACCGAGTCTCACTCTGTATCACTACCATTTGCTTCAATTGAGAAAACTTTCTGAGATAGTATCAATCAATGAAGATGTATATAAAAGGTCGAAGAAAAATGGGATATTTAATTAGTGAAAAGAAGGCTCCAGCAGAAACTGAAATTTGGGATGCTGAAAATTCTATGGTGATGGCTTGGCTTTTGTTAACTCTATGGAAGAAGAGATTAGCTCCAATTATATGTGCTATCCCACAGCAAAGGAGCTATGGGACAATGTAATTGAGATGTATTTTGACCTTGAAAATCAACCTCGAATTTTCCCTCATTAAATAAACCCAACAAAGACGAGTATGGTCGTCTATAAAAGTAACAAACCTTTTTTTTCTTCAAAATTAGTGGAAACCTTAGAAGGTCCCCGGACATCACTATGAAACAAATAAAACAGTTTTGAAGGATGATAAGAAGATTTAACATAAGATTTACATTGGCTTTTGGCCAATAAACAATTTTCACATTGAAAAGACAAAGGATTCAACTATTTAAATAGTGCTGGAAATAAATATTTTAAATAAGAAAAACTAGAATGGCCTAATTTATAATGCCAAACCATTATTTGATCATAAACAAAAAGAGAACTAATGCTACTAAATCCTTGAGAAATTTTATTTTCAGAAGCCTTATCTTCGAAATAATAGTCCATTAATCATTCTAGCACTACCAATCGTCTTCCCCGAACTCTGGCAATGAAAACAAAGTGGGATTCATAGAAAACTACAGAACAATTAGAATCTCTAGATAATTTGCTGAGAGACAAGAGATTGCGAGTAAGTTTAGGAACATGGAGGAAAGATTTAAGATCTATCCCCAAATTTTAATTAAACTTTTCCCTACAATGAATGTGAAATTACCATCGACTATTTTAACTTTTTGATCTCCTGAACATGTAAGATTCAAAAAAAAAATTAGAATTTTCCGTATGGTTTGAAGCTCCAGAATCTATTATCCATGGAGTAAATGATTTTTGTAACAATTTAGAGCATTTATTTCTAATACTTTGTTACCTGCATGTGCAATAGAAGCAATAGGAATACTAAATGAGGACGAGGTAGTGTTCAGCAATGCATGAAGCTGATTCATCTGCTCCTTAGTGAAGAGGCTGGACTCAGCTTCATGTGCAGAAGGGGTTCGGCCTGCCTTTCCTCTCTCTACCTTGCTTTTCCAATTTGCTGGTTTGCCATGGATTCTCCAACGGGTCTCTCAAGTATGACAAGGTTTGTTATAGAAATCACATCAAACAAATGACTTCTCATAAGTTTTCTACACGAATGGGGTGTTCCTGTTATATGCTACTTTCATGGTGGCGAGCGCTGAACTTTCAACAACAGATGTATGTGTCTTCTTTCCCAACATAACACTCATTTGACTCTCCTCTCTTCTGACTTCAGCGAATACTTCACCAATTGGAGGCAGGGGCTGCCTTGCAATAACCCCTCCCCCCACCTCATCAAACTCAACATTGAGACCATCCAGGAACTTATAGATCTGAGTTTTCTCAATCGTTTTCTTGTGGTGCTTGCTTGCCCCCTTAAATAAAGTTGAAAATCTTTGAAAAAGCTTTTGATGAGGAGAGTCACCAGCAATAGTCAACAATGGAATCCATAATTTATATGCACTGCTTCCCATAGGTACAGAGCAACTTTGCTTTCATAGGTTTTTTGAAAGTTAAGTAAATACGAGACATTTATTTCGATAAAAGATTGATTCAAGAAGTGGCCTATCAGCTAGATTAATAACTTATTCAATATAATATCTAAGGTTCTCAACAAGAGTCCAGGAAGTTTTAGGCGAGACAACTAATTATGATTTTTGTGTCCAAACTTTTAGTCGTTAAAAGTTCTCTGAATTATTGAGATTATTGGATTCAATGACTTCTGTCAAATTCCGTTCAATTTTACTAACGCGACAATTGTCCATGCACTAAATTGCGCCCCACAAGCTTTGATATCTACCAAATCATGCCTCCAAACTTTGACATGGACCAATTCGTGCCCTCTGAACATTCATCCATGTAAAGCTTCCGTTAGTAAAATTAGATAAAATTCAATTCACTAATCATAATAGTTCGAGGAGAATTTTTAATGGACTAAAAAATTCGGAGAGCAAGATTTGGTACATATCAAAAATTGAGGGATAAAATTCCTAATTAGCCAAACTTTTCTAGTGGGTAAGGTAGACAAATTTTGCATGTTAGTCTAGTTGTCAACAAAGTAATTAAGTTTAAACACCTTCAGAGCAAACGGGTGACAAGTAAAATTGACTTTGAGAAGGCAGCCACAGTGTCTTAATGTGCGATGTTTTAGTCTTCTAGAAAGAAAATAACCTTTTTAGTCATCTCGTCAGGAAGATTTTTAAGAAGAGCAAGGAGACCATTTGTTTTTAAGTAAAATTTTTATTTTTAGTTGGTGGATCTAGTAAGTTAATAATAAGCTAAGTTTGCAATGGGGCATTCCTGCACGCTACTGACTTACGTTCTCACATCAAGAGAAAAAAAGCCAAGAAACTCTAATAGTCAACAACAACAGATCAAAAGATCGGAAATAATTAATTTCAGATCAACAGATCATAATATCGCTGCTGCCAAATGTCATGGAATTAGCTCAAAAGATTGGAAACAACTTGTCCTTTTACAGCTATACCAAGAATACAGCAAGCTACACCCAACAACTAACCAGTTTGTAAGAAAGTAAGTCCTCTCCAAGGGACGGAACTTAGCTAGAAAATTTCCTACGTAATATAATTGGTTGGCTAATTTGGAGATAGAAGAAAAGAAGAATCAGGGTATTTGCTATCATGTGATAGAAAGCGATATTATGGAAACAAGTTGGAGAGAAAGAAGTTTAATGTATTGGTAACTCGTGATGAAGATGAGGATGAAGAAGCAGCTGAGATTAACCAAGAACAAGAGAATAAAGTTGAACTTGAAACGTGTCATTAAATTCAGTCATTAGGCTAACAACACCTAAAACAATTGTTACATAAGTCAAAGACCAGCAACAATTGTTACATAAGTCGAAGACCAGCAAGTAACCCATTTCTTGTCAATAGATTTGGTTAACAAATTGTTGCTGCCCGTGTTAAAGACTGAATTTTACAGGAGACTATGGGGCCAAGTGACTCGGCTAAGGCAAAAAGCATTTGTAGGGGTGTAGTTCTACAACTTTATGGTCTCAAGTAAGTGGAGATTTCTCACCATTGCCCATTGGGATTAGGCCACTCAAATGCGATGCCAAAGATTCAATAGCTTGCCACTCTTGAGATTGACATAACTAATTGGAAAATACAAATCAAGAAATTCCAATTAGGAGAAGAGTCAATTACTTTGAGAGGAGACCCATTCTTGGGCAAGCCTATGGTTTTTCTTAAAGCTGACGATGAGAATTATAGAGTTGAGGGGTCGGGCATGCTAGTGGAATTGGATAATATCCTGCTCGATAGAATAGAAACCAACAGCAAAACTACAACACCAATTACGATAATCTTTCACCAGCACCTGAATTTTAATGAAACAGTAAACAGATGAAGAAGTAGTGAGCTATTATTGAATGGAAACTAAAAGCAACAGTATGGGTTCCTTCAGATCAGTGATGCAGAGTATAGACTCAAATTCTTGCATAATCAACAAACAACACACTCAGCTCAACAAAAGCAGTTCACCCTATACAAAGAAATGACCAAAACACGCCTCCCACTCATATCAGCTGCTAAAGACACTTACCCCTCCTAGTATAAGTAAAACGTATCTTAAGTCTATCATGCTAATACACACCAGAAGTGTATCTGTTCCAGCCAAAGAAATTACTAGGAAATATGAGGGAAGTTTTATTAACAGAGCAGAAAAGTAACAAAAACTCCCTGGTTATTCAAGAAACCTGGTACCTCCCCCAAGCATAAGCTTAATGACAATAATTCAAGACATAATTTTCCCTTCTCTTTCCTCTCCTTTAATCCCTCATAACTTTCCCAAAATAAATCAAAATAGAAATAGAAAGTCACTCAAAACAAAAACAAAATAAATGAATATCATAATATTATTTAGTTCTTAAAACCAACTCAACCTCAAATCCACTCATTACTTACAATTCCTTCTAGTATAAGTGAATCGAATTGGTGGCTTATCATTGCTCGCCGCCCAAACTTTCACCTTGTCCTCAAGGTGGAATTGAAGAAACTGATGTCGCATGTTGTGATAATTCTCCCATATAGCTTCAAACAACGGTAAATCCTTCCAGTTGATCAACACCTCCAAATCACCCTTCCCATTGGGCTAAGCATGACCCAACAATTCGGTCGGTTCAACCATCAATTCCAGATTAGGACTCAATTGTGGCAGCAGCACTGGTATAGAATGAACACTTCTATGAACCCGACGAAACTGCAAGACATGGAAAACTGGGTGTATAGAGGTAGCAAAAAGTAGTGACAGCTTGTAGGCAACTTCTCCAGCCCGATAATAGCGTGAAGAAAGCTTCTCATTTCTTCAAACAACTAGGGATTTCTGACAATAAGGTTTCAGTTTCACAAATATCTTCTCTCCAATGGCAAATTGGTCATCACGCCAGTTCTCGTTTGCAGATTCTTTCATCTTTTGTTGGGCTCGAAGCAAATGCATGTTAAGATCATCTAATTGCACATTTCTCCCTTCTAACATCTCATCCACTGTAGATAGCAGTGTAGAACCCTTCTTATATCTTATCAGAGGATCGCTACCATATAAAATCTTGAAGGGAGCGTGTTTTCAAGTTGTATGAAATGATGTATTGTACCAATATTCAGCCCAAGCCAACCATCCCCCCCTTCCCCAAGATCGTGGTTTTTCACGTCTGAGGGTGATAAGCGGTACTATGACAGAGCTCTGTTCCTTGGAGCTTGAAAAGCTCCAGCCAAAAATGGCTCATGAAAACCTTGTCCCTATCGGAGATGATTGATCATGGAATCCCATGAAGTCGAACCACTTCCTTCAAGAAAACTTCAACCACTGAACGAGCAATAAAAGGATGCTTTAAAGGAATGAAATGAACATACTTAACTTATCAACAACCACTAAGATGGTATCCATCCCTTGAGACCTATACTTAACTTATCAACAACCACTAAGATGATATCCATCCCTTGAGACCTAGGAAGACCCTCAATGAAGTCCATAGTCAAATCTTCCCAAACCAATGTTTGCAAGGCCTATAGGTTGTAGCAACTTACTAGGGACACAATCAGAAACTTATTTCTTTAACAAACATCACACTCTCGCACCCAATCCTCCACCCTTTTTCTCATGCCCACCCAATAAAAATCAGATTCAATTCTCTTGAATGTTTTATCTTCGCCTAACAATAACAACTATCCATGATCTAGTGTGTAACCTACTGCCCGTTGAGTCCTTTTTGCAAAGCAGAAACAATATTAGAGAGAGACATCTTGTTCGATTTCTTGTTGCACAACACTCCAATCAATTCCTTGGGACACTAGCAAATTTTTAAGTTCCAAGGTTAATTGACCCGTGATAACGCATCTGCCACTCTATTTCCAGCCCCTGGCTTGTACTGAATTTCAAAATTGCACCCCATCAATTTAACCATCCACCTCTAGTACTCCAAAGTGACAATACGTTCTGCTCCTATAGAAATTTTAAACTTTTGTTATCCGTACGCACCACAAATCTCCTCCCTAATAAGGCCACCATTTCTAAGTAACAAAAACTATAGCCATTAATTCTTTTTCATAGATCGGCTTCAGTCTAACTTGTGCGTAAAAAGCCATAGGCCTTTGCTTTTGCATCAACACAGCCCCCATACCATACCAAGATGCACGTGTTACCATCGCAAATGGCCTTTCAAAATCAAGAAGAGTAAGCATAGGAACCATAATTGTAAAGACCGCTTAGTTTAATTTGGAAATTAGCAGTTAATCACGTTTAATTATGAAATTATTTATAGCTATTTAAATAATTTATTATACTGTTATTATTGAATTCAGAGATGCATTTTTATGTCATGTAGTAGTTTGCATAATTTTGCATTCCGGTGCCCGGTATTTTGGAACTCGGTGTTTGGCTCAGTAGAAATCACAACTTAGTATGTTAGTAGTTTGGGACGGTTTATTAGACATTGGGAATGTCGGGAATGGTCGGGAATTTAGAATTTCCCAAAAATACCCCTTTAGTGTTATTTATGTTATTTTTGAGTGGAGGGGCAAAATGACCTTTTTGCCCCAATGATATTTTGTCTTTTAGTGATTTTATTAATTGAAAATAAATGTTTATTTAGTTAAGTGTTGGCTAAAATGGAATTGATATATGTTAAGTAGCTTTTAATTCTTTTTTCAAAAAAATCAACACTTAGTCAAAAATAGAAAAAAATTTCCAAAAACCACTCTCTCTTTTCCTCTCTCTCTCGGCTGGGTGTGTGTGTGCAAGGAGCTGGATTCTTCCTTCGATTTTCAAGCCATTTCTCTTCCAATCTAAGTATTCTTCAAGCTAGGTTAGCTCCTCTTCCTTTCTTTTTTTTAAAATTGTTGAATTTTGATGAATTTAGTGTAATGCATGCATGATTTTTGAGGTTGTTGCTGCTGTGTTTGTTGTTGATTTCTGAGGTTTAAAGTTTGTTTATTTGAGTTAATTTGAGATGTTGTGAAGCATGATAGTTAAGTTGAGCAAAGTTATGAATTTTTATGCTAAAACTATGGATTTCAAAGAGAGTTGGTTATAATCTGTTGCTGTGATGTTGTGGATGTTTGTAGTTGTTTTCAGAGGCTTTATTATGCATGATTTAGTAGATTCAAGCTGGTTTGATTGCATGTTAGCTAGGTTTGCTCAAGTTTGAGTTTAAAACTCAAAGCTTAAGCTTCAATGGTGATTTTTGATTATGTGCAATCTGGGTAGTTTTGTTGCCTTAGAAATGTTCTAGGGGTTATATGGAGTAGGTCTGGAAGGTTTGAATTGATTTGGAGTTGATTTGAGCAAGATATGAAATTTTGAGTTTGCTGCCTGAGAGGAACCGGAATTCCGGTTGTGCATCCGGAATTCCGGATGGGGTTCTGAATTTCCCAGAACCGGAATTCCGGTTGGGCAACCGGTCTACCGGTTGGGGAAAATTCAGGGACCCTAGTTTTTCTCGTTTTTATGTTTTTGGGGGTATTGTCATGCTTTTTATCGATAGGGAAACTTTTAGTTCCTAGTTTAAGTCCCCGGGAAGTGATTTAGCGTGCCTCTTATAGTGTTGTGATTTTTATGGTTTAGGAGCCTGTAATCCGCCGCGCAGATAAGTTCCAGTCAGGTTGACCGGCACACCTGAATTCGGAATCCAGGTAAGATTAGTATAACAGTATGCATATGTAGATTACATGTTTAGCGTGCATGTAGGAAGCCTGTTAGATTACATTAGTTATGTATGTTGGCTTCGAGCCATCCAACCCTGTCACGTCGGTACAGGCTGGAGTATGACCAGCAGTCGGAGTATGACCGGTTCGACCGATCAGGCTGACACTTAGGTTGGTGGTTCCGTACTATTGACGTATCCCGTCGGTACAGGTTGGAGTATGACCAGCAGCCGGAGTATGACCGGTTCGACCGATCAGGCGGATATTGTAGCACGTCGGTACAGGCTGGAGTATGACCAGCAGCCGGAGTATGACCGGTTCGACCGATCAGGCTGTTACTTGTCAATAGTACCGTCCCTATGAACGTTCAGAACTCAGTACCGTGTTGGACACGGCAGTTAGGGGGACTCAGTATCGTGTTGGACACGGCAGTTAGGGTTATGATCAGGGGTATGGGCGTCTGATCATGATCGGGATTATGTATGAATATTATTATGATTTTCTTACTGAGTCTGTCGACTCACAGATCTACGTTTATGTGTAGGTGAAGGCAAGGCTAAAGCTGATGGACCGTGAACGAGCTTATGAAGATTGTACATGTCGGGGCAGTTAAGCCTGGAGCGTACGATCCTCGGGACAGCAAGGCTATTTTTGTAACTAGTCGCTAGGCGACAATTATTTTGTATAAACAGTTAACTCTTTTGTAAATGATTTTGTAATCGGGATCCCGAGTCTTTTGTAATGTTATTTTATAAGTTTAATTAAAAAGCAAAAATTTTAATTAATCACGTTTTCCATAAACCTTGTTGATTAGCAACGAGCTGCACAGCATGTTTAAAAATCACGTAATACGCCTATGTTAGTTAGGGTGTTACAATAATCATAGCTTGATTATGAGCTTCAAACACAAAAGTAGCTACGTCATTCCATCCAAATTTGTCTTTCTTTGAATGCTTTGTCAAAGGCTAAGCCATCTCACTGTAATCTTTCACAAATTTACAGTAATAACTTGTAAGTCCAAAGAAACCCCATAATTGTCTGATGTTTTGAGGTTTCGCCTTGAGAGAGATACCCTTGGAAGCGATGTCGGTTACACCGTTCAAGAAAAGAATACGAGGAATATGGCTTGAGTACTGATGACAAAATCCAACGTATTATTGCAAAAGGAAATGCCTCAACTCTGTGGGTGGAATGTTCATGGCGGGAGAGAACAAGCACAGAAGCTCACTATAGCGAGCTCACTGTTCACTTTAGGGTTGGTATTTTTTCTGCTTCACTATCATTGCACAGAGTTTGGGTGTTGTTGGGTTTTTTGATAAAGGGAAAATTAATGATTTTAGGAGAGTTTATTAAGTGGTCAAACTCCAATAATTCTTCTTGGAAATTCAGCATATTTGTTTTTCACATTCGTGCGTAGACATGACTACATAGGGAATGGAACATGGGCATTTAGCTTCAATTGGTGTGATTCGTGATATTATTCCATAGGCATGCTCTAAAACAGTATATTATAAACATGGGTCCTTTTTACTCAAGAATTAATTCTTCTATATACCATTTCTTATGGTCATTCCAAATTGTTCCCTCGAGTTTCATGCTCTGAACTAGCATCTGTTGTTTTGGTCATGTAACAAAATAGAAAGAATATCTCAATGTTTAAAAAGGCATTTTTGAGGCGCGCCTCAAGTTGAGGCGTTTAAAGATTGTACCAAGGCGTGCGCCTTGCTAAGGAGAAGAGAGGCGTACGCCTTAATGGGTGAGGCGCTGAATCGAGGCGTGAGGTGTTGAGGCGTAAGAGGCGTAAGCCTCAAATTTTGAAAGTGAAATGGGCTATTTGAGCCCCAAAAAAAAAGGCCCAAATTATAATTTTAAATTTGTTTTTCTGCTACCCAACTTAAAAAACCTAAAAACCTTTAAAAAGCCCTATAAACATTAATAAGAAAACCCAATGAAATTTTTAAGCCCAAATAAAACTTAAAAATAAAAATCCTAATTCTATCTTCTTACTATCTCCCTCTCTTCTTCACAGCTATGCAGCTGCTTATTTCTTCAACCAACAGAGAAAAAAGAAACTTGTTGCTTGCTTCCTTCAAATGTGTTCTAGGATAGTAGAATTTAGAATTCTAATTCTAAAAACATAATTATCTTTATTTTAGTTTGAGTTTTATGAAACATATCTTTCGATAAGTTTGAACTTTATGAGACGTTTAATGGTTATTATTTTTATGAGATATTTTATAGTATGTTTGAAATTTATGTGACAGTTTATTCATTCTTAGGTGCTCTAAAAGTACTGATTCCATTAATTTTTGAGGCTCACGCCTCATACGCCTCGCCTTACCAAAAAAAAACGCCTCAAGGCTCATTTGCGTTTGTTTAAACATTAGAATATCTTATTGGAAGGGTTCCAATGATCCACAAGTACATTCTTCATGTTGTTTGGCTTGCTGTTGGTGAACAAAGGGCAAGTTTCACCTCTTGCGAAGTTTCCATTGGACCACACAACCGTTGATGAAAGGAGGTCAAGTGATATTGCTTAACTAGTTTTTCAATAGAAGTCGGCTTGTTGAGAGGTGTATATCTTGATGCAGCGATCATGACCAGGTAAGAAGCTCACTCACTTTGTCTTGTTCTACCACTTGGTGCAATTTAACAACGGATACGAGTTGCGCTATTGTCCTTCACCTTGAGGACAAGCTGAAATTCGGGCAACCAGTAATGTTAGACCCCAGAATTAATTAAAAGGGTAGTTAAGTCATTGTGGTGACGATAGCTTTTAAGTGGAATAGGATCCTATAAATAAGTGAGTTTAGAAAGTGAGGATATGCAATGTATTGAGTAAAACTCTTTGCATCAAAGTAGTCTAAGGGCTCCCATCAATTGTACTTGGTTTTCTCATATATTCAATACATACTTTTTACTTGTAGAAAATAGTGAATCGAATTATCTGTTTATTTCATAGAATAGTACATATTTATATACAAAGCTAGGAGACTAGGAAATAGGAAACTACCAACAAAAAAGAAAACTACTAAATACAAGTTACCCTAATTCTTTTACACCTAATATACAGCTAATTCTCTAACACTCCCCCTCAAGCTGGAGCATAGATGTTAATCATGCCCAGCTTGTTACAAAGATAGTCAATCCGCACCCCATTCAAAGCTTTTGTAAAAATATCTCCTAGTTGTTCTCCGGTTTTCACATATCCTGTGGAGATCAGACCTTGTTGAATTTTCTCACGAACAAAATGACAATCGATCTCAATGTGCTTAGTTCGCTCGTGGAATACGGGATTCGAGGCAATATGAAGAGCAGCTTGATTATCACACCATAATTTTGCTGGAATAGAAGTCTTAAACCCGAATTCAGTCAAAAGCTGATAAATCCATATTACCTCACACACGGACTGGGCCATAGCTCTATATTCTGATTCAGCACTGGATCTAGATACAACATTTTGTTTCTTACTCTTCCAAGAGACCAGATTGCCCCCAACAAATACACAATATCCTGAAGTGGATCGTCTATCTACCTTGGAGCACTTCGCCCAACTGCATCAGAAAAACACTCAATCTGGGTATGTCCATGATCCTTGTAAACTATACCTCGTCCTGGTGCTCCTTTTAAGTAACATAAAATTTGTTCTAATGCTGCCCAATGATGAATTGTTGGGGAAGACATGAACTGACTGATAACACTAACTGGAAATGCAATATCTGGACGAGTCACAGTTAAATAATTCAACTTTCCAACTAACCTGCGATATTTCTCAGGATCTTCAAATGGTTTCCCATCACGTGTAAGATGCACAGCTGGATTCATTGGAGCATTGCAAGGTTTTGATCCCAATTTCCCTGTCTCAGTTAGCAAATCAAGTACATACTTTCTTTGAGACAGAAAAATACCTTGTTTACTCCGAATAACTTCAATCCCCAAGAAATACTTGAGTTCCCCTAAATCTTTCGTGTTAAACTGGGTGTGAATGAAAGACTTAAGGGATGAGATGCCTTCAGTATCATTTCCAGTAATAACGATGTCATCAACATACACCACTAACAAAATGATACCAACAGTTGATCTTTTATAAAACACAGAATGATCTGACTTACTTTTCAACAAACCAAACTTCTCAACAGCCTGACTAAATTTACCAAACCAAGCACGAGGGCTTTGTTTCAATCCATATAAAGATTTGCGAAAATGACAAACTCGCCCTAACTCCCCCTGAGCAACAAACCCAGGAGGTTGCTCCATATATACTTCTTTCTCAAGATCTCCATGAAGAAAAGCATTTTTAATATCAAGCTGATGCAAAGGCCAATGATGAGTAGCTGCCATGGAAATGAACAGTCGAACAGATGTGAGTTTAGCAACAGGAGAAAAAGTATCACAATAGTCCACTCCATAGGTTTGAGCATAACCCTTGGCAACAAGACGGGCCTTTAAGCGAGCAACTGTGCCGTCTGGATTGAATTTAACCGTGAACACCCATTTACACCCGATGGCCTGTTTTCCGGAAGGTAAATCAACCAAGACCCAAGTACCATTCGCAACCAAAGCATTCATCTCTTCTATCATTGCAGCAAGCCAACCAGGATGAGACATCGCTTCTCGAACAGTTTTAGGAATAGTGATAGAATCAAGAGAAGCAATAAAAGAACAAGAAGAAGAGGAGAGATGATTATAAGACACAAAAGAAGTAATAGGAAAAGTACACTGACGTTTACCTTTACGTAGTGCAATGGGAAGATCATCTGAGATGTCCAGATCTGATGACGAAGATGCAGGTGCAGGACATGAAACAGGAGGTGGAGGAGGGGGGCGCCTGGTGTACACTATAGGAGGCCGAGGGAGTGGTGGAGGTGGTAGAGGTGGTGGAGGTGTAGACATTGTGGGGGTGACGACCGAGGCAGGTGAAGGAACAAGAGACCCGTCAGAACATGGAGCAGGCGCATAGGATGTGACAGAATAAACCAACAAATCATCATCCTCCCCCTGACTAGTAGAAGTAGTGGAAGATGAAAAATAAGGTGTATTTTCTATAAAAGTAACATCAATAGAAACAAGATATTTGTTGAGATCAGGACAGTAATACCTATACCCTTTCTGAAGACGAGAATAACCAAGAAAGACACACTTTAGTGCCTTAAGGTCTAATTTGGTGACAGATGGACGGACATCGCGAGCAAAACAAACACTACCAAATACTCGCGGAGCAACTGGAAATAATGACTTATTAGGAAAAAGAATTTTAAATGGAATTTCACCATTAAGAACAGAAGAGGGCATGCGATTAATAAGAAAGCATGCCGTGGAAACTGCATCGGCCCAAAAAGGTTTAGGGACTTTCATTTGAAACAAGAGAGCACGTGCAGTTTCAAGAAGATGTCTGTTTTTACGTTCTGCAACACCATTCTGAGGTGCCGTATCAACACAAGAAGTTTAATGAAGCATGCCATTAGAGGTCATATAAGATTGAAATTGAGCAGACATGTACTCTTTGGCATTATCACTTCTCAAAGTACGAATAGATACATTAAATTGAGTTTGAATCTCAGCACAAAAAGCACAGAATATAGAAAACAACTCAGAACGATTTTTCATTAAATATAACCAAGTTAAACGAGAATAATCATCCACAAAAGTAACAAAATACCTGAATCCAGGTTGAGACAAAATAGGAGAAGGACCCCAAACATCAGAATGAACTAACTCAAAAGGAACACTCGCACGTTTATTGACACGTGGACTCAAACTAACACGATGATGTTTGGCAAACTGACATGACTCACATTCTAACGAAGATAAACTACTATATTGGGGACACAGTTTCTTGAGCAAAGGAAGGGATGGATGACCTAAACGACAATGAGCCTCAAAAGCGGAAGCAACACTCGAACAAGCAATAGAGGTTGGCGGAAGTGGGTCAAGAACATACAAGCCACCAGATTCATGTCCTTTACCAATAATCTTCTTCGTCATAAGATCCTGAAACAAACAATGATCAGGAAAGAATGAGATGCAACAATTTAGATTACGAGTGAGTTGACTAACAGAAAGCAAATTAAAGGACAAATCAGGTAAATGTAAGACTGATGATAAAGATAGCATAGGTGTAGGAATAATAGTGCCAGATCCAAGAACAGACGCTGTTGACCCATCAGCTAAGGTGACAACAGAAGTGGGACTGTGAGACTGAAAAGTGGAAAAGAGACGGGAATTACCTGTCATATGATCTGTGGCACGGAATCAATGACCCATTTCGAGGATTTGGAAAGAAGGCATGCATTAGAGTTACCTGAATCAGCAATCGCAGTGACAGAAGAAGATGAAGACTTAAGTGTTTCCTGATACCTTGAGAACTTGGCAAATTCATCAGCAGAAATAAGGACCGATTTGTCAGATGCATCACTAGTGCTTGCAATATTGGCAGAGTGTTGTTGTCGATTCTTAAATTGTAACTTCCTACACTCAAACTTGGTGTGGCCTGGTTTCTTACAATAATTGCACATGATGCTCCCAGAATTTGGTGTGCGGTTATCAGGTCCTTGTGAATTACCTCCTTTAAATCCACTTGGAGTAGAGTTTCTTTCTGGTGCAGAATTATTACGACTCACCAAGGCGCTATTAAGAGGAGTTGAAGAGGTAGTCTCTGTGCGAAGAACACGAGTAAACACATCTTGTAAAGAGGAGACATCAGAACCAGAGAGAACTTGTGACTTTGCAGAGTCAAATTCAGATGAGAGTCCTGCAAGAAAACTCATAATAGCCATCTGTTCTCGTTGGCGCTGTTGAACTTTTACATCAGGACTAAAGGGTAATAGCACATTAAGTTCTTCATATGTTTTCTTGAAAGCCATAAAATAATTCATAAGAGACTTATCTTGTTTTTCCGCGCGATAAAAAGCTTTGCAAACATCATATATGCGAGAGATGTTGTCTTTGCCAGAATACAAAAACTCCAAGTAACCCATTAGTTCTTTAACCAATTCACAATGATTAATCAAACTAATTACCTCATTATCGATAGAATTTCGAATTTGAAGGAACAAGCGAGCATCCTCACGGAGCCATATTTTCCTTGAATCGTTTGTTTCTTCAGGAGGATCGTCAGTCAAGTGATCATCTTTGTCAATACTCCTCAAATACAGTCGAATCGTCTTACTCCATTCCAAATAATTCGAACCAATCAACTTATGGTCCGTGATTTTAGACATCACGGGAACCACATCAGAAACAACGATTGACTTCGAATCTGATTTTATCTCTGCCATAATCTCGAAACCAAAAAAAAATTGACAGAAAAAAGGAAGAGAACAAACTCAAAGGAATAGATACCCAAACACAAAGAAGACAAAAGTATCAAACCACAAAATGCGAAGAACCGCCGAAAACCGAAGCAAGGAGGACGAGAAAGGAGCAGGAGTGGGACGGGCGTCGACCGACACCGGAGAAGACGCCGGACGCGCCCTCACGCGCCGGCGCGTGGGACGGTTGGCAGCGGCGGACGACGGCGCGTGGGCCCCACGCGCGGTGAATCTGGACGCCGGACTTTTGGGTTTTGCAGTCCGGCGGCTGGGCAGTCTTCCTATGTGGGCGGTGAGAAAAAATGGTCACTCCAAATAGGGTTTTCGAAAAAACAACCCTAAACTCAAACCCTAATTTTTATTTTATTTTATTTTTTTTTTTTTTCAGAACCCTAATTTCGAATTTCGAATTTTGAATCACAATGCTCTGATACCATGTAGAAAATAGTGAATCGAATTATCTGTTTATTTCATAGAATAGTACATATTTATATACAAAGCTAGGAGACTAGGAAATAGGAAACTACCAACAAAAAAGAAAACTACTAAATACAAGTTACCCTAATTCTTTTACACCTAATATACAGCTAATTCTCTAACACTACTGATTGGCTATTATTTTGCTACTGTAATACTGCTACTATTGTTGTTGTTTGTGCTATTTGCTACTGGTTTGAGTGATTTAGTACTCGGTTCTTATCAGACGATAAACCCAAAACAATGGAAAGATGACAAACATGGTCGTCCAAGCTACAGTTGTATACAATCATCAAAAAATACCATAACAAGCCAACACAAATATAGGCAAAATACCTCATTCATCGTTGCCTAGAATGTGGCTAGAATGTGGCTGGAGCACTGGCTAAACCAAAAGGCATTATAAGAAATTCATAAAGTCCATGGGTCCTAAACACTGTTTTGGGCACATCTTCTGGTTGAACCTGAATTTGATGATAGCTGGATTTGAGATCGAGCTTTGAAGAAATAATTGCCCCATGGAGCTCATCCTAAAGTTCGTCAATAACCGGAATTAGAAACTTATCTGGAATTGTCTTCCAGTTCAAGGCCTGATAGTCCACACAAAACCGCCAACTTCAATCCTTCTTGCAAACCAACAAAACAGGACTATAGAAAGGACTCACAAGGGGTTTGATGATCCTTGCCACCAACATCCCTTTAACTAACTGCTGAAGTGCATCTTTCTGCACTTTGTGAATACCTATAAAATCAAACGCTTATTAGGGATGAACCTTCACGTAAGACAATAGCTCACTGCCCCGTATGGGTGGTAACTCCATAGGCATCTCAAACACGCGATTGCCTTCTTGGAGTACTCTAGAAATTGCAGCAAGAGCTTCCTGGTCTTCTTCTGGTTTTGCAATCTCCCCCAACTCAATAATCATTGCTTGACCCTCGTGTTTAATCAGTCGCGTCATGGCCTTAAGTGATACTCAGGTCTTGTGCAATGTTGGGTCTCCTTGCAAGCGCACTGCTATGTTACCCACAGTAAACTTCATTGGATGATGGGTCTTGGTGCTTTGGTTCCTGTAGCTTCGCATCTTCTACACTCTCCATGGAATTCTTCCTCACTTTCAAATGCATCTTGTAACAATAACACTTGTAATTCTTTCTTTTTACATCAGTGTCTCGGTGAATATTTCTCATCACACTCATAACACAGACATTTGGCACATTTCTATTGGAGCTTTGTCTCTAAAAAATTGACGGTACCTTGAGTCTTCTTTGGATGAAATTGTTCGAGGGAAATAAATTTTCTAGGCTGGATTTGCAGAAGTTGCACTTAGCTAACCTAAGTTACAATTTGTCTCTACACGTTGGGCCCAATTTCTGTTTTGATCCTTTGGGCTAATTCCATGTCTTGCTCAAGTAATGGCCCAAGGACAATAATGTCATGTCTTGTTTCAGTTTGGAGCCCATTTATGAAAGTAGACTCCACTCCATAACTGGTTCGATGATTCCCTCCAGCAATGAAGCCAAAAGCTCCAAATTTTAGCGATAATCTCCCACAGATCCTTCTTGAGTTGATGCCTAGAAGTCACTAACTATACATAGATCCCGATGGAGGAAGACGGAATCGATGTATCATCTACCCTTCAATACAGTCCACATCCAAAAAGGTCCCCAACGATTTTCCTACAGAAACCAGATCAGCGCTTCTTCCACAAGACTCATTACAGCAATTTCTAAACTTTTAGCATCAGTCATAGGATGGATAGAAAAATATCTTAGTCTTGAGAATCCACCCATTCGGGTTGTCACCATCGAAAGTAGAGTTCAATTTGCCTACGTCTGATGTCCCCTCTGGTTGATAACCGCCAAAACAATTGTTGTTGTCTTCCATCTCAATCCCCTTGTACCCAGGCATCAATCGTGGTTCTTCCCCCATAATCAGCGTCTTTCCAGTCGCCAATAGTTGCTCCCGACCATCCAACAACAAGTGTTAGTCGACATTCCTGAAGACGCATGAACTGTTCGGGACGACTCACCAAGGCAGGCAACCCTTTTTCAATCACAGGTAGTTTCTATAATTCCTGACATATTGCTCGAATACTAGCAATCACCTTTTCTTCCATTGTATCCATTCGAATTTCCATCCAAGTCATTGCTTTGATACACACCAGTAGTGTATCTGTCCCAACCAAGGAAATTAATAGGAATTATGAGGGAAGTTTTATTAACATAGCAAAAAAGTAACAAAAACTCCCAGGTTATTCAAGAGACTTAGTACCTCCCCCAAGCATAAGCTTAATCACAATAATTCAAGACATAATTTTCGTCTCCTTTAATCCCTCATAACTATCCCGAAATAAATTTTAAATAAAAATAGAAAATCACTCGAAACAAAAACAAAACAAATGAATAATATCATAATATTATTTCATTACCAGAAACTCAAACCCAAATCCTCTCATTACTTACGATTCCTTCTAGCATAAATGAATCGAATTGGTGGCCTATCATTACACCAGTGGGTGGGAATTCATTAGAATTCTTAGGGAGGCTTAAGGTATCCCCAAATTTCCCCTTCTATCTCTATTTCTTTGTATTTAATAAAATTTGAGTACCAATATGCACGGCTGAATAGCCATTTTCATATCTAAGTTCCTATAAGAATTGAATCAAGCGACAACTTCATAAACAAGCTCGACCCAAATACCCAAGTTCCTCGAGGCCTTTAAGGATTTCAAAGACACTTTAAACACCAACCAAATTACCTCCTTCTTCGGGTCATTAAATTGAATCATACTTAACGAAGGAAGGAACTCCAATTTATGTAAGGCCTTATTACTTATAGTGATGTTTTCATCCATCCTTTCATGTATTTATTTCATCAAATTGCAAGATCGATATTTGAAAAACATATATATACAAAAAGAGTTAAAATCTCAAACAATTTCTATTCGAGTCTTGAAATAAGAAAATTAGTACATACCAATCCTCCAGAAGATTTAGCTAGTAACCATTTTGAAAGTTTCTTATGTGATGATTTCTTGATGTCTAGGGTGATGCCCGAGGGTCGACATGGTAATACATGGTTTGACCTAACAACCAAACAAAAATCATAATCAATTGTTGGAGAACTAAGGTAGCTTTCGATTGGCAAGAATAAAAACATAGGAATAGGAATGTGAATGAGAATAGGAATATGAATGGAATGGAATAAAATTTAAAATGCATATCAAAATTGATAAAAAAAAAATTATTAAATTTTTTCTCATCATGCATTAGAATGCTCTTTCTTTCCATTTCAAAATGGAATAGTCATTCCAACAAAATAGTGGAAAAGTCATTCCAATGGAATGAAATTCCAATACTTTAATATATAACCAAAGAAAGGAATGGAATAAAAATTGTTTCCTTTCCATTCTATTTTATTACCTTCAACCAAACGCCACCTAAGTGACAAAGTTAGAAAAGAACAATAGATTCTTTGCCCCCTGCCATCGTGCCATTGAATTATTATCGGCGTTAAAAATGCTTTCCAACTTTAAATGTTACTTTTAAAGTAGTATTATGTTAACTTTTATCAAATTCAGTTTTTAAGTTGCTAGTGTGGCATGTTTTTCCAAAAATAAATTTTTCACCTAAGCAAAGCTAAATAAAATAAATAAGAATGTTTCCCCTGAACTATGAATCGAGTTGATTGATTCAACTTAAGACTGGTGTTTTCATGTTTTGTCTACACTAGAAGTTAAATTTCAGGCAGGTATCTTAGCGATTTATTTGGCCATTCAATCTGAGTGGGTGAATCTTGCTTTCTTTTCGGATTGTAGGCAGCCTTGAGAGGCTTTTGCTGCGCAGAGGTAGCCACTGTGGGAGCTGGCTGCTTTGTCTTTGTCCTTATTTGCTGGTTTAGACTGTTTGGTTGAATTATTTCTTGGATTTCTAGAGTAAAGAATTCAGTTAGACTGTCTAATTTTCTAGTTGTCCTCATCTTTGGGAGTTAACACTCTTTGTTGTTAACAAGCTTTGAGTTTTTGTTCTTGGAATAAATTTTTTTGTTTAGCAAAAAAAAAAAACTGACCCTTATAGAGTTTTGCTCCCTAGACGTTCTTTTTTTTGGCCAAAAATTCTCTAAACTATTCAAATTGTTGCAAATATTATAAGGTCTATTCAAATTGGCCAAAAAAAACTGACCCTTATAGAGTTTTGCTCCCTAGACGTACGAAAGAATCTTATCTTTAGCCCATGTTTGCTTTGAAAAGTCTTTCTTTTCGTCCTCATTGCTCTACATTTTTCCCTTATCATTTATGCGGTATACAAACGAGACCGTTCAAATATTCTTCTTTTCTTTTTTTTTTTAATTTCATTTTAACTTTTTAAATGTTTTAGTTTCTTATTCATTTAATTCCTTTTATTTTATTATTTTAAAAAAGATTCTTTGATTTCAATTAATATTTTTATTTTTTTTGACACATAATCAATGACATAGATGTACTGTACACATCAGTTTGTACAGTAAAATGTGTCCACCGTGTCATGCCACATCAGGTGCTTAATGTAAAATTAAAAAAAAAAAAATTGTAACAAAAGTCCTAATACTATTGGTTAAAGTTGAGTGGCATTTTTAACAACTTTAATAATTCAAGGGGTATAATCTTATTAGTGACAGTTCATGAGGCAAAATACCTATTTATTTATAAGAAAATACATAACAAAAATGTTACATAAATATCTAATTTAAGACTCTTAAAGATAAAGACATAGAATAGAAGCCTAGGATGATGTTAATCTTACCATAGGGTGCTTCCCGGCATGGGCAAGTCTTTTACGGTTGTATGCAACGCTTGCAAAAGACACTTGTCCAAAAGCATGTCCATATCCTCCACGGACAAAGGATGTTGGTCCTCTGCAATTGACTCATCACCAGAAACATTATCTGTTACCTTCACATTGGCCAAACTTAACATTATCTCTTGTTCAGCTGTTTTCTTTACAGCATCAGGTACAGATTGATCATCAGCAGCATCAACAGAGTCTCTCACTTCTTCATCATTTATTCCATCCCATTGATTATGAAAAGAATTGGCCGTGTCATCATCATATGAATTTGATGTCTGACACAATGAAGATGAGGCAGGATCCTCAAACACAACATCCTCAAGAAATCCTGCATTGGGCACATAGTGGCCTTCTACTGATTCCCTACCAAAAGGTACCATCAGAAAGTCAATGAAAGCAATGAAGTAAGCCAGTTTTTCCAATACTCATTTTCAATAGATATAATAGGAAAGAAAGACACCCAAAATACTTGCCAGAGTAAATCACGATAATAGTGAGTAATTTTCAATGCCTTTCCTCGCAAACCGGCTTTTAATGCTTCGGTGCTGCTCATTGTGGTACTCCCAACCTTGAAATAAAGTCCCAAGAAGAAAAGAAAATCTTAATCGAAGCTCAGAAACCAGTTTGAACTTAAAGCAATATATATTCGCACAAACATAATTAGGCTTACTGCGATTGGAGCAGGGTTGCCAGGAACTTTTACTGCCCATATTTCACCAGCTGAAAAGGTCGGCAATCCTTCAGGAGGAATGCTAATACCGGGAAACATGAGATCCGCCCCACCAATCACATAACGAGACACCTCACCCCCCTTCAGCAAGAAACTAGGCAACAGATTTGGAACCTTCCACAGGGCATAAACTGCCATTATTTTTAATATAAGATATGAATGTCAAAAAAAATATATCTATATCTATATATACATATACTTATCCACCGAAATTAACAAAATAAATATGGCGAATAGTGGCTTACCAGTTGGGAAAACTTCGGTACCTCTACCATCAACATCGAAAAACATAGGAAGCCCACCTTCTACCCCATAAACAATAACTCGATTTTGGAATTTGTCGACTGTAATCTCTACCTACAATTTGGTAAAATACTATTTTCGATAAAAAGCAACAAGAACAACAACAACAAAAGGTGTTTTCTTTTTTTTTTAATCCCTTACCTTAGGAGGCAGTAACGAATCCATATCGGGATCGGAAGCAGCAGGAAACCTGTCCTTGATGGTCCTCTTAAGCTTTTTCCTGTCAGCACCAGATAACCTCTGGTGTGACTTCAGCTCCATGGACTTCTTAAACATATTTACTTTCAACTAAACTTAGATTCTATTGAGAATGAAACAATGAGTAAATACCTAAAGAAATGCCTTTGTTATACCTACGTCACACTGCTTTCATTTGCTCCCTGTCTTAGCCTCTAGGGATTTTCTAGATGGAGACGGCAATGCAAGCTTCTGGAAATTATAAGCCCAAATTACATCCATGTCCTTTTCGTTTTTTTTTTTAATTTATTTTTTTTTAACAAAGTTTTTATGTTAATTTGTAATTTTTTACCCGAACTTTGACAATTACCAGATCGTGTCTCCTGAACTATTTTTGACGTTAAAAATTCCCCCTAAACTTTTGATAATGTTAAATTTGTGGTATTCGATCTTCCGTTCATTTTAATGACGGAGTGTTGACATGGCTCCTATTATGCAGTCCACGCAATTTGACACGTGTAATTTTTTTTTTTTTAGGTTCAGTTTAGGGTTTTCAAACCAATTTTCTCCACCACCCACGAGCAAAACATCCCCACCACCACGAGAAGACGACAAAATTCCCCCACTTCCACCGCCATATTTTTGGGTCTTCTTCTCCCTCATTCTCTTTCTTCTTCTCTGTCATTCTATTTCTTCTTCTCTCTGATTCTATACCAATCGGTGTGCCCTTTCCTCCATTCTCCATCATTTTTCTTATGAAACCAAAGAATTTCGCACTCTAGCAACTCAGTCAATAGTGGTAGAAGGTATAAGGAAGAGATTCAATGGAGTAGACCCATCTGTGGTTGTGGGTTTGAATCTGTAATCCGCACGTCAAGAACTGTTGATAATCTAAACAGAAAGTTCTATGGCTGCCCAAATTACAAGGTTAGAGTTTTTTTTTTTTATTTATTTTCCAATATTGATATTCAAGGTTTCAACTATTTCTAAAATTTATCCTTCAAATCCATGAATTAAAAAAGATTACTTGGTTTTCAACAAAATAGATAAATAAATTTGTGAGTTTTTTTTAAAATTAATTTTCATTAATCACTTTAATAATACATCAACACCAGCACCTGCAGAACACTACTGAAGAACATTGCTGTGGTGGTGTGGGAATTGGCAGACTGTTTTTAGCCACTCACAAACTGTGGTGATGTGTGGGAATGGGCAGGTTGTGTTGTGCCAGCTTATAGGTGCTCGTTAGACTCACTGATGGTTGCTCATTTAGGAGAAAGGGAGACTAGATTAGCTCATATTTTGTGCTTGCTTGATTAGGGTGAGAGCAATGTGCTTGAATGTGAAACTATAACATGCCTTGAAACCTAACCAGCTGAAAATATCAGCAACAATTTCTTTGAATAACAATAATCAAACTAAAGATGCTTGTTATACTTTATTAATTGTTATTGTTTTTTTTTTTTGGCAGAATAAATTGGATCGAGGATGTAATTTCATTATGTGGATAGAGGCAAGTGGACGAAGAAGTAGAAATGATTTGAGCGGCTTGTTTAGAAGGTTGGGGGAAATTGAGGCCAATGTTGAACAGTTAGAGCTTAAGATTCAAGGAAGAGATGAAGAAGTTGCTAGAATAATTAAGCTATTGAAAAATGTCAAAATTTGCTGTATGTGTTTGTGTTAGAATATTATCTTTTCTATTGTATATGTTATTTAGTGTTTAACAAATGTAGATGCACAATTTAACAGTATAAGAAATAGTGTAAATTGGCAATGTAGCTGCACAAGTGTTTAACAAATGGAGTTCAGTTTGAATAGTTGTGTAAAATATAGGTATCACTCTTTTCTCTTCTCTATCATTCCTTTTCTGCTTAAGGTTGTGTCATGTTGTGTTGTGTGTACAACACTCCTAGGTTTCACCAAAGTGAGATTGACTTTGATTTTTTTCATATTGACCTCACATTAAACTCATGTATTTAACTTCCATAATTTATAGAAGATAATGAATTAATCTTTTGATTATAATGCCATTAATTTGCACTATATACATGTTCATGTTTACATATGCTTTCTTAATCTTCATTTTTGATATGAAACTGAATTAAGAAATATTAACTTAGTACTTATGGAGAAAAGTATAATAAAATGTGCATGAATTCAATTATTAATGATGTTCTTTCAAAAATCATATTAGTTGAAGAAGCCCCTTGAAAGTATTCTTGAGGTTGTCTCTACAAAATTCAAATATTAAAGAAACAAAACTGAGAACAAGAAGTTGATCTGAATTATACTAACATGATAGCTTGTATGGTTCATTTTTCTGCAGATAATGATAGCATTTTTGGTTGCATATTTGCATGCTTCGCAACTACTTTTCTTTCCTTAAATTTCTGATCCTCATCACTCGCGGTTAATCTCTACTTTTAAGGTCTTGAGCTGATAATGAAGCAAAGTTATTGAAAGAAGAAGGACCATTTGATTCTACCACTAATTAATGTGATTTCCATTGTGCAAAGTTATGGTTCATTTTTCTTGTTTGTATACATATATATAAGCCAATTCTCTAACTATTTTAACTAAAGTCACATCAGCTGAACCAACTAACATAACAGCTCGGCCAAGTTGTCATGCCAATACTCGAACCCTATAAATATAAGCAGTTTGGATTATTATTGTTCTAACTCTTTTAATGTTGAGCAGTAGATGGTGTAATAGTAGAATTATGATAATGAAAATTCAAAGTTCAATAAGAGATCTCTTATGCTTACTGGTTATAGCTCAAACAAAATAGTGTGTTGCATGAATTGACAATCCATATATAGATCCATATATAAACTGTTTTCGTTGCTACATATGTGAATTTATACAAATTCACCAAAAAAAGATCCAAATTTATCAAAAGAGATTTATATATTAACTATTACTGTTCCAACATATGTGAATTTATACAAATTCATCAAAATATATCAAAATATGCATAAGCCCTGCTCATATTCAAAATGATGCCTAAAATCTTGAGCATCCACTTGGCTTTAACTACTTTATCTTAGTGTTCAATCTTTGCTAGTTATATGAATTTGTACAAATTCATCAAAAGAGATTCAAAATAATGCATAATCTCTGTATACAAAATGATGCATACTTCTTGAGCACCCACTTTGCCCTATCTATTCATTCTTAAGCACCCATTCATAGCTACTCTACTCTACAAATACATAAAATATAATTAAAAGCATCTCAAATTTTGTACATATTTATAATTGGATTAATTTTTAATGTATGGTACCTATAATTGTTCATTTCTATCTTGTACAGTTCTCTTTGGGCTGAAGAGCTAACTGAAGCTTGAGACAGAGGATTGTTGTTTCTCCCATAAGTACCAAGATCCTTTGGTTGAGTTTTCTTTGCCTACACATAATCATAAAAACAAAAGTCCTTTAAAACATGTAACACTTCTGCAATTATCAAATTCAACAACTAAACTAAACTAACTATTGATAGAATAAAATCTGTAGGAGAATTTGACACCAAAAAAAAAAGTAGCAGTAGATAGTAGCAATAGCAATACACACAATAAATTGCACAATTCAACTGCTTAATATCTAATATCCAGTTGGTTTGTTTAAGTAGATAGTAGCAGTAGTTAGAGAATAAATTACACAATACACACAATAAATTACATTAGATAGTAGCATAGTAGTAGTAGCAGTAGATAGTAGCAGTAAATTACACACAATAAAAGCACTCTCTGTCGCCAAGCAAAACAAACCATGGGAAATTAAAAGAGAAAAAAAAATTACAAAAATATTAGGTAAATAATAGTAAAAAGACAGTGACAAACCCACCTTCAAAATGCATTCACATCATATACAAAAATACACAATAGTAGCAGTAGCAATACACACAAAAGCTGTCTTGTTGCAGTAGCAATACACACAAAAATACACAACAGTAGCAGTAGCAATACACAATAGATAGTAGCTAATTAAAGACAAGATAAAGATTATAACCAAATAATAGTTGCAGTAGTTAGAGAATAGTATAGAATTACTCACAGAAGTTGTCTTATTGCTGCCACATGTCCTTAAATTGTGCCCCTTGCCACCACAACCCGAACACTTAATTATCACATATTTTCTCTTCAATTTCTTGCCCAAAACAAGTTCTTGAAGTTCAAGTTTTCTACTTTTCTTTGGCCTTCCTGGCTGCTTCTTATGAACTGGATTTTTCATTCAAATCTTGACACTCATCTTGATTCCGAATTGGGAAAATCTGGTAAGAGTAAGCTTTCATATAATATTCTTTTTTGTACCACTTACTCACATACAGCTCTGGATCCTGTTTATTGTGCCAAATTGCAGCCACAGTATGGCTACATGGGATCCCGGTAAGCTCCCATCGCCTACATGAACAAACCCATGACCTTAAATCAACAGAGTAAATATTTCCATACATGTTATGGATTTAGTAAATCAATTCTCCTGATTTGGTGGGCAAATGGGATCCAGCTTCCTCTTTGTTCTTTTCAATAATTTGTACTGCTTTTGGTGAAATGTTAGAATCCCACATGAGCACAGATTGTCTATGTTTGGTCATCCTTTGCATCAAGTACATCCTTATTCGCTCTAGCATAGACAATATTGGTCTTTCTCTAGCTGCAAGTATTGATCGTGTCCCATTAAAACCCTCACACATATTATTCAGGAGTATATCACATTTAGGGTGAGTCCTAAAGTGTGATTTAGACCAATGACTTGGACCTGCAACAATCAACCACTCATAAGCCTCGTTACTGATCTTTTTAATCTCCTCCATTGCAACCTCAAACCTTCGAATAGTTGGTTCTCTAGCAGCCTTCCACAAGAGGTCTTTTAGAGTTTTATCCTTGAATACCTTGATAAAAATTTTCTCCAAATGCCTAGCACAATGACGATGTTCGGCTTCGGGTACCCCTTCATCCCACATACCCTTCAAAGATTGCTCCAATCCTTTTTACTTGTTCGTGATAAAAGTCCAATGGTTGGAGTTCTCAATTTTCAAATCTACCCTCAATAGATTTAGAAACCAACTCCATGAATCTTTGTTCTCTATTTCCACCACGGCAAATGCAACTGGAAACATTTGGTTGTTCCCATCTACTCCAATTACTGTCAAAAGCTGACCTGGATGTACACCTTTTATATGACAATCATCCAAACCAATAACAGGCCTGCAACCCTCATTAAAACCCTCTCTTAACCCAGAGTAGCACAAATATATCCTCTTGAACCGTGGAACCCCATTCTCAACATTTTCTGTCAAGAATTCCATTGTTGATCCCTTATTAGTGTATTTGATTTCTTCCGCATAGTCCCAAAGAGCAGCATATTGTTCCTCATAGCTCCCTTCAATGACTTTTGTTGCAAGAAGTCGAGCTCTATATGCCTTATTCCTAGATATTTCAAGCACATGATCCTTGTTAACCTTCTTTTGAAATGACGAGACACCCAAATTTTCATTGACCTTGAACTCTTCCCTGTATTTTTCACTCAACCATTGAGTAGTTGCAAATCTGTTACTATTAGATCTACAACACTTGTGTACTTTTTCATAACTTTTGATGACAAAAGTGGGGCTATCATCAATTTTGGAAGCATAACACATCCATCGGCAGTTAACTCCTTTACATTGTGCTCTAACTCTATGAGGTTAACTCTTCTTAAAGAATATTGTTGGATTATATTTTACCAAGATCTAGATTCACTACCATGTATGTTATTTAACATCCTAAATATTAATTTCTAAAACTATGTAATTTAAACACATAAAAGGTATGAGAAACCTTACAGTGGTTGCTATAGAATTAAATGACTCCTTTCGTTCAGATCTCTAACCCTTGTATCCATTCTGTAGTAGAGTATCACCAAGATCTGAGCCCGAAACTCCTTCCTTGTGTTTGGATTCTTCACAGTCTTACACACTACGATTGAGGACCAACTTGTTATGTGTGGGCATGTACTCAATCACTAATGGCCGAATTTTGGTTTGTGAAGAAGAGGCTATGGTGTTTCGAATTGAAGAAGACAAAAAGGAAGACGTCGCATCAACCTAGAGAGAAAACTAGGTTTTTCAGCTTTGGAGGCATTAGTTGGATAATGAGACCATAACCTTCCTTTTATACTATCTTCAATAGGGTTAGGGTTGAATTATTAGGAATAAAAAAAATGATAAAATAGGGTAAAATACCACTTGATGGCCGGCCACTTAATGGGCCTCACACAAGTTTGGGTTTTGTCATTTTTCCCTACTATTTTACCTATTTTTCATAAATACCACTTTTTGCAACTTCAACCCTATAAATGCCAAAACTATTCATTTAATAATTAAAATAACTATCAAATAAAATTGTCAAGTATAACATTTATTAATCAGACTCCATAAAATCTCTTAATCAACAAATAAACCCCAAAACACTATTTCTTCACAATCAAACCATATCTTAGTGAAAAATTCATAAACTAGGCATAGTCTAATTTCAGAATTATAATTGATTAACTAAAATTTAATTAACTAAGTCTTACAAGCAGTTTGTCTCAACTAGTATAGGGACGATGGGCCTATATAACCGAGGTTCCAATAAGCATATATAGAATTTGCCAAGTAAATTCACTAACTTATTAATTCCTCATTGCATCCACCATAGAACTTGGAATTGCACTCTCAATTACATAGAACGCTCTATATGTTCCACGATATAGATACGCTATTAATTATCCATTGTTATAATCCCAATAATCAATGATCCTCTATAGATGATCTACATGCATAGGGACAAAATTACCGTTACACCCTTTCGATGTATTTTATCCTTAAAACACTTGGCCACCTATAAATGATATTTTAGTGAACTAATATAATCACTAAAATGAGTGCTCTATCATTTATCTTTATTTAGCCTAGCTCGAAGGAAATCATCGTTTCACTTCTATGTCCGGATAGAAGCTATAGATTTCATATCTATGATTAGCGCTCCCACTCCATTATACTACCATGTTCCCAAAATGTACATATCACTTAGACCAAAAAGTAGGCTTAACTAAAAAATCAAAGAACACAAATAACACTCTTGAGATCGAACCTAGCCATGTTAGGATTAAGATCATCTAATCTAGTATCAACTAGGTGATATTGAATTGAATAGATATTACGGTAAATTTATCATATCTAATCCAAGTTCAATATCGGTTCCTTCCAATGTATACTCCATACATCTGATACTAGTAAACTTTGCCAATGCCCTGGAAAGGACATAACACTTATCCAAGGTGTAAGTATACCTATCGCTGATTATCATGCCAGTCTAAATCCAGTGAATTGACAAATCAGGGAATTAAAATTTTGAACATATAATCATGATTATATTCCACTGTGCTGACAACACTATAATCACGAACAAATACATATGTTCTGGACTAAATAGAATTTATACATTAAATAGAATCATGAAATAAATCATGTGTACCATGCAACATAGAATGCGATTTCTGATTTTTATTAATTAGTAAATCTGATTATATTGAAATGGGTTTTATTTAGGGCACAAAACCCAACAAACTCCCACTTGCACTAATATAAAACAAAAAGTGCATTTCAAATAATCTCAACACCTTGATATCCAAATCAAGTGTAGTATGTAGTATTCTCTCCGTAATAGGATCTAACAGGTTGTATTCAATAAAACCTTTCCTCCACCATTACATTTCCTTAATCACAAAATCCTTGATATTGTGAAATTCCTCTCTGTATGTCTACTCCTCTAGGGATACTGGATTCTTTACTTTTTGGCAACTACTTGTGCGTTAGTCAGGATGTAACACTAGTAGTTAATAAATGTTGGAACAATGCCAAAAAATGTATAGAACTTTCCTTAGACTGAATAAGTATCTTTCCTGCAACTTTAACATTCAGTCTTCTGGTAGACTTAGAGACTTCAGATAGGTTTTTACACTTCTCAAAAATCACTACTCCACCCCCAAAGTAATCACCATCTCATCATCAGACTTTCTAGCACTAAGGCAAGCCTAGAAATCTGATTTGGTGTAGTCTAAGAGTATTAAATACTGTTGGGTTTTATGCCCTAAATAAAACTCTTTACAATCTGATTAGTTATCAATATAAGAAATTTGAAGTGATTGATGTTTGCATGAAAATTACATGCTAATGGTTTAAATATGTTTATTACATTTACACACAGAATCAGTTAAATCCAGATCATATGTTTATTCACAATTATAGTATCGTCAACACAGTGGAATGTGATTGTGATCATATGAATCAAAAGACTTGGTCCCTATTTCATCAGTGTTATTGGATTTACACTAATGTGATAATCAGCGATGATGTGTACTTACACTTGGAGTAAGTGTTATGTTCTTTCCAGGACATTAGTAAAGTATACTAGTTTCGAATGTATGGAGTATACATTGGACTGGACCGATATTGCAACTAAGTTAAGATATTACAAACTTACCGTTATACATATCTTTCCAAGTCAATATCAATAGTTGATCTTAAGATTAAAAGAATCTAAATCCTGATATGCTTGGGCTCAACTCAGGAGTGCTATTCATGTTCTTTGATTTATTAGTTAAGCCTACTTTTGGGTCAGGGTGATACGTATATTTTGGGAACATGATAGTATGATTGAGTGGGAGTGCTGAACATAAATATGGAATCTATAGCTTCTACTGGTGTATAGAAGTCAAGTGATGATTCCCTTCGAGCTTAGCAAATAGAAGTAAATGGATGAGCTCTTGTTTAACTGACTAATTATTAGATCACTAAACACCATTTACAGGTAGCTAAGTGTTTTAAGGGGCAAAATACATTGAGGGGTGAGAACGGTAAAGAAATCCCATCTCGATGTAGATCATCTATATAGAGGATCTTTAAATCACAATAATATTATAACAATGGTTAAATGAGATAGCATATTGATATCGTGGAACATACAATATGCTCTATATAAGTCTGAGAGTGCAATTCTAAGTTCTAAGAGTGGATTCAACGAAGAATTAATAAGTAGGAATTTACTTGGTAAATTTGGTTCACTTATTGGAAGCTCAGCATATAGATCCATGGTCCCCATTCTACTTGAGAACATTCTGCTTGTAAGACTCATTAATTGATTCGTGATTGATCAATTATAATTCTAAAGTTAGACTATGTCTAATTTTATGAATTTTCACTAAGCAGGGGTGAAATTGTAAAGAAAAGAGTTTCTAGGTTTATTTATTTATTAATGGACTTTATATGTCTAATTAATAATTAAATTAAATGACAATATTATTTAATAATCTATTTTAGTTATTAAATAATTAGTTTTGGCATTTAAAAGGTTAGAATTGGAAAATTGGCGTTTTTGAGAAAATAGAGATAAAATTTGATAAAACTGCAAAATCAAGTGAGGCCCATTATAACACCATGGCCGACCACTTAATGTGGGATTTCAAATTAATATTTTCATTATTTTAATGCCAAATAATTCCTAACCTAAACCTAGTAGTTGCCTATAAATAGAAAGTGATGGCTCAGTCACATAACATGCTTTCATTAGTAATCTGACAGAAATTTCTCTCTTCAGAAAAACTGAGCCGTCCCCACTTTCTATACCTGGCCGAAACCCTCTCTCCTCTTTTCTCCTTCATCTATTTCGACCCTAGTGAAAGAGTAAGTGCCCACACACAGCAAGTAGTAACTCAATCATAGATTGGAAGACTGTGAAGGATCAAACTTGAAGAAGAAGGACATTCGGGCTCAGATCTTAATTATACTCTGCTACAGAAAGGATACAAGGGTTAGAGATCTGAGTGGAAGGAGACATTAATTCCGCTGCATCAATGTAAGGTTTTCTTAACTTTATATGTGTTTAATTTATCGTTTTAGAAAGTTCATATTTAGGGTGTTTAAACAACATACTTGTGAGTAGATCTAAGATCCGGGTAAAATAAATATTCCAATAACTGGCCTCAGAGCCATGGTAATTGATTTACTTACAAGAAATTTGGACTTTAAAACGATTGTTTGTTTGTTTTTGGATGGTATCATGTTGTATTGAGTGTTATTTGATGATTGATTGATGTTTGTAAATTTTTGTGAAATATAATTGCGATTCTGTTTCTGGAATTATTTTTATTGGATAGTATGGAAAAAATTAAGCAAGTTACTTTTTTACAGAACTCAATTTCGATTTAATTTGAATTAGTTATGATTTTTTGAAGATTCGACAAAATCGGAGTTGTGCTGAAATTTTCCTGCGATCGCGAAAACTGTCCGTACAACTCACAATTTTTTCGTTTTTCTTCGTTTTTTCATGCTTTTTCATGGAATTAACTTCTGATTTTTTGTGTAGTTTTGTATTAATAGATTTACTATTCCTAATTCAATTATAATTATCATTGTGAATTAATTTAATATTTTTTAAATTTAATTGAAGATATTAGTGTAATTTGAATTTGAAATTAGTAAATATCTATCTTTTTGCTTAATAATCTATCTTATTTTTAAATTTGATTATATCTTATCTTATTTTTAAATTTAAGGTCAGATTTTAACTATTTTAAAATTAATATATTTTTTTAAATATTTTGACCTTATTTAAATTTAAAATAAGATAATTATAATCATGTAATTTTAAATAGATGTAAGATATTTTGCTAACTTTTAAATTTTGTTATTTTATCTATTTAAATTAAATTTAAAATTTGAAAAAGATATTTTATTTTGTCTTTTCTAATTTTTATTTAATTTTTATTTATAAAATAACATTTAATTTTAAAGTAGTTAGAAAATTTTGAAATGATATTTAGGTTAGTTGAAACCTAATTTTTCAAAATAGTAGGTTTAATTTTAAATATTTTTTTAAATAATTTCGAAATTTAAATTAATATTTTTTTTTATTTCGAAAATAAATATTTATTTTTTTTTATTTTCGAAAATTAATTTTTTTAATTATTTTTTTTTATTTAATTATTAATTTCGAAATCTATTTATTTAAAATTAAATAAATCCTACTTCCAACTATCCAGCTAACCTTGTTGCAGGAGTATGTGGTTTTAGCTTGTGTGTAAGTTTTCAAAACCTATTATTACTTGATTGCAAATAGCCATGGTTACTTTTTGCCAGATCTAATGATCTGATGGCTCCCTTGGTCAAGTTAATAATTTGTAACAGGTAAATTTTACAATCTTCTTTCATCTGTGTATGACCTAGCAACATGATAGGATCCATCCAAGTGTGTACCTGTGTGAGCCTATGTGTTTATTTTACTATATAGATGCATATAGGTTGTTGCTAAATAAAATGTCACACCATGATAGATTTTATTTAGGTCCATCTAGTTATTAGACCTATTCAATTAATAACAGTTATTTATTTTAAGGTTAAATTCCTCTCTTTTGGGCCTTGTGTGAGAGTTGGGAGCCATAGAAGTGGGTACGACATACTGAACCCAGCACCCCCTCACATGAACTACCCCAATTGTGAAGGCCCATTTGCCTGATTTGAATAATTGTACTAGGTTAATTATATTAGTTTGACCTAATAGAATTGAATTAGCAACATAATTAACTTTTAAAATATATGAAAATTCATTTTCATTTTAATATTTTAAAGTTAATTTTAAGAAAAATACTTTTAGTTTAGATATTATTTCTAGACAAACTATTTGTATTTTTCTTGTATTTAATTAAATATAGAATTTTAACTAACTAAGATTCTTTCTGGAGCTTATTTAATTAAATATTCCTATTTAAGTTATAAATTAGTTGTATCAACTGATTTTTCTTATCTAACTTAAATTTGAATATTTTATTTAAATTTTAAATCAAGTTGAGGAATCCTAGGCATTAGTTATTAAAGATTCTTAAGATATTTTTTAAGTTAATATATTTTCGAATATTAACTTAAAATGAAATATTTTAGATATTTTTTAGGTTAATATCTTTTCGAATATTAACTTAAAAAGATATCTTCAAATTAAGTGGTTACAACTTAATATTTGATATTTAATTAAATCTAAATTTGAAATTATTTAAGTTTTAGATTTTTTCTATATAACTTAAATTAGATATTTTTCAAATTTTTGAAAAGATACTTAGTCAAATAAGATATTTTCTAGATAGTAATTTCTAGACTACTTATTATTTCTAATATTTAAATAGGAAAATATTATACTTTGTGAAATTAATTATTTAAATAATTAATTTTGGTACAATTTTATTAAGTATATTTTTCCTAGTATTAAATTAGAAATAAATAATTAAGCCTTCTCTACACTTAATTATTATTTCTTGAATTTAATACATTTAATTAACTTGAAAAATCTAAATATCTAAGTTGATTTTCATCATGATACTTAAATATTTATTGATTTTTCATGACACTTAATTAAATAGAAAATTATTTTTAAGTTGAAATTTAATTTTTCAACTTAAATTTAAATAATTTTCAATATATATATTTTTCTTTATTTTCTTAATCAATTTCAAAAATTGCATTTTATTTATGCAATATTTTCGAATTTTTTATTTTGAAAAATAGATTGAGTTGTAAATTAATAACTTATTTTAATTAATTCTTGGACCAACTACAATCAATGATTTTTTCATTTAATTGATTAATTTAAAATATATATATATAATATTAGAAATTGAATTAATTAGTCAAAAGAAAATCTAGATAGGTGATATTTTTGCTTGAAGTATTTCTTTTCTATTTTTATTATTTTCGAAAATTGTATATTTTTATATACTTTAAATTTTCGAACTCAATAAATATATTCTCAAATGAAATTTTTAAGTTGCTAATTATTTAATTTAATTCAACTTAAATTAATTTCCTTAATATTTATATTTAAGATTATTACTAAGATGAAAATAATTTATTTTATTTCAATCACCATCTAAGTATAATTTTATAAATATTATATTAAATTCTTATTTTTGAATTTTAATTCTTAATTTTGAATTTAATGAGAATTTATTTATTAGAATAATAAAGAAAATACATTTTAAAGAATGAGCTTTATTATTATTAAGATATTCGATCTCCATTGTGGGTTTTACACCGCGTTTGTTTTAGTGAGTAATCCTCCCTAATGGAGGAACGTTCATTAGCAATTTCGCACCGTTTAATCTCGCATGATAAGTGGTTTGTAAGTGTTTTATATGGTATAGATCACCCTAATGGTGGCGACCATATTTGACTTGCAAATTGTGAAACAATGGTAGAAGCTCATGAGATAGAATAGCCTTGACTCTCGCCTAAACGGGACAACGCTGGATTCCAATCTTGATCGAATAAAAGGTTGCTAGAATGTTTAACATTTTAGATGAGCTGACAACTCTATTCAATGGATGGTAGCTTTGACTCTCGCCTAAACGGGACACTGATATCAGTTTGTTGAAAAACCTTGGAAATTATTTAGGATTGAATTTTTAAGTATTTTCTCATATCATTCCTACTTGCTATGTGCTTATAATTTCTGAATTGATTTTGTGTTAAACCATTATTAATTTCTATTTGTTGATTTCTATTATTTTGTAGTATCTTGTATTATCAAAATGAATCCCATGTTATCACTGTTGACTGAAAACAAGCTGAATGGATCTAACTTTAATAAGTGGAATGAGAACATTAATATTGCTCTCATAGGAGAAAGTGCCTTGTTTGTTTTAACTGAGCCGTCACCTGAAGTGCGTGGGGACAATGCTTCCAAAGCTGTGAAAGAAAAGTATGAGCGTTGGCAGAAAGCAAATGACAAAGCTCTATACTTTATGCTTTCTAGCATGGTTGACACCCTCAAAACTCGGTTTTCTAAAACCGAGAAGGTCTTGAAGTTATGACGAAGTTAAATGAGCTATTCGGTAAGGCATCACTTCAGTCACGCTTTGACGCGACTAAGAAGTACATTAATGCACGGATGGAACCTCATCAAAACGTGCGTGACCATGTTCTCCTCATGTCAAGTTATTTCCAAGAAGCCCAGGATCATGGTGCTGAAATGGATAGTGCTACTCAAGTAAGTCTTATCTTGAATAGCCTGACTCCAGCATTTCTACCATACACATCAAATTATGTCATGAATAAGAAGGAAATTGACTTCCATGAATTAGTCAATGACCTTCAAACTTATGAAAATTTGATTTGAGGACCCAAGAAGAAAGGGAGTAAACCTCATAATCCTGGGAATAGTAATGGGACGATAAAACCTGAAGCAAATGTTGCCTCTGCTTCAAAGCCCAAATCGAAGAAGAAGTGGAAGAACACCAAGAAGCGAACAAAAGCTATAAAGAATAAAAGGCTGTTCCTTCTGGTGATGCTACACTAAAAGGAAAGTGTTTCTACTGCAATGAGAAAGGTCATTGGAAATCCCAATGCCCTAAAATTCTTGCAAAGAAACAAGGTATTTCCATTTATAAACTTTAAGAGTTTAGTGAATTGTTATCCAATTGGATTTATGATTCTAGACTAACTTTGTTTATTTGTTTTCTTCTTCTTATAGGCCAAGCTACTTGAACTCAGATGAGTTGGATCAGCAAGCTGGACCAAGGGTAAAATCGTCCAGATGAAGATGAAGCTCTTCAATTTATTTTTTGAATTAATTGTTTTAGTTTAAAGAAAATTTGGATTTCAAATTTTAGTTAGGGATATTTATCCATGTTTTTCTCATATTGTTGCAATACTTTTTTTATTATTATTAATAAAGTTTCTTTATTTTCGAAAACACCATTGCAATTTATGAGATTGAGCTTCATTTATTTTATCTTCATCAACTATTACCACATTATATTTATATGTTTGTATGTGTAAGTGTTTTTATTATTGATACAAATTCTATAATATTTACAACTCTTTATATAGTTATATTAAATAAACACTAGAAATTATTTCTATGTTTATTAATAATTGTAATTCTCATACAATTATTAAGAATTTGTTTAATAAAAGGATCTTTTGATCTGATAGGGGTGGAGAAAAGTTAAGAAAACTATGCAGTTCAACGATCTTTTATATCTAATGAACTCTGGATAGTATTCAACTCCACATAAACTCTATCACACTAAGAGAACCATGATCTTTACAACCTTTAGGGGTGGATCATAATCTCTATATACTTAGGGGTGGAGGTTATCCATAGTACCCTATATGTATATTCTTAGGGGTGGAGTCCATTCCACAATTCCCTATGTAACACATATCTTCTTTAAACATGGAAGTAATATAATGAGTCAGCTATTGTCAATATAAATTCTTGATCTTGATTGTATGTTCCATTTCATTTTTACTGTTGTAAGTAAAAGTTGGATACCTTTGAAAGTTCTTTGTTAAAGTTTCACACTACCTTAATTGAGTGGGAGAATTTTAAAATTCTATACCCATCTTCATTAGGTTGATAATTGTGATAGGTACTTAAGAACACTACTGAAAAGCAAATCTAACCATTCACATGGATAGGAATAGCTTATCAGAATTATGAGAATAAGATAAAGAACTCTAGTTCAGTCCATTCGAATGACTTGGATCTAGAATTCTTAATTCTCATTAAATTTTATGGTATCTTAATTTTGATTACTTTATCTCTGGCATGTATTTTTCACTTCAAATACTAGTCTGCTATGTTGATGACTTAGTCTTAACTTAAAGTTTCAGACTAATACAAAAGTCACAACTAGGTAACTCTCTAAACAATCAGAGGTTAAAAGTATTATTTAACCAGACATCTGCTATTTAGTGGGAGCTATCTGAGATGTAATCAAATAAGGAACATTAGAAGATATTCAAGAAGGATTTATGAAAGTGATCTATATGTTAGATATTAAGGAACTGTGTATCAGTTGTCCTTGTATCTCACCATCTAATTTCGAAATTTCTATGAGATGGTGCTTACTTTGGGGGTGGAGGAATTATTGAATAATAATTCAAGCTCTACCAGAGAAGAATTGTAACTTGGTCTATTCGAAAATACCAGAAAGTTATATCACTAAAGAAAAGTCTACACTGTATTATCTCAATTACATATTTTAAAATATGAGAGATATGTCTTCTGTTTATTCAGATGTACTTTTAAAACAGTAAAGATTTCAATGTCCCTTAATGAGTAAAGCATATAGTAAAGGATGTTTCATAAGTGTATTTATGAACTAGTTTCCAGAAGTTTGGGTGGATTCAAATATACTACACTTGATCTGAAGATCAAGACATCAGATTGACCTATTTGCACAGTTTGTTTTATATTAGTGCAAGTGGGAGTTTGTTGGGTTTTATGCCCTAAATAAAACTCTTTACAATCTGATTAGTTATCAATATAAGAAATTTGAAGTGATTGATGTTTGCATGAAATTTACATGCTAATGGTTTAAATATGTTTATTACATTTACACACAGAATCAGTTAAATCCAGATCATATGTTTATTCACAATTACAGTATCGTCAACACAGTGGAATGTGATTGTGATCATATGAATCAAAAGACTTGGTCCCTGTTTCATCAGTGTTATTGGATTTACACTAATGTGATAATCAGCGATGATGTGTACTTACACTTGGAGTAAGTGTTATGTTCTTTCCAGGACATTAGTAAAGTATACTAGTTTCGAATGTATGGAGTATACATTGGACTGGACCGATATTGCAACTAAGTTAAGATATTACAAACTTACCGTTATACATATCTTTCCAAGTCAATATCAGTAGTTGATCTTAAGATTAAAAGAATCTAAATCCTGATATGCTTGGGCTCAACTCAGGAGTGCTATTCATGTTCTTTGATTTATTAGTTAAGCCTACTTTTGGGTCAGGGTGATACGTATATTTTGGGAACATGATAGTATGATTGAGTGGGAGTGCTGAACATAAATATGGAATCTATAGCTTCTACTGGTGTATAGAAGTCAAGTGATGATTCCCTTCGAGCTTAGCAAATAGAAGTAAATGGATGAGCTCTTGTTTAACTGACTAATTATTAGATCACTAAACACCATTTACAGGTAGCTAAGTGTTTTAAGGGGCAAAATACATTGAGGGGTGAGAACGGTAAAGAAATCCCATCTCGATGTAGATCATCTATATAGAGGATCTTTAAATCACAATAAGATTATAACAATGGTTAAATGAGATAGCATATTGATATCGTGGAACATTCAATACGCTCTATATAAGTCTGAGAGTGCAATTCTAAGTTCTAAGAGTGGATTCAACGAAAAATTAATAAGTAGGAATTTACTTGGTAAATTTGGTTCACTCATTGGAAGCTCAGCATATAGATCCATGGTCCCCATTCTAGTTGAGAACATTCTGCTTGTAAGACTCATTAATTGATTCGTGATTGATCAATTATAATTCTAAAGTTAGACTATGTCTAATTTTATGAATTTTCACTAAGCAGGGGTGAAATTGTAAAGAAAAGAGTTTCTAGGTTTATTTATTTATCAAATGACTTTATATGTCTAATTAATAATTAAATTAAATGACAATATTATTTAATAATCTATTTTAGTTATTAAATAATTAGTTTTGGCATTTAAAAGGTTAGAATTGGAAAATTGGCGTTTTTGAGAAAATAGAGATAAAATTTGATAAAACTGCAAAATCAAGTGAGGCCCATTATAACACCATGGCCGGCCACTTAATGTGGGATTTCAATTTAATATTTTCATTATTTTAATGCCAAATAATTCCTAACCTAAACCTAGTAGTTGCCTATAAATAGAAAGTGATGGCCCAGTCACATAACATGCTTTCATTAGTAATCTGACAGAAATTTCTCTCTTTAGAAAAACTGAGCCTTCCCCACTTTCTATACCTGGCCGAAACCCTCTCTCCTCTTTTCTCCTTCATCTATTTCGACCCTAGTGAAAGAGTAAGTGCCCACACACAGCAAGCAGTAACTCAATCATAGATTGGAAGACTGTGAAGGATCAAACTTGAAGAAGAAGGACATTCGGGCTCAGATCTTGATTATACTCTGCTACAGAAAGGATACAAGGGTTAGAGATCTGAGTGGAAGGAGACATTAATTCCGCTGCATCAATGTAAGGTTTTCTTAACTTTATATGTGTTTAATTTATCGTTTTAGAAAGTTCATATTTAGGGTGTTTAAACAACATACTTGTGAGTAGATCTCGGGTAAAATAAATATTCCAATAAATACACCCTTATCGACTAACATATAGTTCTTCTTCTTGATCTTAAGATTCACTTGATTGTCTTCCAATGTTTCTTTCCTGGATTAATCTGATACCTACTCATTACTCCCACTCAACAACAGGTGTCTGGTCTAATGCATACTAAAGCATATCTGAGACCTCTCACTGTTGATCCTAAGGAATTCTTTCATTGGCCTTTATCTTTTCTAGAATAGTTGAAACTTTTCATTAGATAAATAAAATCTATATCTAGTAGTCGAGAAGCTTCTATAGATTTAGCCACTAGAAAAAAAAAATGCTTCAGCATCTTACTAAAGTAAGTTGCTTGCACTAGAGTAAGTAAATTACCTGGCATACCACAAGCCATAGGTTTAGATAAACTAAAACCTTTAATACTAGGAACAAGAAGTTTTGTTAAGTCCATTGAATAGACTTACTAACGAAATTTCCTTTTTTGTCCTTGTAATAGAAAACTTTGGTTGTTCCATATGAATGGTTTTAACCATAGTTCTCTTGGCTTTGCTTCTTAGTTTCTTATTCTGAAAATCCATTACTTGTTTAAAGTAGCAATGGATTTTCATCACAAGTGTCTTCCAAGTCATAACAGGGTGAATTCCTTGAAACCCTCCCACTACTACAAGGTACCGTGACTGTAACACCCTAAGTAGCATAGGCGTGTTAGCGTGATTTTTAACGTACTGTGCAGCTCATTGCTAATCAACGAGGTTATAGGAAAACGTGAATAATTTAAAATTTTGCTTATTTAATTAAAACATAACATATAACTTTTATAAACTTTCGGGATCTCGTTTACAAAATGCAGTTATAAAAGTTTACTACACATTTACAAAATACTGGTCGCCTAGCGACAAAACAACAAAAGCCCTGATGTCCCGAGAATCGTACGCTCCAGGCCTAACCGCCCCGACATGTACAATCTTCATCTGCTCGCTCTCACGACTTCTCAACTTTAGCTTTGCCCTTACCTACACATAGCTATAGCACTGTGAGTCGACAGACTCAGTAAGAAAAGCATAACATAATAAACATACTAATATCCCGGGTTATAATCAGGCGTCCATACACCTAACCATAACCCTAACTGAATCAGGATCGATCTTGATAAAGTATGACTAACCGCGAATCCAACCTATACTCAGTACTCTAATCATAGTGATGTGGTAGCAATTAATTCATACTATCTGATAGCCTAGCATATATCTGTTGGCATCTCGGTGCATCTCTATGTACACCTCACCGATACCCTGATATGCTAATCTGAGGGCTATAGATTTGCCTATTCTGAAGACAACTAACATGCACGCTAAACATGTATAAACATATGCAAAATATTATACTAATCTTACCTTGATTCCGAATTCAGGTGTGTCGACCAACCTGAGTGGAACAACTGCTCGGCGAATTACAGGCTCCTAAATCACATCAATCACAACACTGGTAAGTGACACGCTAAATCACTTTCCGAGGACTTAAACTTTAAACTAAAAGTTTTCCTATCGATAAATATCATGGCAATACCCTAAATATCTCAAAAATGGGAAAAACTAGGGTTCCCAAATCTGCCCCAACCAGTAGACCGGTTCCCCAACTAGAATTTCGGTTTTGTGGGGTTTCTTGGGGACCAACCGGAATTCCGGTTCCTACAGGCCCCTCTGAACCGTAATTCCGGTTCAGTGCAGGAATGACCAAAAATTCCATATTTCAACCAAATCAACTCCAAACACCACAATAACTTCCAGACCTGCTATAAAGACCATAAAGAACATATTCCAAGCAACAAAACCAACTAACATGCTCAGAAACACAAACCACCATTAAAGCTCCAAGTTTGAGTTCTAAACTCAAAACTTGGTTAAACTAATCAACAACTACTAAAACATGCTCAAATCAACATATCCAAACATAAATAAGCTTCTGAAAACAAACCCAAACACAAACAACAGCTACCTACCTCAATTCATAAAAATCAGGCAAAATTCCTAACTTCAAACTCAAGAAAACTATGAAGGAGTTACTAGAAGCCTACCTAAAGCTTGAAACTACCAACTCCTTGCTGAATTAATCTTGGAATGAAGAAGAAATTGACAAACCCTAGCTGCCTCTAGGTGGATTCGAGAGAGAGAGAGAGAGAGAGAGAGAGAGAGAGAGAGAGAGAGAGAGAGAGAGAGAGAGAGAGAGAGAGAGAGAGAGAGAGAGAGAGAGAGAGAGAGAGAGAGAGAGAGAGAGAGAGAGAGAGAGAGAGAGAGAGAGAGAGAGAGAGAGAGTTGAGAGAAAATGTGATATTTTTTGATAATTTTCTATTTTTTGTCAAATATAGAGATAATATTGGTTTTAACCAACTAATTTCAGCTTAAACATCAATTAAAAATCTGATTTAATACATCCCACAAAAAGACAAAACACACTTGGCAAAATGACCATTTTGCCCCTTTAACATTATAAAACATAAAAGGCCACTTAAACGTATTTTGGGAAATTCTAAAATCCCGACCAATCCCAATGACCAAATAAACTGCCCCGCTACACTAAAATACTAAGATGTGATTCTAATAGCCAAACACCACGTTCCAATGTTACCGGGCACCGAATATGCAAAATTATGAAATTTCTATATATGACATATTAAGTGCATTCTGAATTCAAATAAATCACCATAAATTAATAATTTAAAATTAATAAATAATTTCCATAATTAAACCCTGATTATCTGCTATTTTCCAAATTTAAGCTAAGCGGTCATTACAACCATCCCCCCATTAAAAGGATTTCGTCCTCGAAATCTAACCTTAATAACTCTGGATATTGGGTTCTCATGTCAGATTCTAACTCCCAGGTGGCTTCCTCCACCTTGCTATTCCTCTAGAGTACTTTGACCAAATCTATGGTCTTATTCCGAAGGACTTTATCCTTTCCGTCAAGGATCTACACTTGTTGTTCTTCATATGACATGTCTGGCTGCAGCTCAAGATTTTCATAGCCAAGTATATGAGCAGGGTCTGAAACGTATTTTCTCAACATAGAGACATGAAATACGTTGTGAACTGCTGAAAGAGTTGGAGGCAAAGCTAACCGATATGCCACTTGTCCAACCTTCTCGAGAATCTCCAAAGGTCCTGTAAATCTAGGTCATAACTTGCCTCTTTTCCCAAAACGCTTGATCCCCTTGATTGGAGATACTCGTAAAAACACGTGATCCCCTACTTGGAACTCAACATCTCTGCGTTTCGGATCTGCATAACTCTTTTGCCTGCTCTGAGAGGCAAGCATTCTAGCTTTAATTTTCTCAATTGCCTCATTGGTCCGTTGTACTAATTCTGGACCCAGGTATTTCTTCTCCCCTGTCTCATCCCAGTAGATGGGAGATCTACACTTCCTTCCATATAACAGTTCATAGGGAGGCATCTCTATCGTACTCTGATAACTGTTATTGTACGAGAATTCTATTAGCGGTAGGTACTTACTCTAGGAACCCTCAAAATCTATAACACAGGCTCGTAACATATCTTCCAATATCTAAATCTTCCTTTCGGACTGTCCATCTATCTGAGGATGGAAAGCTGTACTGAACTTCAGTTTGGTACCCATAGCCCGTTGGAAACTTTGCCAAAACTTAGAGGTAAACTTCGAATCTCTATCCGAAACTATGGATTTTGGTACACCATGCAGTCTTACTATTTCCTTGACGTATAAATCTGCGTACTGATCCACTGAAAAGGTTGTTTTAACTGGTAGAAAATGTGCAGACTTCTACCACAACCCAAATAGAATCAAATAAACCCATGGTTCTAGGTAATCCAACCACAAAGTCCATCGTGATATCCTCTCATTTCCACTCAGGTACGGTTAAAGGCTATAACAACCCTGCCAGTCTCTGATGTTCAGCCTTAATTTGCTGACAGGATAGGCATCTCGATACGAATTCTACCACATTCTTCTTCATTCCGCTCCACCAGAAGTAAAGTTTAAGATCTTGATACATCTTGGTGGTGCCAGGATGCAGAGAGTATGGAGTGGTATGAGCCTCTTCGAGAATTTCATTCCTGAGTTCCACACTATTAGGAACACAAACCCTAGTTTTGAACAATAGCATCCCACTGTGGGACACTGTAGCGTCAATTTATGAAGCTTGCCTACAACAAACTCGATGCTATATCTGACCATGTCCTCTGCTAACTGAGGTGAAATCTGAATCATACTAGCTACCTGCCCGGGACCCTTCCTATTGGAAATATTTTACCAGGAACTAGATTTACTACCAAGTATGTTTCATTAACATCCTAATATGAATTCTAAAACAATGAAATAAACACATAAGAGTTTAAGAAAACCTTACATTGGGTGCAGCGGAATATAATGACTCCTTCCATTCAGATCTCTAGCCCTTGATTCCTTTCTGTAGCAGAGCATTATCAAGATCTGAATCTGGATCTCTTTCTCTCCTTCTTTGATGCTGATTTTCCACAGTCTTACATACTATGATTGAGGTACCACTTGATGTGTGTGGGCACTACTCATTCACTCAAGGGAATTTCGAAAGTTTAGAGAGGAAAAGAGAGAGAGGGTTGGCATAGCTTTTCTCTGAAGGAAACAATGTGCAAAGTCATGAGTTTCCTGAAGCCAACACTTTCTATTTATAGAATGCCCTCTAGGTTTAGGTTAGAATTGCATGGCATTAAAATAATAAAAAAATAAAATGGTAAAAACCTATGCATAGTGGGCGGCCCAGATATGGAAATTGGGCCTCACTTTGCAACTTTTCCATTTTGTTATTTTTCATTCCCATTTTCTCAAAAATGCCAATTTCCCAATTTAACTATTAAAATGCCAATTCTAATTATTTAATAACTTAAAAATAATTATTAAATAATATTGGTATTCAATATATTTATTAATTTAGACATATAAAGTATCTTGATTAATAAATAATCCTAGAATCTCTTTTCTTTACAATTTTGCCCTTGCTTAGTGAAAATTCATAAAGTAGACATAGTCTAACTTTTAGAATTATAATTGATTAATCAAAATCAATTAACTGAGTCTTACAAGCAGTATGGTCTCAACTAGTATGGGGACCATGGGTCTATATATCCGAGCTTCCAATAACCAGATCAAGAATTTATTGTTGGAAATATTTTACCAGGATCTAGATTTACTACCAAGTATGTTTGATTGACATCCTAATATGAATTCTAAAACAATGAAATAAACACATAAGAGTTTAAGAAACCTTATAGTGGGTGCAGCGGAATATAATGACTCCTTCCATTCAGATCTCTAGGCATTGATTCCTTTCTGTAGCAGAGCATTGTCAAGATCTGAATCTGGATCTCCTTCTCTCCTTCTTTGATGCTGATTATCCACAGTCTTACATACTATGATTGAGGTACCACTTGATGTGTGTGGGCACTACTCTATCACTCAAGGGAATTTTGAAATTTAGAGAAGAGAAGAAAAGAGAGAGAAAGTGACGCATAACTTTTTCTGAAAGAAACAAATGTGCAAGTTATAAGTTTCCTGAAGCCAACACTTTCTATTTATAGAATGCCCTTTAGGTTTAGGTTAGAATTGTGTGGCATTAAAATAATGGAAAAAATAAAATGGTAAAGGGCTTTGCATAGTGGGCGGCCAGAATAGGAAATTGGACCTCACTTTGTAACTTTCCCATTTTGTTATTTTTCATTCCCATTTTCTCAAAAATGCCAATTTTTAAATTTAACCATTTAAATGCCAATTCTAATTATGTAATAACTAAAAATAATTATTGAATAATATTGACATTTAATATATATATTAATTTAGACATATAAAATATCTTAATTAATAAATAAACATAGAATCTCTTTTTTCTTTACAATTTCACCCTTGCTTAGTGAAAATTCATAAAGTAGACATAGTCTAACTTTTAGAATTATAATTGATTAATTAAAATCAATTAACTGAGTCTTACAAGCAGTATGGTCTCAACTAGTATGGGGACCATGGGTCTATATAACCGAGCTTCCAATAAGTTGAACCGAATTTACCAAGTAAATTCCCTAACTTATTAATTCCTTATTGAATCCACTCTTAGAACTTGGAATTGCACTCTCAGTCATATAGAACGCTCTATATGTTCCATGATATAGATACATCATTAGTTATCCATTGTTATAATCCTAATTTGATCAATGATCCTCTATATAGATGATTTACACTGTAAAGGGATTAAATTACCGTAACACCCTACAATGTATTTTATCCTTAAAACACTTAACCCTGTATAAATGATATTTCAGCTAAGTGAAATGAGTACTCCACCATTTATTTTGTTTGGTTAAGCTCGAAGGAAATCATCCTTTACTTTCTATTCGCCAGATAGAAGCTATAGATTCCATATTTATGTTAGCGCTCCCACTCAATTGCACTACCGTGTTCCCAAAATGTACGTATCATCCTGACCCAAAAGTAGGCTTAACTAACAAATCAAAGAACACGAATACCACTCTTGAGATTGAACCTAATCATATCAGGATTAAGATCATTTGATCTAGGATCAACAGGTAATTTTGAATTGAATAGATATTACGGTAAGTTTTAATATATCTAATCAAAGTTCAATATCGGTCCCTTCCGATGTATACTCCATACATCTGATACTGGTAAACTTTGCCAATGTCCTGGAAAGGACATAACACTTTTCCAAGGTGTAAGAATACCCATCACTGATTATACCATGTCAGTCTAAATCCAGTGTTCTGACAAATCAGGGAATAAACTTTCGAACATATAATTAAGATTATATTCCACTGTGCTGACAACACTATAATCATTAACAAATTCATATGTTCTGGACTTAAATAGAATTCATACATTATATATATAATCATGAAATAAATCATGTGAACCATGTAACATAAAATATTTTTTCTGATCTTTATTAATAAGTAAATCTGATTATATTGAAATGGGTTTTATTTAGGGCACAAAACCCAACAAACTCCCACTTGCACTAATATAAAACAAAATGTGCATTTCAAATAATCTCAACATCTTTATATACAAATCAAGTGTAATAGTAGTAAACTCCTCGTAATAGGATCTGACAGGTTGAATTAAACACAACCTCTTCTCCACCATTACTCTTCCTTAATCACAAAATCCTTGATAATGTCTAATTCCTCTCTATATGTCTACTCTCTTGGGATACTGGATTCTATACTTTTGGCAACTACTTTTTGGTTAATCAGGAAGTAACACTAGCAGTTAAGGCAAGTTGGAACGGTGCCACAAATGTATAGAACTTTCCTTAGACTAAATAAGTACCTCTCCTGCAACTTTAACATTCAGTCTCTCTCTGGTAGACCAAGATACTTCAGATAGGATTTTACACTTTTCCAAAATCACTACTCCACCCCAAGAGTAATCACCATCTTATCAGCAGACTTTCTAGCACAAAGGCAAGTCTCAAAATCTGATGTGGTGTAGTCTAAGAGTTTTAAACACACCCTTATTGACTAACATATAGTTCTTCTTCTTATTCTTAAGATTTACTTGATTGTCTTCCAATGTTCCTCTCCTGGATTAATCTGATACCTACTTGTTGACGTGGCATCACAAGAATGGTGACACGTGGCATCAACTTAGAGCACCTGGTCGGATCAGCATGCCGAGCAGGATGCCTCGCTTGCATGTCCATAATTGAATACTCAACGAGCCGTTCAGAATGACGCAACACTTAGCGAATTCAGCCAAGCACTTCGTGAGTCACCAGCTCAATCCCTATAACTCAGGGATCAACTTGCGTGGATATGGCATACACACGATTCCACTATTGGTGTATACGACCTCAATCCCACGATCCTAGCATTCAGCAATGATCCCACGATCTTTGTGTTTATGCGCTTTGTAACGAGAGAGGAAACTCCTCCTCCTCAAGTTTCCTTCCCTATAAATAATGAGGAATGTTCACTGGGCAGGGGGACAAAAAAGAGAGATCATACGCCGAAACGCTATAAGCTAAGGCTATCTAAGAATTATATATTCAGAGATATTATTGTAAGAGCTATAAGAAAAGGAATGTTCTTCCTTTTTCTTAAGTCAATACAACTAACAAGGATTAGGCTATTACCAAACTGCTCGGGACTGAATCTTTATAAAATTTATGTGTCTCCTTATTATTATTATTTGCTTTATTACATATTCTTATTACGACATATCGTTTATCGCTTATTAAAAGACTCATTGTCGTTGGCTAAAAGCGAAGTCAACATTTTGGTGCTTTCATTGAGAGAAGAATCACAGATCGCTCTTTTGACACGATGGTGCAAACTCGCAGAGGCCTGTCAGACCCAGCAAACTCACAGACGCTGGATCTGATGTTGCAGGACCCAGGGAGTTCGACGGTTCCACCCGCTGTCAATCCTGGACAGACGGGAAGCGTGGTGAATGATGGAACAACTCCTTTACTGAAACTGCGCCAGGTGTGCAAGAGACCGAAAATAACGGTTCCGCACACAGCCAGGATGTTCATAACATGACTGTTCCACCAGGCATCAACGCCCAGACAACCATCGGAGATGCAACCGAATTGCAAAATCTCCGTGCTGCGCTTGGACTCATGCAGGGCCACAACAATACCCTACATCACGATCAGGAGGAGTTAGGTGCCGCAGTAAACCTCGTGTTTGACGAACAGAGGCGTATGTTTACCGAGTGGAGAGATAAAGAGATGGAGGCATTAAGGGCTCACCATGCAGAGATTGAAGATCGTAGTCGGCAAGCTACTGTGCTGATATGAAGAGCTTATCAGACTGTAGGCCAGCAGGCGCCGAGCGTCATTCCTCTTGGAGAAGCCAAGGATGACCCAACGGTGAATGCTTCCCAAACAAACAACAATCAACCGTCCAATCCCCGGTCACGAGTTCCACTCGTGGGCCAAGAGGTAGGCGGACAGACCTTGTCCGGGAATTCATCAGGAGGAGTCATGCTCGATGGATCCACTCAAAATAATGGAGCCATTAGACCTGCCAACCAAGCGAACCAATCACTAAGGCAGCCAGGTTCTTCTGTATTCGAAAGGTTGGGAACGCCCCCTAAGGGACGACCTAAACAGAAGAAGGGGAGCAGACGAGCAGAATACTACAACGAATGTGCAGTCCGGAGCCCATACTCAAATCCCCACTCAGAAAGACGCTGACGTAGCCCAACCCGACCGTAATGCCAATGAAGTCAGCCCAGCCGTACAGGCCCAGCTTGACGAACTGAAGAATATGTTTCATGGCATGGCTGGGCAGCGTAACAATGATCTGGAGTTAGACCGCGCACGCGGAACTCCTTTCTCGCCGGAAATCAACCTCCTGCCACTACCTCACAAGTTCAAGATGCCAACGTGGAAGATGTACACTGGGAGAGAAGATCCTCTCTCTCATCTCAAGTATTTCGAGATGCAGATGGATTTGCAAGGAGTGCGAGGGGACGTATGTTGCAGAATCTTCCCCGCAACTCTGTCGGAGGCCGCACAACAATGGTATTTCAAGTTGGCTCCAGGAAAGTTTAGTTCATGGAAAACTTTCTCTTCGGAATTCCATGCACAATTCTCTTCCTCACGCCAACTCCCATTGCATCTGGGAGATTTGGTCGAAGTAAAACAGTGACCAGGCGAGCAACTCCAGGCATACATCAGCAGATTCATGACGGAAGCGACCAAGGTGTCACGGGTAACCGAGGATGGAAAGTTATCCGCGATATTGGGGGGCATTAAAGTCCTTGGCGAACTATGGAAGGACATAAGGAAGAACGGACCGGTCGACTCAATGAGTGATTTCCTCGACCGGGCCGAAGGTTTCATCAAGCTCGAAGAAGCCATTCAACGAGCAGAAGGTGAGAAAGAGCCAAACAAAACGAAGGCTCCTTCTACTGGAACGTCCGCCCAACTTCCCTAATATTCCAGCAACTCAAGTGGCAAGCGTTCAGGCAATAACCATAAGCAAGGGAACGGGAAGAAGGGAAAGTTCACCAAAAAACTCAGACAGACTCCCCGTGACCGCGCCAAACACACTGCATTCACTATCCTAACAAAGGATATAGAAAGTGTGTATATAGCAACTCAGTCGCTAATTCCATACAAGAAGCCCGGGCCCATGAAGAAAGATACCAGCAAGAGGGACATGACAAAATTTTGTCGGTTCCATGGAGACTACGGCCATGACACCAACGAATGCTACAACCTGAAGCGGGAGATAGAACTTCTGATCAAGAAGAACAACCCGCACCTACAGAAGTATGTCAAGGCCAACCAAGGTCAGAATAACCAGAATTTGATGCCTCCACCAATAGATGGACACTTGCAAGTCATCATTAGAGGCCCGCACATCGCTGGAGATACGGGCAAAGCTCAGGAACGATATGCCCGCACAGCTCAGTACGAGCAAGAAGAAGTCATCCTGGCCGTGGAAGAGAGAAAGCCCAAAGTTCCACGAGCAGGAGAGCCAACCATAACATTCAACGGCGAAGATGCTGTCCAGATAAAGTTTCTGCACAACGACCCGCTGGTCGTGGAAGTCCAGATAGCAAACAAAATGGTGTCCAGAACCATGATTGATAATGGGGCTTCTTCAAATATTTTGTTCAAGACTGCCTACGAGAAGATGGGGCTCCGGCTCAAGGATTTAACTCCGTGCCTTCAGCCCGTCTATGGTTTCTCCGGTCAAGGAGTTGCGCTCCTAGGACAAAGCTGCCTACCCCTCACAGTTGGACAAGCTCCAACGAGCATAACTGTCATGGCACAGTTCCTGGTGTTGGATGTTCCTTCAACCTTTAACGTAATGCTAGGCCGACCAGCCTTGTATGACTTAAAAGCTGTCTCATCAATATTCCACTCGTGCCTGAAGTTTCCAACCAAAAATGGGGTAGGGTGTAATAGAGGGAACCAGCAATCTGCTCGGGAATGTTACAACCTTGCAGTGGCCAAGGCTAAGAAGGAAATATCCTCCAGCCAGAGCCCGGACAAGGGAATAAATATTCCCAAGTAGGAAACCGCCCAAGGCGAGGATGAAGATGTGGATCCTCGACTTGGGGACCCAAGCAGCAATGTTGGACCCGTGGAAGAATTAGAAGAGATCGAGTTCGATCTAGATATCCCAGCCAAAAAGCTGAAAATCGGAAAGAGTTTGTTGCTCAAAGTAAAATCGGAATTGATAAAATTTTTGAGAGTAAACCTAGATGTTTTCGCCTGGTCACATGCGAATATGGTCGGAATCGATCCGTCTATTATTTCGCACGTCTTGAATATCGATCCTAATATACGGCCAGCTCAGCAAAAATGAAGACACCTGGATAAAGAACGAGCAGTAGCCCTGAAAGACGAAGTTGAAAAGCTGTGCAACAACAATTTCATTATTGAAGCTTTCTACCCGGCTTGGGTTGCAAATCCCGTACTCGGGCCTAAGCTGAACAAGAAATGGCGAGTCTGTATTGACATCACAGACCTCAACAAAGCGTGCCCTAAAGACTGTTTCCCACTTCCAAGAATCGATCAGCTCGTCGATGCAACAGCCGGGCACGAAATATTAAGCTTCATGGATGCTGATTCGGGCTACAATCAAATCAAGATGCATCAACCAGACCAAGAACATACAAGTTTTCGGACAGATATGGGTCTCTACTGCTACAAAGTCATGCCATTCGGTCTTAAAAACGCCGGAGCTACATATCAAAGTCTGGTCAACAAAATGTTTAAAGATCAGATCGGCATAAACATGGAAGTGTACGTGGATGATATGCTCGTCAAATCTAGAAAGGTTGGAGGGCACATAGACGACCTGTACGAATGTTTCAAAGTCCTCAGATTATACAACATGAAACTGAATCCCCTAAAATGCTCCTTCGGAGTGAGCTTGGGAAAGTTTCTAGGCTTCATCGTCAACGCTCGAGGAATTGAAGCCAATCCGGGAAAAATCCAAGCCCTCCTGGATATGAACTCGCCAACAAAAACCAAAGAGGTACAAAGCCTAACTGGTCGAATCGTCGCACTCAGCAGATTCGTGTCAAAATCAACGAATAAATGTGTCCCATTCTTCAACATCCTGCGAGGAAACAAAAAGTTTGAGTGAACAGAAGAATGTGAAAGAGTTTTTCAAGATCTAAAGGCACAACTCGCAAAACCTCCCGTCCTCTCTAAACCTCTGGACGGTGAGGAACTGGTGATATACCTGGCAGTAACAGAGCATGCCATAAGTGCCGTACTAATCAGAGAAAAAGATGGCGTGCAGCATCCAGTCTATTACATCAGTAAAAGACTCATAGAGGCCGAAGGCCGATATCCGTTGATAAAAAAGCTCGCCTACTGCCTCATTTTAGCAACAATAAAGCTAAGACCTTATTTTGAAGCTCATCCTGTTCGGGTATACACCGACCAACCGCTACGGCAAATACTGCAAAAGCTAGATGCCTCTGGGCGATTACTCAAGTGGGCGGTGGAATTGGGGCAGTACGAAATCAATTTCCAACCCCGAACAGCTATCAAAGGCCAAGCTTTGGCCGACTTTGGGGTGGAATGCACAGGAAAAACTGAAAGCATCCCAGAAGGTGATCCCGAGCCAACACCACAGCCGACCAGAGCTGAAAGCAAGCCGACCTGGAAGCTTCACGTGGATGGATCGGCCACAGATCAGCTATCCGGCGCAGGAATTGCCCTTGTCACACCTGAGGGGCAACACCTGCATGCAGCGGTCAAATTTAGATTCAAAGCCTCCAACAATGAGGCCGAATATGAAGCCCTAATCGCCGGACTCAAACTAGCGAAAGAAATGAAAGCTAAGCACATCGAGATCTGCAGTGACTCACAGCTAGTGGTTCATCATGTATCTGGCGAATACGAGGCTCGGGGAGAAAAAATAATAGCATATCTGAGCAAAATACATGATCTGCTCGCACAGTTCAAAAGCTACAGCCTCAAGCAGATTCCAAGAGAGGAAAATACAAATGCAGATGCGCTAGCCCATTTGGCGAGCAACAATATAAGTGACAAGGCGAACCTGGTCCCGATCCAGTTTCTTGAAGAGCCTAGCATCACAGGCACGAAAGAAATCAAAATGATCGATACATCTCCGAACTGGATGATGCCAATAGCAGCCTATCTCAACTCTGGGGAACTCCCAGATAACCGAAATGAAGCTCGAAAAAGGAGAAGAAAGGCAGCACGGTACATCATCATAGACGGGATCATGTACAGAAGAGGATTCTCAATGCCATTACTCCGGTGCGTCACACCAAATGAAGCTGCACGGCTTCTATATGAAGTTCACGACGGATTCTGCAGAAATCATGTAGCCGGACAGAGCTTATCAAAGAAAATTCTACGTCAAGGCTACTTATGGCCAACAATGATTGAAGATTCGAAAGCCTACGTAAAGAAGTGCGACGAATGCTAGAGATTTTCAAAGATACCAAGAGCTCCGCCCAATGAGCTGAAGCAGATGCAAAGTCCGTGGCCCTTTGCCATCTGGGGAATTGACCTAATCGGGCAATTACCTAAAGGTAAAGGCGGAGTGCAGTACGCAGTTGTAGAAGTCGACTACTTTACAAAGTGGACTAAAGCCGAACCACTTGCAACAATCACATCAAAGAAGGTTCAAGACTTTATAGTGAAGAACATCATATGCCGGTTCGGACTACCGTACAAAATAGTCTCAGACAACGACAAGCAGTTCGACAGTCAATCTTTCACTGATTTCTGTGCGAACCATGGCATCATCAACAGCTTCTCCGCAGTGGCACATCCACAAGCAAATGGTCAAGTTGAAGCAGTCAACAAGACCCTGAAGGACACACTAAAGAAGAAGTTCAAAGATGCCAAAGGAAATTGGCCGGAAGAACTCCCCAAAGTTCTATGGTCATACCGTACAGCGAAAAAAACAGCAACCGGTCAGACATCATTCTCAATGGCGTACGGTTATGAAGCTATGCTGCCCGTCGAACTCGAACCACCATCCTACAGAAGGTTGACGTACGATCAAGGTACCAATCACATACTCCTTGCAGAATCACTTGATGAAATTGAAGAAAAACGAGCAACTGCAAACTTAAAGTTGGTAGCTCATCAACAAAAAGTAGCTCGGTATTTCAACAAACAAGTGAAAGCTCAGAAATTCTTTGTGGGAGATATGGTCCTAAGAAGGGTATTCCTAAACACCAAAGACAGCACGTGAGGCGTACTGGGACCCAACTGGGAAGGACCTTATCAGGTGGTCGAAGTTCTCGACTCCGGAGCATACAAACTTGGTAAGTATGACGAAAAAATGCAACTCATTTTAGTACCACGATACTGGAATGGAGAACATTTAAGGAAATACTACCAACGAGTACTCAGGTCGGGTAGACCACTTTAAAGTACTCAGGTCAAATTGACCATTTCAAAGTACTCAGGTCGGGTAGACCACATTAAAGTAATATTGAACATTCACTATAAGTGAATGGCCTCTTGGGAGGACTCCGCGCAAAGGTTTCAGAAACAAAAGTACTCAGGTCGGGTAGACCACTTTAAAGTACAATTTCTTATTTGTTTTATGTCATGTTAAGCTAAAAAGATCCATTGGATCACCAACTCTGATGTAAGTTGCTACGGTAACAAATACATTTTCGATCAATAAAAGAATAAAGATAGTATTTCCAATTCTATTTGAGTCGAAAAAAATTAGCATGATTATAATTTACCTAGAGTGCGTACAAAAGGTTCAGTCGAACCCAAAACACCGAACAAAAAAGCAATACATTTGCAAAGACAAGTGACCAAGAGTCATACGTCTGCTCGGTCACTTGGGGGGCACCTATACCTGTACAAAGCATCTGGTAAACATAAAACAAAAACAATTGCACTGCAATTATAAACAGAGAATGAAATTCATTAAGGATAACAAGAGCATAATGTACTGGGATTAAAAGCTGCCCGGTCAGCCCGTTGTCCAAAAAATGAAAATTAATTCCAAGTTTAAAGACTGCTTGGCCGGTCATGATGTCTTAAAGGCCTCACGGCCATATATAATATATATATAAACATGAGAGATAAAAAGATCAATGTTCAAACAGCTGGAGTCCCAAGCTCTGGATTTGGTTCTTCTGAGTCGATTGGAGTAGGAGGATCTGTTGTTTGAGCGGGAGAAGCATCAGTAGCCTGGTCAAAAGCTTGGCCGGAAGTTGAAGCAGCCACCTCTTTCCGACCATAGGCAACTTGGGCCGCGTAGTACTCGAGGTACATTTCCTTGGCGTCGCCTAAGTAGTCGAAGTTGGCCTGGGGATTAGCCTTCCAAAAATCAAAGAAGAGCTCGAGGCCGGCAGTCTCCAAAGCATCAACCTTCTCCCTCAAGCGGTTCGCCTCGACCGTCTGAGCGTCCTTTTCATCCTTCAGCCGAAGGAGGACCTGCCACAGAGAAGTCCTCTCATCTTGAAGACGATCAACATCAGAAGATAAGGACTCGATGGTTTCCTCAAAACAATCAGCAGCCTCGAGGTCCTTTGTCAGCACGGTGACCTTCTTCTCAGCGGCAAAAAACTTCTTGTTGGCCTCACCCAACTCATGGAGAACAGCTGCAGTCTCTGCCCTGGCTTGCTCAGCTTCCTTCTTGGCTAAGTCCGCCTCCGCCCTCAAGGTGTCGGATAGAGCCGTACTCTTAGAAGCAGCAGATTTAGCCCGGGAGTAAGCATAACCCAGCTTCAAACCAACCTGCACAAAGGAAAAGGTCAGCATATGAAGCTAAGTATGAAAAGCTAAAAGGGAAGTGTCGAAAAGAAAAGACTAACCCTGGTAAGCTCCTTCAAGACTCCGCCCACCAACACATCCAGAGATGAGTGGTCCGCACCAGCCAGCTGATCGCCGACCTCAGGAACTAGCCGGTTCATATGGTGAACCAGCACCTCCTTGCCCTTCTTGACCTCAGGCAGCACGGGCATGGGTGGAGTTGGTGCTTGCTCCCGTTCAGGAATCCTCCTGACCAGCTCGGACCCAGATGTTGGTGGCCAGACTCCTTAGACTTGGCAGATATGGGAGTGGAAGGATTTGCAGTAGTCAGCTCCTCAGAAAGATTAATGATCTCTCCAGAAGGCCTCTTCTCTGAAGACCCCTCTCCGACCTTGTTCTTCTTGGCTGGAGGAGAAGCACCAGAGCCTCTGCTCATCCTCTTCCTTAAGGCGTCCATCATCTGCCGAGACATGTCTGCACAGAGCAAAAACAGCATGGTTAGCAAAAACCAACAAAAAATACAAAGTATGGAAGCCAAGAAGCTGAAAAAGAAGTAAAGCGCAGAGTGACTACCCGCCCATAAAGTCAAAAGTCCATCATCACCTGACATCGACTTTATCTCAGCCATAACGGCCTTCCCTTTTCCAGCATAAGGATGGGATGGCCGAACAGGTGAAATGGGCTCCCTTATGCGAATGTCGTGTTCCACGGGCCCGGGCGTGGCCGGGAGTTTCTTCTTCCTCCTCAAAGGAGCCACCTGCTCAGCCTCAGCCTCAACCTCGGCTTCATCTTTAGGATTCATAGACTCCTAAGCGTACTGCTTTGCCCGAGTACCTCCCTTCAACTTAGCCTCTCGCTTAAGTTGAATCAGCTCATCCTTCGAATGAGCTTGTTCAGGCCGAGCAGCAGCAGACTTCCTCTTCTTCCCCGTCACGGACTTAGAAGAAAATTCCTCAGGGTAGAGCCCGTACTACACTAGATTTGCATTGGAGGTCAACTCGATTATATCCCTGTCTTCCGTCGGCAACCAGGCAAGCTTCTGAGCCCTATCCCTAAGGGTAAGAGTGAGGGGAGGACGGTGATATGTCGGAATCTGCTGAAACCGAGTTCGGGTGATGTTCGGATCCTTCACCATGAAGTACTCATCAGCAAAACGCCCTATTTTGCGGATGGCCTTGTTGTTCGTCCCGCTCAACCACTTAAAGCCTGTCTGAGAGAAGTAAAAATACCCTAACCTGCCTTGCTTGGGGGTAGACTTTAGGTCGAAGAACCAAGCGACCTCGTGGGGAGAAGGAGCGCCCCATCCTTGAGAAGCGTAGAGGACGAAGAGGGCAGACAAATACTTAATGCCCTTGGGAGTGATCTGGGCCGGGCAGAGGCTGAAGAAGTCCGCCACATCCCGAAAGTACTTGTGCAAGGGCATCAACGCCCCTTGCTGGCCATGAGCCCCCGACCAGGCGCACATCCCCTCACTAGGGTTTGAAGCGCGATTGTCGTGGGCGGGAATGAAGCAATCCAGCTCGCCCAGGTATCCTTCCTGGTCGAGAGTGTGGAGGCATGCCTACGAAATCTTGGACGGAGGACTCACCCATCTGGCGCCCAGGGCACCCTACCTCCTATGAGGAACCGCCTCAGCAAGCTCCTCGGTGACGTAGTCGACGCCTGCGACCAAGACGTCCCCGTCAGCATCAACTGGTTGCCCAACCTCATTGTACTCCCCATAGTTTGGGGGTTCAATCTCCTCCTCTCCCTCAGCAGCGGGAGGGCTGCCCAGACGTGCTTCGTCCAGCTCCTCAACCTCCTAGACTTCAGCGTCCCCCTCACGGTCCTCTTCCATTGGGACCGCCAAGTCCTGTTCGGCGTCGGGCAGGGTGGCAAGCCGAGCCACCTGGGGATCAGAAGCGTCAGCCAGACGCGTAGTTTTCTTCGTACGAGCCATCATTCTATGGCTGGGTACGGAATCAGAAGAAGGATTGGCACGAAGACGACGGTGGACTTCGTGCAGAAGTTGAAGAAGTTCCTGGTTGATTTGATGCTCGGGCTCCCAAGACTCACCAGGGTTCATCTACAAAAGACAACACGCAAGATGAGTGTTGGACGGAGTATCAAGCGAAAAAACAAGCAAATATGCCGACCAGGAGTACCCAACAGATTAAAGAACAGCCATGTTCGAAGAAAGGTCTAAACTCAAGAAGTCAGAAAGTTTTTCTTGAGTTAGGGCAAAGGAGTTCATGAAGCTTAAAGAAAGCAGAATGGAAACAGACACAATGCAATTCTAAAATAAGCCTTACGGCTGAAAGCTAACGCAAGGACATGGAAAAGAAGAGTCGCAGAAGTTTCAAATCCTAGGGTTTCCTACAGTGTTCTTTCTACAGCTAAGATACATTCAAAAGCACAAGCATGCAAAGGAAAAACATAAAGGGATTTAGAAACTTACTCAAAGATTCAAGTGTCCGGATTCAAGCAAGCCTGAAATCGTCTGTAAGCTCTTCAGCAACCTTGAAGCCTGAAAACTCTCTCTTTTTGCTCTGAAGTTTGCTTAACAACGAAGGGTGATGAAATGAGGAAATGTGCCAGTACTCCAAGTATTTATAGGCAAAAGGATAATTGTACGTAAAGGAACCTTAGACGCCTCGACTCCACGCCTTGAAAGCAAATATGGGAAATCAAAATAATCGAGTGCAACCGTCAGCCGTGGAGAGAGAAATTTGGATTTTCAAAATATTAATTGTCAGAGCATTAATTAGCCGAAAACTGAAGGGACGCCCAGTCAGCTTCACATCGAGTCTCGAACGGTCATGCTCGACACGTGTCCCCTTCCAAGGCAGAGCCAGCTCGAAATAAGTCTATACGCAACCTCGGAGGTCCCGCACAGACTTGGGGGCAAATGTTATCCCAAAATTGGCACTCTGACGTGGCATCACAAGAATGGTGACACGTGGCATCAACTTAGAGCACCTGGTCGGATCAACATGCCGAGCAAGATGCCTCGCTGGCATGTCCATAATGGAATACTCAACGAGCCGTGCAGAATGACGCAACACTTAGCGAATTCAGCCAAGCACTTCGTGAGTCACCAGCTTAATCCCTATAACTCAGGGATCAACTTGCGTGGATATGGCATACACACAATTCCACTATTGGTGTATACGGCCTCAATCCCACGATCCTAGCATTCAGCAATAATCCCACGATCTTTGTGTTTATGCGCTTTGTAACGAGAGAGGAAACTCCTCCTCCTCAAGTTTCCTGCCCTATAAATAGTGAGGAATGTTCACTGGGCAGGGGGACGAAAAAAGAGAGATCATACGCCGAAACGCTATAAGCTAATGCTATCTAAGAATTATATATTCAGAGATATTATTGTAAGAGCTATAAGAAAAGGAGTCTTCTTCCTTATTCTTAAGTCAATACAACTAACGAGGATTAGGCTATTACCGAACTGCTCGGGGCTGAACCTCTATAAAATTTTTGTGTCTCCTTATTATTATTATTTGCTTTATTACATATTCTTATTACGACATATCGTTTATCGCTTATTAAAAGACTCATTGTCGTTGGCTAAAAGCGAAGTCAACACTACTCATTACTCCCACTCAACAGCAGGTGTCTAGTCTAAGGCATACTAAAGCATATCTGAGACCTCTCACTGTTGATTTAAGAAATTCTTCCATGGCTTTATCTTTTCTGGAATAGTTGAGACTTTTCCTTAGATAAATAAAATCTATGTCTAGAAGTTGTGAAGCTTCTATAGATTGCCATTGGAAAGAAAAAGCTTCAACATCTTACTAAAAGTAAGTTGCTTGCATTAGAGTAAGTAATTAACTAGGTATACCATGAGCCATAGGTTTAGATAAACTCAAACCTATAATACTAGGAACAGGAAGTTTTGTTAAGTCCATTGAATAGACTTATGAACGAAAATTTCCTTGCATGTCCTTGTAACAGAAAACTTTAGGTTACTCCATGTGAATGGATTAAACCATAGTTTTCTTGGCTTTTCTTCTTAGTTTCTTATCTTGACAATCCATTACTTGTTTAAACTCACAATGGATTTTAATCACTAGTGTCTTCCAAGTCACAATAAGGTGGATTCCTAGAAACCCTCCCACTACGACAAGGTACCGTGAATTATGTCTAACAAAACTAAATGGTATTGACCTCTTCGGTCGTGTTAAGACAACAGAGGCAGTGGGATCATCTTGTTACGAATAAGATGATAGAACACTTATGGAATCAAGGAAAAAAATATCTCCTTTATTTGCTACTTTATTTTCAGACTTAGTAATTTTCTTAGAAAAGTATTATTTGTTTAAACAAACACGTTCTTATCTAATGACTATGGGATGTTCCACCCCTAATCACTTAGAATAGCTAACAAACATGCAAACCATGGTTAACAGTTTCAACTTTTCTTAAGATTTCGATTAGGTCACCCATGAATCTAGTAATGATTTATTAAGTATACAACCATTGCATCATTCTGAAATTGTATTACCATAGAAGGACTTAGGCAACGACTAGTAACTAATCATCAATATGCAAATCGAATTTCTGGGGAGGTAAGTTTGGATATAATTCAAAAAATCAATTTAATGATCTTTGAACTGCATATCTACTAACTATTTCTCCACCCCTATCAGTTCGCAAGATCTTTAACCACTTACCTTAATGGTTTTCACCATTGCTAGAAATTCATGAAATTTTTCAAACATTTCAAATTTCTCTTGCTTAAGGTAAAATCTAGAGTGATCGTTTTAAAAATACAATGAAGACTCATATCCACCCCTGAATGTACATCCATCTGCGAATGAGATGAACTTAATTTCAGTGGATATAGGCATATTAACTCTTTGTAGAGAATGATCTTGTCAAAACCACTATGAACAAGATACAAATGCCATAGATTTATAAAATATGTGGTTGTATCTTTTGATGACTTAAGTTTAGTTACATCAAAGAGTTCTTAGAATAGTGCAAGTGGATTCTGGTCACAGAATACTAAACTCATACAGTTTGAATCCATTGATAGAAAATGGTTATGAAACACTTGTGAAAGTGTAACTGTATAATGAGTAATTCTTTCTTGGACCACTAATTTAACTCTAAGTTTGATTTGCCCATACAAGTAGGAGATTTCTAAGATTGAGGATTTATATCATTTTGGGATAGAATTTCGGGAATATAATCACATGCGTCATTAAATTTCTTAAGAGAAAATAGAATGACATGAAATGATTTATAGACCATTCATCCAATGATATGTTATTGAGCTAATTCAAAATGAATAAGCTAAGAGGATTAGAATAATTTCGTATTTAAATAAGAATCCAACAATGCTCCGATTAGCGAGAGTCAAAGTAATCTTATTTATACAATCTTCTTGTTTCATATTGTAAATACTAGTCTAAGGTGTCATCAATTGATGAACAGCTAGATGTTGCATTTACAATATTTATCTTTCGAGATCTAACACTATTATGTTTGTCTAATGGTGACAATCCATTAGGGATTTATCCCATTAGATCAACAAACCAAGTTAGACCTGTTGGAATTTATTTTACCAGGATCTTAGATCTACTCACAAGTATGTTGTTTAACACCCTAAATATGAACTTTCTAAAACGATGAAATAAACACATATAAAGTTAAGAAAACCTTACATTGATGCAGCGGAATTAATGTCTCCTTCCACTCAGATCTCTAACCCTTGTATCCTTTCTGTCACAGAGTATTATCAAGATCTGAGCCCGAATGTCCTTCTTCTTTAAGTTTGATCCTTCACAGTCTTCCAATCTATGATTGAGTTACTGCTTGCTGTGTGTGGGCACTTACTCTTTCACTAGGGTTCGAAATTTAAGAAGAGGAAAAGAGAAGAGAGGGTTTCGGCTAGGTATAGAAAATAGGGAAGGCTCAATTTTTCTGAAGAGAGAAATTTCTGTCAGATAACTAATGATTGTTGAAAACTTATGATTTGACTGAGCCATCACTTTCTATTTATAGGCAACTACTAGGTTTAGGTTAGGAATTATTTGGCATTAAAATAATAAAAATATTAATTTGAAAATCCACAAATAGTGGCCGGCCATGGTGTGCTAATGGGCCCCACTTGATTTTGCAGTATTATCAAATTTTATTTCTATTTTCTCAAAAACGCCAATTTTTCAATTCTAACCATTTAAATGCCAAAATTAATTATTTAATAACTAAAATAGATTATTAAATAATATTGTCATTTAATTTAATTATTAACTAGACATATAAAGTCCATTAATAAATAAATAAACCTAGAATCTCTTTTCTTTACAATTTCACCCCTGTTTAGTGAAAATTCATAAAATTAGACACAGTCTAACTTTAGAATTATAATTGATCAATCACGAATCAATTAATGAGTCTTACAAGCAGAATTTTCTGAACTAGAATGGGGACCATGGATCTATATGCTGAACTTCCAATAAGTGAACCAAATTTACCAAGTAAATTCCTACTTATTAATTCTTCGTTGAATCCACTCTTAGAACTTAGAATTGCACTCTCAGACTTATATAGAGCATATTATATGTTCGAGGATATCAATATGCTATCTCATTTAACCATTGTTATAATCTTATTGTGATTTAAAGATCCTCTATATAGATGATCTACATCGAGATGGGATTTCTTTACCGTTCTCACCCCTCAATGTATTTTGCCCCTTAAAACACTTAGCTACCTGTAAATGGTGTTTAGTGATCTAATAATTAGTCAGTTAAACAAGAGCTCATCCAGTAGAAGCTATAGATTCCATATTTATGTTCAGCACTCCCACTCAATCATACTATCATGTTCCCAAAATATACGTATCACCCTGACCTAAAAGTAGGCTTAACTAATAAATCAAAGAACATGAATAATACTCCTGAGTTGAGCCTAAGCATATCAGGATTTAGATTCTTTTAATCTTAAGATCAACTACTGATATTGACTTGGAAAGATATATATAACGGTAAGTTTGTAATATCTTAACTTAGTTGCAATATCGGTCCAATCCAATGTATACTCCATACATTCGAAACTAGTATACTTTGCTAATGTCCTGGAAAGAACATAACACTTACTCCAAGTGTAAGTACACATCATCGCTGATTGTCACATTAGTGTAAATCCAATAACACTGATGAAACAGGGACCAAGTCTTTTGATTCATATGATCACAATCACATTCCACTGTGTTGACGATACTGTAATTGTGAATAAACATATGATCTGGATTTAACTGATTTTGTGTATAAAAGTAATAAACATATTAAACCATTAGCATGTAAAATTCATGCAAACATCAATCACTTCAAATTTCTTATATTGATAACTAATCAGATTGTAAAGGGTTTTATTTAGGGCATAAAACCCAACAAGACCAACAATGAAGATTCGAAATTAAACTACAATTTAATAACAGAAAATAACATGGTTCAATATAAATTCATACACAATTCACAAATTATTAAACATATAGCAAGTAGGAATGACAAGTGAAAATACTAAAACATACAATCCTAAATAATTTCCAAGGTCTTCAACAAACTGATATCAGTGTCCCGTTTAGGCGAGAGTCAAGGCTATTCTATCTTATGAGCTTCCACCATTGTTTCATATTTTGTAAGTCAAATACAGTCGCTACCATTAAGGTGATCAATACCATATAAAATACTTACAAATATACTTATCTTTCGAGATTAAACGGTACTAACTTGCTAATGAACGTTCCTCCATTAGGACTCACTAAAACAAAAGCTATGTAAAACCAACAATGGAGATCGAATGTCCTAATAATAATAAAGCTCATTATTTAAAGAAAGTTGTATTTTCTTCTGAAATTTATTTTAATTTATTTATTTTAAATATATATATTTATTTAATTAAAATTTCCAATTTAAAATGAAAAATTCTAAATATAAATTTTAATGTAATATTTATAAATTATACTTAGATGGATATGAAAATAACGTGAATTATTTCCATCTTAGTAATAATTTCCATAAATATTTAGAAAAATATGCAATTTAAGTTGTTTCAAAATTAATTTAAATTAATTTACAACTCAAATTTAATTTTCTATAAATATATATTGCATTTCGAAAAATGAAGTGTATAAGAATACTACTTTCGAAAATGCTTTAAAATAAAATAAAAATAAATCCTTAAAAAATTATCTTAATTTTATGTTGGCCCAAAATTAATTAATAAAATTAATTTACAATAAAAATATAATTTTCCTATTTAATTAAATATTTAAGAAAAATTTCAAATATTTAAGTATCATGATTAAGAATCAACTTAAATATTAATTTTCTATTTAATTAAATACACTAGAAAAATACTTCAAGCAAAACAGATAATATCAATCTAGACTTTCATTGACTAATTAATTCAATTTCTAATTATAATATATTTCAGTTCATTTATTTAATCATTAAATGAAAAAATCATTGATTTAAGTTGGTCCAAAATTAGAATAAATAATTTTCAACTTTAATCTATTTTTCAAATAAAATTCGAAATTTCTGCATTAAAGAAATGCAATTTCGAAATTTTGGGAAAAAATTAATAAAATAAAATAAAAAATATATTTTGAAAATTATTCAAATTTAAGTTATTCTGAAATAAGATTCTAACTAAAGATAATTTTCAACTTTAATTAAATGACATGAAAATAACAATATTTAAGTATCATGATGAAAATCAACTTGGATATTGAATCTTTCAATTTAATTAAATGTATTAAATTCAAGAAATAAATAATTAAATATAGAGGAAACTTAATTATTAATTCTAGTTTAATATTAGGAAAATATAGTAAACTTAGATTGTACCAAAATTAATTATGAAACAATTAATTTCACAATCAATGATATTTTCTTATTTAATATTAGAAATAATAACTAGTACTAGAAATAACTATTTAGAATATATATCATTAACTAAGTGTTTTTCTAAAATTAACTTTAAAATATTAAAATGAAAAATAAATTTCATATATTTTAAAAGTTAATTATGTTGCTAATTCAATTTTAATTAGGTTAGACTAATATAAATAACCTAATACAATTATTTAAATAAGGCAAATTGACCTTCACAATTGGATTAGTTCATGTGAGGAGGAGCTGGGTTCAGTATGTCGTACTAACTTCTATTGGCCCCCAACTCTCACACAAGGCCCAAAAGAGAGGAATTTAACATTTAAATAAAGAATTGTTATTCATTGAATAAGTCCAAATCTAATTGGGCCTAAATAAAATTACTTATGTCAAATTTTATTTTAGCAACCTAGTCCATTTACTTAGTAAAAACTTAAATGGGCTTCCTATATGCATCTAAGCCCAATAGCAAACATATAGGCTCACACAGGTCAAATGATTTGAATGGGCCTTATCATTTTACTAGGTTTACACAGATGAAAGAAGTACAAAAATTACCTGTTACAAATTATTCATAAGATCTATTGACAATTGGACTATGATTAAAATCACATCATTAGATCTGTCAACTAGTTAATCATAGCAATTTAGATCAAATGAATAATAGCTTTGTTTAAAAAAAATTGAATAAACAATATAAATAAATAAACAAACATTGTCCATGTAACAGATGTGAAATAAGATATTAATATAATTAAATTATTATTCTTAAACAAACCAACTAGATTTTGAAAATTTACGGTTATTAAAACAAACCCTAAAATCTCAAAATAAGGAAACTAATTTTAAAATATCTAGGTTTATTTGAATCAAATTAAAGTAATTATCTAATAAGATCAATGATTTGAAAGAAAGAATCTTCAATATCACTTTCAAATCTTATAATTTAATAAAATAAAGTAATAAAATAAACCAATTTTAAAATAGATTTGGTTAGATAATTATTATTTTAGGAATAAAATAATAAATAAATAATAATTACCATAATTATATGTCAAAATATCTCAAAATTAAGCAATATTCAAATTTCTACAAAAATATCTAAGTTATTTAAATATTTAAGATATAACTCATAAATTTCCAATAAGAAAAAAATGATATATATAGAAAAATATCATTTTTAAACTTATAATTTATAAATAATTAAATATTTAACAAAATAACAAATTTTGAATTTGAAAATATTATGCTAAGTATATCTATAAAAATATCTATGTTAATTTCAAATTTATTAATTATTTAATTTGTCATATAAGATAATGTTAATATAATATTTTAAATAAAAAGACAAAGTTATCTTTTAATTTAAAATATGTTAAATATCAAAATATCTAATCTTATAATTAAATAATATATAAATATTAAAGAAGTTAACAAATTTTTAAATCTGACAATAATAGGAAATATTCTAAATTGGAAATATTTGAAAAAGGGAAATATTTCAAATTGGAAATATTTAAAATTGGAAATATTTCAAATTGAAAAAATCTAAAATTGAAAAAATCGGATTTTGGGAAACAATCCCATAAAAAATTGGATTTTTCAGGAAACCCCCCGCAAAATTCGCAATTGATGCACCCACTCGATAGCCTTGAATCCCGATTTTCCAAAATTCATAACTTTTTCAATTTTTATCGGAATCCAAAAAATATTTTAAAAAATAGAAAAAATATTTTTCATGGAAAAAGATTCTGTACAACACATACATTCATCAAACCAAATGAAACCATCCAAATCAACACAAAACATATAAAACATCGTTTTAATTCATATTACATGAAAGTAAATCATTACCATGGCTCTGATACCAATTGTTGGAAATATTTTACCAGGATCTAGATTTACTACCAAGTATGTTTCATTAACATCCTAATATGAATTCTAAAATAATGAAATAAACACATAAGAGTTTAAGAAAACCTTACATTAGGTGCAGCGAAATATAATGACTCCTTCCATTCAGATCTCTAGCCCTTGATTCCTTTCTGTAGCAGAGCATTATCAAGATATGAATCTGCATCTCTTTCTCTCCTTCTTTGATGCTGATTTTCCACAGTCTTACATACTATGATTGAGGTACCACTTGATGTGTGTGGGCACTACTCATTCACTCAAGGGAATTTTGAAAGTTTAGAGAGGAAAGGAGAGAGAGGGGTGGCATAGCTTTTCTCTGAAGGAAACAATGTGCAAAGTCATGAGTTTCCTGAACCCAACACTTTCTATTTATAGAATGCCCTCTAGGTTTAGGTTAGAATTGTATGGCATTAAAATAATGAAAAAATAAAATGGTAAAAACTTATGCATAGTGGGCGGCCGAGATAAGGAAATTGGGCCTCACTTTGCAACTTTCCCATTTTGTTATTTTTCATTCCCATTTTCTGAAAAATGCCAATTTCCCAATTTAACCATTCAAATGCCAATTCTAATTATTTAATAACTTAAAAATAATTATTAAATAATATTGCCATTCAATATATTTATTAATTTAGACATATAAAAGTATCTTGATTAATAAATAATCTTAGAATCTCTTTTCTTTACAATTTCGCCCTTGCTTAGTGAAAATTCATAAAGTAGACATAGTCTAACTTTTAGAATTACAATTGATTAATCAAAATCAATTAACTGAGTCTTACAAGCAGTATGGTCTCAACTAGTATGGGGACCATGGGTCTATATATCCGAGCTTCTAATAAGCAGATCAAGAATTTATATCTAAAATTCACTGACTTATTAATTCTTCGTTGAATCCACACATAGAACTTAGAATTGCACTCTCAGTATATAGAACGCTCTATATGTTCCACCATATAGACACGTCATTAGTTATCCATTATTATAATCCTAATTTGATCAATGATCCTCTATATAAATGATTTACACTGTAAAGGGATTAAATTACCGTAACACCCTACAATGTATTTTATCCTTAAAACACTTAACCCTGTATAAATGATATTTCGGCTAAGTGAAATGAGTACTCCACCATTTATTTTTGTTCGGTTAAGCTCAAAGGAAATCATCCTTTACTTTCTATTCGCCAGATAGAAGCTATAGATTCCATATTTATGTTAGCGCTCCCACTCAATTGCATTACCGTGTTCCCAAAATGTACGTATCACCCTGACCCAAAAGTAGGCTTAACTAACAAATCAAAGAACACGAATAACACTCTTGAGATTGAACCTAATCATATCAGGATTAAGATCATTTGATCTAGGATAAACAGGTGATATTGAATGGAATAGATATTATGGTAAGTTTTAATATATCTAATCAAAGTTCAATATCGGTCCCTTTCGATGTATACTCCATACATCCGATACTGGTAAACTTTGCCAATGTCCTGGAAAGGACATAAGACTTTTCCAAGGTGTAAGAATACCTATCGCTGATTATACCATGTCAGTCTAAATCCAGTGTTCTGACAAATCAGGGAATAAACTTTCGAACATATAATTAACATTATATTCCACTGTGCTGACAACACTATAATCATTAACATATTCATATGTTCTGGACTTAAATAGAATTCATACATTATATATATATAATCATGAAATAAATCATGTGAACCTTGCAACATAAAATGTTATTTCTGATCTTTATTAATAAGTAAATCTGATTATATTGAAATGGGTTTTATTCAGGGCACAAAACCCAACACATCTTGCTCAGGGCATCGGCCAATACATTGGCCTTCCCAGGATGATAAAGGATCTCACAGCTGTAATCCTTAACTAACTCCAACCAACGCCTCGGTCTCATATTCAAATCTTTCTGGGTAAAGAAATATTTAAGACTTTTATGGTCGGTATAAATTTCACATCTCTCTCCATAGAGATAATGCCGCCAAATCTTCAAAGCAAACACTATCGCGACCAATTCTAGGTCATGAGTCAGGTAGCGCTGCTCATATTCTTTCAATTGACGAGAAGCATAGGCAATAACCCGATTGACCTGGATCAGTACACACCCCAGACCCTGTCTGGATGCATCACAATACACCACAAATTTCTCTTTATCAGAAGGTAAGACTATCACTGGAGCTGTAATTAATCTCTGCTTCAGCTCTTGGAAGCTAGCCTCACACTTGTCTGACCACACAAAATGCTGATTCTTCTTAGTAAGCTCGGTTAAGGGTGTTGAAATTTTAGAGAGCCCTTACACAAACCGACGATAATATCCAGCCAGACCTAAGAAGCTTCTAACTTCTGTCACTATTTTCGGTCTTGGCCAATCCGTGACGGATTCTATTTTTCCTAAATCCACCTTGATCCCATATTTGCAAACAATGTGCCCATGGAAGGACACTTGAGATAGCCAAAATTCGCACTTCTTGATTTTGGCGTATAACTTATGTTCCCGAAGTCGCTGCAAAACCATCCGGATATGTTGCTCATGCTCCTCTTCTGACTGAGAGAACACAAGGATGTCGTCGATAAATACAATAACACAAATATCGAGGAAATCCTTGAATACCCTATTCATCAAATCCATAAAAGCTGCAGGAGCATTGGTCAGTCGAAAACACATAACTAGAAATTCATAATGTCCATACCTAGTGCGAAAAGCTGTCTTTGAGATATCCTCCTCTCGAATTCTCAACTGATGATAGCCGATCGAAGATCAATCTTTGAAAAGACCGTCTTCCCCTGAAGTTGATAAAAAAGATCATCGATCCTAGGTAAAGGATATTTATTCTTGATTGTTAGCTTATTCAATTCCCGGTAGTCAATGTACATTCGTAGAGACCCATCTTTCTTCTTGACAAACAGTACTGGAGCTCCCCAGGGTGACACACTAGGCCGAGAAAACCCTATGTCAAGCAACCCCTGGAGTTGAATTTTCAATTCTTTAAGTTCTGCTGGAGCCATTCTATAAGGGGCCTTAGAAACCGGTTTTGCTCTAGGTGCCAACTCAATGACAAAATCAATTTCTCTCTGAGGTGGTAAACCCGAAAGTTCATCAGGAAAAATATCTAGAAATTCTCGAACCACCCTGATGTCTTCTGGCCGAACAGAGTCAGGTCGAGTGGTATCCAATACCACAGCCAGAAACCCTAGACATCCATCACGTAAAAGTTCTTTAGCTGTTAATACCGAAATTACTGGGATCCGAAATCCCTGAACTGAACCGACAAAGACAAACGGTTCTTCATCTTCTGGTTGGAAGATTACCATCTTCCTCTTATAATCAATACTGGCTGAGTACTTTGACAAGAAATCCATTCCCAGTATAATATGAAAATCCGCTGAACTCATTTCTATTAAGTCAGCACTCAACTCCCTATCCTCGATTCTGATCGGCATAGACCTAATCCACCTTTTGGAGATAACTAACTCTCCGCCAGGTAATAGGGTTCCAAACCATGATTCATAACTATCATGTGGTCTATCCAATTTACTAAAAATTCTGGCTACCACATAGGAATGAGTGGCCCCAGAGTCAAACAGCACAGAGAAATAAGAATTCTTGACCAAGAGCTGACCTGTTACTACTGAGGGGCTGGCTTCTATATCAGCCTGAGTTATCGCGAACACCCTTGCTGGAGTGGGTTTCGCTGCAGTCTTTGGTGCTTCATTCTTCAATTGGGGACAATCCCTTCTATAATGCCCTGGCATACCGCACTGGAAACACCCCTGCCCTCTACACTCCCCCAGATGGTGCCTTTTAGAATTGGGGCACTCTGGGTAAGTGTATCAAGTCTCAGAATTACCCTGCCGATTGCCTCGACCCTGATTCCCTCGGAACCTCTTGTTCTGACCTGAGTCACTGGATGCAGTAGGGGCCTTTCTTTTCTGATTAGTGGCCGAGCCACTACCTCCCCTACTAAAACCTGATGTAGGAAGGGTAGGAGCCCTGCCAACAACCGGAGTCTCACGAGACTCAACTATGCACCCCACTGCACCCTCAGCTCGCAGTGGCTTATCCACCATTTCATCATAGGTGGTTCTGTCTTCAGTAGTAATCATTAAGTCGTGTCTGATTTTTGCATTTAGCCCATCCAAGTACTTCTCTTTTCTTACTGAAATCGGTTGGCACAATTCCCGAGGCCAACCTTGCCAAGCGATCAAACTGAGTCGTGTATTCAGTAACACTCATGTTCTCTTTCTGAGTCAGCTGAGTAAATTCTTTTCTTTTGGCACTTCTGACCGCCTCGTTATAATACTTGGCATTAAATAGCTCATGGAACTTTTCCCAGATCATTGTTGTAACATCGTGAATCATGGACACCATGTCCCACCATACCAGAGCGTCTTCTTGAAGTTAGAAAGTGGCACAGGCCACCCTATCATTACCAGTGACGCCCATAAATTTCAAGATCCTGGTGATCACAGTTAGCCATTGATCAGCTTTCATAACATCGTGACCTCCCAGAAAAACAGGAGGTGCCTGCTTACGGAACCTTTCATACAGGGGTTCCATCCGATTCATTGCGACAACGGGTTCGGTCTGCACAGCAGGGGCAGGAGCTACAATTTTTTCAGGAGCAGGGACCGCGGGAGCACCCTGCTGTCTTAACTGCCGAATCACTTCCTCTTGTTCATTTATTCTAGCTTGCATTTATGCAGACCTATTTTCCCATTCTTGGGTAGCTTGAGCAGCCTGTGGCGGGTTAGCATCACCCCGGCCACGTGCCCTGCCCCTGGGACCTCTACCTCGACCACAGACATTTGGGGGAATCTGAGCTCCCTGACCTTCATTTGATCCAACCGAATTGCCCTGGCTCCTGGTGTTTCGTCTGGCGTCCATACTTATCTGAACAACCTGCGTAACCAAGAGCTAGTTTGGTCAGATCGTGATCAAAGAAAAACTTACTAATGCCGCTTATTTGGAAATTGAAAACATGTGCCTATTCTACTATCAGGCTACTAACATGCTTCCTAACAGGCTTTTCTTAAATCATACTACTAAAATAAACTACTAAAGCAATAAAAGCTTACTGAACCGTGGAACGAGCAAACTGCTGATGATGATTGTACATGTCGTAATGATCTTCGATAGACAACCTGGCGGCTTTGATACCAAATTGTAACACCCTAACTATTATAGGCGTGTTAGCGTGATTTTTAACGCACTGTGCAGCTCGTTGCTAATCAACGAGATTATTGGAAATCGTGAATAATTAAAATTTTGCTTAATTATTTAAAACATAATATATTACATTTATAAAATTCCGGGATCCCATTTACAAAATACAGTTACAAAAGTTTACTATTCATATACAAAATATTTGTCGCCTAGCGACTAAACAGCAAAAGCCCTGATGTCTCGAGGATCGTACGTTCCAGGCCTAACCGCCCCGACATGTACAATCTTCACCTGCTCGCTCTCACGGCTCCTCAAGTTTAGCTTTGCCCTTACCTACACATAGCAATAGCACTGTGAGTCGACAGACCCAGTAAGAAAAGCGTAACATATAACATGCAAACAACCCGAGTTATAACCTGACGCCCATACACCCGATCATAACCCTAATCCCCGTGTGGTTGAGTCTAGAACGTTCATATGATAGTACTATCGACCATAATGTCAGCCTATACTCAATATGCTAGTCATACTCTAGCCATATTGATGTGACAACATCGATCAGTATTTCGGCCAACATACATTTATCAATAATCAGTACAACTCTATGTATACTATTACTGCTATCAATGTAATCTAACAGGCATAAACGACATGTACGCTAAACATGTAATAACATATGCATAACATTATACTAATCTTACCTCAATTCCAAATTCAAGTGTGCCGACCAACCTGAGTGGAACAACTGATCGACGAATTACAGGCTCCTAAATCACATCAATTATAACATAGGTAAGTGACACGCTAAATCACTTTTCGGGAACTTAAACTTGAAACTAAAAGTTTCCCTATCGATGGATAACATGGCAATACCCTAAACATCACAAAATGGGAAATACTAGGGTTCCCAAAACTGCCCCAACCAGTAGACCGGTTCCCAACTGGAATTCCGGTTCCTACAGGTCCCCCTGAACCAAAATTCCAGTTCAGTACAGGAAAGCTTCAAAAAATCACTACAACCTCAAAGCAACCCCAAACACCACAAAAACTTCCAGACCTGTTATCTATACCCCATAGAACAATATCAAACCAATAAAACACTTCTACAAGCTCAAAAACACAATCCACCATTAAAGCTCCAAGTTTGAGTTCTAAACTCAAAACTTGGTTAAATCTACTAACAGCCAACAATTCAAGCTTAATTCAACATAATCTAGCATAATCAAACCTCTGAAAACAATACTAAACAAATACAGCAACCACAGCAACAAAAACATCAATCATGCAAAAACTAGTTCCTTAAACCTCAAAGAATCTGTGAGAGAGTTGCTCAAAGGTTACCTTACCTTGAATTACACCTAAAGCTACTGGAAAACACCTTGATATGCTAAAGGAAAAACAAACCCTAGCTGGTTTTAGGGATTTCGAAAAGAGAGAGAGAGAGTTTGAGAGCAAAAAATGAGTTTTCCTTCCTTCAATTGATTTTTCTTTGAAAATGAGATAATACCTTTTGTTTTATTCAAATAAATCCACTTAGTCAACTTTAAAATCAGATTTAATACTAAACTCCATTCTCAAAAAAAGACAAACTAAAGATTGGCAAAATGATAATTTTGCCCTTCCATACTAATAGCCACTAAAGGTCACTAAGGGTATTTTGGGAAATTCTAAAATCCTAGCCAATCCCGACATTCCCAATGTCTAAACTATGTTGCCTCGCTATACTAAAAATACTAGGATGTGATTCTAATAGCCAAACACCACGTTCCAATGTTACCAGACACTGAATATGTAAAATTATGAAATTTCTATATATGACATATAAAATGCATTCTGAATTCAAATACATCATAATAATTTAATAATTCAAAATTAATAAATAAGATGAGGTCTTATAAGCCTCATAAAAGGAATATTGTAATACCCTAGAATTATGAGTTTGGATTAGCGAAATTCTAATTAGATAATTATATATTATTGAGAAATTATATTATTATATAATTTAATATATGTGAATTTATATGATTTATGATATGTTAAGACCCTGTTGGTGAGCTAGGGGCATTTTAGTAATTTTTACCCGAGAAGGGTAAAATAATGAAATTAAGATATTTACGTGCTTATGGGACTATATTATTATATAGTATGCCTGTGTTGTCTTTTTCAGGTGTGTTCTGATAGGTTGGAGCGGTATAGTCACAATCGGGTATTTCGGGCCAAACCAGGTTTGAGCCCGAAATGCAATTTGAATTAAATTGTTGGCATTTTAATTATTGGTGTTTAATCTGAATTTATGGGGTTTATTGCTGGAAATTGATGCATGAAATATGTATTTTTGACTCCCTAATATTTGTTAGCAACTTTATTTAGTGATTTGAGAGTTTGGATGTGAATTAGGATGAATTGGGTGTGTTGTGTTGCTAAACTTCGAAGGTTTGCATGCTGGTTTCTGGGTTTGGAACCTAGGTGCTGCAGCATGGCTTTTAGCATGCCGCGACCCACCCCTTTGAGTGGCACCTGGGAATTGGTCCCCGGTGCCACGGCATGGCAATTGCATGCCGCGGCCCGCCCTCAAGTTTTTGGGCAGATTTGAGTTCAACTTTGAAAATGCATAACTTTTTGATCCGAACTCCGTTTTGGGAGTTCTATATACTGTTGGAAAGCTCATTCCTAGCTCTATGTGATTATCTGAATTTTGAATACCATGTATATATATATATTATGAATGTGGAATCAGGGGTTAACCCTATTTGTGTAAATCTCAGATTTGTGACTAGGATTACCGGCACCTGGTTAGGAGCACCCGAGGATTTGGAATCTCTTTTATTGCGGGACATCAGGTAAGACAATAGTTAGCATGTAGAGTTATGTGCAGTGGCACTTATATTGGAAATGATATTTGTGAGCAATTAGTAACCAGGATTAGGGTTATTACGCTAACATGAATGGTTTAATAGCATAGGGTTATTACCCTAGTGATATATGTTGTATGAATGCTATGCCATGTTATATATATGATTATATTGAGATTTAGGGTTATGTGTTCAAGGCATAACTGGGTTGGACTCGGTAACTAGAACCGAGATGAACCATTCTAAGGCCCTATTGTATTTAGACGTGTGAGCGCAACACGTAGGTCTACATTACGTAGACATAAATAGGCATGTGAGCGTAACATGCAGGTTTGTGTCATACATGCATATGAGAATGGCATTAATTTTATTATAGTGTGATAAACATGTTATTGATATATTATACTGTCTTGCTGGGCTTGGCTCACGGGTGCTCTACTGTGCAGGAAAGGGTAAAGCTCTTTTTGATCAGCCATGAGTGTAGGAGCTGGACGATGCATGTACACCTTCGGGCCACACTAGACCAAGCGGGTTGGGGTCTGCCAGTGATGTATTTTTGTGACTCTGTTTTGCCGCCTAGGTCGGCTAGTAAAAATGAACTTGTAATATTATTTTGTAAAATATTTTTGGGATCCCGATACATGAAACTTTTAGTTTATAAAGTTTAAGAGCATGTTTGGTATTGTTTTCTGTTTTTTGTTTTCAAAAAATTGTTTTTAGAAATGAGAACAAAAAACAGTTTTTGAAGTTTTTAAAACACAAGTCACGTTTGGTTAGTATTTTTTAAAAACAATATTTACCAAAAGTGAATTGGTTTAAAATTCTTGTTTTTGTAACTTTGTTTTCTGAAAACTGTTTTCAAAAAACAAGGCCAAACAAGCCAAATTGTTTTCAAAAAACAAAAAACAGTTTTTTAGTTATGATGCCAAACATGCACTAAATTATTACAAGTTTACTTTTCTTCAATTTGTAATTAAATTTTAATTTCTGCGCTAATTTTATTAGTAATCCCGTTTAGGGGATTAGGGTTACTTAAGTATCTTGGGTAGTGTGCCTAATAGTTAGGACGTTACAAATATGGACTCCAAAAATAGTAAGGAACTATACTTTACTATATACTCTAGTAATTAAAGAGTTACAAATTTTGTGATCCCACACTATAAGGTTCAAGTTTGAAACGAGAAAAGTTTATTATTATTTTGAGGATGTTGAGTTTGGGGGAGAAATAAGATTATTATGGATATTGTTCTTGAGAAGGAATTGACGTTAAACTCAATTCCAACTATCACTTTTGACAGTGTTTAGGTTTCCATGACTTTTGTTGATCAATAAGTGAATCCAGAACCTTGATAAGACAATATCAAACAACTTCACATTCAAGATATGGTAAATGTTTCAGATATCAAACTCAACAACCTCAAAGATCAGTCTCATTAAAGAAATCCATGAGAGAAAGGACATAAGGAAATAATGGAATGATAGACGATGATCCAATCGACTTTTATCATGCCATGAAGGTTCCAACTCTCGAAATTGGATTGATATCATAAAAAAGAAATACAAATTGGTGTGAGACAATAAAGTTTTGGTATTTTTCCTATTGCTATAAGGTGTAAAACCAATTGGTTATAAATGAATATTTATAATCAAGAGGGATACAAATTGCATTGTGGAGAGATGCACATTATGTCTTGTATGTAAAGAATTACTCATAAAGCATATATTCATTTTAAATAGACTTTCTTTTGGTTTAATTGAAAGACTATTCCAGGACAAGCATGACAATGACTGCTCATTGTGGTCTTGAGTTATATCAAATGGATTATTAAAGTGTCATTTATCAATGGTAATATTGATGAAAAAAGTTATATGGTGTTACCAGAAAACTTTGCATCCAAAGATCCAAAGAATATGGTTTACAAATTAGGAAAATCCATGTATAGACTCAAGTAAGCTTCTCATCAATAATAACACAATTTTTATTAAGCATTCTCATTTGGTTTTGAGATAGAAGCTTTTGATGATTGTGTATACGTCACAAGTTCAGTGGGAGTAAGAATATGATCCTGGTATTATATATCGGTGAAAAATTACTTACCACTGATGATATACCAATTTTGTATTAGGAATTCAAGATATGTTGAGATTGTTCTTGAGATATTCTTGAATTATAACAAAAGAGGTATATCAATAAAGTATTCAAAACTTTTGGCATGAAAGATACTATACTAGGTGAAAGGCTTGTAGCTAAAGAAAATAAGTTGTCTAAGTCATTGTCTTAAGAGAAACCTTAGAATTCAAGAAATATAGAAGATTCTTATTCATATTGGAATCTAATTTATGCTCAAGCATGTATATATATTTGTACTTAATATACATATTAAGAATGTTGGATGAATATTTAAGTAACCATATCAGGAACTTTCAGTATGCATCCAAATAAGCTATAAGGAATTTAAGGAGAACAAAATAATATATGTTCACTTATCAGAAATCAGAAATCAGAAAATTTTGGAGATCATTAAGATTTCTGATTTTGATCTTATAAAGTTTTTTTAGTTGTTAGTTTTTTTTGTCACATATGGCTGTAAAATTAGGAATGGTATTGAAAGCTATTAAATATATATGTTATGACAATAAATCAATCAGGTTGTATTTTAGTAACAACATGAACTCTATAAGGTCAAAAGGCACATTGACTTTGAGCTAATTGTTATTAAAATGAAGTTCAGAGTAATAAGGTGTCTATAGAACATACTAAGGACAAACTCCATATTTTGTGTGATCCGGATCATTAAGGATATACCACTTAAGGCTTTTCAGGAGCTTATTGCTCATATATGGATGTGGTATTATTTAAGATTGTGCTAGTTTAGTGGGAGTAATTTGTATTTCAGATGTTCTATCAAGCTGGCACATATTTATAGTTTGATTCTGTAGATAAAGTATGGATTTAAGTTTTGAGTACTCTAAATGTATTCTTTCTATTGAGGTTTATGTATAAGGGTAGAAAGACTAAAGGATTGATCTTAATTAAGGAGGGCCAGTTGGAGATAGGCATGCTAAGATCACATTTGCATGTAATTTTCAGGTTATGCATCTATGATTGATCTATGTTATTTGATTATATTGATATACGTGACCATCGATGGGTTTAGCTACGTTAAATGTTGCACAAGCCGCTTTGATCCTATGTTAGTATAATCAATGGACGAGACTGTTTTAAAATACCTATAATTATGATAGCAAAAGTTTAAGCACTTATAAGGTTACTATTGGGTTTTGTGCCCTAAATAAAACCCATTTTAATATAATCAAATTTACTAATTAATAAAGATCAGAAATAACATTTTATGTTGCATGGTTCACATGATTTATTTCATGATTATAAATTCTGTTAAGTCCAGAACATATGTATTTGTTAATGATTATAGTGTTGTTAGCACAGTGGAATATAATCTTGATTATATGTTCGAAAGTTTAATTCCCTAATTTGTCAGTTCACTGGATTCAGACTGGCCTGATAATCAGCGATAGGTATGCTTACACCTTGGATAAGTGTTATGTTCTTCCAGGGCATTGGCAAAGTTTACCTGTATCGGATGTATGGAGTATACATTGGAAGGTACCGATATTGAACTTTGATAAGATATGTTAAATTTACCGTAATATCTATTCAATTCAATATCACCTAGTTGATCCTAGATCAAATGATCTTAATCCTGATATGATTAGGTTCGATCTCAAGAGTATTATACATGTTCTTTGATTTGTTAGTTAAGCCTACTTTTGGATCAGGGTGATACGTACATTTTGGGAACATGGTAGTGCAATTGAGTAGGAGCACTAAACATAGATATGGAATCTATAGCTTCTATAGGTATTTAGAAGTGAAACGATGATTTCCTTCAAGCTTGGCTAAACAGAGATAAATGGTTGAGTACTCATTTTACTTCGCTGAAATATCATTTATACGGGGCTAAGTGTTTTAAGGATAAAATACATTGAAGGGTGTAACGGTAATTTAATCCCTACACAATGTAAAATCATCTATTAGAGGATCATTGATCAAATTAGGATTATAACAATGGATAATTAATAGCGTATCTATATCGTGGAACATATAGAGCGTTTTATATGACTGAGAGTGCAATTCCAAGTTCTATGCGTGGATGGAACAAGGAATTAATAAGTCAGTGAATTTACTTGGTAAATTCTTGATCTGCTTATTGGAAGCTCGATTATATAGGCCCATGGTCACCATACTAGTTGAGACCATACTGCTTGTAAGACTCAGATAATTGATTTTAATTAATCAATTATAATTCTAAAGTTAGACTATGTCTAGTTTATGAATTTTCACTAAGCAAGGGCAAAATTGTGAAGAAAAGAGATTCTAGGTTTTATTTATTAATTATGAGAGTTTATGTGTCTAATTAATAAATATATTAAATGACAATATTATTTAATAATTAATTTTTAGTTATTAAATAATTGGAATTAGAAATTAAGTGGTTAAATTAGAAAATTGGCGTTTTTGAGAAAATGGGATGGAAAAATGACAAAATGGCAAAATTACAAAGTGGGGCGCAATCCACATCCTATGGCCGGCCACTTAGTGTAATTTTACCATTTATTTTTCTATTATTTTAATGCCAAATAAATCTAACCTAAACCTAGGTGGTTACCTATAAATAGGTAGTGATGGCTTCGGGAAAAAGATTATGCATCTCATTCCTTCAGAGAAAATTCTAAGCTTTCTTTCCTATACCCTAGCCGCCACTTCCCTTCTCTTTTCTTCTTCATATTATTCAGCCTTGAGTGATGGAGTGAGTGCCCACACACATCAAGTGGTATCTCATTCATAGTGAGTAAGACTGTGAAGAATCCAATCAAGAAGAAGGAGAATCAGACTAAAGGAAGGAGAGAAAGAGATCCAGGTTCAGATCTTGGTGATGCTCTGCTACAAAAAGGAATCAAGGGCTAGATATCTGAACAGAAGGAGTCATTATATTCTGCTGCACCCAATGTAAGTAGACAAAAGTCACGGTGCTTTGTCGTAGTGGGAGGGTTTCAAGGAACTCACCCTGTTATGACTTGGAAGACACTTGTGATTAAAATCCATTGTTAGTTTAAACAAGTAATGATTGTCAGAATAAGAAACTAAGAAATAAAGTCAAGAGAACTATAGTTAAAACCATTCATATGGGACAACCAAAAGTTTTCTTTTACAAGGACATGAAAGGAAATTTCGTTAATAAGTCTATTCAATGGACTTAACAAAACTTTTTGTTCCTAGTATTATAGGTTTGAGTTTATGTAAACCTATGGCGTGTGGTATACCTGGTAATTTACTTACTCTAGTGCAAGCAACTTACTTTGGTAAGATGCTGAAGCATTTTCTTTTCTAATGGCAATCTATAGAAGCTTCTCGACTTCTAGACATAGATTTTATTTATCTAAGGAAAAGTCTCAACTATTCCAGAAAAGATAAAGCCATGAAAGAACACCTTGAATCAACAGTGAGAGGTCTCAGATATGCTTTAGTATGCCTTAGACCAGACACCTGCTGTTGAGTGGGATTAATGAGTAGGTATCAGATTAATCCAGGAAAGGAACATTGGAAGACAATCAAGTAAATCTTAAGATCAAGAAGAGGAACTATATGTTAGTCAATAAAGGGTGTATTTAATACTCTTAGACTGCACCAAATCAGATTTCTAGACTTGCCTTAGTGCTAGAAGGTCTGCTGATGAGATGGTGATTACTCTGGGGGTGGAGTAGTGATTTTGGAGAAGTGTAAACACCTATCTGAAGTCTCTAAGTCTACCAGAGAGAGACTGAATGTTAAAGTTGCAGGAAATGTACTTATTCAGTCTAAGGAAAGTTCTATACATTTTTGGCATTGTTCCAACATTTATTAACTACTAGTGTTATTTCCTGATTAACATAAAAGTAGTTGCCAAAACTAAAGAATCCAGTATCCCAAAAGAGTAGACATATAGAGAGGAATTTCACAATATCAAGTATTTTGTGATTAAGGAAAAGTAATGGTGGAGGAAAGGTTGTCCTTAGTACAACATGTCAGATCCTATTACGAAGGGTACACTACATACTACACTTGATTTGGATATCAAGATGTTGAGATTATTTGAAATGCACTTTTTGTTTTATATTAGTGCAAGTGGGAGTTTGTTGGGTTTTGTGGCCTAAATAAAACCCATTTCAATATAATCAGATTTACTAATTAATAAAGATCAGAAATAACATTTTATGTTGCATGGTTCACATGATTTATTTCATGATTATAAATTCTGTTAAGTCCAGAACATATGTATTTGTTAATGATTATAGTGTTGTCAGCACAGTGGAATATAATCTTGATTATATGTTCGAAAGTTTAATTCCCTGATTTGTTAGTTCACTGAATTTAGACTGGCATGATAATCAGCGATAGGTATGCTTACACCTTGGATAAGTGTTATGTCCTTTCCAGGGAATTGGCAAAGTTTACCAGTATCGGATGTATGGAGTATACATTGGAAGGGACCAATATTGAACTTTGATTAGATATGTTAAATTTACCGTAATATCTATTCAATTCAATATCACCTAGTTGATCCTAGATCAAATGATCTTAATCCTGATATGATTAGGTTCGATCTCAAGAGTATTATACATGTTTAGTTAAGCCTACTCTTGGGTCACGGTGATACGTACATTTTGGGAACATAGTAGTGCAATTGAGTGGGAGTGCTAAACATAGATATGGAATCTATAGCTTCTATAGGTATTTAGAAGTGAAACGATGATTTCCTTCAAGCTTGGCTAAACAGAGATAAATGGTTGAGTACTCATCTCACTTCGCTGAAATGTCATTTATACGGGGCCAAGTGTTTTAAGGATAAAATACATTGAAGGGTGTAACGGTAATTTAATCCCTATACAATGTAAATCATCTATTAGAGGATCATTGATCAAATTAGGATTATAACAATGGATAATTAATAGTGTATCTATAAAGTGGAACATATAGAGCGTTCTATATGACGGAGAGTGCAATTCCAAGTTCTATGCGTGGATGCAACAAGGAATTAATAAGTCAGTGAATTTACTTGGTAAATTCTTGATCTGCTTATTGGAAGCTCGGTTATATAGGCCCATGGTCCCCATACTAGTTGAGACCATACTGCTTGTAAGACTCAGATAATTGATTTTAATTAATCAATTATAATTCTAAAGTTAGACTATGTCTAGTTTATGAATTTTCACTAAGCAAGGGCAAAATTGTGAAGAAAAGAGATTCTAGGTTTTATTTATTAATTAAGAGACTTTATGTGTCTAATTAATAAATATATTAAATGACAATATTATTTAATAATTAATTTTTAGTTATTAAATAATTGGAATTAGAATTTAAGTGGTTAAATTGGAAAATTGGCGTTTTTGAGAAAATGGGATGGAAAAAAGACAAAATGGCAAAATTGCAAAGTGGGGCCCAATCCACATCCTATGGCCGGCCACTTAGTGTGATTTTACCATTTATTTTTCTATTATTTTAATGCCAAATAAATCTAACCTAAACCTAGGTGGTTACCTATAAATAGGTAGTGATGGCTTCGGGAAAAAGATGATGCATCTCATTCCTTCAGAGAAAATTCTAAGCTTTCTTTCCTATACCCTAGCCGCCACTTCCCTTCTCTTTTCTTCTTCATATTATTCAGCCTTGAGTGATAGAGTGAGTGCCCACACACATCAAGTGGTATCTCAATCATAGTGTGTAAGACTGTGAAGAATCCAATCAACAAGAAGGAGAATCGGACTAAAGGAATGAGAGAAAGAGATCCAGGTTCAGATCTTGGTGATGCTCTGCTACAGAAAGGAATCAAGGGCTAGAGATCTGAACGGAAGGAGTCATTATATTTCGCTGCACCCAAGGTAGAGTTTTCTTAAACCCTTATGTGTTTATTTCATTATTTTAGAATTCATATTAGGATGTTAATGAAACATACTTGTTAGTAAATCTAGATCCTGGTAAAATATTTTCAACAGTTACACACTATCAGAAAACATATGCATCCCAAGTGGGAGATTGTTGAATTAAAATCTTCAATATGGGCTCATATGTATATTAGTATATTGCTATTTGAAGTTTGGCCCAAAATAAAGTGATCATTTTAGTAATTGTGGGTCATTAGGTATTAAAGTGTCATGGGCTAAATGTGTAGATACCCTAAGTGATATTTCTAATTTATTGAGGGGTTAAATTAGAAACACTTAAAATTAATAACCTAGCTATGAGGTTATAAATTGGTAGTGGCCCCAAGAAATAAGAGCCAATTTCTACTCTCATCTTCCCCCATCAAGAGAGAAAATTAGAAAACCCTAAGTCTTGTTTTCTTGGAAGATCATCACCCAAAATCACCACAAAGACTATCTCTACAATGGATTAAGATCATCACTATCTATGAATTAAGGTACGCTTCCGCCATTTGAGTTCTTCTCTTTGAATCAACAAAGGTATTCATTAGATCTATTGTTATACACTTATAATTATATGTAATATGTTTATCTATGGAATTGAATCTTGTTGTTGCATATTTTATGAGTGTTAAAGAATTCTAACAAATAAAGCATACACCAAATATAAATAAAGACATAAAGGAATTAAAAAAAAAAACTTACCATAAAATGGAATTTCATGCTCATCATTCTTAGGAATCGGCCAACCCTTCTTTCTTCCAGCATATTGCTTCTTTCTCCCCATTTAGGGGTGTTCAACGATCAAAAAACACTACCTGAACAAAGATCTTTGTATACTTCATATGAAAGCACTGTATGAAAGATCTCCACTAGACTTAGAAATAAATAGAACACAAAATAAATACCAAAAATCTCACCTTTGGCCTTCGATTTTCAGTCACTGCTTCAGATTGAAGGACAAGACCCAAAAAAAATGGCCATGGCTGAAGATGGTGGAAGTTCTTCTCGTCGATGTGGGTGGGCGAAGTTCTTCTCGTTAGAATTTCTTTCGGTGGTGGGTGGGGGAATTTCGTCGTCTTCTCGTGGTGGGTGGGGATGTTCTGCTCGTGGGTGGTGGAGAAAATGGGTTTATGAAAACCCTAAACTGAACCTAAAAAATAAAATAAAAAAGAAAAAAGAAAATGTAATGACCGCTTTAGTAAATTTGATTAGAAAAAGACAATTAGCACTAATTTTTGTTATTTTATAATTATTTATGAATTAATTATTTGTGGACCCCAATATTTTGAAATAAATATCAGAGTTATAATTTCTCAATTTCGAAGATTTTATTAAACTCTAAGGGTATTATTTAGCTTATATATGAAATATGCAATTTTTGTAATTTTTACTTGGCGACAATGGAAAATGCGATGGATGGCTAGTTTGATCACATGGGTAAGTTTAGAACCTTATTTCTTAGTGGGAAATATTTTAGAGAAAATAAAATATCGGGGTTGAGCGGGGTTATGGAATTTGACCATTTTACCCCTAGTCTTGGAAAATACCTAAGTTTGATTTAAAGGGCATTTTAGTCTTTTTAAAGGGGAGATTAGGTGGCTGATTTTGAGGATGACACCTAGCCATTATTTGGGCAGCAAAGGATTAATTAAAATCCTTTTTCTATTTGAAGAAAAATTAAGGAAAATAAGGAAAATTAAGACATATCTCTTGAACTCTCTCTCTCTCTTTCTTTCGTTTGGGACAAAGCAAGGGCAAGGACAAGAATTTCTCTTCCATTTCTCTGGGATTTAGCAAGAATTCAAGGAGGAATTAATCAAGGTAACCTTAGTTGCTCTCTAGTTATGTTTTTTTCTCAAGTTTTGCTTGGTTTCAAGAAGTGATTTTGAGTTTTAGGAGCTGTTAGGGTTAAGGTTGTTTGGAGTTCGAATTTTATGTTTAATTTGGGTTATCTTAGGATCCTAACAACTGATATTGTTGATTGGTTTAAGTTTTATGCAACTTTGAGCTTTAAGTTCAAAGGTTTGAGCTTTAATGGCAACTTGAGTTTTAATGTTTTGTTCTGTGAAATACTGGCCGGAATGTATTGTGTATACCCTTATTAGGTACCCTGGAAAGTTTGGTAGTGTTTGGTTTGGTTTTGAGATCAAGGAGAGAATTTTTCGGGTTCCCAGCACAGAACCGGAATTCCAGTTCTGGGGGACCTGTGGCAACCGGTCGACCGGTTGGTGATCCAGAACCGGACTACCGGTTGGGAACCGGTCTGCCGGTTGGGGGAGTTTTTAGAACCCTGGTTTTTCCCATCTTTAAGATATTTAGGGTAGTTCCATGATATTTATGTTGGAAATTATTTTACCAGCATCTTAGATCTACTCACAAGTATGTTGATTAACACCCTAAATATGAACTTTCTAAAACGATGAAATAAACACATATAAAGTTTAGGAAACCTTACATTGGGTGCAGCGGAATTAATTGACTCCTTCCGTTCAGATATCTAGCCCTTGATTCCTTACTGTAGCAGAGCATTATCAATATCTGAACCTGGATCTCTTTCTCTGAATCTTTAGTGCTGAAACCCCTTCTTGCTAAAAGTCTTTCTTCACAATCCTCCTCACTATGATTGAGGTGTCACTTGCTGTGTGTGGGCACTACTCTCACACTAAGAATTTCGAAATTTAAGAGGGAAGAAAGAGAGAGGGAGTGGTCGGCCAGATAGGGAGAGAGAAGGCTCAGGTTTTTCTCTGAAGGAAAAATAGAAAATTTAAGTGTAATTTTCTTGAAGCCTTCACTATCTATTTATAGCATTCCACTAGGGTTAGGTTTGAATTATTTGGCATTAAAATAATGAAAAAATCAGTTTAAATTCCCTACAAAAGTGGCCGGCCATGCATAGTGGATTTGGGCCTCACTTTTTGCAATTTTGCAGTTTTATCTTTTCTGCATCTGATTTTCTCAAAAACGCCAATTTTCTAATTCAACCATTTAAATGTCAATTCTAACTATTTAATAACTATAAATAATTATTAACTAATATTGTCATTTATCATATTTATTAATTGAACCATACAAAGTATCATAATTAACAAATATGCCCCTGTAAACTCTTTCTTTACGATTTCGCCCTTACTTAGTGAAAAAATCACAAATAGACATAGTCTAATTTGAGAATTATAATTGATTAATCAAAACCAATTATATAAGTCTTACAAGCAATATTATCTCAACTAGTGCGGGGACCATGGGTCTATATAACCGAGCTTCCAATAAGCAGATCAAGAATTTATAACCTAAATTCACTGACTTATTAATTCTTCATTGAATCCACGCATAGAACTTAGAATTGCACTCTCAGTATATAGAATGCTCTATATGTTCCACCATATAGACACATCATTAGTTATCCATTGTTATAATCCTAATTTGATCAATGATCCTCCATATGAATGATCTACACTGTAAAGGGATTAGATTACCGTTACACCCTACAATGTATTTTATCCTTAAAACACTTAACCCCGTATAAATGATATTTCAGCTTATGTGAAATGAGATCTCCACCATTTATTTTCGTTTGGTCAAGCTCGAAGGAGATCATCCTTTACTTACTATTCGCCAGATAGAAGCTATAGATTCCATGTTTATGTTAGCGCTCCCACTCAATTGCACTACCGTGTTCCCAAAATGTATGTATCACCCTGACCTAAAAGTAGGCTTAACTAACAAATCAAAGAACACGAATAGCCTCCTGAGATTGAGCCTAATCAAAACAGGATTAAGATCATTTGATCTAGGATCAACTAGGCGATATTGACTTGAATAGATATTACGGTAAGTTTAATAAATCTAAGTCAAAGTTCAATATCGGTCCCTTCCGATGCATACTCCATGCATCCAACCTGAGCTTTACTTTAACCAATGCTCTGGAAAGAACATAGCACTTCTCCAAATGCAAGTAAACTCTGTTGTAGATTATCATATCAGTAAAACCCTGTGTCTGATAAATCTAGGAAACTTTATTCACATAGTCATGTTTACTTTTCAATGTGTTGACAGCACAATAAACAGGATCAAGTATGTGAAAAGGGTTTCAGACGAATTCATACATTATGTACATATTATCATGAAATAAATCATGTGAACCATGCAACATTAAATGTTATTTCTGATCTATATTAATAAGTAAATCTGATTATATTGAAATGAGTTTTATTTAGGGCATAAAACCCAACAAACTCCCACTTGCACTAATATAAAACAAAATGTGCATTTCAAATAATCTCAACACCTTGATATACAAATCAAGTGTAGTAGTAGTAAACTCCTTGTAATAGGATCTGAAAGGTTGAATTAAACACAACCTTTCTCCACTATTACTCTTCCTTAATCACAAAATCATTGATAATGTGAAATTCCTCTCTATATGTCTACTCTCTTGGGATACTGGATTCTATACCTTTGGCAACTACTCTTAGTTAATCAGGAAATTAACACTAGTAGTTTAGGTAATTTGGAATGGTGCCAAAAATGTATAGAACTTTCCTTAGACTGAATAAGTACCTTTCCTGCAACTTTAACATTCAGTCTCTCTCTGGTAGACCTGGAGACTTCAGATAGGTTTTTACACTTCTCCAAAATCACTATTCCACCCCCAGAGTAATCACCATCTTATCAGAAAGATTTTCTAGCACAAAGGCAAATTTCGAAATCTGATGTGGTGTAGTCTAAGAGTTTTAAACACACCCTTATAGACTAACATATAGTTCCTCTTCTTAATCTTAAGATTTACTTGATTGTCTTCCAATGTTCTTCTCCTGGATTAATCTGATACCTACTCATTACTCCAACTCAACAGCAGGTGTCTGGTCTAAGGCATACAAAAGCATATCTAAGACCTCTCACTGTTGATTTAAGAAATTCTTTCATGGCCTTATCTTTTCTGGAATAGTTGAGACTTTTCCTTAGATAAATAAAATCTATACCTAAGAAGTTGTGAAGCTTCTATAGATTGCCATTAGAAAGAAAATGCTTCAGCATCTTTCTAAAGTAAGTTGCTTGCATTAGAGTAAGTAATTACCAGGTATACCACAAGCCATAGGTTTAGATAAACTCAAACCTATAATACTATGAACATGAAGTCTTGTTAAGTCCATTGAATAGACATACACGAAATTTCCTTTTATGTCCTTATAATAGAAAACTTTAGGTTACTCCATGTGAATGGATTAAACTATAGTTCTCTTGGCTTTCTTCTTAGTTTCTTATCTTGACAATCCATTACTTGTTTAAACTCACAATGGATTTTAATCACTAGTGTCTCCCAAGTCATAAGAAGGTGAGTTCCTAGAAACTCTCCCACTACGACAAGGTACCGTGAATTATGTCTAAGAAAATAAATGGTATTAACCTCTTCGGTTGTGACAAGACAACAGAGGCAGTGGGATCATCATATGTCAAATAAGATGATAGAACACTTTTTGAATCAAGAAATAAATATCTCCTTTATTTGCTACTTTATTTTCATACTTAGTCATTATCTTAGAAAAGTAGTATTTGTTTGAACAAACACTTTCTTATCTATCGACTATGGGATGGTCCACCCCTAATCACTTAGAATAGCTAACAAACCATGGTTAATAGTTCTAGCTTTTCTTAAGATTTTGATTAGGTCATCCATGAATCTAGTAATGATTTACATTAAGTATACAACCATTACATCATTCTGAAATTGTATTACCATAGAAGGATTAAGGCAACGACTAGTAACTTATCATCAATATGCAAATCGAAATTTCTGGGGAGGTAAGTTTGGATATAATTCAAAAAATCAATTTAATGATCTTTGAACTGCATATCTACTAACTATTTCTCCACCCCTATCAGTTCGCAAGATCTTTAACCACTTACCTTAATGGTATTAACCATTGCTAGAAATTAATGAAATTTTTCAAACATTTCAAATTTCTTTGCATAAGGTATAATCTAGAGTGATCGTTTTAAGAATACAACGAAAAACTCGTATCCACCCCTGAATATACATCCATCTGGGAATGAGATGAACTTACTTTCAGTGGATATAGGCATATTAACTCTTTGCAGAGATTGATCTCGTCAAATCCACTATGAACAAGATACAAATGCCATAGATTAAAAAAAATGTGGTAGAGTCTTTTTGATGACTTAGGTATAGTTACATCAAAGATTTCTTAGAATAGTGCAAGTGGATCCTGGTCACAGAATATTAAACTCATATTCCATACAGTTTGAATCCATTAATAGAAGATGGATATTAAACACTTGGAAAGTGTAACTGTATTGCTTCCTGGAAATAGAAATATAAGAAAATTTCTGTTTGGATTCTAAAATTAAAGTCAAAGACTTAAATTTATACCAAATATAATGAGTAATTCTATCTTGGACCACCACTACTAATATAACTCTAAGTCTGATTTGCCCATACAAGTAGGAGATTTCAAAGATTGAGGATTTATATCACTTGGGAATAGAATTTCGGGATTATAATCATATGCGTCATTTAATTTCTTAAGAGAAAATATATAATGACATGAAATGATTTATAGACCATTCATCCAATGATATGTTATTGAGCTAATTCGAAATGAATAAGCTAAGAGGAATTAGGATAATTTCGTTGTTTAAATAAGAATCCAACGATGCTTCGATTAGCGAAAGACAAAGTAATCTTATTTTTATAATCTTCTTGTTTCATATTGTAAAAATACTAGTCTAAGGTGTCATCAATTGATGAACAGCTAGATGTTGTATATACAATATTTATCTTTCGAGATCTAACACTATTATGTATGTCTAATGGTGAAAATCCATTAGGGATTTATCTCATTAGAAAAACAAACATGTTAGACCAACAAAGAAGATTCGAAATTAAACTACAATTTAATAACAGAAAATAACATGGTTCAATATAAATTCATACACAATTCAGAAATTATTAAACATATAGCAAGTAGGAATGACAAGTGAAAATACTAAAACATACAATCCTAAATAATTTCCAAGGTTTTCAACAAACTGATATCAGTGTCCCGTTTAGGCGAGAGTCAAAGCTACCATTCATTGAATAGAGTTGTCAGCTCATCTAAAATGTTAAACATTCTAGCAACCTTTTATTCGATCAAGATTGAAATTCAGCGTTGTCCCGTTTAGGCGAGAGTCAAGGCAATTCTATCTTATGAGCTTCCACCATTGTTTCGCAATTTGCAAGTCAAATATGGTCGCCACCATTAGGGTGATCCATACCATATAAAACACTTACAAACTACTTATCTTTCGAGATTAAACGGTGCGAAATTGCTAATGAACGTTCCTCCATTAGGGAGGATTACTCACTAAAACAAACGCGATGTAAAACCAACAATGGAGATCGAATATCTTAATAATAAAGCTCATTATTTAAAGAGAGTTGTATTTTCTTTGATTCTCTTTATTTAATCTATTTATTTTAAATATATATTTATTAATTAAAATTTCCAATTTAGAATGAAAAATTCTAAATATAAATTTTAATTTAATATTTATAAATTTTACTTAGATGGATATGAAAATAACATGAATTATTTCCATCGTAGTAATAATTTCCAATAAATATTTAGAAAAATATTCAATTTAAGTTGTTACAAAATTAATTTAAATTAATTTACAACTCAAATTTAATTTTCTATAAATATATATTGCATTTCGAAAAATTAAAGTATTCAAGGACACAATTTTCGAAAATGCATGTTAAAATAAAAAATTAATCCTGGTAAAATTATTCTAATTTAATGTTGGCCCAAAATTAATTAATAAAATTAATTTACAACAAAAAATATTATTTTCCTATTTAATTAAATATATAAGAAAAAATTCAAATATTTAAGTATGATGATGAAAATCAACTTAAATATTAATTTTTTATTTAATTAAATACACTAGAAAAATACTTCAAGCAAAAATATCATCTATCTAGATTTTCCTTTGACTAATTAATTCAATTTCTAATAATTAAATATATTTTACTTCATTTATTTTAATTAATCATTAAATGAAAAAATCATTGATTTAAGTTGGTCCAAAATTAAAATAAATAATTTACAACTTTAATCTATTTTTCAAATAAAATTCGAAATTCCAGCATTTAAGAAATGCAATTTCGAAATTTGATTAATAAAATAAAGAAAAAATATATTTTGAAAATTATTTAAATTTAGTTGAAAAAATAAATTTCAACTAAAAATAATTTTCTATTTAATTAAGTGTCATGAAAAAGAAATATTTAAGTATCATGATGAAAATCAACTTAGATATTTAATTTTCAAATTAATTAAATGTATTAAATTCAAGAAATAAATAATTAAGTGTAGAGAAGGCTTAATTATTAATCTCTAGTTTAATACTAGGAAAAATATACTTAAAATAAATTGTACCAAAATTAATTATTTAAATAATTAATTTCACAATGTATAATATTTTCCTATTTAATATTAGAAATAATAAGTAGTCTAGAAATAACTATCTAGAAAATATCTTATTTGACTTAGTATGTTTTCCTCAAAATTTGAAAAAATATCTAATTTAAATTGTATTAGAAAAAATCTAGAACTTAAATATTTTTCAAATTTAAATTTAATTAAATATCAAAAATTAAGTTGTAACCACTTAATTTGAAAAATATTCCATTTTAAGTTAATATTCGAAAAGATATTAACTCCAAAAAATATCTAAAATATTCTATTTTAAGTTAATATTCGAAAAGATATTAACTTAAAAAATATCTAAAGAATCTTAATAACCAATGCCTAAAATTCTTCAACTTAATTTTGAAATTTGAAATTTAAAAGATATTCAGATTTAAGTTGATTAGTTATAGATAACTAAATATCAACTTAAATAGGAATATTTAATGAAAAAAAATTTAAATTAAGCTTCAGAAAGAATCTAGATGGTTATAATTCTATATTTAATTAAATACAAGAAAATACACATAGTTTAGCTTAGAATAAAATTCTTTAAACTATGATTTTCTTAAATTAATTTCAAAATAAATGAAATTAATTATGTTTCTAATCAATTTTATTAGGTTAAACTAGTTTAATTAACCTAGTACAGTTATTCAAATCAGGCAAATGGGCCTTCACAATTGGGGTGGTTCATGTGAGGGGGTGCTGGGTTCAGTATGTCGTACCCACTACTATGGCTCCCAACTCTCACACAAGGCCCAAAAGAGAGGAATTTAACCTTAAAATGAACAACTGTTATTAATTGAATAGGCCCAAAAACTAAATGGGCCTAAATAAAATCTATCAAAAACTATGATATTTTATTTAGCAACAACAACCTATATGCATCTATAATGAAATTAAACACATAGGCTCACACAGGCACACTTTGGATGGGTCCTATCATGTTGCTAGGTCATACACAGATGAGAGAAGATTGTAAATATACCTGTTACAAATTATTTACTTGACCAAGGGAGCCATGAGTTAAAATCAGATCATTGGATCTGTCAACAAGTTAACCATGGCTATTTGCAATCAAGCAATAATAGGTTTTAAAAACTTACAAACAAGCTAAAACACATACTCCTGCAACAAGGTTAGCTGGATAGTTGGATGTATGATTTATTTAATTTTAAATAAATAATTTCGAAAAAAATAATTAATTAAATAAAAAAATTATTTTTGAAAAATTTAAAAAAATTTAAAAATTTTCGAAATTTAAAAAAAAAATAAAAATTAAACCTACAATTTTGAAAAATTAGATTTCAACCAACCTAAATATCATTTCAAAATTTGCTAACTACTTTTAAAAATTTAATGTTATTTTATAAATAAAAATTAAATAAAAAATTAAAAAAGATAAATGAATATCTTTTTCAGATTTTAAATGTAATTTAAATAAATAAAATAACAAGATTTAAAAGTTAGCAAAATATCTTACATCTATTTAAAATTACATGATTATAGTTATTTTATTTTAAATTTAAATAAGGTTAAATTATTTAAAAAAAAATTAATTTAAAAATTTAAAATCTGACCTTAAATTTAAAAATAAGATAAGATATAATCAAATTTAAAAATAAGATAGATAATTAAGCAAAAAAAGATAGATATTGACTATTTCAAATTCAAATTACACTAATATCATGAATTAAATTTAAAAAATATTAAATAAATTAATTATGATAATTAGAATTGAATTAGGAATAGTAAATGTATAAATATAGAACTACACAAAGAATCGGAAGTTAATTCCATGAAAAAGCATGAAAAAATGAAGAAAAACGAAAAAATTGCAAGTTGTACGGACAGTATGCCAAGCATACTGTCCATGGGCGCGCAAGGGGCTGCATGGGCGTGTAACCTCGGCGCAGGGGGCTGCTAGCAGCCTCTCCGCGCGCGCACGTGCCCTGTTGCTCAACCCCGATTTTTCCGAAACTTCAAAAAATCATAACTAATTTAAATTAAATCGAAATTGAGTTTTGTAAAAAAGTAACTTGCTTAATTTTTTCCATACTATCCAATAAAAATAATTCCAAAAACAGATATTCAATTATTTTTCCCGAAAATTCACAAACATCAATCAATCATCAAATAACACTCAATACAACATGATACCATCCAAAACATCAAACAATCGTTTTAAAGTCCAAATTTCTTGCAAGCAAATCAATTACCATGGCTCTGAGGCCAGTTGTTGGAAATTATTTTACCAGGATCTTAGATCTACTCACAAGTATGTTGATTAACACCCTAAATATGAACTTTCTAAAATGATGAAATAAACACATATAAAGTTTAGCAAACCTTACATTGGGTGCAGCGGAATTAAATGACTCCTTCCGTTCAGATATCTAGCCCTTGATTCCTTTCTGTAGCAGAGCATTATCAATATCTGAACCTGGATCTCTTTCTCTGAATCTTTAGTGCTGAAAGTCTTTCTTCACGATCTTCCTCGCTATGATTGAGGTATCACTTGCTGTGTGTGGGCACTACTCTCACACTAAGAATTTCGAAATTCAAGAGGGAAGAAAGAGAGAGGGAGTGGTCGGCCAGATAGGGAGAGAGAAGGCTCAGGTTTTTCTCTGAAGGAAAAAATAGAAAATTTAAGTGTAATTTTCCTAAAGCCTCCACTATCTATTTATAGCATTCCACTAGGGTTAGGTTTGAATTATTTGGCATTAAAATAATGAAAATATCAGTTTAAATTCCCTACAAAAGTGGTCGGCCATGCATAGTGGATTTGGGCCTCACTTTTTGCAATTTTGCAGTTTTATCTTTTCTGCATCTGATTTTCTCAAAAACGCCAATTTTCTAATTCAACCATTTAAATGTCAATTCTAACTATTTAATAACTATAAATAATTATTAAATAATATTGTCATTTATCATATTTATTAATTGAACCATACAAAGTATCATAATTAACAAATATGTCCCTATAAACTCTTTCTTTACAATTTCGCCCTTACTTTGTGAAAAATTCACAAATAGACATAGTCTAATTTGAGAATTATAATTGATTAATCAAAACCAATTATATGAGTCTTACAAGAAATATTATCTCGACTAGTGTGGGGACCATGGGTCTATATAACCGAGCTTCCAATAAGCAGACCAAGAATTTATAACCTAAATTCACTGACTTATTAATTCTTCGTTGAATCCACGCATAGAACTTAGAATTGCACTCTCAGTATATAGAATGCTCTATATGTTCCACCATATAGACACATCATTAGTTATCCATTGTTATAATCCTAATTTGATCAATGATCCTCCATATGAATGATCTACACTGTAAACGGATTAGATTACCGTTACACCCTACAATGTATTTTATCCTTAAAACACTTAACCCCGTATAAATGATATTTCAGCTTATGTGAAATGAGATCTCTACCATTTATTTTCGTTTGGTCAAGCTCGAAGGAGATCATCCTTTACTTACTATTCGCCAGATAGAAGCTATAGATTCCATGTTTATGTTAGCGCTCCCACTCAATTGCACTACCGTGTTCCCAAAATGTACGTATCACCCTGACCCAAAAGTAGGCTTAACTAACAAATCAAAGAACACGAATAACCTCTTGAGATTGAGCCTAATCATTACAGGATTAAGATCATTTGATCTAGGATCAACTAGGCGATATTGACTTGAATAGATTTTACGGTAAGTTTAATAAATCTAAGTCAAAGTTCAATATCGTTCCCTTCCGATGCATACTCCATGCATCCAACCTGAGCTTTACTTTAACCAATGCTCTAGAAAGAACATAGAATTTCTCCAAATGCAAGTAAACTCTGTTGTAGATTATCATATCAGTAAAACCCTGTGTCTGATAAATCTAGGAATCTTTATTCACATAGTCATGTTTACTTTCCAATGTGTTGACAACACAATAAACAGGATCAAGTATGTGAAAAGGGTATCAGATGAATTTATAAATCAAATAGACAAGCAATTGATAAGATGAACCAAAACATACACAAATGAATTAAAAATACTTCTGTTTCTTTATTGATGTTGAATAAAATGGATTACATTGAAATGGAGTTTTATTTAGGGCATAAAATCCAACAAACTCCCACTTGCACTAATATAAAACTAATCAGTACATATCAATTAATCCTAAATTTTAACGGTGCTTTTCAAATGCAGTCACGACCAAGACTTTGGTGAATGGATCCGCTAAGTTGTCTTCTGTGTCCACTTTCTCAACTAGTACATCCCCTCTTGCCACATATTCTCTGATGATGTGATACTTCCTTTCTATGTGTTTGCTTCTCTTGTGGCTTCGAGGTTCCTTACTATTGGCTATTGCTCCATTATTATCACAAAGTAGGACCAAAGGCTTTTCCATTCCAGGCACGTCACCGATACTGGTGAAGAACTTTCTTAGCCAGACAAGCTCTTTAGCTGCTTCTGCTGCAGCTATGTATTCGGCTTCCATGGTCGAGTCCGATATCGCAGTTTGTTTTGCACTTCTCCAAACCACTACTCCACCCCCAAGAGTAAACACTAGGGGTGTACATCAAACCGCTCAAACTGCTCAAACCGCCCGCACCGCAAAAAAAAATGCGGTTTGAAATTCTTCGCGGTGCGGTTGCGGTTTGAATTTTTCCCAAACCGCGCGGTGCGGTGCGGTTTGCGGTCTTGAATTATTAAACCGCGATTCAAACCGCACCGCACCGCATCTTTTAAAATTTCAATTTTTATATTTATTTTATTAAGCCGATACATATGAGTCCAACCCAAACCTATAAATCTTAGGGCAAAATGCATAACTCTTCACAAACTCTCTCTTCTTAGCAACAAACCCAAGTCCATACATGTGTATTAAAATTTGGAGTTGGAAGTTTGTGTTTGTTTTATTTTTAATCTATTGATGTAAGTATGTTAGTTGTACATTTATATTGTTGTTGGAACTTAATTAGTTTCAAGTTTGTTATTTTGATTTAAGTGTGTTGTGGAAACTTTAAAAAGATTACTGATTTATTATTGTTGTTATAACTTTTATTAGTCTCAAGTTTGTTGTATTTTCTTAAGTGTTTTGGAATAATTATATTAATGATAGTTTAATTATTTTATGATTATTTCAAAAAAAAAATTGTGATAGTTCAAACCGCATAAACCGCACCGCACCGCATCATTTTTTGCGGTGCAATTTTTGCAGTTTTTTAGTGTCGCAGTGCGGGTGCGGTTTGGAAAATTGAAAAAACCGCATGTGCGGGTTGGTTTGAAAAAATGGTTAAAAACCGCACCACCCGCACCGCGAACACCCCTAGTAAACACCATCCCATATGTAGATTTCCTATCTTCAAGACATGCCTGGAAATCTGAATCAGTATAGCCTATGGGATTTAAAGCACCACCCTTGTAGGCTAACACAAGATTCCTTGTACTCTTTAAGTATTTCAGAATATACTTAACTGCATTCCAATGTTCCTGTCCTGGATTAGACTAATACCTGCTCACAATTCCAACTGCATAGCAGATATCAGGTCTAGTGCATAACATTGCTTACATTAGACTTCCAACTGCAGAAGCATAAGGAATTTTCGCCATGTCCTCTATCTCTTGAGGATCAGTAGGAGACTGTTCCTTAGATAGACCAATACCATATCTAGAAGGCATGTTTGCCCCATTGGTGTTGTTCATGGAGAATCTCTCTAAAACTTTGTCAATATAGGTTGTTTGAGAGAGAGCAAGAGATTTGTTCTTCCGGTTTCTGATAATCTGAATACGAGGAACATAGGCTGGTTCACCCAAATCTTTCATATCGAAATGAGTGTTAAGCCATTCCTTGATCTGAGTCATTTTCTTGATATTGTTTCCAATAATCAAAATGTCGTCAACATAAAGGACCAGGAATACTACTACTTGGTCTTCCTTGAGTTGGTAAACACAAGGTTCATCTTCATTCTGAAGAAAGTCGTAGGTCTTGATGATTTCATCAAACCTTTTATTCCATGAGCGAGAAGCTTGCTTAAGTCCATAGATAGACTTATTTAATTTGCAAACTTTCTTTTCCTGCCCTGGAAGAACATAGCCTTCTGGTTGCTCCATATAGATGGTTTCTTCAAGTACCCCATTAAGGAAGGCAGTCCTGACATCCATTTGCCAGATTTCATAATCAAAAGCAGCAGCTATGGAGAGAAGAATTCGGATGGATTTGAGCATGGCAACAGGACTAAAAGTTTCCTCATAGTCCACACCTTCTCTTTGGGTATAACCCTTGGCTACAAGTCTAGCTTTAAAAGTTTCGACTTCGCCTCCAGCTCCTCTTTTCTTCTTGTAAACCCACTTACATCCGATTGGATGATAGTCATCAGGTGCGTCTACATATTCCCAGACTTTGTTCTTTTTCATGGAATCCATTTCTGAATCCATGCCGCCTGACCATCGTTTACGTTGCGGACTAGCCATTGCCTGTTTATAGGTTAATGGGTCGTCTTCAATACCGTCACCAACGACCATATTGATTTCACCATCCAAGCCATAACGAGCTGGTTTTGTTGAAACCCTCCCACTACGACGAGGAGCGGTGATCTTCTGAACAGGAACTTTGGTAGTAGTTTTCTCAGTAGGTTCTACTGAGGGAGTGGGATTGTCCTCTTCTTGAGTGGAAGAGGACGGAACATTGGAAGGAGTTATATCTGAAAGTATTTCCTCTAAAACAACTTTACTTTTCGGTTTGTTGTCTTTAATATAGTTTTCTTCAAGAAAAGTAGCATTTGTAGAAACAAACACTTTGTTATCCTTGTGACTATAAAACAGTCCACCCCTAGTCTCTTTAGAATTTCCGACAAACATGCACACTTCAGTTCGTGATTCAAGTTTGCCTTCTTTCTTTCTCAAGACATGAGCAGGGCACCCCTAAATTCTGTAGTGGCGTAAACTAGGTGTACAACCATTCCAAAGTTCGACGGGTGTCTTAGGGACTGCTTTAGATGGAACAACATTTAAAATTTCATTAGCCATCTGTATAGCATATCCCCAGAAGGACGTAGACAGAGTTGAATAACTCAGCATAGACCTAACCACCTCGGGCTTTTCAAACGTTTCAGATTTCTTTTGCATTAGGTAAAGAAAACTATATCTAGAGTAATCGTCAATGAAAGTGACAAAATACTCATAACCACCTCGGGCTTTTACATTCAAAGGTCCGCAGACATTGGAATGCACTAACCCTAGGGGTTGTTTGGCACGCTCTCCCTTTGCAGAGAAAGAACGTTTAGTCATTTTTCCTTCCAGGCAGGACTCGCATACTGGCAATTCACCTAAGACGACATTTTTCAATGGACCGTCTTTGGTTAGCCTATTGAGTCTATCAAAGCCTATATGACCTAAACGTAAATGCCATAGATAAGTTTGATCATCATTATCATCTCTTTTCTTTTGAGGTTTCTAGGTTTAGCTACATTGAAAAGTTCACTGTTTAGTGAGATTTGTGTATTTGGTCTTAAAACATAAAGCCCTTGTTCCATGGAAGCAACACATATTTGAAATCCATTACGAGAAATTGAACAATAAGAACTCGAAAAATTCAATATATAAGATTGTGTTTGCAAACATGAGACACTAATCAAGTTTCTACTAAAGTTTGGAATAAATAAAACATTTTCTAAAATTAAAAATCTTTGTTGAAACTTGATGCGGGCTTTTCCTCTAGCTTTGACCGACACTAACTCGCCATTACCAACTTTAAGCTTTAACTCTTCTCGAAGCAGATTTTCCAAGTTTCAAGGAGCTGCAGTGAAGAACATACACGGTTAGTAGACCCAGAATCAACAATCCAAGCGGATTTGTCGTTCTCTAAAACACATGATTCAAAGACAAAACATTACCTTCGTTTGAATTGTTTAGAAGTCGGGGACATCGTTCTTCTTGATGTCCCTTTTCATTACAATTCGAACATAGAAGATTATGTCTGATAATTGTATTTGAAGAAGCAGCTTCGCTAGAGCCTTCATGCTTAATCCTTTTCCTCTGATTAAGATTTGCAAACCCAGGAGGACCCATTGCAATCAAATTCCGTTCATGGGCTCGTAATTCTGCTTCGAGCTTGTCCATGTCGGAGGAGTTGAAATTGTTAATCATGTAAGAAACAACAAATTCATTATACTCCGGAGGAAGACTATTAAGAATGAATTGGACCCATTGTTCTCTCGATAAATCAATTCCTAGTACATTTCCCTTTTGGAACTTCAGATTCATCATCAACGGGTGCGAGTTTATGCAACTACCAGGATGCATTTTCACACTATAGAGTTCTTTTGCTAAGATATTAACTAGGAGGGGTCGGGGTGAGGGTTATTCATATTGGCACTATAACACATCAATAAAACAGAAGTAAGGTTTTGGTTCATAAATTCATACACATGTTCAGAAAATAACAAATAATCACATATGTTATAAAAATACTAAATCTAACATAGTTTATTTTCCAAGGTTTTCAACAAACTGATACAGTGTCCCGTTTAGGCGAGAGTCAAAGCATCATCCATTGAATAGAGTTGTCAACTCATCTAAAATGATAATCATTCTAGCAACCTTTTATTCGATCAAGATTGGAATTCAGCGTTGTCCCGTTTAGGCGAGAGTCAAGGCAATTCTATCTTATGAGCTTCCACCATTGTTTCATATTTTGTAAGTCAAATATGGTCGCCACCATTAGGGTGATCCATACCATATAAAACACTTACAAAGCTACTTATCTTTCGAGATTAAACGGTGCAAACTTGCTAATGAACGTTCCTCCATTAGGGAGGATTACTCACTAAAACAAACGCTATGTAAAACCAACAATGGAGATTGAATGTCTCTTGATTAAAGCTCATTATTTTAAAATATGTATTTTATTTAATCATTTATTCCGTATTATAATAATGAAAAATTACAAATTAAAGTAAAAAAATTAAAAAATATCCAACTTTAATTAAATTTCAATTATTATTAAAATTCGAAAATATAAATTCGAAATAGAATAAATTTGAAAAAATATCTTGTTTAAGTTGTTTAGAAGAATCTAAAAAATCAACTTAAATATCTTTCAAATTTTAATTAAATATAAAATTAAGTTGTAACCACTTAATTTGAAAATATTCCATTTTAAGTTAATATTTGAAAAAATATCAACTTAAAAAATATCTAAAGAATCTTAATAATCAATTCCTAAAATTTCTCAACTTAATTTTGAAATTTGTAATTCAAAAGATATTCAGATTTAAGTTGATTAGTTAGAGATAATTAATTTTCAACTTAAATAAGAATATTTAATGAAAAATTTAAATTAAGCTTCAAATAGAATCTAGTTGGTTATCATTCTATATTTAATTAAATACAAGAAAATACATATAGTTTAGCTTAGAATAAAAAATTCTTTAAGCTATGGTTTTCTTAAATTAATTTCAAAATAAATGAAATTAATTATGTTGCTAATCAATTTTATTAGGTTAAACTAGTTTAATTAACCTAGTACAGTTATTCAAATCAGGCAAATGGGCCTTCACAATTGGGGTAGTTCATGTGAGGGGGAGCTGGGTTCAGTATATCGTACCCACTTCTATTGGCCCCCAACTCTCACACAAGGCCCAAAAGAGAGGAATTTAACCTTAAAATGAAAAACTATTATTAATTGAATAGGCCCAAAAACTAAATGGACCTAAATAAAATCTATCAAAAACTATGATATTTTATTTAGCAACAACAACCTATATGCATCTATGTAAAGCCCGCTTAGTTTAATTTGGAAATTAGCAGTTAATTATGATTAATTATGAAATTATTTATAGCTATTTAAATAATTTATTATACTGTTATTTATTGAATTCAGAGATGCATTTTTATGTCATGTAGTAGTTTGCATAATTTTGCATTCCGGTGCCCGGTATTTTGGAACCCGGTGTTTGGCTCAGTAGAAATCACAACTTAGTATGTTAGTAGTTTGGGACGGTTTATTAGACATTGGGAATGTCGGGAATGGCCGGGAATTTAGAATTTCCCAAAATACCCCTTTAGTGTTATTTATGTGGTTGTGTGGAGGGGCAAAATGGTCTTTTTGCCCCTATGACATTTTGTCTTTAGTGATTTTATTAAATGAAAATAAATGTTTATTTTATTAATAATTGGCTGAAATGAAATGATATAGGTGTCTTTTATTTCATTTTTCACTTTACAAAAAAATTACAAGTTTAAGAAAAGAGAAAATTTTCAAAAACTCTCTCAAGCTCTCTCTCTCTTTCGGCTGGGTGTGTGAGTGCATGAAGCTGGATTCTTTCTTTGATTTTCAAGCAATTTCTCTTCCAATCTAGCATTCTTCAAGCTAGGTTAGCTCCTCTTCCTTGTTTCTTTAAAAATTGTTGAATTTTGATGAATTAAGTGTTATGCATGCATGATTATTTGGTTGTGGTTGCTGCTGTGTTTTGTGGTTAGATTCTGTAATTTAAGCATGTTAAATTAAGGTTATTGGAGTTGTTTTTGAAGCATGATTCTTGGGTTGAGCAAGCTATGGTTTTTCTATGCAAAATATATGATTTTTTGAAAGAAATGTCTTGAATCTGTTGCTGTGTTGTTGTTGATGTTTTTAATTGTTTTCAGAGGCTATATTAGGCTTGTTTAAGTAGATTCAAGCTGGTTTGATTGCATGTTAGCTAGGTTTGCTCAAGTTTGAGTTTAGAACTCAAAGCTTGAGCTTTAATGGTGTTTTTCATTTCTGTGCAATCTGGGTGGTTTTGTTGCTTTAGAAATGTTCTAGGGGTTGTATAGAATAGGTCTGGAAGGTTTCTTGTGATTTGGGGTTGATTTGAGCAAGTTATGAATTTTTGAGTTTGCTGCCTGCGAGGAACCGGAATTCCGGTTGTGCATCCGGAATTCCGGATGGGGGTTCTGAATTTTCCAGAACCGGAATTCCGGTTGGGCAACCGGTCTACCGGTTGGGGAAAATTCTGAAACCCTAGATTTCCTCGATTTTATGTTTTTAGGGGTATTGCCATGCTTTTTATCGATAGGGAAACTTTTAGTTCCTAGTTTAAGTCCCCGGGAAGTGATTTAGCGTGTCACTTATAGTGTTGTAATTTTTATGGTTTAGGAGCCTGTAATCCGCCGCGTAGTTAAAGTTCCAGTCAGGTTGACCGGCACACCTGAATTCGGAATCCAGGTAAGATTAGTATAACAGTATGCATATGTAGATTACATGTTTAGCGTGCATGTAGGAAGCCTGTTAGATTACATTAGTTATGTATGTTGGCTTCGAACCATCCAACCCTGTCACGTCGGTACAGGCTGGAGTATGACCAGCAGCCGGAGTATGACCGGTTCGACCGATCAGGCTGACACTTGGTTGGTGGTTCCGTACTATTGACGTATCCCATCGGTACAGGCTGGAGTATGACCAGCAGCCGGAGTATGACCGGTTGGACCGATCAGGTGGATATAGTAACACGTCGGTACAGGCTGGAGTATGACCAGCAGCCGGAGTATGACCGGTTCGACCGATCAGGCTGTTACGTGTCAATAGTACTATCCCTATGAACGTTCAGAACTAAGTACCGTGTTGGACAGGGCAGTAGTGACTCAGTACCGTGTTGGACACGACAGTAGTGGGACTCAGTATCGTGTTGGACACGGCAGTTAGGGTTATGATCAGGGGTATGGGCGTCTGATCATGACCGGGTTTTATGTATGAATATTATTATGCTTTTCTTACTGAGTCTGTCGACTCACAGTTCTACGTTTATGTGTAGGTAAAGGCAAGGCTAAAGCTGATGGACCGTGAACGAGCTTGTGAAGATTGTACATGTCGGGGCGGTTAGGCCTGGAGAGTACGATCCTCGGGACAGCGAGGCTGATTTTGTAACTAGTCGCTAGGCGACATTTATTTTGTATAAACAGTTAACTTTTGTAAATGATTTTGTAATCGGGATCCCGAGTCTTTTTGTAATTATATTTTTCAAGTTTAATTAAAAAAGCAAAAATTTTAATTTATCACGTTTTCCATAAACCTCGTTGATTAGCAACGAGCTGCACAGCATGTTTAAAAATCACGTAATACGCCTATATTAGTTAGGGTGTTACAATTTGGTATCAGAGCCGCCAGGTTGTCTTCCGAAGATCGTCACGACATGTACAATCATCATCAGCAGTTAGCTCGTTTCACGGTTCAGTAAGCCTTTATTGCTTTAGTAGTTTATTTTATTCAGTTATAAAAAAAAAAGCCTGTTAGGAAGCATGTTAGTAGCCTGATAGTAGAATAGGCGCATGTTTCGTTTTTAATATCCAAGTTAAGCGGCATTAGTAAGCTCTCCTTGAATACGACCTGATATGCCAACTCTTGGTTTCGCAGGCGGTTCTAACTAGATGGACGCCAGGCGGACTACCAGGAGTCAGGGCAACTCAGTGGGGTCGAACCAAGGACAAGGAGCTCAGTTTCCCCCGCCTGTTAGGGGCCGAGGTAGAGGTCCCCGAGGCAGGGCTCGTGGTCGGGGTGATGAGAACCCGCCACAGGCTGCCCAGGCTCCCCCAGCTGATCAGGGAGCCCAGAATTGGGAGGTTCGGTTTGCGGAAATGCAAGCCCCGATTGAAGAGCAAGACCTCGAGATTCAGAGGTTGAGACAGCAAGGTGCTCCTGCAGTACCAGTGCCCGTAGTTCTAGTGGCACCTGCCCCTGCTGCCCAGGCCGAGATAGTGGTGGCGGCCAATAGATTGGAACCTCTGTATGAGCGGTTCCGGAAGCAAGCACCTCCGGTTTTCTTGGGAGGTCCGAACGTAATGAAAGCCGAACAGTGGCTGACGGTGATTACCAAGATCCTGAATTTCATGGGTGTCACCGGTAATGATAGAGTGGTGTGTGCCACTTTCCAGTTCTAGGAGGACGCTCTGGTTTGGTGGGACATGGTGTCTCAGATTCACGACGTCACCACCATGACCTGGGAAAGGTTTCAGGAACTCTTCAACGCGAAGTACTATAATGAGGCGGTCAGAAGCGCCAAGAGGAAAGAGTTCGCTCACCTGACCCAGCGTGAGAATATGAGCGTCACTGAGTATACTACTCAATTTAACCGGTTGGCGAGGTTAGCCTCGGGAATTGTGCCAACCGACTTCAGCAAGAAAGAGAAGTACCTGGATGGTTTAAATGCGAAGATCAAACACGATTTGATGATCACCACGGACGACAACACCACCTATGCTCAGATGGTGGAGAAGGCACTGCGAGCTGAGGGCGCAGTTGGGTGTATGTCGGAGTCAGCTAGTACTTCTGCGAGTGGCGGGGCTCCTACCCCTCCTGCATCAGGCTTTAGCAGGGGGAGTAGTGGTTCGGCCATTGATCAGAGGAAGAGAACACCCACTGCTTCCGGTGGCTCGAGTCAGAATAAGAGGTTCCGGGGGAACCAGAACAGAGGGAGTCGTCCTGGTGGTACAGAGACCCGATTCTCCTATCCCGAGTGCCCTAGCTGCAAAAGGCACCATCAGGGTGAGTGCAAAGGTCAGGGATGCTTTCACTGTGGCATGCCCGGACACTTCAAGAGGGACTGTCCCCAGCTCCGTTCAGAGGCACCGAGAGCTCCGGCGATACCCACTCCAGCCAGGGTGTTCGCCATCACTCAGGCTGATGCAGATGCCAGCCCATCAGTTGTCACAAGTCAGCTTTCTGTAAATAACTCACTTTACTCAGTGCTGTTTGATTCTGGGGCTACACATTCTTATGTGGCAGCCAGAGTCTTTAGTAAATTGGATAGACCGTACGATAGATATGAATCAGGGTTTGGAACCCTATTACCTGGCGGAGAATTGGTTATCTCCAACAGGTGGATTAGGTCTATGCCAATCAGGATAGATGGTAGAGAGTTAAGTGCTGATCTGATAGAGATGAGTTTAGTAGAGTTCGATATTATTTTAGGAATGGATTTCCTATCTAAATATTCGGCGAGCATTAATTGTAAAAGGAAGATGGTGATCTTCCAACCGAAAAGTGAAGAACCATTCGTGTTTGTTGGTTCAGTTCGGGGATCTCGGATCCCGGTGATTTCGGCCATGTCAGCTAGAGATTTATTGCATGGTGGTTGTTTAGGGTTTCTGGCCGTGGTGGTGGACACCACTCGGCCAGATACCATTCGGCCAGAGGACATCAAGGTTGTTCGGGAATTTTTGGATGTTTTTCCCGAAGAACTTCCAGGGTTACCACCTCAGCGGGAGATTGACTTCGTGATAGACTTGGCACCAGGGGTGGAACCGGTTTCCAAACCCCCTATAGAATGGCTCCAGCTGAACTTAAGGAATTAAAGATTCAGCTCCAAGGGTTGCTTGACATAGGGTTTATTCGGCCCAGTGTGTCACCCTGGGGAGCCCCGGTTTTATTCGTCAAGAAGAATGGATCTATGAGGATGTGCATCGACTATAGAGAATTGAACAAGCTGACGGTGAAGAATAAATATCCATTACCTAGGATCGATGATTTGTTCAATCAGCTTCAGGGGAAGACGGTCTTTTCTAAGATTGATCTCCGTTCGAGTTATCATCAGTTGAGAATCCGAGAGGAGGACATTCCGAAGATGGCTTTCCGCACTAGGTATGGACATTACGAATTCCTGGTTATGTCATTCGGACTAACCAATGCTCCTACAGCATTCATGGACTTGATGAATAGAGTATTCAAGGATTTCCTCGATATCTGTGTGATTGTGTTTATCGACGACATCCTCGTGTACTCTAAATCAGAAGAGGAGCATGAGTTACATCTTCAGATGGTACTGCAACGGCTTCGAGAACATAAGCTTTATGCCAAGTTCAAGAAATGTGAGTTCTGGCTATCTCAGGTGTCCTTCCTAGGGCACATTGTGAGCAAAGATGGGATCAAGGTGGATCCCAGGAAGATCGAATCCGTCAGGGATTGGCCGAGACCGAAGACAATGACAGAGATCAGAAGCTTCTTGGGTTTAGCTGGGTACTACCGTAGGTTCGTCGAAGGGTTCTCTAAAATTTCAATGCCCCTAACCGAACTTACAAGGAAAAATCAACAGTTTATCTGGTCAGATAAGTGCGAAGCTAGTTTTCAGGAGCTAAAACAGAGATTGATTACCGCTCCAGTGCTAGCTTTGCCTTCAGACAAGGAGAAGTTCGTAGTTTATTGTGACGCATCCAAACAGGGTTTGGGGTGTGTATTGATGCAAGCCGATCGGGTTATCGCTTATGCCTCCCGTCAGTTAAAGGATTATGAACAGCGATACCCGACTCATGATCTAGAGTTGGCCGCGGTGGTTTTCGCATTGAAGATTTGGCGGCATTATCTTTACGGGGAAAAGTGTGAAATCTATACCGACCATAAAAGTCTCAAGTATTTCTTTACTCAGAAGGATTTGAATATGAGACAAAGGCGTTGGTTGGAATTAGTGAAAGATTACGACTGTGAGATCCTCTATCACCCCGGAAAGGCCAATGTAGTGGCTGATGCCCTGAGCAGAAAGGGTCCCGGGCAAGTAGCTAGTATGGTTCAGATCTCACCTCAGCTAGCAGAGGATATGGTTAGATCCAGCATTGAGTTTGTGGTAGGTCAGCTTCACAACTTAACGCTGCAATCTGATCTTTTGGAAAGAATAAAAGTCGCTCAGATGACGGATCCAGAGTTAGTGAAGATCAGAGATGAGGTGTTGGCTGGTCAAGCCAAGGACTTTTGAGTGTCAGACAGTGGGATGCTATTGTATAAAGCCAGGGTTTGTGTTCCGAGTAGTGTGGAACTCAGGAACGAAATATTTGAGGAGGCTCATTCTACCCCGTATTCTCTGCATCCTGACACCACTAAGATGTACCAAGATTTGAAACCGTACTTCTGGTGGAGCGGTATGAAGAAGAATTTGGTAGAATTCGTATCGAGATGCCTCACTTGTCAGCAGATTAAGGCTGAACATCAGAGACCAGCAGGGTTGTTGCAGCCTCTAACCCAGAATGGAAATGGGAAGATATCACGATGGATTTTGTGGTCGGGTTACCTAGGACCACGGGTTTATTTGACTCCATCTGGGTAGTGGTGGATCGATTTACAAAATCTGCTCATTTTCTGCCAGTTAGAACAACATTTACAGTGGATCAGTTGGCAGAGTTGTATGTCAGAGAGATAGTAAGACTTCACGGGGTACCAAAGTCTATAGTTTCGGACAGAGATCCGAAGTTCACCTCCAAATTTTGGCAAAGTTTGCAACGAGCAATGGGTACAAAGCTGAAATTTAGTACAGCATTCCATCCTCAGACAGATGGTCAGTCCGAAAGGACAATTCAGATATTGGAGGACATGTTGCGAGCCTGTGTTATGGATTTTGAAGGCTCATGGAATAAGTATCTACCGTTGGTAGAATTTTGTTACAACAACAGTTACCAGAGTACGATAGGGATGGCTCCCTATGAACTGTTATACGGTAGGAAGTGTAGATCTCCCATTCACTGGGATGAGACAGGGGAGAGGAAATACCTAGGTCCAGAGTCAGTGCAGCGGACCAATGAGGCAATAGAGAAGATAAAAGCTAGAATGCTTGCCTCACAGAGTAGACAGAAGAGTTACGCAGATCCGAAACGCAGAGATGTTGAGTTCCAAGTAGGGGACCATGTGTTTTTGCGGGTATCTCCAATGAAAGGGATCAAACGTTTCGGGAAAAGAGGCAAGTTATGCCCCAGATTTACAGGACCTTTCGAGATTCTCGAGAAGATAGGTCAAGTGGCATATCGGTTAGCATTGCCTCCAGCCTTATCAGCAGTTCATAACGTATTCCATGTCTCGATGTTGAGAAAATACGTTTCAGATCCCTCTCATATACTCAGTTATGAGAGCCTTGAGCTGCAGCCAGACATGACTTATGAGGAACAGTCAGTGCAGATCCTGGATAGAAAGGATAAAGTCCTTCGGAATAAGACCATAGCATTGGTCAAAGTTCTCTGGAGAAACAGCAAGGTGGAGGAAGCCACCTGGGAGCTAGAGTCAGATATGAGAGCTCACTATCCAAAGTTATTCAGGTTAGATTTCGGGGACGAAATCCTTTTAAGCGGGGGATAGTTGTAAAGCCCGCTTAGTTTAATTTGGAAATTAGCAGTTAATTATGATTAATTATGAAATTATTTATAGCTATTTAAATAATTTATTATACTGTTATTTATTGAATTCAGAGATGCATTTTTATGTCATGTAGTAGTTTGCATAATTTTGCATTCCGGTGCCCGGTATTTTGGAACCCGGTGTTTGGCTCAGTAGAAATCACAACTTAGTATGTTAGTAGTTTGGGACGGTTTATTAGACATTGGGAATGTCGGGAATGGCCGGTAATTTAGAATTTCCCAAAATACCCCTTTAGTGTTATTTATGTGGTTTTAGGTGTGGAGGGGCAAAATGGTCTTTTTGCCCCAATGACATTTTGTCTTTAGTGATTTTATTAAATGAAAATAAATGTTTATTTTATTAATAATTGGCTGAAATGAAATGATATAGGTGTCTTTTATTTCATTTTTCACTTTACAAAAAAATTACAAGTTTAAGAAAAGAGAAAATTTTCAAAAAATCTCTCAAGCTCTCTCTCTCTTTCGGCTGGGTGTGTGAGTGCATGAAGCTGGATTCTTTCTTTGATTTTCAAGCAATTTCTCTTCCAATCTAGCATTCTTCAAGCTAGGTTAGCTCCTCTTCCTTGTTTCTTTAAAAATTGTTGAATTTTGATGAATTAAGTGTTATGCATGCATGATTATTTGGTTGTGGTTGCTGCTGTGTTTTGTGGTTAGATTCTGTAATTTAAGCATGTTAAATTAAGGTTATTGGAGTTGTTTTTGAAGCATGATTCTTGGGTTGAGCAAGCTATGGTTTTTCTATGCAAAATATATGATTTTTTTGAAAGAAATGTCTTGAATCTGTTGCTGTGTTGTTGTTGATGTTTTTAATTGTTTTCAGAGGCTATATTAGGCTTGTTTAAGTAGATTCAAGCTGGTTTGATTGCATGTTAGATAGGTTTGCTCAAGTTTGAGTTTAGAACTCAAAGCTTGAGCTTTAATGGTGTTTTTCATTTTTGTGCAATCTGGGTGGTTTTGTTGCTTTAGAAATGTTCTAGGGGTTGTATAGAACAGGTCTGGAAGGTTTCTTGTGATTTGGGGTTGATTTGAGCAAGTTATGAATTTTTGAGTTTGCTGCCTGCGAGGAACCGGAATTCCGGTTGTGCATCTGGAATTCCGGATGGGGGTTCTGAATTTTCCAGAACCGGAATTCCGGTTGGGCAACCGGTCTACCGGTTGGGGAAAATTCTGAAACCCTAGATTTCCTCGATTTTATGTTTTTAGGGGTATTGCCATGCTTTTTATCGATAGGGAAACTTTTAGTTCCTAGTTTAAGTCCCCGGGAAGTGATTTAGCGTGTCACTTATAGTGTTGTGATTTTTATGGTTTAGGAGCCTGTAATCCGCCGCGCAGTTAAAGTTCAAGTCAGGTTGACCGGCACACCTGAATTCGGAATCCAGGTAAGATTAGTATAACAGTATGCATATGTAGATTACATGTTTAGCGTGCATGTAGGAAGCCTGTTAGATTACATTAGTTATGTATGTTGGCTTCGAACCATCCAACCCTGTCACGTCGGTACAGGCTGGAGTATGACCAGCAGCCGGAGTATGACCGGTTCGACCGATCAGGCTGACACTTGGTTGGTGGTTCCGTTCTATTGACGTATCCCGTCGGTACATGCTGGAGTATGACCAGCAGCCGGAGTATGACCAGTTCGACCGATCAGGTGTATATAGTAACATGTCGGTACAGGCTGGAGTATGACCAGCAGCCGGAGTATGACCGGTTCGACCGATCAGGCTGCTACGTGTCAATAGTACCGTCCCTATGAACGTTCAGAACTCAGTACCGTGTTGGACACGGCAGTAGTGACTCAGTACCGTGTTGGACACGGCAGTAGTGGGACTCAGTATCATGTTGGACACGGCAGTTAGGGTTATGATCAGGGGTATGGGCGTCTGATCATGACCGGGTTTTATCTATGAATATTATTATGCTTTTCTTACTGAGTTTGTCGACTCACAATTCTACGTTTATGTGTAGGTAAAGGCAAGGCTAAAGCTGATGGACCGTGAACGAGCTTGTGAAGATTGTACATGTCGGGGCGGTTAGGCCTCGAGAGTACGATCCTCGGGACAGCGAGGCTGATTTTGTAACTTGTTGCTAGGCGACATTTATTTTGTATAAACAGTTAACTTTTGTAAATGATTTTGTAATCGGGATCCCGAGTCTTTTTGTAATTATATTTTTCAAGTTTAATTAAAAATGCAAAAATTTTAATTAATCACGTTTTCCATAAACCTCGTTAATTAGCAACGAGCTACACAGCATGTTTAAAAATCACGTAATACGCCTATATTAGTTAGGGTGTTACAATCTATAACAAAATTAAACATATATATAGGCTCACACAGGCACACATTTGGATGGATCCTATCATGTTGCTAGGTCATAGACAGATGAAAGAAGATTGTAAAATTTACCTGTTACAAATTATTTACTTGACCAATTGAACCATGGGTTAAAATCAGATCATTGGATCTGTCAACAAGTTAACCATGGCTATTTGCAATCAAGCAATAATAGGTTTTATAAAACTTACATACAAACTAAAACACATACACCTGCAACAAGACGAAATGGATAGTTGGATGTAGATTTATTTAATTTTAAATAATTATTTTTCGAAAATATTTAAATAAAAAACAATATTTCGGTTTTTAAAAAAAATTAAAATTAAACCTATAATTTTTGAAAAATTATGTTTCAATTAACCTAAATATCATTTCAAAAATAATTGCTAACTACCTTTTAAATTTTTTTTAAAAAACATTTTATAGATTAAATATAAAATAAAAAAATAAATATTTTTCAGATTTTATATTTTTTTTTAAATAAAATAACAAAAATTAAAAAAATTAGCAAAATATCTTACTTCTATTTTAAATTACATGATTATAATAATCTTATTTTAAATTTAAATAAGGTCAAATAATTTTAAAAAAAATTAATTTAAAAAATATTTAATATCTGACTTTTAAATTTTAAAAATAGGATAAAATAATCATATTTAAAATAAGATATAAAATTAAGCAAAAAGATAGATATTTACTTGTTTTCAAATTCAAATTACACTAATATCTAAAATTAAATTTAAAAAATTCAAATTAATTTATTTCTGATATTAGATTTGAAAATTGAAAAGTAAAAATCAAAATACAAAACTACACAAAAAATCGGAAGTTAATTCCATTAAAAAGCATGAAAAATCGAAGAAAAACGAAAAAATTGCGAGCTGTACGAACAGTATGCATTGCATACTGTCCGCGCGCGCATGGGTGTGTGCATGACCGAGAATCCTCGGCGCAGGAGGCTTTTGGAAATTATTTTACCAGGATCTTAGATCTACTCACAAGTATGTTGTTTAACACACTAAATATGAAGTTTCTAAAACGATAAAATAAACACATATAAAGTTAAGAAAATCTTACATTGATGCAGCGGAATTAATGTCTCCTTCCACTCAGATCTCTAACCCTTGTATCCTTTCTGTCGCAGAGTATTATCAAGATCTGAGCCCGAATGTCCTCTTTGTGTGTGATCCTTCACAGTCTTCCAATCTATGATTGAGTTACCACTTGTTGTGTGTGGGCACTTACTCTATCACTAAGGTTCGAAATTTAGAAGAAGAAAAGAGAGAGAGAGAGAGAGAGAGAGAGAGACAGAGAGAGAGGTTCGGCCAAAGAATAGAAAAAGGGAAGGCTCAGTTTTTCTGAAAAATTGTTTTTCTGAAAAGTAGTGTATTTTGACTGAGCAATCACTTTCTATTTATAGGCAACTACTAGGTTTAGGTTAGGAATTATTTGGCATTAAAATAATGAAAATATCAATTTGAAAATTCCACATAAAGTGGCCAGCCAAGGTGTAAGTAATGGGCCCACTTGTTTTTGCAGTTTTAACAAATTTTATTTCTATTTTCTCAAAAACGCCAATTTTTTAATTCTAGCCTTTTAAATGCCAAAACTAATTATTTAATAACTAAAATAGATTATTAAATAATATTGTCATTTAATTTAATTATTAATTAGACATATAAAGTCCATTAATAAATAAATAAACCTAGAATCTCTTTTCTTTACAATTTCGCCCTTGCTTAGTGAAAATTCATAAATTAGACATAGTCTAACTTTAGAATTATAATTGATTAATCACAAATCAATTATTGAGTCTTACAAGCAGTATGTTCTCAACTAGAATGGGGACCATGGATCTATATGCGGAGCTTCCAATAAGTGAACCGAATTTACTAAGTAAATTCCTACTTATTAATTCTTCGTTGAATCCACTCTTAGAACTTAGAATTGCACTCTCGGACTTATATAGAGCATATTATATGTTCCACGATATAGATATGCTATCTCATTTAACCATTGTTATAATCTTATTCTGATCAAAGATCCTCTATATAAATGATTTACATCGAGATGGGATACTTTTACCGTTCTCACCCCTCAATGTATTTTGCCCCTTAAAACACTTAGCTACCTGTAAATGGTGTTTAGTGATCTAAGAATTAGTCACTTAAACAAGAGCTCATCAATTTACTTCTATTTGCTAAGCTCGAAGGGAATCATCACTTGACTTCTATACACCAGTAGAAGCTATAGATTCCATATTTATGTTCAGCACTCCCACTCGATCATACTATCATGTTCCTAAAATATACGTATCACCCTGACCCAAAAGTAGGCTTAACTAATAAATCAAAGAACATGAATAATACTCCTGAGTTGAGCCTAAGCATATCAGGATTTAGATTCTTTTAATCTTAAGATCAACTACTGATATTGACTTGGAAAGATATAACGGTAAGTTTATAATATCTTAACTAAGTTGCAATATCGGTCCAGTCCAATGTATACTCCATACATTTGAAACTAGTATACTTTACTAATGTCCTGGAAAGAACATAACACTTACTCCAAGTGTAAGTATACATCATCGCTGATTATCACATTAGTGTAAATCCAAAACACTGATGAAACAGGGACTTAGTCTTTTGATTCATATGATCACAATCACATTCCACTGTGTTGACGATACTGTAATCGTGAATAAACATATGATCTGGATTTAACTGATTTTGTGTGTAAATGTAATAAACATATTAAACCATTAGCATGTAAAATTCATGCAAACATAAATCACTTCAAATTTCTTATATTGATTACTAATCAGATTGTAAAGAGTTTTATTTAGGGCATAAAACCCAACAGAGGCTGCATGCAGCCTCTCCGCGCGCGCGAGGCTCGGTTTTCAGACAAAATCTTGTCTATGCGCGTGTTGTCCGAGACACAAGCCCTCGTGCGCGCGCGTGGGTAGATGCACGACCCTTGATATTTTTCGAAACTTCAAAAAATCATAACTAATTCAAATTAAATTGAAATTGAGTTCTGTAAAAAAGTAAATTGCTTATATTTTTCCATATTATCCAATAAAAATAATTCCAGAAACAGATATTCAATTATTTTTCACGAAAATTCACAAACAGCAATCAATCATCAAACAACACTCAAAACAACATGATACCATCCAAAACATCAAACAAATCGTTTTAAGTCCAAATTTCTTGCAAGCAAATCAATTACCATGGCTGTGAGGCCAGTTGTTGAAAATTATTTTACCAGGATCTTAGATCTACTCACAAGTATGTTGATTAACACCCTAAATATGAACTTCTAAAACGATTATGAAATAAACACATATAAAGTATGAGAAACCTTACATTGGGTGCAGCGGAATAAAATGCCTCCTTCCGTTCAGATCTCTAACCCTTGTATCCTTTCTGTCGCAGAGTATTATCAAGATCTGAACCTGGATCTCTTTCTCTCCTTCTTTAGTGCTGAAACTCTTTCTTGTTGAATGTCTTTCTTCACGATCTTCCTCACTATGATTGAGGTATCACTTGCTGTGTGTGGGCACTACTCTAATCACTAAGTGGTTTCGAAATTTCAAGGAAGAAGAAGAGAGTATGGGTGGCGGCTGGGTTAGAGAGAGAAGGCTCAGGTTTTTCTGTAAAGGAATTCAGAAGTAAAAGTGTGAAAGTTAAGTGTAAATTTCCTGAAGTCTTCACTATCTATTTATAGCATTCCACTAGGGTTAGGTTTGAATTATTTGGCATTAAAATAAGAAAATATCGGATGAAAAAACCTATAAAAGTGGCCGGCCTAGGCAATGTGGATTTGGGCCTCACTTTTTGCAATTTTGCAGTTTTATCATTTCTGCATCTCATTTTCTCAAAAACGCTAATTTTCAAATTCAACCATTTAAATGCCAATTCTAACTATTTAATAACTATAAATAATTATTAAATAATATTGTCATTTATCATATTTATTAATTGAACCATACAAAGTATCATAATTAACAAATATGCCCTAAAAACTCTTTCTTTACAATTTCGCCCTTACTTAGTGAAAAAATTCACAAATAGACATAGTCTAATTTGAGAATTATAATTGATTAATCAAAACAAATTATATGAGTCTTACAAGCAATATTATCTCAACTAGTGGGGGGACCATGGGTCTATATAACCGAGCTTCCAATAAGCAGATCAAGAATTTATTACCTAAATTCACTGACTTATTAATTTTTCGTTGAATCCACGCATAGAACTTAGAATTGCACTCTCAGTATATAGAATGCTCTATATGTTCCACCATATAGACACACCATTAGTTATCCATTGTTATAATCCTAATTTGATCAATGATCCTCTATATGAAGGATCTACACTGTAAAGGGATTAGATTACAGTTACACCCTACAATGTATTTTATCCTTAAAACACTTAACCCCGTATAAATGATATTTCAACTTATGTGAAATGAGTACTCCACCATTTATTTTCGTTTGGTCAAGCTCGAAGGAGATCATCCTTTACTTACTATTCGCAAGATAGAAGCTATAGATTACATGTTTATGTTAGCGCTCCCACTCAATTGCACTACCGTGTTCCCAAAATGTACGTATCACCCTGACCTAAAAGTAGGCTTAACTAACAAATCAAAGAACACGAATAGCCTCCTGAGATTGAGCCTAATCATAACAGGATTAAGATCATTTGATCTAGGATCAACTAGGCAATATTGACTTGAATAGATATTACGGTAAGTTTAATAAATCTAAGTCAAAGTTCAATATCGGTCCCTTCCGATGCATACTCCATGCATCCAACCTGAGGTTTACTTTAACCAATGCTCTGGAAAGAACATAGCACTTCTCCAAATGCAAGTAAACTCTGTTGTAGATTATCATATCAGTAAAACCCTGTGTCTGATAAATCTAGGAATCTTTATTCACATAGTCATGTTTACTTTCCAATGTGTTGACAACACAATAAACAAGATCAAGTATGTGAAAAGGGTTTCAGATGAATTTATAAATCAAATAGACAAGTAATTGATAAGATGAACCAAAACATACACAAATGAATGAAAAATACTTCTGTTTCTTTATTGATGTTAAATAAAATGGATTACATTGAAATGGAGTTTTATTTAGAGCATAAAACCCAACAAAAATACCCTAAAATATATATTATTTAATCACATATGTGTATTTATATTATTGAAAGTATATACTATTCTTCATCCTCTTATAATTTTTTTTGTAGGTATAAATTACATAGAATTATTTCAATATTTGTAATTTTTTTTAAACCTCAATATTTGTAATTCAATTCTAAAGTAAGTTGAGTTTTTGCGGAAGTGAACATCAATTAATATTTATGGTATATATTATCACGGCACTAGATGATATGTTAAAAATTTAATTTATCAATTATTAATTAATAACTAAAATTTATTAAAAAAAACACACTAAAATTACTTTAATTTACCCAAATTTATTTTCTTATGTTTTCAATTTTATTTCTACTTTAATTTAGTTAAGATATTTTATTTTTCTTTTTGAACATTTTTTTTATTCTAATTCTTTTTTGAAAATAAGCATATTCTTATATTAATCAAACAAACAGTTAGACCTCGCGGTCATTACAAAATAAATTCTCCGGAAAAGAGGAGATCAGGATAGAGCAATACCATTGGTAGATAAAAGCCCACTTAGCCACATTATGAACAACATTATTACAAGTCCTGCTAATATAAAGATTACAACTGATGAAATAAGGAGATGACTTCATACAAAAAGAGACATAGTTTTCAAGAGCCCAATAAAACACCTTTCCTTTGAGCGCATTGATAGCTATCCTCGAATCACTCTCCACAATAACATACTTATACCCTAAATTTATGGCCAATAAAACAACCAAGCAGCAAGCCACAACTTCTCCTCAATTAAGATATTTTTCTTTTATAATTATCACTAATCTATATAAATCATACCACCAATATTACTTTAATTCATCTTTCTTTATACTACATCCACGAATCTCTATTTATTCTCTCTCCATCTCTATCTTATCATTATAATCATATATACATGCCCAATTACATGGTATGTTGGTTTATTATGCTCTATTATTCTAAAGAAACTTAGTAATATTTTTTCAGAATGAAATAACACACTGAAGATAAGGATACATCAAGAGAAGAGAATGATATTATACCACTTTAACAAAATTGTAGTCTTTAATATTTTTATTTAGTACCATGAAAATTAAAAAATTGAAATTATGAAAAGATTTATTATTGTTGACCAAGGTTTTCGGCAACCAATAAAATATTATAAGATTATAGAACTGTAAGAAAATTAGAGAAGGATTTTTACGTGGTTGGGGCGTTAATGAGCCTTAGTCCACGAGTCTATCGTATTTATGGATGTATTTAATACAGAGAATGTATTTGGTGGATGTTTCACCCTAATAAATACCGAGAATGTTCTTGGTGAGTATTCACTCTTCTTGCTCTTATGCAGCCCAAGATTCTCGATCCCATTTAATGAGCTTTGAGGGGGTATTTATAGTGTTTTTGGTGGGGTGATCCCCAGAACTATTGTACAAGTGTATCTGTAAGTGTCTATAAAGTTGGGCATTCCCAATGAATATACCATGAGTAATGCATGGTCAAATCCCTAGGTGATGTAGGGCTTTTATGTGGAATGTCCTTATTATTTTTTGACTGATGTGACTCTTCACAGTGTAGCCGTCGATAGACTTAAATGATCATTACTTTGTAGCTGCTGGTTGGAGGTTGTGCCATCAGACTTTATTGCGTGTAGCAGTCCCAACACGTTTCCTCCCATGCGGCATTAAATGCGACTTGATTGCTCAAGGGAAACCTGACACCCCACTGAGATGCCCTAATGTTACTTAGGCTTCCGGGAGCATATGGGGTTCCATATGCCTTCTCCGGGAGATATGTCCCGGATGCTGCTTCATTGCATAAAGACTTAGCAAATAGTTTGGATTATAAGTTGCTTGATCCACGTGTCCTTGTCTGGTTGGTCCACGTATATTGGGCAAAATCAGGAGCAACAATTATTGAAATTGTTAAAAAAGATATAAATCATTAAGAAAATAATTAATAATATAAAATATCTATTAAAACCAAATTATAAAATCATAACCACTCTTTTTTATTTTGTTTTTTTTTAATCTAATTTTTTATTCTATTCTTTAAATTAACAATTATTATTAAATAGTAATTAGTTTTTAACTATTACGTATTTATAAATCTAATTTTCTTATTATACTTTTTAAATAATCACCAAAATAATCTAATAATAATGTTAATAAATTATTCAACTATTTTTTGTTAATAATGTAAAAATAACGAAATCTTAAAATAATCATTGTCATGGTCAAATTGTTCATTATATTCTCTTTGATTTGATTTTCGATCTATATATTATCTATTTCTATTAATTTTATAATTCTCACAAAAAAAAAAAATTAATTTTATGTCCTTTAATTTTATTAATTAAATAATAATACAAATAATTGAAAGATAAGGATATACACAATAAGGGCAACGACTTTGTACAAAATATGGACTACAAGTGAAATATGTTTGTTTTAATTTTATTAGTTTATATAATAACACAAATAGTTGAATGATAATGATTTTGAATATATATTTTCAAAAATAACTATAATATATATCTATATAAATTAATTAATTAATCAATTGAAAATAACTATAAAAATCAAGATTTTATAATATTAATTTTTTTATTGAGAGTAAAAAAAATTCAACTAAATTTGTTACTCATATTAATAAAAAAATATATATTTAGAAGATATTAAAATTTGATAAATATGACTTAATTTTTTATTTTTTTTTTAATTTATATTAATTAAAGTCGGAGTTCCTTTCTTCCCATTTTATAAGTTTCTATTTACTAGTAAAAAATTACGTGTGAGGCACGTATATTATATTTTATGTTAGGTTTTTTTTTATGTTATTTGAAAGTGAGATTATTATTGAATACTGAATGCAATATATTAGTATTTAAGAAAGTTTAATGATTTTGATTAGACATGGTGTGCATAATTTATTTAATTAAAAAATCAACTTACGAAAGGCATGTAAAACTATTTTATTTTTTAAAAAACTACGACTCTGCAGTATATTTTATTAGTTGGACAGCATTACACGAAAATATTTTTTCCACAATATCTGCGAACATGACAGCAGATAGGCTCTTTGTATTGTCATCAAGTTCAACATATGCTATAGCACTGTAAAATGCATAATAAGATTGTTAGTATATTTTTTTATTTTAACTTAATTTCAATAACATCATATGTTTTTTGTAATATACCGTGGTGTAGAAAATCCTTCTTGGTCGCATGTTGGCTTGTCACATATGATTTTTTCATCGCGATTGTATAAATCTATTTTTTTATGACATGCGTCACATGAAATGTAATAAAAATTCTGGAGAGTATCAGTTATTTTTATTGCCGTCTCAATCCAAAAGTATTTTTTCTACATCCAAATCAAATGGTGTTAATAATAGTAAGATATTGAAACGAAAGTTTTATAAAGTAAATATTATAGTAGTTTTTACCTCATTCAGTTGCAGATTTTTCGTCAACTCTGAAATTTGGATGTTAGTCACTATTTCGTGTAATCCAACAAAATTTTTTGGAGAAGATTCATATACCTACCAAATGCCCAGTGTTTGGTTCAACAGATATGAAAAGCCCAACTCCCTGAAGATTTCTATCACTCTCAATCCTAAAACTTTGATAATCCTGCAAGTACAACAGATTATTAGTTGGGCACCAATGATTATTTCTGATGTAGAGTTTCACAATTCATCAAAGAAAGATTTGTTGACTCCAACTCAATACTTAAGTTCAAACACCAAAAGTAAACAAAAATGAAACTATATAAACATGAATTGTAGCCAAAAAATTTAATTATGTCTGTGAATCATAACCAAATACAAATTTTTACATGTAGAAAAGTATTTTAACACCAAAGTATCAGGAAAATAACATCCAAATAACATCAAAACAACAATAAAAAATAATATACAGATAACAACATATAAAGACAGTGTTTTCTGTAAATAAAATCATAAAAATTATAAAAATATTTAAAATTTTGTACAACCATATTTTTGTAATTTTTTTTTATTATTTCTATGTATTTTTGAAATAACCCCTTTAGAAAAATACCAACCCATTTAAATTGGTTCAGAATTGGGCTGTACTATTTAATGGGCTTTAGACACCAAGCCCAGGCCCGTAGTCCACTCATCATCCCCACACCAAGCCCAGGCTCACCTCCTCGCTTTTCCTCTCTCTCTCTTGGTCACTGGTTCACTGGAGCTACTTCCTCGCCTATCCTCTCTCTCTCTCTCAGCTGTCATGTTCCTGTTCGCATTGGTAAGATCTTTCGACTTTGTATATAATTGTTTGGTTTTTCTGACGGGAATGGGTTTGAGGGTTACAACAGCTCTTTCTTTACTTGTAGTTTTCAGAAATTTCTTTTCTCCCTTTTTATGATTTTATATTATATTCAGTGATCAGAATTAATCCTATTAGGTGGCGTTTGGTTGGAGGTAATGAAATGGAATGGAATAGAAAGGAAATAATTTTCATTCCATTCTTTTGTTTGGTTACATTTTAAAGTATTGGAATGGCATTCCAATGGAATGCTCTTTCCACCATTTTGGTGGAATGGCTATTCCATTTTAAAAAGGAAGGAATGACCATTCCAATGTAACAAGAAAAAAAATTTAATTATTTTTTTATCAATTTTTTTTATCCATTTTAAATTTTATTCTATTCCATTCCTATTCTCATTCCCATTCCCATTCCTATTCCTATATTTTCATTCCTCCCAACCAAACGCCTATTAATTGAGAAGAACAGCATTAGGTGATAATAGTTAGTTATTTTTGAAATATACCGATTTGATTCTTTTATGCTGTAATCTTGTAATCATCTTTTATTCACAGTCGAACCAATTGACAAGAATTTCTTATTTTGACATTTACATGAAATTTATGCAACTGTTCACTATTGTTTGAGTAATAATTTCTGGATCTGGAAAGAGGTTTGAATTGAAAGGAGAAGAGCTATTTTTGAGATTAATCCCCGGTTGTTTTTTTAGTTGTGATTCTCGACTATTTAATATCAGTTCAAATATTAATAGGATTTATTTTATTATTATTTTATTATATATAAATAATATTTTATTAAATAAAAATTAAAAGTCACCCATGAATTTCTCATAAACTAAGAATTTCAGTTATATAGGCACACTTTATATAGAATAGATATATTTTTTAAGTTATATTTTTTTTTATTCTATATTAATTAAAGCTGGAGGTTTCTTTTCTCATATTTTATAATTTTCGAATTATCTTTTCTTTAATTTATAATGTTTTTAACCTATATTAATTAAAAGTTAGAGGTTCCCTTCCTCTCATTTTATAATTTTCTTTTTATCCTTTTTTTTAATTTATTATTTTTAAATCTACATTAATTAAAGTCAGAGGTTCCTTTCCTCCTACTTTCTATTTTTTTTTTATTCTTTTTTTATTTCTAATATTTTGTTCTATATTAATTATATTTATAAATAAAAAAAGCACTTCAAAGTACTAATTAGGTATGGTAAATAATTCCCTAATAACTAAACTCTTTTATAGAACATAAATATCATAACTAACTTACCATTTATTTATTTATTTTAATATATATATAATTTCGAAAGTCATATATATGACTAACAAAACAATAATATTCTTTTTCAAAAAAAAAAAAAACAAAGTAACAATATTTGTAATTGTAAAGTCTTTTTTTGGCAAGTTAGTTGACAAAATAATTTTTCCATTTATGGTAAGATTGGTGTGCATTCATATTCGATTTCTTACCTTATAAATTCGGATTGTAGTTGCCCTTTTCCTTGTTTGGAAAGTTGCACTTTCAGCTGAACTTTCCTTTGTTGAAAACTTCTCAAAAGAGAAGGAATTCTCTTTTGGAAAGTTGTCTTTTTTAGGGAAACTTTGATTATTGCCTTTTCCTTATTAATTTCGATTGTATCTTGATACAATCAGAATATCTAATCTGTTTTTGACAGGAATCAAGCATTGATAGAGGATCGGACCCGATTTTAGTAAGTTTCCCGTTTCTGGTCAGATCTGCTGCGTCAGCATCCGAATCCGATGTAGCAGATCGTGTTTGTTTTTGGAAAGTTTTTGTACAGCTGCTAATTCGAACTTGTGGTTGCCTCTTTGGTTTCTATGATCTATAAATAGAGCCTAGAGAGCAACCATTCGAATTACCTCTTCCATTATTCATTTTCTACATTTATCTTTTGAGAGAAGAGAGTCTTTCTTTGTTTTGTGAGAGCCTAGTTGTTCATCTAGGTTCTAGTTGTTATATTTCTGTTCTTACTCTATCCTAGTGGTTGTGAAGAACTACTTGACTGAACAAGAGATTGGTCTTCGGGAGAAGACTTGATAAAGCCTTACTTCGGGAGGAAGTAAGCACTTGGTCTTCGGGAGAAGACTTGTTGAAGCCTTACTTCGGGAGGAAGTAAGCACTCACACTTCAAAGACGAAGGGAGTTCGGGCTTGAAGGTGTTTCAAGAAGTCAGATTCATAAAGTGGATTACAAAGGATTGCGGCAATACTTTAGAGGGAGTCTAAACTTGTTTAAGTCAATTGTCTTTGTAATTTTGATACTTTATTAATTGATTTCATTCTCTGGGCGTGGCCCCGTGGACTAGGAGTGTTCGGGAGAACATCGATACCACGTATAAATCTCTTGTGTCAAGTTATTTATTTTTACGCAAGTATTTTATATTCGCTGTTCGGTTTTCTGTAGCGAATTACTTTCTATTTCGCAAACGCTTACAGTTTTTATATTTTCGTATATACAACTGACATTTGAAAAAACACGTTTTTTCAATTGGTATCAGAGCGGGACACTAAACTCTTAGTGTGGTCCTATAACGTTTTTGTTAGAATGTCATTTTTTGCAGAAGGAAGTTCTATTTCTAGACCACCGTTGCTTAATGACTCTAACTATCCTTATTGGAAAGTTAGAATGAGGGCCTTCATCAAATCTCAAGATGAGAAGGCTTGGAGAATGGTTCTATCAGGTTGGTCTCTTCCAGTTGAGACAGATTCTTCAGGTAATACTACTATAAAATCTGAACTGGAATGGTCTATTGAAGATGATAAACTATCTGCCTACAATAGCAAAGCCTTGCATGCTATCTTTAATGGTGTAGGTGAGGGTTACATTAAACTTATATCATCTTGTGTTTCTGCTAAGGAAGCTTGGGAGATTCTTCAAACTCAGTTTGAAGGAACTTCTGATGTGAAAAGATCTAGATTTATCATGCTTCAAACTAAATTTGATGAGCTTAGAATGTCTGATAATGAAACTTTAACTGAATTTTATGAAAAATTATCTGACATTGCTAATGAATATTTTGCTCTTGGAGAAAAGCTTGATGATTCTGTTCTTGTGAGAAAAATTGTTAGAGTTCTTCCAGAAAGGTTTGATACTAAACTTTTGGCAATGGAGGAAGCTAAAGATTTTAGCACTATGAAAGTGGAAGAATTGATGGGTTCCTTACGTACTTTTGAATTAAATCAACAGATTAAACAAAAGGACAAACCCAAACCATTGCTGATAAAGGTAAAAGTATTGCTTTGAAAGTTGCAGATAATGAAAATTCTGATAGTGAATGTGATGATGAGATTGCTTTATTAACTAAGAATTTTCAGAAATATATGAAAAAGATGGGAAATAAAAAGAATATTTCGAAAGGTCCAAAAGGTAATACTTTCATTAAACCATCTGTCTCTAACAAAAAGGGAATTCAGTGCAGGGAATGTGAAGGTTATGGGCATATTCAAGCTGAGTGTGCAAACACTTTGAAAAAGAATAAGAAAAGTTTCAATGTCACTTGGAGTGATGATGAAAACGAAAGTGATGAAGATATTACTGAAAATGTTGCCCTAACCTCTGTTATGACTAATGTGTTGTGTGATTCACAGGTGAAAGATAGATTGGTATGTCTGAATAATACCACCAAACAAGAGGAATCAGATTTAGATGAGTCTGAAATCTGTGAAGAATCTCTTGCTGAATCATACAAAGTCATGTATGAAAAATGGATTCAGGTTGCTTCTGAAAATAGAGAGTTGAATAAATTGAATAAAAAATTGTCTCATCAGATTGAAATGTGTGATTTGAAAATAAAAGAATATGAGACAAGTTTTTGTGATAAAGATGAAAAAATCTCTCTATTAAAGAAGGAACTTGAAAACTTTAAGAAAAATGTTCAAATGCTTAATCCTGGATCTTCTATTTTTGAAAAAGCTCAGAATGCAGGTCAGAGAGGTTTTGCAGGCCTTGGTTCTAATGGAATGGAAAGTTCTGGAGTCACGAAGTTTGTAAAATCTAGTGTTCCACCGAATCACCTTGAGGCTACAAACTCTGCCGTAACAGTTTCACAGCCTGTGGCAGCAAGAACAGCTTCTGATGCTGCAAAATCTCCAGGATTTTCGAAAAGGGTAAGATCTCAGGTAAAAAGATTTGTTCCCATTTGTCATTTTTGTGGTAGAAAAGGTCATATCAGACCTAAATGTTTCACATTGAACAATCTCTTTAAAATAAATTATTTTGATAATTTGAAAAAATCTCAAAAGAAACATAAAGGTTTGAAACAAATATGGGTGAAAAAGAAGTGTCTAGCTGGTTTTTCTGATAAAACTGCTGTATCTCAAATGTGGTATTTTGACAGTGGTTGCTCTAGACATATGACAGGTGACAAGGATTTTTTGACTAACATTCGGCCTATGCAATGTGGAGAAGTCACTTTTGGTAATGGCTTATCTGGAAAAGTTGTTGGTATGGGAACTCTAAATTTTGAAGGGTTACCTGGGCGAAAAATGTGATGTTAGTTGAAGGACCGAGGGCTAATTTACTTAGCATCGGTCAAATACGTGATCAAGGGTTTACTGTTTCTTTTTATAGTGATCATTGTTATGTTCTGAATGATGACAATGAATGTATCTTGCAAGGATTTCGATCCAATGATAACTGTTACACTCTAACCCCTGTGTTTACTTGTCACTCAGCTATCAACAATACCACAGATCTGTGGCATGCCAAGCTTGGGCATATTAATTTTAAAAACCTGAAAAAACTGTCAAATGCAGGTATTGTTCGAGGTCTTCCCAAGCTTGGTAAGGAAAGTGAAGGTAAGTGTGAACCGTGTCAACTTGGGAAGCAATTAAAAATCACTCACAAGCCTGTGTCTGATATCAATACCTCAAAGGTATTGGAATTGCTTCACATGGATCTTATGGGTCCAATCCAAGTTGAAAGTTTGAATGGTAAACGATATATCTTTGTGTGTGTTGATGATTTCTCTCGTTTTACTTGGGTAGATTTCTTAAGAGAAAAATCTGACACTTTTGATGCCTTTAAAACTCTTTGTTTGAGATTAAGAGTTGAGAAAGGTTGTAATATTGGGAAAATTGTTCGAATTCGAAGTGATCATGGTAAGGAGTTTGAAAATTCTGTGTATGATGATTTTTGCAAGTCTACGGGTATAACTCATGAATTTTCGGCTCCCAAAACTCCTCAACAAAATGGAGTTGTTGAGAGGAAGAATCGAACTTTGCGGGAAATGGCAAGAGTGATGTTAAATAGCAAGAAGTTGACAAAGCGCTTATGGGCTGAAGCTATTAACACAGCCTTTTGCTACATAATAAACAGAGTGTTTATTCGTCCAGGTACCTCAAAAATAGCTTATGAAATCTGGAAAGGTAAGCGCCCCAATGTAAGTCATTTTCATGTTTTTGGATGTGTGTGTTATGTCTATAGAGATCGTGAGCATATTGGTAAATTTGATGCTAAAAGTGATGTTGGTGTGTTTATTGGATATTCCTTAAACAGTAGAGCTTATCGTGTTTATAACATGAGAACTCAAACTGTTTTGGAATCAGCTAATGTGGTTGTTGATGATTTTAGAGATTTTTTAGAGTTTTCAACAGAAGCCAAGATAGATAGTCTCATGGATACTCCTCCAGAAGTTGTAACAGCGGATCCGATGCGGCAGAACCCATTGCCGATGCCGCAAATGACGAATCCGCTGCTGCAACCGAAACTCGGAGAACCAGAACCGTCTATCTTGACTCATCCAAACATCATCACCGACTCTATTCGAAAGAACCAAGCACGAGTCAAACCGAATCATCCAAAAGATCTCATCCTTGGAAATCCTGAAGAAAGCATGGTAACTCGCAGAAGGTATATTAATTTAATCAGCTTTCTTTGCTTTGTCTCTCAATATGAACAGAAAAATGTGAAGGAAGCCATGACCTTTGAGGAATGGCTCAATGCAATGCAAGAGGAACTCAACCAATTTGTTCGCAACAAGGTATGGATTTTGGTCCGAAGACCAAAAGGTATAAATGTTATTGGAACAAAGTGGTTGTTTAAAAATAAAAGTGATGAGTTCGGTACAATTGTGAGAAACAAGGCACGTTTGGTGGCTCAAGGGTACACACAGGTAGAAGGTATTGATTTTGATGAAACTTTTGCTCCTGTTGCAAGATTGGAATCAATTCGTTTACTTTTGTGTATTGCTTGTATTCTGAATATTAAATTGTTTCAAATGGATGTGAAATCTGCCTTCCTAAATGGTATTTTGAATGAGGAAGTTTATGTTGAGCAACCAAAAGGATTCGAAGATCCTCAATTTCCAGACCATGTATACAAACTTGAAAAAGCTTTGTATGGTCTGAAACAAGCTCCTCGAGCTTGGTATGAAAGGTTGACTCAATTTTTACTTTCTCATGGCTATCACAGAGGTAGTGTGGATAAAACTCTTTTCATCAAACATATAAAATCTGATTTTATCATTGCTCAAATTTATGTTGATGATATAGTTTTTGGTTCTACATCTAACCATGAAGTGCAGGTATTTGTTGATCAAATGAAAAGTGAATTTGAAATGAGCATGGTTGGTGAGCTTAATTTCTTTCTGGGTCTTCAAGTGAGACAAATGGAAGGAGGTACATTTGTATCTCAAAGCAAGTATGCTAAGAACCTGGTCAAGAAATTTGGCCTTGAATCGGCTAGCGAGGTAAGTACTCCTATGAGCACCACACTGAAATTAACAAAAGATGAGAATGGAGTAAAGGTAGACACTACACTCTATCGTAGCATGATTGGAAGTCTTTTGTATTTAACTGCTAGTCGTCCTGATATCTGTTACAGTGTGGGAGTGTGTGCTAGATATCAAAGTAATCCTATGGAATCTCATGTATCGAGTGTAAAAAGGATTATTAGATATGTTAATAGCACTCCCCGATTATGGAATTTGGTACTCGAAAGATACCAATTCAAATCTTGCTTGTTTTAGTGATGCAGATTGGGCAGGAAATGCTGATGATCGAAAGAGCACAAGTGGAGGGTGTTTCTTTCTTGGGAATAATCTAGTATCTTGGCATAGCAAGAAACAGAATTCCATCTCCTTATCCACTGCCGAAGCTGAGTACATCGCTGCTGGCAGTTGTTGTACTCAACTATTGTGGTTGAAACAAATGTTGATTGATTATGGGTTTGAATTGGGTGTTTTGACTGTTTTTTTGTGACAATACTAGTGCCATAAATATTTCCAAAAATCCTGTTCAACATTCTAGAACAAAGCACATTGATATAAGACACCACTTTATCAGGGAACTTGTTGAAAATAAATCATTGCAATTAGAATATGTTGATACTGAAAAACAATTAGCTGATATTTTCACAAAGGCCCTAGATGCAAGTCGCTTTGACTCCCTCAGAAAGTCGTTGGGAGTTTGCATTGTTTAATTTTATCTGTTCATAATTCTTGTACAATAGTGTTATGTGATTCATCTCTAGCTCTTAATCTTCTATCATTGTATTTTGACAAATCATGTTTATGCTTTTGGATTATAATTAGTTAGGATCTCAGTCTGATCATATTTTGTGATGTTGTGCTAAAAGGTTCATGTTACTCTTTATGTGTGTCTAGGATTAAATAATGTTCTTATACAGAGTTGAGCAATTTTTGTTTCAGTCTTGTCAGGCCCCTTGCTGGAATAGAGCTACCCATACTGAGGTGTGAAAGCCATCTGATGAGTAAGCTGGAACATTGTAATTAGCAACTATGATGAGGATGCACTACCATAGAAAAGGGCTACCTTCAGTATGGTGTGAAAGCATCTAGTTGCGGGATCAAATTGAAAAAGACGAAAATAAAAAATCTTGCCAAGGACAATGATCCTATTTTCACTGCACACACTTATGTCTGACAAGTGTGTTCAATTCTGTAAGTCTCCTCTATTAAAATTAAATTGATAATCCTGGTACACAATTTTCAGTAACATGCATATCTTTTTCTTTAACATCAATTAGTATGATTATTTTATGAGATACTAATTAGTTATTTTCCTTAAAAGCATAACATGTATTTTATTTTGTCAATTGTCAATGATATTTGATTTCTTTGCTTGATTCGAATCACATATATTTATTGTACACATTGTATTTTATTTTCGGTTTTAATTAAAAAAAAAAAAAAAGAGGGAGGCGTGTGACTTGCTTCATGGGTCAAGAAAATCTTGTGCATAAATGGTAAGTATCAACATTCATTCTTCTTTGATTTATTTTTGATATGTTTCCATTTAAAGATTGATCGTTTATATGTAATGTGTCTTTAATCTTGAAAGATTGACCTATTTTTGGAAATATTGTTGGTAATTCTAGTTTCCTTTTATTTTTTTTGAAAAAAAAAGGGAAAGAAGTTGCAAGGAGTGGGCAGTTTCCTTTTGTAATTGTGGGCTGGTGGTTTCTCAAATATGTTGAAATTGGTTTCCTTTTTGCTAAACTCTCCCATGTTTATTTCAACCAATTTTTGTCATTCACTCTCACCACCTACCCGATTCTTTTTCTTTGTCTCTCTTGCTTGTTTGCTGTTCATTGTCTCTTTCAGATCAAAATAGTGAGAACAAAGAACCTAGGGCATCCCAAAAAGGAAAATGGTGGAATCTAAACAAGCCCCCTCAAATGCTCTTCTTGCTGCTCCAATCGTCTTGCTGCCATGGAGGAGGTTCGGCAAGAGATGTCCAAGCAGTTGTCCTCATTGATCAAGCTTTATGGGGCATAAGTTTTCTTTCTTTTTGTTTTTGTTGGACATATTTCTATCTTTTCATTTCTTTTTGTCTTTGGCCCTTATAGATAAACAAAAAGGGGGAGTAATTGTATACTCAACTGTCTAGGGGGAGTTGAGGTTTGTGTTTGTGTTCATCTTTGGTCAAAGTTAGTTGTTTATTTTGGTTTAATGTTGTGCTTCTCAGGGGGAGTTTTTATGTTTATTTTGCTAACTTTGTTTTGTAGGTGTTTGTTAATTAATAATATTTTGATTATCTAAAGTGCCAAAGGGGGAGATTGTTAGGTCCTTTTTTGGCAATTTAGTTGTCAAAATATTTCTTAATTAATGTGCATTTTATTGAGCATTCAATTTGTTTTTATCAACTCTAGACCCTTTTTCCAGGGGGAGTTGTGTTTGGTACTTGTGAACTTATTTGGTTTAAAAGTTAGCATGTTTCTTTAGTTATTGTTGGTTTTCGATTGTGTTACTCAGGGGGAGTAGTTATTTGTTATGGCTAACTTTAACTTGCAGGTACTTTGTGTTAAAAATTATTTTGTTCATCTAAAGTGCCAAAGGGGGAGATTGTAAAGTCTTTTTTTGGCAAGTTAGTTGACAAAATAATTTTTCCATTTATGGTAAGATTGGTGTGCATTCATATTCGATTTCTTACCTTATAAATTCGGATTGTAGTTGCCCTTTTCCTTGTTTGGAAAGTTGCACTTTCAGCTGAACTTTCCTTTGTTGAAAACTTCTCAAAAGAGAAGGAATTCTCTTTTGGAAAGTTGTCTTTTTTAGGGAAACTTTGATTATTGCCTTTTCCTTATTAATTTCGATTGTATCTTGATACAATCAGAATATCTAATCTGTTTTTGGCAGGAATCAAGCATTGATAGAGGATCGGACCCGATTTTAGTAAGTTTCCCGTTTCTGGTCAGATCTGCTGCGTCAGCATCCGAATCTGATGTAGCAGATCGTGTTTGTTTTTGGAAAGTTTTTGTACAGCTGCTAATTCGAACTTGTGGTTGCCTCTTTGGTTTCTATGATCTATAAATAGAGCCTAGAGAGCAACCATTCGAATTACCTCTTCCATTATTCATTTTCTACATTTATCTTTTGAGAGAAGAGAGTCTTTCTTTGTTTTGTGAGAGCATAGTTGTTCATCTAGGTTCTAGTTATTCTATTTCTGTTCTTACTCTATCCTAGTGGTTGTGAAGAACTACTTGACTGAACAAGAGATTGGTCTTCGGGAGAAGACTTGATAAAGCCTTACTTCGGGAGGAAGTAAGCACTTGGTCTTCGGGAGAAGACTTGTTGAAGCCTTACTTCGGGAGGAAGTAAGCACTTGGTCTTCGGGAGAAGACTTGTTGAAGCCTTACTTCGGGAGGAAGTAAGCACTTGGTCTTCGGGAGAAGACTTGTTGAAGCCTTACTTCGGGAGGAAGTAAGCACTCACACTTCAAAGACGAAGGGAGTTCGGGCTTGAAGGTGTTTCAAGAAGTCAGATTCATAAAGTGGATTACAAAGGATTGCGGCAATACTTTAGAGGGAGTCTAAACTTGTTTAAGTCAATTTTCTTTGTAATTTTGATACTTTATTAATTGATTTCATTCTTTGGGCGTGGCCCCGTGGACTAGGAGTGTTCGGGAGAACACTGATACCACGTATAAATCTCTTGTGTCAAGTTATTTATTTTTCTGCAAGTATTTTATATTCTGCCTGTTCAGTTTTGCTGTAGCAGAATTACTTTCTGCTGCTGCAAACGCTTACAGTTTTTATATTTTCGTATATACAACTGACATTTGCAAAAACACGTTTTTTCAGTAATTAATCTTTTAATTAATATATATATATATATATATATGTAAGGAAGCACGTGTTGTTTTAAAAAAATATATTTTAATAATTAATAAATTTTTATATTGAAATTTGAATTCTAATTTAATTTATTATATTGTTAAAAACTAAGAATAATATATATTTATAATAAATAAATTGATTAAAAAATAGTAAATTAATTACTCACATTATTGAAATAAAAAATATTAAAATTTGAACTTTCATATATTTTTATGATTTAAGTATTCATAACTCTAAATTTGACTCATTTACGTGTTAATGATAACACAATACTCTCATGTATTCATTTAATTATTAACTTTTATTGATATTTAAGAAATTTATTTAACTGTTCATCTTTATAATATTCCATCTTTTTATTATTTTATATTATATATAGATATTATTGGATGCCTATGTGGTGTCAGTGATATTGAGATTGTTAGAGGTCTCTATAAAAAAAGAGACATCAAAATTATAACATAGTAAGTATTGTGATTTTTTATATATAATTTACTTTATTTATTTTTATTTTTACTTATTATTAAATTCTGTTAAACTATCTATATCTATATACCTATATATCTATATAAAGGAGAAGTATGAGGACGTGGCGGTCTAAAATTAGTTTAAATGGGTCTATGTATTCTCTCCTTAATTCTCTCATTTTTTTTTATATTTTTTTAATATAAAATATTCATATACCTATACAGCAATTACTTAAATTTTTTTTTATAAAATCACTCTTAAAACCTTATAAAACCAATACGGCTAATCATTTTTTAAAAAACTATTTATTCTCAATATGACTAGAAAATACTTTGAATTTTCTAAACTTCCAGGGCCGGCCCTGAAAATATATGGGCCCAAGACGGATTAAATTTTGGGGCCCTTAAAAATATATAAAAAAAAAATCAAAAAAAGAGTGTTATGGGATTTGAACCCATGACCTTAAACATTATGCCATCCACCTCAACCAACTAAGCTATGAATTTTTGTTGCTTATATTACACTTAAATTTTACTTAAATAAAAACTTAATAATTTTTTTTTTATTTTGGGCCCCCGGAAAGTGTGGGCCCTAGGCACGGGCCTAGCCCGCCTATGTCTAGGGCCGGCCCTGTAAACTTCACCTTAAGTATTACGTTCTTACTTTACATCCTCATCTCATTCCTCATATTTTTGGAAGTCTATTTTTATTAATGTAGACTATTTTTGTTTTTCTATTTTTTTTTTTTTTTAACAGATTGAGATCACACTCACAATAAAATACAAGAAGCCAATAAATTTAAAAAGTAATAAGGTAATTAATTGATTTTTCTTATATATTTATTTATTTATTCTCATATGCTTTTATAAAAGTATTTTAGTTTCTTTTATTTTGTATTTTGTACCTGCAACATAGAATTATGCGTTATAAATACATTTAGTAATTTAGGGTATATATTTAGGGGTTATTAATTTGTGAGTGTATATTTTTTACCATTTAAACTTTTGTTGTTTACTTTTATCCATGTCAAGTTTTTAGCTACTGGGTTAAAATATACAAGAGTGACAATCACTAAATTTTTTAGTTATTATATTTAGGCTTTATTTTAGGTATACCATCACTCTCAAACAAAATATAAGAATTGGTAAAATATAATTGATAAGTAACCCATATATATTAAAAGATTTGAAAATAGTCTTTAGGATATAGAATTTTAGTGATTGAATTAATGCTTTGAATTGATTGAAATTTATTAATATATATATATAAATAGTATCTAAAAAAAACATAAAATAGTCAAAATTATGAGGAAGACTTACACAAAATTTGTTCTGCATTTATTTTTTTTTTCCAAAAAAAAAAATAATAATTAATGACTATATATGTTTTGAGAAAGAAAGTTCATACTTTTTTATTAATAGAACGTAAGTTAGTATATATATATATATTTTTTTTCTTTTGTGTTGTTTCAATTACCTAATTAGTTTATTTAATTCTATAGTTTCGATTGTTAATTATTTAGCATAGGTTTAGGTTAGTTAATTAGATTTCACATAGTTATTTTAGTTTATTTATTATTGTTGATTTGAAATATTCACAAATCTATTTTTTCCCCCTTTTTCACTAATAAAATAAAAAATACACCACATCTCTTCTTCAACTGCCGCACTCTAACAAAAATTAATATATATATATATATATAAATACTAGAAGAAAGTTACGTGCAATGCACGTATACTTAGTTTTATGTTAGGTGCTCTATAATTTAATTGAGAAAGATTCAATAAATAATCATATAATTTAAAATGGTTTAAAAACTAATTTTAATTAGTGTGTGGGGTTATTTGAAAATCAATAGTGAAAAGTCAAATTTAAAATTTGCAGAAAGAGAAGAGGAGAATAGAGATTAGCTTGAAATATATTTAAAAAATAATAATGCTACACACTTACTATGGACACTTAACTCGAACCGGTAATAATAAAATTATAAAGAATAGAGGTAGCAGGCATATAACTGGACATATGAAAGAAAGAATATAAAAAACAAGAAATATGATAGCTTCCAAATAATATTATAACAAAGCAATGCTCTCCAAATTTATCTTAATATCATTCTTCTCTTGAAGCCTCTCATCAATCTCATAGCACTCCATGATAGATTCAACAAAATATATGTGTTTATGTATATCTGGATTCAACAAAATATATGTGTTTATGTATATCAAATGGACAATTCATGCTCAACTAAAGCTATAAATATATATATATATACTGTTATAATTACATCAACCCAAATATTTTTACGTGCTATAACCGAATTATAAAAATTAAAAAGTATAATTTGAGATATATGGACTAAAATCATCCAAATAAACAAATAAATTAGTTACACATAGAATTATAAATGATACTTTTTTTAGAGTGTGTTTGAAGCTTATGTGAAAATAATATCACATGAGAACAATATATAATATTGTATATATATAAATAATATCAGTTTAAATGGGATTTGTTTTATTTTTATTTTATTATTTTATTATATATAAATAATATTTTATTATTTTATTAAATATAAATAAAAAAACACACCCATGAATTTCTCATAAACCAAGAATTCAGTTATATAGGCACACTTTATATAGAATAGATATATATACTAAAATATCTATAATAAAAATATCTTAACTAAATATCATATCTATATATCTATCTATTTATGATATGTCACTCTAAAATCTCTCTAAATAGTATTTGTTGTTGGTTCTTTAATTCTCTCATTTTTTTAATTTTTAATTAGCCTTAAAAAAATTAATCTAAATACCTCTAGATTTTTAATTAGCCTTAAAAATATTAATTTAAATATTTTTATTTATTCTCTACCTAATTCTCTTATTTTTTTTTAATTTTTAATTAGGCTTAAAAATGTTAATTTAGACACCTCTTAATTCTTTCCATTTTTTAATTATAAAACAAGTAACACGTTAGGTGTATATTTTTTTTTTAATTTAAACATAATTGTATTTTAAAAATTATATATTTTAACAACCTATCATTAATTATTTCTTAAATAAATATAAAATTAATTAAAAAAATATATTTAATTAACCTAACCCTAAAACCCTATTTTGTTTCACCGCCTCTTTCTTCTATTTTTCTTTGGATTTGTTCAGTGTCTCTTGGTTTCTCCCTCCCTCCCAGGTGGCAAGCTCCTATCCAATCACGCTCTATCCCAAGCTATATGACATTTTTACCATAAGCAAGCGACAAAAGAGTAGTATATGTATTGTAAATATTAACATATTTTATACTTTTGTATGTATTTTTCTATCTTTTTTCAGGCATATGTTGTTGATCTATTTATTTGGTCCAATTATTTTTTTTCAATTTAAGTGGTAGAAAAATATGTTTAATAATATGTTTTAAATTATAAATATTCTTTTCATAAAGTATTATTTTGTACGTGAAGTTTTTATTATAAAAGATACTCTCTATGTTTTCTGAATACATGTGAGTTTTTCTTTTTCTTTTCTTTTTTTTTTTTTGGTTTATTTTACTTTTTCCAATTCTTTATTTTATTTTTATTTTTTTTGTAACAAATGACATGTTGTGTAAGTAGTGTTTTTATTATTTTTTTATAATAATAAGTAATAACATTGAAGAATAAAAACAACAGCCAAAGAAATAAAAAATATATAAAACAAAATCAATGAAAAAATTTATGAAGATGAGTCATTCTGTATCTTTGTAGAAAAGAATGACTTTCTTACTACAATTTGCATCATAATTATATTATTTAATTGTAAATATAAATATTATATCCTTTAATTTTGTATTTACTTACCTTTATTTATTATTTTTTTTTGTTATGGTAGATTTAAGCATGTGAACTATTTGAGAAAAAAAAAAGCTTATTCACAATTTACAAAGATTCTTTTAGGTCCTACTTTAGTTTATTAGAATATATCAATAAGTATCAGTACAATATTAGTAAGATTTTTTTTTTCAAGTTCAACAACAAAATTAATCAAAAGGAAGAAAAAATTAAAATACAATTTTATAGTAAAATCTTTCTAAGTTTAGAAACAAAACTAATGGAAAATATACATAAATATATATTGAGTGTAGATTTAGTAAAGTTATAAAAATTCAAAAGTAAAATTTAAATATTTTTTTTTATATATTTCAAATTAGCAAATTCTACAATATATATTATAAAAAAAATGATATGATACGTAAAGTTACAAGAATGTATATTTTGGTAAAATAGTTAATTATGCTGATGTTTTTATTTTTCAGTTTTTTTCTCAAAATTTAATACCAATAATTTGTATATTTAAATCTGTCGAGAATGATAGTAGTGATACAGTGATAACAATAATTTAAATATAGTAGTGACTACAAATGAGATACAATAATGACAACAATTTTAAAATCTTATGGTGATAGCTATTTTAAATATAGTGTCAACTACAAATAAGATACATAATGTATAATAATATACACATTTGTTTGAAATAGTATAATTAACAACATATCTATAATAGATAAACTAATTAAAAATAATTGTTTATTAATTTCCTTATGAAGCCAAAAAAAAATATCAAAATATATTAAAATTTGAAATTTAAATAATTTTATGACTTAATTATCATTAAATAAAATATAACCGCACTCGAAGCGCGGGTTGTTTCCTAATATATCAATAATGCTATTGTTAGGCTTGATAAAATGGCATTCTCTATGAATTTTCTTATATTTTTCTTGCTCTCTCCTTTTTTCTAATTTTTAAATTGTTATTAATATATTTTCTATTTTATAGTAATTATTAATTAATATTAATACCAAACAATTAAAAAAAGTAATAACATGTCTTTTCATTTTAACACATATGTCTTTTTTCTTATTTTTTTTCCTTTTGGTTGTCACAGCCTCTTGATATCTTTCCCTCCCAACTCAGCTTTTCTTCATTTTAATAAAATTTACTTTAATTGATTTAGTGGATAGCAACCGTTATCAGTTTTAAAAATAATAATAGTCAAAATTAATAACAATAAAGTTTAATTTCTACAGTTTCAATCATTGCAAAAGTCACTATTTAACTCAATAAGAAGCTCATTCTCTTTTCACTACAATATATCTTATCTCATATGAGATTCATGCCTCTCATGGCATTTATATTGCAAATTGCAAAGGGAAATTTGATTTTCTATACTTATTAAGTTTAAAAATTTATTTTTTAAACCAATACATTTTACATATAAAAAATATGCCAATTTTTTGAAAACCCCAAAAATACCCCCCTCATAACTCAAACCCTTTCTCTCTCCCTGAAACCGAATGAAAGAAAAATAAATAAAGCCCAGGTCTGATGGTCGGACCATGGGGTCCGATGGGGTCCGATTGGTCGGACTGTTAGATTTTTTATTTGGGCTTACATTAACTTTTATTGGTTTTATTAAAACTTGGGTTAATTGGATAGTTCTTTGCTGTGTTAGCCCATGTTGTTGGTGATCAATTGTTAATGGGCTTAGCATCTGTGTGTAAAGTCTAGGTGAAGCAGAAGTGTGGGCTTTTCTAGTTGACTGAAGCCTTTGATGAGCACCCAACTAGAGTTTTGTAGCTAAGTCCCCTCCCTAACTCTATAAATACATATTGTCTCATCACAATTGTATACTTTTTGATAATCAAATAAATAAACTGCTTCTGATTTAGATATCTAGGGAGGAAGACTAGTTGATAGTATTGCACTATCGAATTGAAGTAATTGCTGTGGATCGAATTGAGATAATTGCTATGGATCAATCAGGTACGCATACCTAATTATTATATATTATTATTGTGTTCTATGCTATCTACAAATTGATCTTGGGGTTAATTGTAAATTTATCTAACATGTGGTATCAGATTGCCAATTGTATATGATTTAGAACCTATAATTTGTATAACCATTAATATGTATATGTTAATTTTCTTCAATTACATATTAATTTCGTTATTATTTTATGTTGAATTTTTTGTTTTTCAATCTTAAAAGTTTAGGGGTTTTATTCCTCATTAAATTCTCTTTCTTTTGATATATTATTTGCATAAAATTATTGAGTGATTTAGGAGAATTTTAAGATTAAACTTTTAGGATTTATATATTTTCTTTATGAAATTAATTTTGTGTTTTTCAATTCTATTGATTATAATCTGAAATTAATTGTGCATATCTCATCAATCATTGATTTAAAATGTTTCTAAAAGTTTAATTTCTGAATTGGATCAAATTTTCGGGTTACTTTGCTTCTTTAGTTTTTGGATTAGTTTTAATTTAGATCTACCTAAGTTTATGTGTTGTTGCATGAAATTAATACCATAGATCTATTAGAAATTGTAAACCAATCAAAATCCCTCTTTTTCCCGTCCGTTTCGTCACTTTTTTGGCCGGAATTTCGTCCCGACCCGCTCGGGTCTGAACCGGGTCGCACAAAACCCATTTTTTCAGCCATGGAGGTTGCTGGAGGTTGAAGACAACCTGCTGGGACGAAGCCCACTCGCGGCTGCCGGAGAGTGAGAGAGAGTGAGGTAGTTTCGTGACTCCGTTTTCGACGATTCTTTTTCTAGCATTATTAGAATTTGATTTCTGATTTTTTGGTGATTTTTAATTAATTTTTTGACGCCGTTTAATAATAATTATTATTTTAATGATAATTATGCAGTTAAAAAATTATTAAAAATAATTTTTGATGATTTTTCAAAATCCGTAAATCATAGAAATTTTTTTGGGTTTCTTCTCGTTCCATAAGATATAGTCACTCTCTTATTTGATTTATCTTGACTATGTAATCTCCACCAATATTCTTTCTTTCACATCTTTCCATTATTTGTTGTGCTAAAGTTATAAAACTTAATTGTTTGATACAAAAATAATGTGTTATGGTGGACACTTTATTTTTTTATTATCAATATAATAAAAGCAATTAATATATCTCTTTTGGAAATTTGGTTGAAAATTATTAATTTTATCACCAAATTTCACATGTTGAAGAAAATATTATATCTTTTGGTTGACTATATGTGTAATTACTTGCCCAAAGGTAGTATTTACATATATTAGTTCACATTCCATGAAGTGAGTTAATATTAAATGTATATATTTTAATTATTTGCCCAAAGGTAATAATTTAAATATATAAATTTATTATTATTTTTTGCTTGAATTAATACATATTTTTAAGAAATTTATTTGCCCAAAGGTATTAAAATTCTTAAATGATATGTATTTTTTTCTTTGTTGTTAACTTCATGAAGGTAGATCATGTGTGTGTTATATTCTCACCCCAAAGGGGAGTTTATAATGACCAGTTGACTCTACAATATTTTCTAATGCATTGCTCATATTACTTTTTCAAGTTTTAATTTTTTGGATTTTTCGGTCTCCTTTCTGCGAACAACAATAACGTTTTCATCTGAACTTTGAATGCTTCCAACTTTAAGACATGGGAACGAGATGTGAAAATTACTTTAGGCATAATAGATTTGGACTTATGCTTTCGAGAAGAAAAATCTGCTGATCTTATTCTAATATTAGAATTGTTGCCCAAAAATTCTTCATGCACATTGGAAAAATTCAAATCATCTTAGTCTCATTGCTATGAAAGTTCAATTCCATAACATTCATTTAATGCTTTTCCAAACACCTCAAATACAAAAGCGTTTTTCAATGTTGTAGAAAAACTATATGACACTAGTGAAAACGCTGAAGCTGGACATCTTATGGATGAAATGACAACCATTAAGTATGATGAATTAAAAGGAGTGCGAGATTTTATTCTGAAATTTTTAATGTTCAGTCCAAGTTGAAAGATCATAATATTCCTCTTCCTGACTTTTACACCATTCTTCAAGTTCTTCATGAACTTCTTACTTCTTTTAGCTTTACCAAGACAACCTAAACACTTATAGTAAAATATGGAGTGTTAGTAACCTTATTTCTCAGTATATAGCTGAAACAAGCAAGCTAACAAAATGAGAAGAATGATTCTTCTCACTTTGTTTCTCAACTCAAGCCCAACAAAGGATAAAGAAAATATGAAAATAAGCAACCACAGCCAGGGGCTAAGGGATCTCAGAAAGCCAAGTGAGAGGGAGTCAATGCTTACAGTGGGCACTTATATTGGAACTGACGTTATTTATGTTGGCACATTAATTCTTGAATTACCGTTTAGTGTTCAGATTGTTTTGAACAGTACTTTCTTGATTCCTACTTTTAAAGTAATTCAGTTTCGCTTCCGCTTTTAGTTAAACAATAATTTTCTTTTCCTTTCGCCAATTATAGTGTTGACATTATGTTTGACTCTGAATAATTGGAAATTGTTTTTACTCTGATATTCTTTTCAAATTATCATTGACTTCCTTAGCTTCCTTTTTCAATGTTGTGAATATTGTGGATAAGAAATCTTATATTACGATAACATACTTATTATTATGGAACGATAGATTGGGTCATATTTCTAAAGAAAGAGTTGATCGATTACTTCTAGCTAAAATTCTTCCTCCTGTTGATGCTTCTGGCTGGGATACTTGTGTTGATTATACTTGTACAAAATTGACTACTACGTTAAGGATACAAGTATGTCATAACTTTCAAAAATAATTTTTCTCTATATGGCTTCACTTGATTCAAGAAAAATTCAACGCTCTTGATAAAGTTAAAATCTTTCGAAATGTTCTTCAGAAACAATTAGGAAGAGTCATCAAAGTTGTTCTTTCAGATCGTGGAGGAGAAATTATGGTTGTTATTCAGAATATGGACTACGCATGAGGCCTTTTGCTGCATATTTTCTCGAAAATGGTGTAGTTTCTCAATACACTATGTTAGGTTCACCTGAACAAAATGGGGTTGCTGAAAGGAGAAATCACACTCTCATGGATATGGTTAGAAGCAAGATGAGTAGATCAAATCTTTCAGAGTTTTTATGGGGTGAAGCACTCATGACTGCAACTTATATTTTAAATCGTGTTCCCAGTAAATCTGTTCCCAAAATCCTTTTGCGTTGTGGATTGAAAGGAAGCCTAGTCTTAATCATCTTTGTGTATGGGGTTGTCCAGCTAAAGTAAAGATTTATGATCCTAATTTGAAAAAGTTAGATTCCAGAACAAATCGTTGTTATTTCATTGGTTATCCAATGCGCTCAAAAGGCTATCGCTTTTACTGTCCTACTCGTGGTACGCGAATTGTTGAATCTCAGACTGCTAAATTTTGATGTTGCTGAAAATATTCATTCACCATCTCTTGAAATGGGGGATATTGGGAATTATTTTACCAGGATCTTAGATCTACTCACAAGTATGTTTATTAACATCCTAAATATGAACTTTCTAAAACGATAAAATAAACACATATAAAGTTAAGAAAACCTTACATTGATGCAGCGGAATAAATGTCTCCTTCCACTCAGATCTCTAACCCTTGATTCCTTTCTGTAGCAGAGTATAATCGAGATCTGAGCCCGAATCTCCTTCTTCTTCAAGCTTTGATCCTTCACAGTCTTCCAATCTATGATTGAGTTACTGCTTACTGTGTGTGGGCACTTACTCTTTCACTAGGGTCACGAAAAAGATGAAGGAAAAGAGGGAGAGAGGTTTCGGCCAAGGTAGAGAGTGAGGGAAGGCTCAGTTTTTCTGAAGAGAGAAATTTCTGTCAGAAAGCTAATGAAAGCATGTATTGTGAATGAGCCATCACTTTCTATTTATAGGCAACTTACTAGGTTTAGGTTTAGAATTATTTGGCATTAAAATAATGAAAATATTAATTTGAAAAAGCCTTATAAGTGGTCGGCCATAGGTGTTGTAATGGGCCCCACTTAATTTTGCAATTTTATCAAATTTTATCTCTATTTTCTCAAAAATGCCAATTTTCCAATTCTAACCTTTTAAATGCCAAAACTAATTATTTAATAATTAAAATACATTATTAAATAATATTGTCATTTAATTTAATTATTAATTAGACATATAAAGTCTATTAATAAATAAATAAACCTAGAAAACTCTTTTCCTTACAATTTCACCCCTGAATAGTGAAAATTCATAAAATCAGACATAGTCTAACTTTAGAATTATAATTGATCAATCACGAATCAATTAATGAGTCTTATAAGCAGAATGTTCTCAACTAGAATGGGGACCATGGATCTATATGCTGAGCTTCCAATAAGTGAACCAAATTTACCAAGTAAATTCCTACTTATTAATTCTTCGTTGAATCCACTCTTAGAACTTAGAATTGCACTCTCAGACTTATATAGAGCATATTGTATGTTTCACGATACCAATATACTATCTCATTTAACCATTGTTATAATCTTATTGTGATTTAAAGATCCTCTATATAGATGATTTACATCGAGATGGGATTTCTTTACCGTTCTCACCCCTCAATGTATTTTGCCCCTTAAAACACTTAGCTACCTGTAAATGGTGTTTAATGATCTAATAATTAGTCAGTTAAACAAGAGCTCATCCATTTACTTCTATTTGCTAAGCTCGAAGGGAATCATCACTTAACTTCTATACACCAGTAGAAGCTATAGATTCCATATTTATGTTCAGCACTCCCACTCAATCATACTATCATGTTCCCAAAATATACGTATCACCCTGACCCAAAAGTAGGCTTAACTAATAAATCAAAGAACATGAATAGCACTCCTGAGTTGAGCCCAAGCATATCAGGATTTAGATTCTTTTCAATCTTAAGATCAACTACTGATATTGACTTGGAAAGATATGTATAACGGTAAGTTTGTAATATCTTAACTTAGTTGCAATATCGGTCCAGTCCAATGTATACTCCATACATTCGAAACTAGTATACTTTACTAATGTCCTGGAAAGAACATAACACTTACTCCAAGTGTAAGTACACATCATCGCTGATTATCACATTAGTGTAAATCCAATAACACTGATGAAACAGGGACCAAAACTTTTGATTCATATGATCACAATCACATTCCACTGTGTTGACGATACTGTAATTGTGAATAAACATATGATCTGGATTTAACTGATTTTGTGTGTATGAATGTAATAAACTTATTAAACATATTAAACCATTAGCATGTAAAATTCATGCAAACATCAATCACTTCAAATTTCTTATATTGATAACTAATCAGATTGTAAAGAGTTTTATTTAGGGCATAAAACCTAACAGGGGAGTCATCTAAAGGAATTTTTATTCCTATGTCCTTTTCAAGAGATGATAATAATAGCAGTCTTATTCTTACTCTAGTTGATAACGCTCCCATTGCTGATGAATATATTGCTCCTACTATCTAAAATGACGAGGGTCCTACTATTGATGAGGAACCTATTATTGAAAAAGGTTTTGTTGTTGATGAGGGTCTTGTTATCAGAGAAATCTAATTGTGGAATATGTCATTCAAAATAATGGTCAATAAATAGAGGTTATTCCAGAAGTACCTCCTATATGGAGATCTCAAAGACAAAAGATGTCAATAAGGTGTGATGATAAATTTATTTACCTTGGAGAAGGTGAATGTGATCTTGGTCATTTTGTGGAACCTCTTACTTATAGTGAAGCACCTAATTGTCCACATTCTTCAAAATGGATAGAAGCTATGAATGATGAGATTAAGTTCATGGACAAAAATAATGTATATGAGGAAGTTAGTTCTATTACCTGATGGTTTCAAACCAATAGGTTGCAAATAAATTTTTTAAGAACTAAAAGGGATAAAAAGGGACAGATTGAAAGGTTTAAAGCGCGTTTGTGGCTAAAGGCTTTACTCAAAGAGAAGGTATTGATTACACTGAAACTTTCTCACCTATTTCCACTAAAAATTCATTCAGAATTATTATGGCCTTAGTTGCGTATTTTGATTCAGAGTTACATCAAATGATTGTTAAAACTGTTGTTCGATCTGAATGGAGAATTGAGTGAGCAATTTTTTTTTTGTCTCAACTTGAAGGCTTTGAGGAAAATGGAAATGACAATTTGGTTTGCAAATTGAGATGATCCATTTATGGTCTCAAACAGGCATCTCACCAGTGGTACTTGAAGTTTGATAAGGTTGTGACACTGTTGGGTTTCATCGAGAACAAATTTGACTAGTGTATTTATATGAAGATCAGTTGGAGTCATCATATTTTTCTTGTTCTTTATGTAGACGATATTTTACTTGCCAGCAGTGATTTGTCATTACTAAATGAGACCAAAAGTTTCCTGTCTACCAATTTTGATATGAAAGATCTTGGAAAGGCATCTTTAGTTTTGGAGATTGAGATTCATCATGATAAGAATTGAAAATTTCTTGGCTTACCTCAAGAAGCTTACATTAATCGTGTGCTCAAAAGGTTCAACATGGATTTGTATAAAGCTGATTCATTCCTATTCTGAAAGGGACAAATTTACTAAGCAACATTGTCCCAAGAACGACTTAAATAGAGAAGCAATGAAGAATATCCCATATGAAAATGCAGTAGGGAGTTCGATGTATGCTTAGGTTTGCACTAGACCTGACATTGCTTTCATGGTCGATGTTCTTGGGAGATATTTATCTGATCCTGGCCATGATCATTGGGTTGCAGCCAAGAAAGTTTTGAGATGTTTGCAAAGAACGAAGACTTTTATGCTTGTGTATAAGCATGTTGACAATCTTCGAGTTGTTAGTTATTCACATTCAAATTTGGTGGTTGTGTAGATGATTTAAAGTCAACTTCTGGCTATGTTTTCACTTTTGTTGGTGCTGTTATTTCTTGAAAAATTGTTAAATAGACTTTAATCACATCATCTACTATATATGTTGAGTTTTTCGTATGTTATGAGGCATCTTTGCAAGCTTTATGGTTAAAGAATTTGATTTTAGAGATACGACTAGTTGATTCTATTTCCTCTCCTATACTAATCTATTGTGATAATAATATTGTTGTTTTCTTTTCAAAGAATAATGAGATTAGTAGTGCTTCTAAACATATGGAAATAAAGTATCTCACTATTAGAGACTTGGTCAAGAAAGGAGACATTGTGATAGAATATTGAAAGACCAAGTTGATGTTTGCAGATCCTCTAACCGAAGGATTAAGTGCCATATTGTTTGATAACATGTTATTGATATGAGCATTTTAAAATCTTTTGTTCCTTTGGGTTAGTGGGAGTTTCTTGTTTTATCTTTTGAGATTACATTTATATGTAATTTACTTGTTGATGCTATGAACTACTTTGTGGGCCAATACTTTTTTGATTATTTGATGTTTATGCTTTCAGTTATGTTTTGTTGTATTCTCGAGAATGATTGAATTGAAAGCATGTGGTTCATATTGTTGTGATCATTGTCTTTTAAATTTATTTGCTTAAAGACAATGATATTTTGTTGGCTTAATATTTTAAGCAAGTTTAGTGACACTTACTTATTTATTAAGTAGTGTATGTTTAATTTCACTGGCTTATTTATTAAGCATCACGGTATCAGTGAAATTGAGGACTGATAAGGATATTATGTTATTTTGAATTGATCACATGTTGAACATAATTCCTTACCACACTACTAGACTTATTGACCATGTCGATTTAATACTTTGGTATTTGTGATTATGAATGTCTTTTGTTGAGTTAAAAATAATATGACTGTCATAGTTCATTACCAAAGGTTAAATTGGACCGGTATGTTGAGATGCTATCAGAGAACTATCATTTTTAAAGTGACCACAAATGTTTTCCTGTTGTTCAACCCATGAGTCGTTTTCAAACAAAATTATTTTCATATATAATATATATGTATTAAAATTAATGTAGCCCAAGTGGGAGAATGTTAGACTTTTTATTTGGGCTTACATTAACTTTTATTGGTTTTATTAAAACTTGGGTTGATTGGATAGTTCTTTGCTGTGTTAGCCCATGTTGTTGGTGATCAATTGTTAATGGGCTTAGCATCTGTGTGTAAAGTCTAGGTGAAGCAGAAGTGTGAGCTTTTCTAGTTGACTGAAGCCTTTGATGAGCAGGCCCAGCCCAACTAGGGTTTTGTAGCTAAGTCCCCTCCCTAACTCTATAAATACATATTGTCTCATCACAATTGTATACTTTTTGATAATCAGATAAATAAACTGCTTCTGATTTAGAGATCTAGGGAGGAAGACTTAGTTGAAAGTATTGCACTATCGAATTGAAGTAATTGCTGTGGATCGAATTGAGATAATTGCTATGGATCAATCAGGTACGCATACCAAATTATTATATATTATTATTGTGTTCTATGTTATCTATAAATTGATCTTGGGGTTAATTGTTAATTTATCTAACACGGATCCCATCGGACCCCATGGTCCGACCATCAGGCCACTATCTCTCTTCCTCTCTCTGAAAAATATTCAAAACAAAAAAAAAAGGCCCTGGTCCGATGGGTCCGATTGGTCGGACCCCATGGTCCGACCATCGGACCATGCCCTTTTTTTTCAATCGTTTTCAAAGAGGAAGAGAGAGAAGGGGGCTTGGGCGTGGGTGAGGGTCGTCGGGGTTGGGGTTTTCGTGGGTGAGGGTGGTGGCTGCCGTGGGTTGCTCGTGGGTGAGGGTGGTGGCTGCCGTGGGTGAGGGTGGTGGGTGCCGTGGGTGGTGGGTTGGTGAGTTGAGAGAGTCGGTTGAGAGTGAGGGAGGAGAGAGAAAGGGTTTGAGTTATGAGGGGAGTATTTTTGGGATTTTCAAAAAATTGGCATATTTTTTATAGTGTAAAATGTATTGGTTTTAAAAAAAAAATTAAGTTTAATAAGTATAGAAAATCAAATTTCCCATTGCAAATTTGAGATGTGTGTGCATACAGGAGCTATATATATTTGGATGCTTTGGCTCAAATATAAGATTTTCAAAGGTTTGTCATTACAAAATTCAAACTTAGTTTTACTATATGATTTATAATATTTAATAGTTTGTATTTTTTTCTTCTTTGATTGAACTGTATTAATAATATTAAATAGACACGCTTTTGCCTGTTCTTTGAAAATTTTTATCAGAGAAAAATTGTTTCATATAATTATTGAATGTCAACTCTATATCCTTAAGAGAAGACCTAACATGTTAATGTGCATATAATGATATTCATGATAATATTTTCTCCTTAAAAGTCGATGTTCAACATCTTATTCTTTTTAATATTAGTTTTGTTCTAGTTTTATATGATGCTCAATTGATTGTAATGGATTGTGAAAAATATTTTAATATATAAATTGTTCCCAGGCTTAAGTGTTATCTTTGAGTACTGAGGTAGATAAGTATTAAATATTGGGCACTAATAATTTTATTATAGTAAATACATAATTGGACCTTTGAGAAAGAAAAAAAAAGAATAAGTTGAGGGATATATTTTTTTTTTTTTTGGTATTTTTTAATCAAAAGTACTCTTATATTATATTTTATTAAAATGTACTCACTTTTGTGAGTGAATTGCCCAATATACATTTATTCTTCACTTAAATTTAACACATGATTTACATTAACCTAAAGAATAATAAAGAATTCACTATCAATATAATATTAATACACGTATAAATATTAATTATTTATAATAATTATTTACCATTTAATAATAATGTAGCAGATTTTGATTTTCATTATTCACACCATTAATTATTTTATCATTTGATATACACATTGAAAATCAATAAACATAAACCTTTTGTAAAGCCCGCTTAGTTAATTTGGAAATTAGCAGTTGTTTATGTTTAATTATGAAATTATTTATAGCTATTTAAATAATTTATTACTGTTATTTATGGAATTCAGAAATGCATGATTATGTCATCAGTAGTTTTTTATATTTTGCATTTCCGGTGTCCGGTATTTTGGAACTCAGCGTTTGGCTCAGTAGAAATCACAACTTAGTATGTTAGTAATTTGGAGACGGGTTTTAGACATTGGGAATGTCGGGAATGGCCGGGAATTTAGAATTTCCCAAAGATACCCCTTTAGTATGATTTTCATGATTTTATGGTGGAGGGGCAAAATGGTCTTTTTGCCCCATTAGTGTTTTGTCTTATGTGAGTTTATTAAATGAATTTAAATGGTTATTTTATTTTAATTAGTGGCTGAAATAAGTGGTTTAAGTGGCATTATTCATTTACTTTTCTCATTTTCTACACTTAGCAAAAATTAAGAAAAAAACTTTGAAAAGAAAATTCTCTCAAGCCTTCTCTCTATTTCGGCTGAGGCATTAGGGTGCATGAAGCTGATTTTTCTCTTTGATTTCCAAGCAAACTCTCATCCTTTCTAAGCATTCTTCAAGCTAGGTTAGCTTCTCTTAATTTTCTTCTTTGAAATTATGAAAAATGGTGAAATTTTGAGTATATGCATGCTTCTTGTGGCTGTGGTTATTACTGTGTTTTGTTGTTGATTTCTGAAGTGTAAAGCATGTCTAATTGAAGTTAATTAAGTGATTTTGAAAGCATGTTAGATAGGTTGTGCAAGCTTTAAGTTTTTATGCAAAGTATGATTTTCAAAGAGTATTGATTGAATCTGTTGCTGGGTTATTGTTGAGGTTTTTGTTTGATTTCAGAAGCTATTTCAAGCTTATTTGAGTAGAATTAACTAGGTTTGAATGCATGTTAGTGGATTTAACCAAGTTTGAGTTTTGGAACTCAAAGCTTGGTCTTTAATGGTGAATTTTGTCTCTGTGAGTTCTGGGTGAATTTGTTGCCTTTAAATGGTTATTTGGGGCATATAGAACAGGTCTGGAAGGTTTGGATTGATTTGGGTTAGAATTGATCAAGTTAGGAATTTTTGTAAAATTCCTGCGAGGAACCGGAATTCCGGATGGGTGTCCAGTAATTCCCAGAACCGGAATTCCGGTTGGGCAACCGGTCTACCGGTTGGGGAATTTTCTGAAACCCTTGTTTTCCTCGTTTTTATGTTTTTAGGGGTATTGCCATGCTTTTTATCGATAGGGAAACTTTTAGTTCCAAGTTTTAGTCCCCGGGAAGTGATTTAGCGTGTCACTTATAGCGTTGTGATTTTTATGGTTTAGGAGCCGATGTCTGTAGCTCGGCTTCGGTTCCGGTCGGAGTTGACGGCACACACTGAAATCGGAATCCGGGGTAAGATTAGTATAACAGTATGCATATGTAGATTACATGTTTAGCGTGCATGTAGGAAGCTGCTAGATTACATTAGTTATGTATATAGGCTTCGAACCATCCAACCTGTCACGTCGGTACGACAATGGAGTATGACCAGCGGCGGAGTATGACCAGGTTCGGCCGTCAGTGACATTTGGTTGGTGGTTCGGTGCTATTGACCTATCCGTCGGTACGGTGGAGTATGACCGACGGCGGAGTATGACCGGTTCGGCCGATCGGAGGATACTTGTCAATAGTACCGTCCCTGTGAACGTTCAAAACTCAGTACCATGTTGGACATGGCAGTAGTGGCTCAGTACCATGTTGGACATGGCAGTAACGGGACTCAGTATCGTGTTGGACACGGCAGTTAGTATTATGTATGATATTTTTATGCTTTTCTTACTGAGTCTGTCGACTCACAGTTTACGTTTATGTGTAGGTAAAGGCAAGGCTATAGCTGATGGACCGTGAGCGAGCTTATGAGATTGTACATGTCGGGGCGGTTAGGCCTGGAGCGTACGATCCTCGGGACAGCAAGGCTGAATTTTTGTAACTGGTCGTTAGACGACTTTTATTTTGATGTAACAGTTAAACAGTTAAACTTTTTGTAAATATTTTTATAATCGGGATCCCGAGTCTTTTGTAATATGGTTTATAAGTTTAATGAAAAAGCAAAATTTTAATTAATCACGTTTTTCCATAAACCTCGTTGATTAGCAACGAGCTGCACAGTATGTTTAAAAATCACGTAATACGCCTAAGTTAGTTAGGGTGTTACAATTTTGGTATCAGAGCCGCCAGGTTGTCTTCCGAAGATCGTCACGACATGTATAATCATCATCAGCAGTTAGCTCGGTTCACGGTTCAGTAAGCCTTTATTGCTTTAGTAGTTTATTTTATTCAGTTATGAAAAAGAAAAGCCTGTTAGGAAGCATGTTAGTAGCCTGATAGTAGAATAGGCGCATGTTTCGTTTTTAATTTCCAAGTTAAGCGGCATTAGTAAGCTCTCCTTGAATACGACCTGATATGCCAACTCTTGGTTTCGCAGGCGGTTCTAACTAGATGGACGCCAGGCGGACTACCAGGAGTCAGGGCAACTCCGTAGGGTCGAATCAAGGACAGGGAGCCCGGTTTCCCCCCCCACTGTAGGGGCGAGGTAGAGGTCCCGAGGCGGGGCTCGTGGCCGGGGTGATGAGAACCCGCCACGGGCTGCCCGAGCTCCCCCAACCGATCGGGGAGCCCGAGACCGGGAGTTACGGTTTGCGGAGATGCAAGCCGGATCGAAGAACAAGACCTCGAGATTCGGAGGTTGAGACGAGCGGGGTGCTCCTGCGGTTCCGGTGCCCATAGTTCCGGTGGCACCTGCCCCTTTGCCCGAGGCGAGATAGTGGTGGCGGCCCATAGATTGGAACCATTGTATGAGCGGTTCGGAAGCAAGCACCTCCCGGTATTCTCGGGAGGTCCGGACGTAGTGAAAGCCGAGCAATGGGCGACGGTGATCACCAAGATGCGAATTTCATGGGTGTCACCGGTAACGACGGAGTGGTGTGCGCCACGTTTCGGTTCCCGTGAGGACGCCCGGTATGGTGGGACATGGTGTCTCAGATCCATGACGTCACCACCATGACTGGGAAAGGTTCCGGGAACTCTTTAATGCGAAATACTACAATGAGGCGGTCGAAGCGCCAAGAGGAAAGAGTTCGTTCACGACCCGGCGGGAGAACATGAGCGTCACCGAGTATACTACTCGGTTTGATCGGTTGGCGAGGTTAGCCTCGGGAATTGTGCCGACCAGACTTCGGCAAGAAGGAGAAGTATCTAGACGGGTTGAATCCCAAGATCAGGCATGATCTGATGATTACCACCGACGACAGCACCACCTATGCTCAGATGGTGGAGAAGGCACGCGCTGCGGGCCGAGGGCGCGGTGGGGTGCATGTCGGAATCGGCCGAGTACTCCGGTTAGTGGCGGGGCTCCTACCCCTCCCGCATCGGGCTATAGCGGGGAGTAGTGGTTCGGCCATTGATCGAAGGAAGAGGGCACCTTTGCTTCGGCGGCTCGAGTCGAACAAGAGGTTCGGGGGAACCGAACGAGAGGAGTCGTCTGGTGGTGCGAGACCCGATTCTCCTACTCCGAGTGCCCTAGCCGCAAGAGGCACCATCGGGGTGAGTGCAAAGGTCGGGGATGCTTTCATTGTGGCATGCCGGACACTTCAAGAGGGAATGTCCCCGGCTCGACCGGAGGCACCGAGAGCTCCGGCGATACCCACTCCGGCCGGGGTATTCGCTATCACGCGGTGATGCGGATGCCGGCCCATCGGTAGTCACAGTCGGCTTTACGTTAACAACTCGCTATATTCGGTCTTTGTTTGATTATGGGGATACACATTCTTATGTAGCGGCCAGGGTCTTTAGTAAGTTGGGTAGACCCTTTGATAGATATGAATCAGGGTTTGGAACCCTGTTACCTAGCGGAGAATTGGTTATCTCCAATAGGTGGATTAGGTCTATGCCGATCAGGATAGATGGTAGAGAGTTAAGCGCCGATGCGATAGAGATGAGCTTAGTCGAATTTGATATTATTTTAGGAATGGATTTCCTATCTAAATATTCGGCGAGCATTGACTGTAAGAGGAAGATGGTGGTCTTCCAACCGGAAAGTGAAGAACCATTTGTATTTGTTGGTTCGGTTCAGGGATCTCGGATCCCGGTGATCTCGGCTATGTCAGCGAGAGAATTGTTGCACGGCGGTTGCTTAGGGTTTCTGGCCGTGGTGGTGGACACCACTCGGCCAGATACCATTCGGCCAGAGGACATCAGAGTGGTTCGGGAATTTTTGGACGTCTTTCCCGAAGAACTTCCAGGGTTACCACATCAGCGGGAGATTGATTTCGTGATTGACTTGGCTCCAGGGGTGGATCCGGTTTCCAAAGCCCCGTATAGGATGGCTCCGGTGAACTTAAGGAATTAAAGATTCGGCTCCAAGGGTTGCTTGACATAGGGTTCATTCGGCCCGGTGTGTCACCACAGGGCGCCCGGTTTGTTCGTCAAGAAGAAGGATGGATCTATGAGGATGTGCATTGACTACAGGGAGTTAAACAAGCTGACGGTGAAGAATAAATATCCATTACCTAGGATCGATGACCTGTTCGATCAGCTTCAGGGGAAGACGGTCTTTTCTAAGATTGATCTCCGTTCGGGTTATCATCAGTTTAGAATCCGAGAGGAGGACATTCCGAAGACGGCTTTCCGCACTAGGTATGGACACTACGAGTTTCTGGTTATGTCATTCGGACTAACCAATGCTCTGCGGCATTCATGGACACGATGAATAGAGTATTCAAGGATTTCCTCGATATCCGTGTGATTGTGTTTATCGACGACATCCTCGTGTACTCTCAATCGAAGAGGAGCATGAGTTACATCTTCGGATGGTACCGCAACGACTTCGAGAACATAAGCTTTACGCCAAGTTCAAGAAATGTGAGTTACGGTTGTCTCGGGTATCCTTCCTAGGGCACATTGTGAGTAAAGATGGGATCAAGGTGGATCCGGGAAGATTGAATCCGTCGGGGATTGGCGAGACCGAAGACAAGTGACGGAGATCGAAGCTTCTTGGGATTAGCCGGGTACTACCGTAGGTTCGTGGAGGGTTCTCCAAAATTTCAATGCCCACTAACCGAGCTTACAAAGAAGAATCGGCGGTTTATACGGTCGGATAAATGCGAAGCTAGTTTTCGGGAGCTGAAACGAGAGGGTTGATTCTTGCTCCGGTACTAGCTTTGCCTTCGGACAAGGAGAATTTCGTAGTCTGCGTGACGCATCCAAACGGGGTTTGGGGTGTGTATTGATGCAAGCCGATCGGGTTATCGCTTATGCCTCCCGTCGGTTAAAGGATTATGAACGGCGATACCCGACTCATGATTTAGAATTGGCCGCAAAGTGGTTTTGCAGAAGATTTGGCGGCATTACCTTTATGGGGAGAAGTGTGAGATCTATCTGAGCCATAAAAGTCTCAAGTATTTCTTTACTCGAAAGATTTGAACATGAGACAAAGGCGTTGGTTGGAATTAGTGAAGGATTACGATTGCGAGATCCTCTATCATCCCGGAAACGCCAATGTAGTGGGCGATGCCCCGAGCGAGAAAGGGTCCGGGCAAGTAGCTAGCATGGTTCGGATCTCACCTCGGCTAGCGAGAGGATATGGTTAGATCCGACATTGAGTTTGTGATAGGTCAGCTTCACAACTTGACGCTGCAATCTGATCTGTTGGAAAGAATAAAGGTCGCTCAGATGACAGATCCGGAGTTAGTGAAGATCCGAGATGAGGTATTGGCTGGTCAAGCCAAGGACTTTTCAGTGTCAGACAGTGGGGTGCTTTTGTATAAAGCCAGGGTTTGTGTTCCGAGCAGTGTGGAACTTAGAAATGAGATCCTTGAGGAGGCTCATTCTACCCCGTATTCTACGCATCCGGCACCACCAAGATGTACCAAGATGCGAAACCGTACTTCGGTGGAGCGGTATGAAGAAGAATTTGGTAGAATTTGTATCGAGATGCCTCACGTGTCGGCGGATTAAGGCTGAACATCGGAGACCGACGGGGTTGTTGCAGCCTCTAACCCTACCAGAATGGAAATGGGAGGATATTACGATGGATTTTGTGGTCGGGTTACCTAGGACCACGGGTTTGTATGATTCCATCTGGGTAGTGGTGGATCGATTTACGAAATCTGCTCATTTTCTGCCGGTTAGAACAACATTTTCAGTGGATCAGTTGGCGGGCGCGTGCGTCGGAGAGATAGTGAGACTTCACGGGGTACCGAAGTCTATAGTTTCGGACAGGGATCCGAAATTCACCTCCAAATTCTGGCAAAATTTGCAACGGGCAATGGGTACGAAGCTAAAATTCAGTACAGCATTCCATCCTCAGACAGATGGTCAGTCCGAAAGGACAATTCAGATATTGGAGGATATGTTGAGAGCCTGTGTTATGGACTTTGAAGGCTCATGGAGTAAGTATCTACCATTGATAGAATTCTCGTACAACAATAGTTATCAAAGTACGATAGGGATGGCTCCCTATGAACTGTTGTACGGTAGGAAATGCAGATCCCCTATCCACTGGGATGAGACAGGGGAGAGGAAATACCTAGGTCCAGAGTCAGTTCAGCGGACCAATGAGGCAATAGAAAAGATAAAAGCTAGAATGCTTGCCTCACAGAGCAGACAGAAGAGTTACGCAGATCCGAAACGCAGAGATGTTGAGTTCCAAGTAGGGGAACATGTGTTTTTACGAGTATCTCCGATGAAGGGGATTAAACGTTTCGGGAAAAGAGGCAAGTTATGCGCTAGATTTACAGGACCTTTCGAGATTCTCGAGAAGATAGGTCAAGTGGCATATCGGTTAGCATTGCCTCCAGCCTTATCAGCAGTGCACAACGTATTCCATGTCTCAATGTTGAGAAAATACGTTTCAGACCCCTCTCATATACTCAGTTATGAGAGTCTTCAGCTTCAGCCAGACATGTCATATGAGGAACAGCCAGTGCAGATCCTGGATAGAAAGGATAAAGTCCTTCGGAATAAGACTATAGCCTTGGTCAAGGTTCTCTGGAGAAACAGTAAGGTGGAGGAAGCCACCTGGGAGCTAGAGGCAGATATGAGAGCTCAATATCCAGAGTTATTCAGGTTAGATTTCGGGGGCGACATCCTTTTAAGGGGGGGATAGTTGTAAAGCCCGCTTAGTTAATTTGGAAATTAGCAGTTGTTTATGTTTAATTATGAAATTATTTATAGCCATTTAAATAATTTATTACTGTTATTTATGGAATTCAGAAATTCATGATTATGTCATGAGTAGTTTTTTATATTTTGCATTTCCGGTGTCCGGTATTTTGGAACTCGGCGTTTGGCTCAGTAGAAATCACAACTTAGTATGTTAGTAATTTGGGGACGGGTTTTAGACATTGGGAATGTCAGGAATGGCCGGGAATTTAGAATTTCCCAAAAATACCCCTTTAGTATGATTTTCATGATTTTATGGTGGAGGGGCAAAATGGTCTTTTTGCCCCATTAGTGTTTTGTCTTATGTGAGTTTATTAAATGAATTTAAATGGTTATTTTATTTTAATTAGTGGCTGAAATAAGTGGTTTAAGTGGCATTATTCATTTACTTTTCTCATTTTCTACACTTAGCAAAAATTAAGAAAAAAACTTTAAAAAGAAAATTCTCTCAAGCCTTCTCTCTATTTCGGCTGAGGCATTAGGGTGCATGAAGCTGATTTTTCTCTTTGATTTCCAAGCAAACTCTCATCCTTTCTAAGCATTCTTCAAGCTAGGTTAGCTTCTCTTAATTTTCTTCTTTGAAATTATGAAAAATGGTGAAATTTTAAGTATATGCATGCTTCTTGTGGCTGTGGTTATTACTGTGTTTTGTTGTTGATTTCTGAAGTGTAAAGCATGTCTAATTGAAGTTAATTAAGTGATTTTGAAAGCATGTTAGATAGGTTGTGCAAGCTTTAAGTTTTTATGCAAAGTATGATTTTCAAAGAGTATTGATTGAATCTGTTGCTGGGTTATTGTTGAGGTTTTTGTTTGATTTCAGAAGCTATTTCAAGCTTATTTGAGTAGAATTAACTAGGTTTGAATGCATGTTAGTGGATTTAACCAAGTTTGAGTTTTGGAACTCAAAGCTTGGTCTTTAATGGTGAATTTTGTCTCTGTGAGTTCTGGGTGAATTTGTTGCCTTTAAATGGTTATTTGGGGCATATAGAACAGGTCTGGAAGGTTTGGATTGATTTGGGTTAGAATTGATCAAGTTAGGAATTTTTGTAAAATTCCTGCGAGGAACCGGAATTCCGGTTGTGCAACCGGAATTCCGGATGGGTGTCCAGTAATTCCCAGAACCAGAATTCGGTTGGGCAACGGTCTGCGGTTGGGGAATTTTCTGAAACCCTAGTTTTCCTCGTTTTTATGTTTTTAGGGGTATTGCCATGCTTTTTATCGATAGGGAAACTTTTAGTTCCAAGTTTTAGTTCCCGGGAAGTGATTTAGCGTGTCACTTATAGCGTTGTGATTTTTATGGTTTAGGAGCCGATGTCCGTAGCTCGGCTTCGGTTCCGGTCGGGTTGACGCAGTCACACACCGAAATCGGAATCCGGAGTAAGATTAGTATAACAAGATGCATATGTAGATTACATGTTTAGCGTGCATGTAGGAAGCCCGCTAGATTACATTAGTTATGTATATAGGCTTCGAACCATCCAACCCCGTCACGTCGGTACAGGTGGAGTATGACCAGCGGCCGGAGTATGGCCAGGTTCGGCCGATCAGTGACATTTGGTTGGTGGTTCGGTGCTATTGACCTATCCCGTCGGTACGGTGGAGTATGACCGAGCGGCGGAGTATGACCCGTTCGACCGATCGGGAGGATACTTGTCAATAGTACCGTCCCCGTGAACGTTCAAAACTCGGTACCATGTTGGACATGGCGGTAGTGGCTCGCACCATGTTGGACATGGCAGTAGCGGGACTCAGTATCGTGTTGGACACGGCAGTTAGTATTATGTATGATATTTTTATGCTTTTCTTACTGAGTCTGTCGACTCACAGTTTACGTTTATGTGTAGGTAAAGGCAAGGCTATAGCTGATGGACCGTGAGCGAGCTTATGAGATTGTACATGTCGGGGCGGTTAGGCCTGGAGCGTACGATCCTCGGGACAGCAAGGCTGAATTTTTGTAACTAGTCGTTAGACGACTTTTATTTTGATGTAACAGTTAAACAGTTAAACTTTTTGTAAATATTTTTATAATCGGGATCCCGAGTCTTTTGTAATATGGTTTATAAGTTTAATGAAAAAGCAAAATTTTAATTAATCACGTTTTTCCATAAACCTCGTTGATTAGCAACGAGCTGCACAGTATGTTTAAAAATCACGTAATACGCCTAAGTTAGTTAGGGTGTTACACCTTTCTTCTTATACATTTATATACATAAATAAATACATAAAATATAATTAAATTCATTGAAACTATTTATTTCTCCTATTCATAATTTCATATTATCAATTTGTTTTTAATTATATCTTTATATATTAAAAGTGCCTATCTAACGGTATTTCTTGGTTTAACAGAATATCTTTATATATTAAAAGTGCCTATCTAACGGCATTTCTTGGTTTAACAGAATATACTTCAAAATAAAAGAATATTCTGTTAAATTTAACGATTAGGTTTAATCTCCCGTTAACAAATAAATCTAATAATTAAACCCAAAAATTAAACAATCTTTTAAATATTAATAATCTCTTTTTAAATTAAAAAAATCATCTTAGCCACATATATCTCTAACAAACCGTATATCCCCAATTTTTGATATTTTTTTATTAAGCTGCTGCAAATTACTGTAATTTTCCCTCTCTCTGCGTCTCACTCTCACCCTCCACGATTCCCTCTCTCTTCTCGGCTCCTATTGCCGGCGTCGATCTCCACCACCCTTCTCTCTCCGTTTCACTCATCTCTCTCTCCTTCTCGGCACTCGGCATCTCCCAGCTCCGGCCTCTCCATTTTTCTTAATGGCTCTCTAATTGAAGTTGTGCCGAGTAATAATATCACTGGTAATTTACAATGTAATATTTCAAAATTTAAAAATTTTGTGTCAGGAAACTGTGAAGGTTTATGGGTATTTGGGTATAGGATTCTGAATCGGAGCAAGTGAAACCGGAATCTCCGTCTTCTGTTAAGACCAAGATTTTCAGGCTTTTTGGGCGAGAAAGACCAGTTCACCAAGTTTTCGGTGGAGGAAAACGTAAGGATCTCTTTCACTATTTTTATCTTTTTTCTTTTTTCAATCCCGATTTGCTTTGTCTTCTAGGTCTTTCACTAATTTGCTAACTTTACGCTCTTAGATTTATTGCCTATAGATTTTGAGACCTTGTTTAAAGCGTAATATTTGTTTGGATGCCAACAAAATGTTGATAATCAAATATGATTGTTATTTAAGTTATAGCTCCAGCTGAATTTTTTTTAGCGATTGCGCAGTTGATTGAAGGGAATGAATTTGTGAGTTTTATTATGTGTGTTGGATTCTTTGATAGTTTCAGTTGATATTCTTTAAATATCGTTGTGCCTTAAAATAAAATAGAACGACACAAAGGACTGGGAAATTGAATATTCCTTTTATTTAATAAAGAAATTATTAATTTATTTGCTTAGAAGATCGTGTGAACACAACCTTGTAGTGGTATTGTTGCTCTACACAGCAACGCTAAATAACAAGTTTTTATTTAATGGAGTTTCTTTGAGAAGGTTGACCTATGGTCTATGGGATAATTCATGCTTGTGATAAAACGTTTGTAAGTCTATAGTTGGCCATGTAACTATCCAGAGACCTATTCACTCAATTTCTGGAAGATTACCTGTTTCAATTTTATATCACAACTTTCAGCTTAATGTTAATGTTATTGTTGTCTCAATATGTTGGTTGGTGCAGCTACCGATGTGCTATTGTGGAGAAACAAGAACATTTCAGCAAGCTTTCTTGGGAGTGTGACAGCAGCTTGGATCTTCTTTGAATTGCTCGAATACCATCTACTTACTCTTGTTTGTCACATTTTGATTGCTGCACTTGGTCTCTTGTTCTTGTGGTCAAAGGCACATACCTTTATCAACAAGTATGATAACTTTTATGAGTCATTTTTGTCTGCCCTTTTATTTTCCTTCAAGTGCCCATTATCTTCAGCTCTCTCTCTCTCCCACTTCCTTCTTTTCTTAATTGCAAACTCCTTTGATATTACAGGAGTCCACCTCGCATCCCACAAGTACAGATTCTGGAAGATCCATTTCTTCAGGTTGTTTCTGCCCTTACTATTGAAATCAATCGGGGTTTTGCAGTCTTACGTGATATTGCATCTGGAAAGGACTTGAAAAAGTTTCTCATGGTTTGTTATTTTCCATCAAGTTTATGTGAGATTGAAATATCTATTTTTAAGTTAATGTCGCTTTAATGTGTTCATTTGATTTATTGAAATATATATTTTCCATCAAGTTTGTTATTTTCCGGAGATAATTCATTTGCTCTGTTCGCAAGAATTCGACATGCGAAGAGATAGCACATCTAAAGGGTTGGTTCGATGGGGAGAAACACATTACAGCAACCACAGGTTTCCAATGGTGGACTCGTTCCATGAACATCTAACTATATTTGAAGCAGTTCCCTTGGCTAAGCCTCTGGACAACATTGGCTTAAAGATAGACACTCCTCCAACGGCGCCTGAGAAGGACAAATTGATCGTTCTGGTTAGTCTTTTTGTTTTTCTTTTTTCTGATTCTTTGTTTGAAAATGTATTTGATTCGCTTCATTTGTTTTAAGATTTTTTCTTAGTTAGTTCCTTTTATAAAACACATGCATGAGATAATTTTTCCTTGAAATCATGTAGATCAGGTAGAGTGAAAAATGTTTGTGTGAAACACAGCAACACAAACTTGTGATTAGATATGGGAAAGTGACAACTGATTAGGTAGAGGTAAAAATGTTTTATAAGATGTCATAGTATTCATGTATTCATGATTGATAATTTAGTTGCTTGTTTTCTTTGTTAGTATTGGTTAATCAGATTAAAAGGAGTATGTACTTCATTAGCACTATAAATTGACTTTTATTTAAAATACCATACGATATAGATTGGATTTAAAGGTAGAATGAGGGTTAGAGGGAAGGATTGTGGAAAGAGAAGGATGATTCTATTTTGGTCAGAGGATGGGTTAAGGTCTGATGAGATCTTCCCCTAACCCACATTCAGTAGATCTTTTATAATAATTGGTATCGATCTTGTATACAATATAAATTGTAATGGTGTCTTTGGATATTAAAATAGCATTATTATATTATTTAGATTGTTGTCTATGCATGTGGTAGTCGTACTTGTAGATAGGCACTTTGCAAGTCATTCCTAAATTGACAAGAGAGTTATTTATCTGACTCATAGCTCATTGTTCTCGCTTCACACTTCACAGTAGTTCCTTGTGTTTGTTCTACTAATTGGGTTCCATTTAAATTTGCTCCTTATGTTGTATTATTATTTTTGTGCGTTAGTGTTCTCATGTATAGATCATTGTACTACTGCATTCAGATATTTTTTATTGGTATTACAGATTTGATAATCAGATAAGAACTAAGTAGAGTAAACACTCAAATCCAAGTTTATGCAGGGACTATTATAGTGTACTTCATGGATAATGACTTATAAATAGAGAATAAGTTTATAAGCAAAGGCCTCCCACTTCATTATTTTAGAAGAGAGCCAGTACACTTTTGTTGTGTTTCTATAGATCTTACGAATTCGATGAAATGCATATTATATAAAATCAACTTCATATACCTATAAGGTCTATCCAGTTTCTTTGCTTATTCATAAAAATTTCTACACTATGTATTAATAAATATTCTATGTATCCTTTTATCTAGAGATCTTCAACTATATGCCTTTTGATTCAAATATATGCCCCTATATATATAAAAAAAAAAAAGGTCAACTATATGCCCTTTCCAAAGATTTTGGGCCTTTTTCAATAGTGTTTTCTTTTAGTTATTTTTTCTTAACACTTCATTTAATAATTCATCCCTTTAATTATCAAAATTATCAAAACTGTTAGCTTTTTTGTTAATTTTGAAAACTTCACACTTTTTTTTCTTTCATTTAACAAAACTTGTCACATATTTTTCTATTTTTTAAAAAATATAAATATCAACACTTTACTCATTATTTGACTTTCAATTTCATAAATTAACTATTATTACTATATGTTTCTTAAAACTTTACACAATAAATTAGTTAATCTTTTTTCCAAATTACTAATATGTTATTTACAATAGTCACTCTATATTGAACATTATTTATTTTAAAATTACACATAAAAAAAAAAATTAAATCCTAAAATAAAACTAATATTTATGTGCCTCGGCACGTAACTTCTACCTAGTATATATATATGTGAGGTATGGAAGACTAAAAAGATAATTCCATTTTTAAGCTAAATTCTATATGATTTTTTCATTTGCATTATTCACATCTCTACAAAAATATCTAAGTTATTTAAATATTTAAAATATAATTTATAAATTTCTAATAAGTATAATGATATAAAAAAAAAAAAGTAAAATATCATTTTTCAAACTTATAATTTATAAACAATTAAATATTTAACAAAATAACAAATTTTTGAATTTAAAAATATTATGGTTAGAATATCTATAAAAATATCTAAGTTAATTTCAAATTTATTAACCTATTATTTATTTGATCTAAATTGCTATGATTAACTTGTTGACAGATCCAATGATCTGATTTTAATCATAGTCCAATTGTCAATAGATCCTATAAATAATTTGTAACAAGTAAATTTTGTACTTCTTTCATCTGTGTAAACTAGTAACATGATAGGGTCCATCCAAATCATTTGACCTGTGTGAGCCTATATGTTTGTTTTTGGGCTTAGATGCATATAGGAAGTCCATTTAAGTTTTAACTAAGTAAATGGACTAGGTTGCTAAAATAAATTTTCACTTAGGTAATTTTATTTAGGCCTAATTAGAATTGGGCTTATTTAATGAATAACAATTATTTATTTAATGGTTAAATTCTTCTCCTTTGGGCCTTGTGTGAGAGTTAGGGGGCCAATAACAGTGGATACGACATACTGAACCCAGCCCTCCCTCACATGAACCACCCCAATTGTGAAGGCCCATTTGCCTTATTTAAATAATTGTATTAGGTTAATTATATTAGTCTAGCCTAATTAAAATTGAATTAGCAACATAATTAACTTTTAAAATATATGAAAAAAAATTTCATTAATATTTTAAAGTTAATTTTTTAGAAAAACACTTAGTTAATTGAAATGTATTCTAGATAGTTATTTCTAGTACTAGTTATATTTTCTAATATTTAATTAGAAAAATATTTTAAGTTAAAAATTAATTATTTATTTTAATTAATTTTGGACCAACTTAAATTAAGAATATTGTCCTAGTATTAAATTAGAATTAATAATTAAGTTTCTTTTATACTTGATTAATTAATTCTTGTATTTAATACATTTAATTAAATTGAAAATTAAATATTTATGTTGATTTCATTCTTGATACTTAAATATAATTATTTTCAGAATATTTAATTAAATAGAAAATTATTTTAAGTTGAAAATTTTAATTTCAGAACAACTGAAATCTGAATAAATTTCTCAATATATTTTTATTTTATTAATCTTTTTCCCACAATTTCGAAATTGCATTAATTTAATGTAAGAAATTTCGAATTTTACTTGAAAAATAGATTAAAGTTGAAAATTATTTATTTTAATTTTAGACCAACTTAAATCATTATATTTTTCATTTAAATGATGAATTAAAATAAATGAACTAAAATATATTATAATTAGAAAATGAATTAATTAGTCAATGAAAATCTAGATAGATATTAACTGTTTTGCTTGAAGTATTTTTCTAGTAATATTTAATTAAATAGAAAATTGATATTTAAGTTGATTTTCATCATGATACTTAAATATTTTAACTTTTCTTAATATTTAATTAAATAGGAGCAGAGCATTATCAAGATCTGAACCTAGATCTCTTTCTCTCCTTCTTGAGCCCGATTCTTCTTCTTGTTGATTGGATTCTTAACAGTCTTACACACTATGATTGAGATACCACTTGATGTGTGTGGGCACTCACTCTATCACTCAAGGGTATGAAAATTTGAAGAAGAAAAGAGAGGGTAGAGGGTTCGGCTATGACTATAGAATAGGAGGCTTAATTTTTCTGAAGACAAAAAATTTCATCAACTTTAAGTGTGAGCCATCACTATCTATTTATAGGTAACCACCTAGGTTTAGGTTAGATTTAATTAGCATTAAAATAATAGAAAAATAAATGGTAAAATCCATGCATAGTGGCCGGCCATGGGTTGGATAATGGGCCCACTTTGCAATTTTGCCATTTTGTCACTTTCTCATCTCATTTTCTCAAAAACGCCAATTTTCCAATTTAACCACTTAAATGCCAATTTCAATTATTTAATAACTAAAATTAGTTATTAAATAATATTGTCATTTAATATATATTTATTAATTAGACTAATCAAAGTCTCTTAATTAACAAATAAACCCTAGAATCTCTTTTCTTCACATTTAAGCCATTGCTTAGTGAAAATTCATAAACTAGACATAGTCTAATTTTAGAATTATAATTGATTAACTAAAATCAATTAACTGAGTCTTACAAGCAGTATGGTCTCAACTAGTATGGGGACCATGGGCCTATATAACCGAGCTTCCAATAAGCTGATCTAGAATTTACCAAGTAAATCCACTAACTTATTAATTCCTTGTTGCATCCACGCATAGAACTTGGAATTGCACTCTCAGTTATATAGAACGCTCTATATGTTCCACGATATAGATACGCTATTAATTATCCCTTGTTATTGTTATCCCAAAATTGGCACTCTGACGTGGCATCACAAGAATGGTGACACGTGGCATCACCTTAGAGCACCTGGTGGGATCAACATGCCGAGCAGGATGCCTCGCTGGCATGTCCATAATGGAATACTCAACGAGTCGTGCAGAATGACGCAACACTTAGCGAATTCAGCCAAGCACTTCGTGAGTCACCAGCTCAATCCCTATAACTCAGGGATCAACTTGCGTGGATATGGCATACACACGATTCCACTATCGGTGTATACGGCCTCAATCCCACGATCCTAGCATTCAGCAATGATAACACGATCTTTGTGTTTATGCACTTTGTAACGAGAGAGGAAACTCCTCCTCCTCAAGTTTCCTGCCCTATAAATAGTGAGGAATGTTCACTGGGCAGGGGGACATAAAAAGAGAGATCATACGCCGAAACGCTATAAGCTAAGGCTATCTAAGAATTATATATTCAGAGATATTATTGTAAGAGCTATAAGAAAAGGAATCTTCTTCCTTATTCTTAAGTCAATACAACTAACGAGGATTAGGCTATTACCGAACTGCTCGGGGCTGAACCTCTATAAAATTTCTGTGTCTCCTTATTATTATTATTTGCTTTATTACATATTCTTATTACGACATATCGTTTATCGCTTATTAAAAGACTCATTGTCGTTGGCTAAAAGCGAAGTCAACATTTTGGTGCTTTCATTGAGAGAAGAATCACAGATCGCTCTTTCGACACGATGGTGCAAACTCGCAGACGCTGGATCCGATGTTGCAGGACCCAGGGAGTTCGACGGTTCCACCCGCTGTCAATCCTGGACAAACGGGAAGCGTGGTGAATGATGGAACAACTCCTGTTATTGAAACTGCGCCTGGTGTGCACGAGACCGGAAATAACGGTTCCGCACACAGCCAGGATGTTCATAACATGACAGTTCCACCAGGCATCAGCGCCCAGACAACCATCGGAGATGCAACCGAATTGCAAAATCTCCGTGCTGCGCTTGGACTCATGCAGGGCCACAACAATACACTACATCACGATCAGGAGGAGTTATGTGCCGCAGTAAACCTCGCGTTTGACGAACAGAGTGTTGGAAATTATTTTACCAGGATCTTAGATCTACTCACAAGTATGTTGATTAACACCCTAAATATGAACTTCTTAAACGATTATAAATTAAACACATATAAAGTATGAGAAACCTTACATTGGGTGCAGCGGAATAAAATGTCTCCTTCCGTTCAGATCTCTAACCCTTGTATCCTTTCTGTCGCAGAGTATTATCAAGATCTGAACCTGGATCTCTTTCTCACCTTCCTTTAGTGTTGAATCTCCTTCTTGTTGAATGTCTTTCTTCACGATCTTCCTCACTATGATTGAGGTATCACTTGCTGTGTGTGGGCACTACTCTATCACTAAGAGGTTCGACATTTAGAATGAAGAAGAGAGAGAAGAAGGTGGCGGCTAGGTATAGAGAGAGAAGGCTCAGGTTTTTCTCTAAAGGAAACAAAATGTGAAAGTTGTATTTTTCCTGAAGCCTTCACTATCTATTTATAGCATACCACATAGGGTTAGGTTTGAATTATTTGGCATTAAAATAATGAAAATATCATATGATAAACCCTATTAAAGTGGCCGGCCATGGCATTATGGATTTGGGCCTCACTTTTACAATTTTACAGTTTTATCATTTCTGCATCTCATTTTCTCAAAAACGCCAATTTTCAAATTCAACCATTTAAATGCCAAGTCTAACTATTTAATAACTATAAATAATTATTAAATAATATTATCATTTATCATATTTATTAATTTAACCATACAAAGTATCTTAATTAACAAATATGCCCTAAATACTCTTTCTTCACAATTTCGCCCTTACTTAGTGAAAAATTCACAAATAGACATAGTCTAATTTGAGAATTATAATTGATTAATCAAAACCAATTAAATGAGTCTTACAAGTAATATTGTCTCAACTAGTGGGGGGACCATGGGTCTATATAACCGAGCTTCCAATAAGCAGATCAAGAATTTATAACCTAAATTCACAGACTTATTAATTCTTCGTTGAATCCACGCATAGAACTTAGAATTGCACTCTCACTATATAGAACGCTCTATATGTTCCACCATATAGACACGTCATTAGTTATCCATTGTTATAACCCTAATTTGATCAATGATCCTCTATATGAATGATCTACACTGTAAAGGGATTAGATTACCGTAACACCCTACAATGTATTTTATCCTTAAAACACTTAACCCCGTATAAATGATATTTCAGCTATGTGAAATGAGTACTCCACCATTTATTTTTCGTTTGGTCAAGCTCGAAGGAAATCATCCTTTACTTACTATTCGCCAGATAGAAGCTATAAATTCCATATTTATGTTAGCGCTCCCACTCAATTGCACTACCGTGTTGCCAAAATGTACGTATCACTCTGACCCAAAAGTAGGCTTAACTAACAAATCAAAGAACACGAATAGCACTCTTGAGATTGAGCCTAATCATATCAGGATTTAGATCATTTGAGCTAGGATCAACTAGGCGATATTGACTTGAATAGATATTACGGTAAGTTTGATAAATCTATGTCAAAGTTCAATATCGGTCCCTTCCGATGCATACTCCATGCACCCAACCTGAGCTTTACTTTAACCAATGCTCTGGAAAGAACATAGCATTATACCAAATGCAAGTAAACTTTATTGTAGATTATCATATCAGTAAAACCCTGTGTCTGATAAATCTAGGAATCTTTATTCACATAGTCATGTTTACTTTCCAATGTGTTGACAACACAATAAACAGGATCAAGTATGTGAAAAGGGTTTCAGATGAATTTATAAATCAAATAGACAAGCAATTGATAATGAACCAAAAAATATACAAATGAATGAAAAATACTTCTGTTTCTTTATTGATGTTAAATAAAATGGATTACATTTATATGGAGTTTTATTTAGGGCATAAAACCCAACAAACTCCCACTTGCACTAATATAAAACTAATCAGTACATATCAATTAATCCTAAATTCTGACGGTGCTTTTCAAATGCAGTTACTGCCAAGACTTTGGTGAATGGATCAGCTAAGTTGTCTTCTGTGTCCACTTTCTCAACCAGTACATCCCATCTTTCCACATATTCTCTGATGATGTGATACTTCCTTTCTATGTGTTTTCTTCTCTTGTGGCTTCGAGGTTCCTTACTATTGGCTATTGCTCCATTATTATCACAAAGTAGGACCAGAGGCTTTTCCATTCCAAGCACGACACCGATACTGGTGAAGAACTTTCTTAGCCAGACAAGCTCTTTAGCAGCTTCTGCAGCAACTATGTATTCTGCTTCCATCGTCAAGTCTGATATCGCATGTTCGCCCCATTGGTGTTGTTCATGGAAAACCTCTCTAAAACTTTGTCAATATAGGTTGTTTGAGAGAGAGCAAGAGATATGTTCTTTCGGTTTCTGATAATCTGAATACCAAGAACATAGGCTGCCTCACCCAAATCTTTCATATCGAATTGAGTGTTAAGCCATTCCTTGATGTTAGTCATTTTCTTGATATTGTTTCCAATAATCAAAATGTCGTCAACATAAAGGACCAGGAATACTACTACTTGGTCTTCCTTGAGTTGGTAAACACAAGGCTCATCTTCATTCTGAAGAAAGCCGTAGGTCTTCATGATTTCATCAAACCTTTTGTTCCATGAGCGAGAAGCTTGCTTAAGTCCATAGATAGACTTATTTAATTTGCAAACTTTTTTTTCTTGCCCTGGAAGAACATAGCCTTCTGGTTGCTCCATATAGATGGTTTCTTCAAGTACCCCATTAAGGAAGGCAGTCTTGACATCCATTTGCCAGATTTTATAATCGAAAGCAGCAGCTATGGAGAGAAGAATTCAGATGGATTTGAGTATGGCAACAGGACTAAAAGTTTCCTCATAGTCCACACCTTCTCTTTGGGCATAACCCTTGGCTACAAGTCTAGCTTTAAAAGTTTCGACTTCGCTTCCAGCGCCTCTTTTCTTCTTATAAACCCACTTACATACAATTGGAAGATAGTCATCAGGTGCGTCTACATATTCCCAGACTTTGTTCTTTTTCATGGAATCCATTTCTGAATCCATGCTGGCTGACCATCGTTTCCGTTGCGGACTAGCCATTGCCTGTTTATAGGTTAATGGGTCGTCTTCAATACCGTCACCAACGACCATATTGATTTCACCATCCAAGCCATAACGAGTTGGTTTTGTTGATACCCTCCCACTACGACGAGGAGCGTTGATCTTTAGAACAGGAACTTTGGTAGTAGTTTTCTCAGTTGGCTCGACTGAGGGAGTGGGATTATCCTCTTCCTGAGTGGAAGAGGATGGAACATTGGAAGGAGTTATATCTGAAAGCATTTCCTCTAAAATAACTTTACTTTTCGGTTTGTTGTCTTTAATATAGTTTTCTTCAAGAAAAGTAGCATTTGTAGAAACAAACACTTTGTTATCCTTGTGACTATAAAACAGTCCACCCCTAGTCTCTTTAGAATTTCTGACAAACATGCAAACTTCAGTTCGTGATTCAAGTTTGCTTTCTTTCTTTCTCAAGACATGAGCAGGGGACCCCCAAATTCTGTAGTGGCGTAAACTAGGTGTACGACCATTCCATAGTTCGACGGGTGTCTTAGGGACTGCTTTAGATGGAACAACATTTAAAATGTCATTTGCCATCTGTATAGCATATCCCCAGAAGGACGTAGACAGAGTTGAATAACTCAGCATAGACCTAACCATTTCCAAAATAGTGCGATTTCTTCTTTCTGCAACTCCATTTTGTTGTGGAGTGCCTGGGGCAGTGTATTGGGATTCAATTCCAAGTTCAATTAAATGATCTTTGAACTGCATATCCATATATTCTCCACCCCTATCAGTTCGCAAGATCTTTAATGTTTTACCTAATTGGTTTTGAGCCAAAGCATGAAATTCTTGAAACTTTTCAAATGTTTCAGATTTCTTTTGCATTAGGTAAAGAAAACTATATCTAGAGTAATCGTCAATGAAAGTGACAAAATACTCATAACCACCTCGGGCTTTGACATTCAGGGGTCCGCAAACATCTGAATGCACTAACCCTATGGGTTGTTTGGCACGCTCTCCCTTTGCAGAGAAAGAACGTTTGGTCATTTTTCCTTCTAGGAAGGACTCGCATACTGGCAATTCACCTAAGACGACATTTTTCAATGGACCGTCTTTGGTTAGTCTTTTGAGTCTATCAAAGCCTATATGACCTAAACGTAAATGCCATAGATAAGTTTGATCATCATTATCAATCTCTTTTCTTTTGAGGTTTCTAGGTTTAGCTACATTGAAAAGTTCACTACTTAGTGAGATTTGTGTCTTTGGTCTTAAAACATAAAGCCCTTGTTCCATGGAAGCAACACATATTTGAAATCCATTACAAGAAATTGAACAATAAGAACTCGAAAAATTCAATATATAAGATTGTGTTTGCAAACATGAGACACTAATCAAGTTTCTACTAAAGTTTGGAATAAATAAAACATTTTCTAAAATTAAAAATCTTTGTTGAAACTTGATGCGGGTTTTTCCTCTAGCTTTGACCGACACTAACTCGCCATTCCCAACTTTAAGCTTTAACTCTTCTGGAAGCAGATTTTCCAAGTTTCAAGGAGCTGCAGTGAAGAACATACATGGTTAGTAGACCAAGAATCAACAATCCAAGCGGATTTGTCGTTCTCTAAAACACATGATTCAAAGACAAAACATTACCTTCGTTTGAATTGTTTAGAAGCCGGGGACATCGTTCTTCTTGATGTCCCTTTTCATTACAATTCGAACATAGAAGATTATGTCTGATAATTGTATTTGAAGAAGCAGCTTCCCTAGAGCCTTCATGCTTAATCCTTTTCCTCTGATTAAGATTTGCAAACCCAGGAGGACCCATTGCAATCAAATTCCGTTCATGGGCTCGTAATTCTGCTTCGAGCTTGTCCATGTCGGAGGAGTTGAAATTATTGATCATGTAAGAAACAACAAATTCATTATACCCCGGAGGAAGACTATTAAGAATGAATTGTACCCATTGTTCTCTGGATAAATCAATTCCTAGTAGATTTGCCTTTAGGAACTTCAGATTCATCATCAACAGGTGCGAGTTTATGCAACTACCAGGATGCATTTTCACACTATAGAGTTCTTTTGCTAAGATATTAACTAGGAGTGGATCGGGGTGAGGGTTATTCATATTGGCACTACAATACATCAATAAAACAGAAGTAAGGTTTTGGTTCAAATAAATTCATACACAATTTAGAAAATAACAGATAATCACTTATGTTATAAAAATACTAAATCTAACATAGTCTATTTTCCAAGGTTTTCAACAAAATGATACAGTGTCCCGTTTAGGCGAGAGTCAAAGCATCATTCATTGAATAGAGTTGTCAATTCATCTAAAATGATAATCATTCTAGCAACCTTTTATTCGATCAAGATTGGAATTCAGCATTGTCCCGTTTAGGCGAGAGTCAAGGCAATTCTATCTTATGAGCTTCCACCATTGTTTCATATTTTGTAAGTCAAATACAGTCGCCACCATTAGGGTGATCTATACCATATAAAACACTTACAAAGCTACTTATCTTTTGAGACTAAACGGTGCTAACTTGCTAATGAACGTTCCTCCATTAGGGAGGATTACTCACTAAAACAAAAGCTATGTAAAACCAACAATGGAGATCGAATGTCTCTTGATTAAAGCTCATTATTTTAAAATATGTATTTTATTTAATCATTTATTCCGTATTATAATAATGAAAAATTACAAATTAAAGTTGGTTTAAATAAAAAATCAACTTTAATTAAATTTCAATTATTATTTAAATTCGAAAATTAAATTCGAAAATAATGGAACAAATTTGAAAATATCTTGTTTAAGTTGTTTAGAGGGATCTAAAAAATCAACTTAAATATCTTCAAATTAGATTTAATTAAATATAAAATTAAGTTGTAACCACTTAATTTGAAAATATTCCATTTTAAGTTAATATTTGAAAAAATATCAACTTAAAAATATCTAAAGAATCTTAATAACCAATTCCTAAAATTCCTCAACTTAAATTTGAAATTTAAAATTCAAAAGATATCAGATTTAAGTTGATTAGTTAGAGATAACTAATTTTTAACTTAAATAGAAATATTTAATGAAAAATTTAAATTAAGCTTCAAAAAGAATCTAGTTAGTTATAATTCTATATTTAATTAAATACAAGAAAATACATATAGTTTAGCTTAGAATATAATTCATTAAACTATGTTTTTCTTAAATTAATTCCAAAATAAATGAAATTAATTATGTTGCTAATCAATTTTATTAGGTTAAACTAATTTAATTAACCTAGTACAATTATCCAAATCAGGCAACTGGGCCTTCACAATTGGGGTAGTTCATGTAAGGGGGAGCTGGGTTCAGTATGTCGTACCCACTTCTATTGGCCCCCAACTCTCACACAAGGCCCAAAAGAGAGGAATTTAACCTTAAAATGAACCTGTTATTAATTGAATAGGCCTAAAAACTAAATGGGCCTAAATAAAATCTATCAAAAACTATGATATTTTATTTAGCAACAACAACCTATATGCATCTATAACAAAATTAAACATATAGGCTCACACAGGCACACACTTGGATGGGTCCTATCATGTTGCTAGGTCATACACAGATGAAAGAAGAATGTAAAATTTACCTGTTACAAATTATTTACTTGATCTATTGACAATTGAACCATGGGTTAAAATCAGATCATTGGATCTGTCAAAAAGTTAACCATGGCAATTTAGATCAAGCAATAATAGGTTTTATAAAACTTACACACAAGCTAAAATACATACTCCTGCAACAAGATGAATTGGATAGTTGGATGTAGGAATTATTTAGTTTTAAATAATAATTTTCGAAAATAATTAAATAAATAAAAAAAATCTCTCTTTTTATTAAAATAAAATAAAAAAAATTAAAATTAAACCTACAATTTTTGAAAAAAATAGGTTTCAACTAACCTAAATATCATTTCAAAAATAATTGCTAACCACCTTTTAAATTTTTAAAGTTATTTTATAAATTAAATATAAAATAATAAATAAATAAATAAATATTTTTCAAATTTTATAATTTAATTTAAATAAAAAATAACAAAATTTAAAAGTTAGCAAAATATCTTACTTCTATTTAAAATTACATGATTATAGTAATCTTATTTTAAATTTAAATAAGGTCAAATAATTTTTTTAAAAAAAATTTAATTTAAAAAAAATATTTAATATCTGACCTTTAAATTTAAAAAATAAGATAAAATAATCAAATTTAAAAATAAGATATAAAATCAAGCAAAAAGATAGATTTTTACTTGTTTTCAAATTCAAATTACACTAATATCTAAAATTAAATTTTAAAAAAAAAATCAAATTAATTTATTTCTGATATTAGATTTGAAAATTGAAAAGTAAAAATCATGATACAAAACTACACAAAAAATCAGAAGTTAATTCCATGAAATAGCATGAAAAATCGAAAAAAAACGAAAAAAAAAAAAATGTGAGCTGTATGGACAGTATGCATTGCATACTGTCCGCGCGCGCTAGAGAGGGTGCACGGCCGAGCAAGCTCGGCGCTGGAGGAGTCCAGTATGATTTCCGCACGCGGAATGGGGTTTCAGACACCCCATGCGCGTATTGCTTCGGACAAAACTTGTCCTAACACGCGTCTGGCCGAGGAAATAGGCCATCCGCGTGCGTGTGTTAGGTGATCACCCTGATATTTTTCGAAACTTCAAAAAATCATAACTAATTCAAATTAAATCGAAATTGAGTTCTGTAAAAAAAGTAAATTGTTTAATTTTTCCCAAACTACCCAATAAAAATAATTCCAGAAACAGATATTCAATTATTTTTCACGAAAATTCACAAACATCAATCAATCATCATACAATAACAAAACAACATGATACCATCCAAAACACAAACAAATCGTTTTAAGTCCAAATTTCTTGCAAGCAAATCAATTACCATGGCTCTGAGGCCAGTTGTTGGAAATTATTTTACCAGGATCTTAGATCTACTCACAAGTATGTTGATTAACACCCTAAATATGAACTTCTAAAACGATTATAAATTAAACACATATAAAGTATGAGAAACCTTACATTGGGTGCAGCGGAATAAAATGTCTCCTTCCGTTCAGATCTCTAACCCTTGTATCCTTTCTGTCGCAGAGTATTATCAAGATCTGAACCTGGATCTCTTTCTCTCCTTCCTTTAGTGTTGAATCTCCTTCTTGTTGAATGTCTTTCTTCACAATCTTCCTCACTATGATTGAGGTATCACTTGCTGTGTGTGGGCACTACTCTATCACTAAGAGGTTCAAAATTTAGAATGAAGAAGAGAGAGAAGAAGGTGGCGGCTAGGTATAGAGAGAGAAGGCTCAGGTTTTTCTCTGAAGGAAACAAGATGTGAAAGTTGTATTTTTCCTGAAGCCTTCACTATCTATTTATAGCATACCACATAGGGTTAGGTTTGAATTATTTGGCATTAAAATAATGAAAATATCATATGGTAAACCCTATTAAAGTGGTCGGCCATAGCATTATGGATTTGGGCCTCACTTTTGCAATTTTGCAGTTTTATCATTTCTGCATCTCATTTTCTCAAAAACGCCAATTTTCAAATTCAACCATTTAAATGTAAACTCTAACTATTTAATAACTATAAATAATTATTAAATAATATTGTCATTTATCATATTTATTAATTGAACCATACAAAGTATCTTAATTAACAAATATGCCCTAAATACTCTTTCTTCACAATTTCGCCCTTACTTAGTGAAAAATTCACAAATAGACATAGTCTAATTTGAGAATTATAATTGATTAATCAAAACCAATTAAATGAGTCTTACAAGCAATATTGTCTCAACTAGTGGGGGGGACCATGGGTCTATATAACCGAGCTTCCAATAAGCATATCAAGAATTTATAACCTAAATTCACTGACTTATTAATTCTTCGTTGAATCCACGCATAGAACTTAGAATGGCACTCTCAGTATATAGAACGCTCTATATGTTCCACCATATAGACACGTCATTAGTTATCCATTGTTATAATCCTAATTTGATCAATGATCCTCTATATGAATGATCTACACTGTAAAGGGATTAGATCACCGTAACACCCTACAATGTATTTTATCCCTAAAACACTTAACCGCGTATAAATGATATTTCAGCTATGTGAAATGAGTACTCCACCATTTATTTTCGTTTGGTCAAGCTCGAAGGAATTCATCCTTTACTTACTATTCGCCAGATAGAAGCTATAGATTCCATATTTATGTTAGCGCTCCCACTCAATTGCACTACCGTGTTACCAAAATGTACGTATAACCCTGACCCAAAAGTAGGCTTAACTAACAAATCAAAGAACACGAATAGCACTCTTGAGATTGAGCCTAATCATATCAGGATTTAGATCATTTGATCTAGGATCAACTAGGCGATATTGACTTGAATAGATATTACGGTAAGTTTGATAAATCTATGTCAAAGTTCAATATCGGTCCCTTTCGATGCATACTCCATGCACCCAACCTGAGCTTTACTTTAACCAATGCTCTGGAAAGAACATAGCATTATACCAAATGCAAGTAAACTCTGTTGTAGATTGTCATATCAGTATAACCCTGTGTCTGATAAATCTAGGAATCTTTATTCACATAGTCATGTTTACTTTCCAATGTGTTGACAACACAATAAACATGATCAAGTATGTGAAAAGGGTTTCAGATGAATTTATAAATCAAATAGACAAGCAATTGATAACATGAACCAAAACATATACAAATGAATGAAAAATACTTCTGTTTCTTTATTGATGTTAAATAAAATGGATTACATTGAAATGGAGTTTTATTTAGGGCATAAAACCCAACACAGAGGCGTATGTTTGCCGAGTGGAGAGATAAAGAGATGGAGGCATTAAGGGCTCACCATGCAGAGATCGAAGATCGTAGTCGGCAAGCTACTGTGCTAATACGAAGAGCCTATCAGACTGTAGGCCAGCAGGCGCCGAGCGTCATTCCCCTTGGATAAGCCGAGGATGACCCAACGGTGAATGCTTCCCAGACAAACAACGGTCAGCCGTCCAATCCCCGGTGGAATTCAACCTCCTGCCACTACCTCACAAGTTCAAGATGCCAACGTGGAAGATGTACACTGGGAGAGAAGATCCTCTCTCTCATCTCAAGTATTTCGAGATGCAAATGGATTTGTAAGGAGTGCGAGGGGACGTATGTTGCAGAATCTTCCCCGCAACTCTGTCGGAGGCCGCACAGCAATGGTATTTCAAGTTGGCTCCAGGAAAGTTTAGTTCATGGAAAACTTTCTCTTCGTAATTCCATGCACAATTCTCTTCCTCACGCCAACTCCCATTGCATCTGGGAGATTTGGTCGAAGTAAAACAGCGACCAGGCGAGCCACTCCGGGCATACATCAGTAGATTCATGACAGAAGCGACCAAGGTGTCACGGGTAACAGAGGATGGAAAGTTATCCGCGATACTCGGGGGCATTGAAGTCCTTGGCGAACTATGGAAGGACATACGGAAGAACGGACCGGTCGACTCAATGAGTTATTTCCTCGACCGGGCCGAAGGTTTCATCAAGCTCGAAGAAGCCATTCAGCGAGCAGAAGGTGAGCAAAAGCCAAACAAAATGAAGGCTCCTTCTACTGGAACGTCCGCCCAGCTTCCCCAATATTCCAGCAACTCAAGTGGCAAGCGTTCAGGCAAGAACCACAAGCAAGGGAACGGGAAGAAGGGAAAGTTCACTGAAAAACCCTGACAGACTCCCCGTGACCGCGCCAAACACACTGCATTCACTATCCTAACTGAGGATATAGAAAGTGTGTATATAGCAACTCAGTCGCTAATTCCGTACAAGAAGCCCGGGCCCATGAAGAAAGTGTTGGGATTAATTTTACCAGGATCTTATATCTACTCACAAGTATGTTGATTTAACAACCTAAATATGAACTTCTAAAACGATAAGTGAAAACACATAAAAGTTACGAAAACTTACAGTGATGGCAGCGGAATTAAGTGTCTCCTTCCACTCAGATCTCTAACCCTTGATTCCTGTCTGTAGCAGAGTATAATCAAGATCTGAGCCCGAATGTCCTTAAGATGGATGTGATCCTTCACAGTCTTCCAATCTATGATTGAGGTACTGTATGTTGTGTGTGGGCACTTCTCTCTCACAAGGAATTTCGAAATTTCTCTCTCTTTTCTCTCTTGAATTCGTGAGTTATGATGCATGCAAGAGAAGAGAACAAGGGCTGCTATATATAGGGAAAAGGGAGAGCTCAACTTTCCAAATAAACAGTTTCCTCTTTTACTGTGTAATTGATTAACTGCCTTATTTAGTGTGATCCACCACTTTCCTATTATTGCTAGGCTTTGGTTAGCAATTACTTGGCAATTAAAATTGAAAATAATAATTGGGAAACACACAAAGAGGTGGTCGGCCATAGGTGTAACTTGGGCCTCACTTGGATTTTGTAGTTTCCTCAATTTTATTTCTACTTTTCTAAAAATGCCATTTTTCCAATTCTAACCATTTAAATGCCAAAACTAATTATTTAATAACTAGAATAGATTATTAAATAATATTGTCATTTAAAATAATTATTAATTAGACATACAAAGTCTCTCAATTTATAATTAAACCTAGAAACCCTTTTACTTACCATTTCACCCATAAACTGTGAGAATTCACAAATTAGACATAGTCTAACTTTTAGAATTATAATTGATTAATCATAAATCAATTATAGAGTCTTACAAACAGTATGATCTCAACTAGAATGGGGACCATGGATCTATATTGCTGAGCTTCCAATAAGTTGAACCGAATTTACCAAGTAAATCCCTAACTTATTAATTCCTTGTTGAATCCACTCTTAGAACTTGGAATTGCACTCTCAGACTTATATAGAGCATACTATATGTTTCACGATATACATATGCTATCTCATTTAACCATTGTTATAATCTTAATGTGATTGAAAGATCCTCTATATAGATGATTTACATCGAGATGGGATAAATTTACCGTTTCCACCCCTCAATGTATTTTGCCCCTTAAAACACTTAGTTACCTGTAAATGATGTTTTAGTAATCTAATATATGTAGTCACTGAAACAAGAGCTCATCCATTTACTTCTATTTAACTAAGCTCGAAGGGAATCATCACTTGACTTCTATACACCATTAGAAGCTATAGATTCCATATTTATGTTCAGCACTCCCACTCAGTTATGCTATCATGTTCCCAAAATATACGTATCACCCTGACCCAAAAGTAGGCTTAACTAATAAATCAAAGAACATGAATAGCACTCCTGAGATTGAGCCTAAGCATATCAGGATTTAGATTCTTTTAATCTAAGATCAACTTCTGATATTGACTTGGAAAGATACAACGGTAAGTTTATAATATCTTGACCAAGTTCAATATCGGTCCAGTCCAATGTATACTCCATACATTCGAAACTAGTATACTTTACCAATGTCCTGGAAAGAACATCACACTTACTCCAAGTGTAAGTATACTTCATCACTGATTATCACATCAGTGTAAGTCCAAAACACTGATGAACAGGGACTTAGTCTTTTGAATCATATAATCACAATCACATTCCACTGTATTGACAATACTGTAATTGTGAATGAATATATGTTCTAGACTTAACTGATTTTGTGCATATATTAAATATGTATATTAAACCATAAACATGTAAAATACATGTGAACATAAATCACTTCAAAATTCTAAATTGATAACTAATCAGATTGTAATGGGTTTTATTTAGGGCACAAAACCCAACAGAAAGATACCAGCAAGAGGGACATGACAAAATTTTGTCGGTTCCATAAATCACTTCAAAATTCTAAATTGATAACTAATTAGATTGTAATGGGTTTTATATAGAGCATATCATATGTTTCACGATATCAATATGCTATCTCATTTAACCATTGTTATAATCTTAATGTGATTTAGAGATCCTCTATATAGATGATTTACATGGAGACGGGACTAATTTACCGTTTACACCCCTCAATGTATTTTGCCCATTTGAACACTTAGTTACCTGTAAATGATGTTTTAGTGATCTAATATATAGTCACTGAAACAAGAGCTCATCCATTTACTTCTATTTAACTAAGCTCAAAAGGAATCATCACTTTACTTCTATACACCAGTAGAAGCTATAGATTTCCATATTTATGTTTAGCACTCCCTATTCAGTTATGCTATCATGTTCCCAAAATATATATTATCCTGACTCAAAACAGGCTTTAACTAATAAATCAAAGAACAAGAATAGCACTCCTGAGATTGAGCCTAAGCATATCAGGATTTAGATTCTCTTAATCTAAGATCAACTTCTGACATTGACTTGGAAAGATACAACGGTAAGTTTACAATATCTTTAACCAAGTTCAATATCGGTCCAGTCCAATGCATACTCCATGCATTCAAAACCAGTATACTTTACCAATATTCTGGAAAGAACATAACACTTACTCCAAGTGTAAGTATACTTCATCGCTGATTATCACATCAGTGTAAATCCAAAACACTGATGAACAGGGACCAAATCTTTTGAATCATATAATCACAATCACATTCCACTGTATTGACGATACTGTAATTGTGAATAACTATATGTTCTGGATTTAACTGATTTTGTGCATATATCAAATATATATATTAAACCATAAACATGTAACATACATGTAAACATGCTTCACTTCTAAATTGATAACTAATCAGATTGTAATGAGTTTTATTTAGGGCATAAAACCTAACAAACTCCCACTTGCACTAACATAAAACAAGTTGTGCATTACAATCAATCTTTTGTCTTGATCCTCTGATCAAGTGTAGTATCTTTGAGTCCACCCATATATCTGGAATCAGGTTCATGAGACACATGAAACCTTCCCTAACTTATGCTTTACTCGTCAAGGGTTACTGAAATCCTTACTGCCCATTAAGTACATCTGAACAACCAGAAGACATATCTCTCAAATTTTAAAATTTGGAATTGAGATAATGCAGTGTAGAATTTTCTTCAGTAAAATAACTTTCTGGTAATTTTGAATTTACAAAGTTATATCTTCTCTGATGAAGCTTGAATGATTATAGATGGGTTTTAACACTCTTCTATAATGATTCCTCCACCCCCAGAGTAACCACCATCTCACAGTGAGTCAGTGTGCATATCAGGACCACTAATGCATAGTTCCTTAATAACATATACGTCACTTTTGTAAATCTTTCTTGATTGTCTCCTAATGTTCCCCATTTGATTACATCTCAGATGGCTCCCACTCAATAGCAGATGTCTGGTTAGAAACTTTTAACCTTTTACTATTGTTTCTGGGAACATCTCGTTGTGACTTATTATCTTAAGCCGAAACTGTAAGTTTCTTTAAGATTAGTTCAACAACATAGCAGTCTAGTATTTGAAGTGAAAAATACTTGCTAGAGATTTAAGCAACCAAATCAAGATACCACAAAATGTTATGAGAAATAGATATCTTGAATCAGTCTTTCGAATAGACTATGCAAGAATTCTTCTATCTTACTCTCATAATTCTGATAAGTTATTTCTATCCATGTGAATGGTTAGACTTGTTTTTATCAGAGGTGTTCTTAAGTTCCTATCACAATTATCAACCAAACGAAGATGGGTAAAGAATTTTAATATTCTCCCACTCAACCAAGGTAATGTGAAACATTATCAAAGAACTTTAATGGTATCAATAACTATTACAACAGTAAATCTAAACTGGAACATATAATCAAGATCAAGGATTTATTCTGATAATAGCTAATTTATTATATTATTTCCATGTTTAAAATTATGTGTCACAAAGGGTACTGTAGAATAAAGTCCACCCCTAAGTTTATAGAGATTATGGTCCACCCCTAAAGGTTGTAAATCTCTAAGTGTGATAGAGAGTCTGTGGAGTTGAATATAATTCAGAGTTCATTAGATATAAAAAATCGTTTGAACTGCATATTATTCTTAACTTTTCTCCACCCCTATCAGATCAAAAGATCTTTTTATTAAACAAATTCTCAAATAATTGTTTTTGAAACCAACAATTATTCATAAACATAGAAATAACTTCAAGTGTTTATGTAGTAATAACTCTGTAAAGAGTTTAAATACTTTTGAATTTGCATCAATAATAAAAACACATACACATTCAAACATAATAAATATAATAATCGGTAATAGATAAAATAAAGAACTGAAGCTCAACTCATAAATTGCAATATAATGAAAAAAAAAATATTTTATTATAAACCCAAAATTGTTTGCAATATTTATGAGAACCAAACAGGGAATTAAGATCCCAAACTTGAAATCCAAATTGTTTGAAAAACTAAACAATTAATTCAAATGAAAGAGCTTCTTCTTTATTATAGACAATCTCCATCCACCATCCAAATTTTCTAATCCAACTCGTTAAGACAAGACACCGAGTTTAAGAAGCTTTAGCTATAAGAAGAATAATAAACAAGGTTAGTAGTCCAGAATTATTAATCCAAAAGGATAATAATTCACTAAAAACACATCAGTTTATAAAGAAAATACCTTGTTTCTTTGCGAGATACTTAGGACATTGGGATTTCCAATGGCCTTTCTCATTGCAGTAGAAACATTTTCCTTTTTGTGTATTGCCAGAAGCTCCAGCATTTTTGTTTCTAGCTGCATTCGCAGCTTGAGCTCGCTTCTTGGCATTTTTCCACTTCTTCTTATGATGGGATTTGGAAGTAGAAGCAACAAGTGCCTCAGGATTACTTGTCTTATTACCATTTCCAGAATTCTGAGGTTTATTCCCTCTTTTCTTGGGACCTCCAATCAAATTTTCATATGTCTGAAGGTCATTGACTAAAGTATGAAAGTCTTGTTCCTTCTTATTCATGACATAATTTGATGTGTAGGGCAGAAAATCTGGAGTCAGGCTATTCAAGATAAGACTCACTTGAGTAGTCTGATCCATTTCAGCACCATGATTCTGGGCTTCCTGGAAATAACTAGCCATCTGGAGAAGGTGATCACGCACATTCTGATGGGGTTCCATCCGTGCATTGATGAATTTCTTAGTCGCGTCGAAACGAGACTGAATAGATGCCATACCGAATAGCTCAGTTAACTGCGTCATGATTTCTGCAGCCGTGACAGTGTTTGCAAACCTTGTTTTCAAGGTGTCAACCATGCTGGAAAGCATGAAGTAACGAGCTTTATTGTTAGCATTATGCCAACGCTCAAACTTCTCTTTTACAGCTTTGGTTGCATTGTCACTTGGCTGCTCAGGGGACGGCTCAGTCAACACAAACGAGGCACTTTCACCTATGAGAGCAATATGAATGTTCTCTCTCCACTTTGGGAAGTTAGACCCATTTAGCTTATTTTCAGTTAAGAGTGACAACATGGGATTTGACATTTCAATTCAGGACACTACAAGATAGTACATAGATATCAGTTATGGTTTATCACAAAATCTCATTCAGAAATTATTAGCATACGGCAAGTAGGAATGACTAGAGAAAATACAAAAAAAATTCAATCCTAAATAATTTCCAAGGTTTTCAACAAACTGATATCAGTGTCCCGTTTAGGCGAGAGTCAAAGCTATCATTCATTGAATAGAGTTGTCAGCTCATCTAGAATAGCAAACCTTCTAGCAACCTTTTATTCGATCGAAAAGAGAATCCGACGTTGTCCCGTTTAGGCGAGAGTCAAGGTCATTCTTATTTCATGAGCTTCTACCATTGTTTCATATGTTTGTAAGTCTTATACAGTACCCACCATTAGGGTGGTTAATACTAATATAAAACACTTACAAACATACTTATCTTTCGAGATTAAACGGCGCTAACTTGCTAATGAACGTTCCTCCATTAGGGAGGATTACTCACTAAAACAATAGCTATGTAAAACCAACAATGGAGATCGAATATCTCAAAATAATAAAGCTCATTATTTAAATTGTATTTTCTTCTATTATTTATTTATTTTAAATCTATATATATATATATTTATTAAATTTTAAATTTAGAATGGAATCTAAATAAAATTTAATTTAATATTTGTAAAATTAAACTTAGATGGTTAAGAGAATAAAATGAATTATTTCCATCTTAGTGTTAATTTTTCAACAAATATTAAGAAAATTACTTAATTTAAGTTGTATAAATTTAAATTAATTTGCAACTCAAATTAAAATTTTCTACAAATATATATATTGTATTTCCAAAAATACACAATTTTTTAAATACATTTAAAATAAATCAAACTTTACTTAGAAAAAATACCTCAAGCAAAAATATTATCTATCTAGATTTTCTTGACTAATTAATCCAATTTCTAATAATATATTTCAGTTCCTTTATTTTAAATTAATCATTAAATGAAAAGATCATTGATTTAAGTTGATTCAAAATTAATTAAAATAATTAATTTACAACTTCAATCTATCTTTCAAGATTCAAAATCATCCTGCATAATTAAATGCTATTTTGAAAAATGATTAATAAAATAAATAAAATATATTATGAAAATTATTCAAATTTAAGTTGTTATGGAAATACCCAACTTAAAATAATTTTCTTATTTAATTAAATATCATGAAAATAATAATATCTAAGTATCATAATGAAAATCAGCTTAGACATTTAATTTTCAATTTAATTAAATGTATTAAATTCAGGAAATAAATAATTAAGTATAGAGAAGGCTTAATCAATAATTTCCAATTTAATACAAGGAAAAATATCCTTAATTGAATTGTACCAAAATTAATCATTAACCAATTAATTTCACAATCAATGATATTTTCCTAGATTAGAAATAATAATTAGTATGGAAATAACTATCTAGAAAATATCTCAATTCTACTAAGTATCTTTTCAAGATCTGGAAAATATCTGATTTAAGTTATTATAGAAAGAATCTATAATTTACAAACTTAAAATTTTCCAAACATCATTTAATTAAATATCAAAATTAGGTGGTAACTACCTAATTTAAAGATATTCCCTTTTTAAGTTTAAATCCAACTTAAAATAATATCTTCTAAGAATCTTCAATAACTAATTCCTAGAATTCCTCAGCTTAACATTATTATCAAAATATATTCAAATTTAAGTTATTATGAAAAATTAGTAATTACTAATTCATAACTTAAATAAGAATATTTAATGAAATAATAAAAATAAGTTTCAGAAGGAATCTAGTTAGTTAAAATTCTTTATTTAATTAAATACAAGAAAAATACAAATAGTTTATCCAGAAATGAAATTCATTAAACTATGTTTTTCTTAAATTAATTTCGAAGAAATTAATTATGTTGCTATTCAATTTTTTTATTAGGTCAAACTAATATAATTAACCTAGCACAATTATCCAAATTAGGCAAATGGGCCTTCACAATTGGGGTTGTTCATGTGAGGGGGAGCTGGGTCCAGTATGTCGCACCCACTTCTAAGGCTCCCAACTCTCACACAAGGCCCAAAAGAGAGGAATTTAACCTTAAAATGAACAACTGTTATTAATTGAATAGGCTCATTAACTAAATGAGCCTAAATAAAATCTATCAGGTTATGACATTTTATTTAGCAACAACAACCTATATGTATCTATAATAAAAATTAAACATATAGGCTCACACAGGCACACAGATTTGGATGGATCCTATCATGTTACTAGGTCATACACAGATGAAAGAAGTTTGTAAAAATTACCTGTTACAAATTATCAACTTGATCTATCATCAATGGAACCATGGGTTAAAATCAGATCATTTGATCTGTCAACAAGTTAACCCTGGCAATTTAGATCAAGTAATAATAGGTTTTAGAAAAAACTTACAAACAATCTAAAACACATACTCCTGCAACAAGGTTAGACCTGGATAGTTGGATGTAGGATTTATTTAATTTTAAATCTATATTTCGAAAAATAATATTAAAATTAAACCTACCATTTTGAAAATTTAGGTTTTGGGTAACCTAAATGCATTTCAAAATTAAACTGTCAACTTTCCTTTTAAATTTTATGTTATTTAATAAATTAAATAATAAAATAGAAAATGGTAAATACATACCCTTTTCTTATTTTACAACTTAATTTAATTGAAAAATAACAAAATTTAAAAGTTAACAAAAATACCTTATTTCCTCTTTTAAAATTATCATGATTATTTGGATCTTATTTTAATTAAGGTCAAGTTACCAAAAAAAAAATTAATATCTGACCTTAAAAAAAAAATAAAATAATCAAATTTTAAAGGAAATAAGAAAAAGGTAAGCAAAACTTGATTTTTCCTTATTTTCAAAATCAAATTGCACTAATATCTAAAATTAATTTTAAAAAAATAAAATTAATTTATTTCTGATAATTAGATTTGAAATTTGAAAAACAAAAATCAACATACAAAACTACACAAAAAATCGAAATTTAATTCCATGAAATAGCATGAAAAATCGAAGAAAACGAAGAAAATAGCACACTGTACGGATGGTATGCGTTGCATACCATCCGCGCGCGCAGGGGAGGAGATCAGCCGAGGTTCCTCGGCGCAGGGAGGCTGCCAGCAGCCCTTCCGCGCGCGTGGGTAGGGTGATCACCACCCAAATTTTTCCCAATTTTCAAAAATTCATAACTAATTCAAATTAAATCGAAATCGAGTTCTGTAAAAAGGTAAATTGCTTAGAATTTTCCAAACTATCCAATAAAAATAATTCCAGATACAGACAATCAATTATTTTTCCCAGAATTCACAAACATCAATCAAACATCAATATGACACAACATGAAACCATCCAAATCACAAGCAAATCGTTTTAAGTCCAAATTTCTTGCAAGTAAATCAATTACCATGGCTCTGGCGCCAGTTGTTGGTATTATATTTATCCAGGATCTTAGATCTATTGCAAGTATGTTGATTTAACAGCCTAATATTGAACTTCTAAAACGATGAACTAAACACATAAAAGTTAAGAATAACTTACAGTGATTGCAGCGGAATTTATGTCTCCTTCCACTCGCATCTCTAACCCTTGATTCCTGTCTGTAGCAGAGTATAATCAAGATCTGAGCCCGAAAGTTCTTCAGTTGGATGTGATCCTTCACAGTCTTCCAAACTATGATGAGATACTGAATGATGTGAGTGGGCACTTCTCTCTCACTAGGGAATTTCGAAATCTCTCTTTGTTTTCTCTCTTATTTTCGTGTGATACACTTTGCAGAGCAAAGTTTCTCAAGCAACACATGCATACAAAGAGAAGAGAGGGGCTGCTATATATAGGAAAAGAGAAGACCACAACTTTCCAAATAAACAGTTTCCTCTTTTACTGTGTAATAGAATAACTGCTATATTTAGTCTGATTCACCACTTTCCTATTTAGGCTAGGCTTTGATTAGCAATTAAATGACAAATTAAATTGAAAAATAATAATTGGGAAAAGGCAATGATGTGGCCGGCCATGGTGTGAATGGGCCTCACATTGATTTTGCAGTTTCCTCAATTTTATTTCTATTTCTCCAAAAATGCCATTTTTCCAATTCTAATCATTTAAATGCCAAAACCAATTATTTAATAACTAAAATAGATTATTAAATAATATTGCCATTTAAAATTAATTATTAATTCAGACATGCAAAGTCTCATAATTAATAATTAAACCTAGAAACCCTCTTATTTGCGATTTCATCCCTAAACTGTGAGAATTCACAAATTAGACATAGTCTAACTTTTAGAATTATAATTGATTAATCATAAATCAATTATAGAGTCCTACAAACAGTATAATCTCAACTAGAATGGGGACCATGGATCTATATTCTGAGCTTCCAATAAGTTGAACCGATTTACAAAGTAAATCCCTAACTTATTAATTCCTCGTTGAATCCACTCTTAGAACTTGGAATTGCACTCTCAGACTTATATAGAGCATATCATATGTTTCACGATATCAATATGCTATCTCATTTAACCATTGTTATAATCTTAATGTGATTTAGAGATCCTCTATATAGATGATTTACATGGAGACGGGACTAATTTACCGTTTACACCCCTCAATGTACTTTGCCCATTTGAACACTTAGTTACCTGTAAATGATGTTTTAGTGATCTAATATATAGTCACTGAAACAAGAGCTCATCCATTTACTTCTATTTAACTAAGCTCAAAAGGAATCATCACTTTACTTCTATACACCAGTAGAAGCTATAGATTTCCATATTTATGTTTAGCACTCCCTATTCAGTTATGCTATCATGTTCCCAAAATATATGTATTATCCTGACTCAAAACAGGCTTTAACTAATAAATCAAAGAACAAGAATAGCACTCCTGAGATTGAGCCTAAGCATATCAGGATTTAGATTCTCTTAATCTAAGATCAACTTCTGACATTGACTTGGAAAGATACAACGGTAAGTTTACAATATCTTTAACAAAGTTCAATATCGGTCCAGTCCAATGCATACTCCATGCATTCAAAACCAGTATACTTTACCAATATTCTGGAAAGAACATAACACTTACTCCAAGTGTAAGTATACTTCATCGCTGATTATCACATCAGTGTAAATCCAAAACACTGATGAACAGGGACCAAATCTTTTGAATCATATAATCAAAATCACATTCCACTGTATTGACGATACTGTAATTGTGAATAACTATATGTTCTGGATTTAACTAATTTTGTGCATATATCAAATATATGTATTAAACCATAAACATGTAACATACATGTAAACATACTTCACTTCTAAATTGATAACTAATCAGATTGTAATGAGTTTTATTTAGGGCATAAAACCTAACAAACTCCCACTTGCACTAACATAAAACAAGTTGTGCATTACAATCAATCTTTTGTCTTGATCCTCTGATCAAGTGTAGTATCTTTGAATCCACCCATATATCTGGAATCAGGTTCATGAGACCCAAGCAGCAATGTTGGACCCGTGGAAGAATTAGAAGAGATTGAGGTCAATCCAGATATCCCGGCCAGAAAGCTGAAAAATCGGAAAGAGTTTGTTGCTCGAAGTAAAATCGGAATTTATAAAATTTCTAAGAGCAAACCTAGACGTTTTCGCCTGGTCACATGCGGATATGGTCGGAATCGATCCTTCTATTATTTCGCACGTCCTGAATATCGATCCTAATATACGGCCAATTCAGCAAAAACGAAGATTGCTGGATAAAGAACGAGCAGTAGCCCTGAAAGACGAAGTTGAAAAGTTGTGCAACAACAATTTCATTATTGAAGCTTTCTACCCGGCTTGGGTCGCAAATCCCGTACTCGTGCCTAAGCCAAACAAGAAATGGCGAGTCTGTATTGATTTCACAGACCTCAACAAAGCGTGCCCTAAAGACTGTTTCCCACTTCCAAGAATCGATTAGCTCGTCGATGCAACAGCCGGGCACAAAATATTAAGCTTCATGGATGCTTATCCGGGCTACAATCAAATCAAGATGCATCCACCAGACCAAGAACATACAAGTTTCTGGACAGATATGGGTCTCTACTGCTACAAAGTCATGTCATTCGGTCTTAAAAATGCTGGAGCTACATATCAAAGACTGGTCAACAAAATGTTTAAAGATCAGATCGGCAGAAACATGCAAGTGTACGTGGACGATATGCTCATCAAATTCAGAAAGGCTGGGGAGCACATAGACGACCTGGACGAATGTTTCAAAGTCCTCAGAAAATACAACATGAAACTGAATCCCCTAAAATGCTCCTTCGGAGTCAGCTCGGGAAAGTTTCTAGGCTTCATCGTCAACGCTCGAGGAATTGAAGCCAATCCGGAAAAAATCCAAGCCCTCCTGGATATGAACTCGCCAACAAAAACCAAAGAGGTACAAAGCCTAACTTGTCGAATCGCCGCACTCAGCAGATTCGTGTCAAAATCAACGGATAAATGTGTCCCATTCTTCAACATCCTGCGAGGAAACAAAAAGTTTGAGTGGACAGAAGAATGTGAAAGAGCTTTTCAAGATCTAAAGGCACAGCTCGCAAAACCTCCCGTCCTCTCTAAACCTCTGGACGGTGAGGAATTGGGGATATACTTGGTAGTAACGGAGCATGCCATAAGCGCCGTACTAATCAGAGAAGAAGATGGCGTGCATCATCTAGTCTATTACATCAGTAAAAGACTCATCGAGGCCGAAGGCCGATATGCGTTGATAGAAAAGCTCGCCTACTGCCTCATCTTAGCAACAAGAAAGCTAAGACCTTATTTTCAAGCTCATCCTGTTCGGGTATACACCGACCAACCGCTACGGCAAATACTGCAAAAGCCAGATGCCTCTGGGCGATTACTCAAGTGGGCGGTGGAATTGGGGCAGTACGAAATCAATTTCCAACCCCGAACAGCTATCAAAGGCCAAGCTTTGGCCGACTTTGTGGTGGAATGCACAGGAAAAACTGAAAGCATCCCAGAAGGCGATCCCGAGCCAACACCACAGCCGACCAGAACTGAAAGCAAGCCAACCTGGAAGCTTCACGTGGATGGATCGGCCACAGATCAGCTATCCGGCGCAGGAATTGCCCTTGTCACACCTGGGGGGCAACACCTGCATGCAGCGGTCAAATTTGGATTCAAAGCCTCCAACAATGAGGCCCAATACGAAGCCCTAATCGCCGGACTCAAACTAGCGAAGGAAATGAAAGCTGAGCACATCGAGATCTCCAGTGACTCACAACTAGTGCTTAATCATGTATCTGGTGAATACGAGGCTCGGGGAGAAAAAATGATATCATATCTGAGCAAAATACATGATCTGCTTGCACAGTTCAAAAGCTACAGCCTCAAGCAGATTCCAAGAGAGGAATATACAACTGTAGATGCGCTAGCCAATTTGGCGAGTAGAAATATAAGTGACAAGGCGAACCTGGTCCCGATCTAGTTTCTTGAAGAGCCTAGCATCACAGGCACTGAAGAAATCGAAATGATCGATACATCTCCGAATTGGATGACACCAATAGTAGCCTATCTCAACTCTGGGAAACTCCCAGATAATTGAAATGAAGCTCGGAAAATGAGAAGAAAGGCAGCACGGTACATCGTCGTAGACGGGATTATGTACAGAAGAGGATTCTCAATGCCATTACTCAGTTGCGTCACACCAAATGAAGCTGCACGGCTTCTATATGAAGTTCACGACGGATTCTGCTGAAATCATGCAGCTAGATAGAGCTTATCAAAGAAAATTCTAAGGCAAGGCTACTTCTGGCCAACAATGATTGAAGATTCGAAAGCCTACATAAAGAAGTGCGACGAATGCCAGAGATTTTCAAAGATACCAAGAGCTCCGCCCAACGAGCTGACGCATATGCAAAGTCCGTGGCCCTTTGCCATCTGGGGAATTGACCTAATCGGGCAATTACCTAAAGGTAAAGGCGGAGTGCAGTACACAGTGGTAGGAGTCGACTACTTTACAAAGTGGACTGAAGCCGAACCACTTGCAACTATCACATCAAAGAAGGTTCAAGACTTTATAGTGAAGAACATCATATGCCGGTTCGGACTACCTTACAAAATAGTCTCGGACAACGGCAAGCAGTTCAACAGTCAATCTTTTACTGATTTCTGTGCGAACCATGGCATCATCAAAAGCTTCTCCGCAGTGGCACATCCACAAGCAAATGGTCAAGTTGAAGCAGTAAACAAGACCCTGAAGGACACACTAAAGAAGAAGCTCAAAGATGCCAAAGGAAATTGGCCGGAAGAACTCCCCGAAGTTCTATGGTCATACCGTACAACGGAAAAAATAGCAACCGGTCAGACACCGTTCTCAATGCCGTACGGTTATGAAGCTATGCTACCCGTCGAACTCGAACCACCATCCCATAGAAGGTTGACATACGATCAAGGTACCAATCACATACTCCTTGCAGAATCACTTGATGAAATCGAAGAAAAACGAGCAACTGTAAACTTAAAGTTGGTAGCTCATCAACAAAAAGTAGCTCGGTATGTCAACAAACAAGTGAAAGCTCGAAAATTCTTTGTGGGAGATATGGTCCAAAGAAGGGTATTCCTAAACACCAAAGACAGCACGTCAGGCGTACTGGGACCTAACTGGGAAGGACCTTATCAGGTGGTCGAAGTTCTCGACTCCAGAGTATACAAACTCGGTAAGTATGACGAAAAAATACAACTCATTTTAGTACCACGATACTGGAATGGAGAACATTTAAGGAAATACTACCAATGAGTACTCAGGTCGGGTAGACCACTTCAAAGTATTCAGGTCAAATAGACCATTTCAAAGTACTCAGGTCGGGTAGACCACATTAAAGTACTATTGAAAATTCGCTATAAGTGAATGGCCTCTTGGGCGGACTCCGCACAAAGGTTTCAGAAACAAAAGTACTCAGGTCGGATAGACCACTTTAAAGTACAGTTTCTTATTTGTTTTATGTCATGTTAAGCTAAAAAGATCCATTAGATCACTAGCTCTGATGTAAGTTGCTACGGTAACAAATACATTTTCGATCAATAAAAGAATAAAGATAGTATTTCCAATTCTATTGAGTCAAAAAAATCAGCATGATTATAATTTACCTAGAGTGCGTACAAAAGTTTCAGTCGAACCCAAAACACCGAAAAAAAAAAGAAATATATTTGCAAAGACAAGTGACCAAGAGTCATACGTCTGCTCGGTCACTTAGGGGGCACCTATACCTGTACAAAGCATCTGGTAAACATAAAACAAAAATAATTGCACTGCAATTATAAACAGAGAATGAAATTTATTAAGGATAACAAGAGCATAATGTACTGGGATTAAAAGCTGCCCGGTCAGCCCGTTGTCCAAAAAATGAAAATTAATTTCAAGTTTAAAGATCGCTTGGCCGGTCATGATGTCTTAAAGGCCTCACGACCATATATAATATATATATATATAAACAGGAGAGATAAAAAGATCAATGTTCAAACAGCTGGAGTCCCAGGCTCTGGATTTGGTTCTTCTGAGCCGACTGGAGCAGGAGGATCTGTTGTTTGAGCGGGAGAAGCATCAACAGCCTGGTCAGAAGCTTGGCCGAAAGTTGAAGCAGCCACCTCTTTCCCACCATAGGCAACTTGGGCCGCGAAGTAATCGAGGTACATTTCCTTGGCGTCGCCTAAGTAGTCGAAGTTGGCCTGGGGATTTGCCTTCCAAAAATCAAAGAAGAGCTCGAGGTCGGCAGTCTCCAAAGCATCAACCTTCTCCCTCAAGCGGTTCGCCTCGACCGTCTGAGCGTCCTTTTCATCCTTCAGCCGAAGGAGGACCTGCCGCAGAGAAGTCCTCTCATCTTGAAGACGATCAACATCAGCAGATAAGGACTCGATGGTTTCCTCAAAACGATCAGCAGCCTCGATGTCCTTTGTCAGCACGGTGACCTTCTTCTCAGCGGCAAAAAGCTTCTTGTTGGCCTCACCCAACTCATGGCGAACAGCTGCAGTCTCCGCCCTAGCTTCCTCAGCTTCCTTCTTGGCCAAGTCCGACTCCGCCCTCAAGGTGTCGGACAGAGCCGTACTCTTGGAAGCAGCAGATTTAGCCCGGGAGTAAGCATAACCCAGCTTCAAACCGGCCTGCACAAAGGAAAAGGTCACCATATAAAGCTAAGTATGAAAAGCTAATAGGGAAGTGTCGAAAAGAAAAGACTAACCCTGGTAAGCTCCTTCAAGACTCCGCCCACCAACACATCTAGAGATGAGTGGTCCGCACCAGCCAGCTGATCGCCTACCTCAAGAACCAGCCGGTTCATATGGTGAACCAGCACCTCCTTGCCCTTCTTGACCTCAGGCAACACGGGCATGGGTGGAGTTGGTGCTTGCTCCCGCTCAGGAATCCTCCTGACCAGCTCGGACCCAGATGTTGGTGGCCCAGAAGCACTAGAGCCTTCGCTCATCCTCTTCCTTAAGGCGTCCATCATCTGCCGAGACATGTCTTCACAGAGCAAAAACAGCATGGTTAGCAAAAACCAACAAAAAATACAAAGTATGGAAGCCAAGAAGCTGAAAAAGAAGTAAAGCGCAGAGTGACTACCCGCCCAGGAAGTCAAAAGTCCATCATCACCTGACATCGACTTTATCTCAGCCGTAACGGCCTTCTCTTTTCCAGAATAAGGATGGGATGGCCGAACAGGTGAAATGGGCTCCCTTATGCGATTGCCGTGTTCCACGGGCCTGGGCGTGGCCGGGAGTTTCTTCTTCCTCCTTAAAGGAGCCAACTGCTCAGCCTCAGCCTCGGCTTCATCTTCAGGATTCATAGACTCCTGAGCGTACTGCTTTGCCCGAGCACCTCCCTTCAACTTAGCCTCTCGCTTAAGTTGAATCAGCTCATCCTCCAAATGAGCTCGTTCAGGCCGAGCAGCAGCAGACTTCCTCTTCTTCCCCATCACGGATTTAGAAGAAAAGTCATCAGGGTAGAGCCCGTACTGCACCCGATTTGCATCGGAGGTCAACTGGATTATATCCCTGTCTTCCGCCGGCAACCGGGCAAGCTTCTGAGCCCTATCCCTAAGGGTAAGAGTGAGGGGAGGACGGTGATATGTCAGAATCTGCTGAAACCGAGTCCGGGTGATGTTCGGATCCTTCACCATGAAGTACTCATCAGCAAAACGCCCTATTTTGCTGATGGCCTTGTTGCTCGTCCCGCTCAACCACTTAAAGCCTGGATGAGAGAAGTAAAAATACCCCGACCTGCCTTGCTTGGGGGTAGACTTCAGGTCGAAGAACCAAGCGACCTCGTGGGGAGAAGGAGCCCCCCAACCCTAAGAAGCGTAGAGGACGAAGAGGGCAGACAAATACTTAATGCCCTTGAGAGTGATCTGGGCCGGGCAGAGGCCGAAGAAGTCCGCCACATCCCAGAAGTACTTGTGCAAGGGCATCAACGCCCCTTGCTGGCCATGAGCCCCCGACCAGGCGCACATCCCCTCACTAGGGTTTGAAGTGCGATTGTTGTGGGCGGGAATGAAGAAGTCCAGCTCGCCCAGGTATCTGTCCTGGTCGAGAGTGCGGAGACGTGCCTCCGAAATCTTGGACGAAGGACTCACCCATCTGGCGCCTAGGGCACCCTGCCTCCTATGAGGAACCGCCTCAGCAAGCTCCTCGGTGACGTAGTCGACGCCTGCGACTAAGACGTCCCCGTCAGCATCAACTGGTTGTCGAGCCTCATTGTACTCCCCATAGTTTGGGGGTTCAATCTCCTCCTCTCCCTCAGCAGCGGGAGGGCTGCCCGGACGTGCTTCGTCCAGCTCCTCAACCTCCTGGACTTCAGCGTCCCCCTCACGGTCCTCTTCCATTGGGACTGCCAAGTCCTGTTTGGCGTCGGGCAGGGTGGCAAGCCGAGCCACCTGGGGATCAAAAGCGTCAGCCAGACGCGTAGTTTTCTTCGTACGAGCCATCATTCTATGGCTGGGTACGGAATCAGAAGAAGGATTGGCATGAAGACGACGGTGGACTTCGTGCAGAAGTTGAAGCAGTTCCTGGTCGATTTAATGCTCGGGCTCCCAAGACTCACCAGGGTTCATCTACAAAAGACAACACGCAAGATGAGTGTTGGACGTAGTATCAAGCAAATATGCCGACCAGGAGTACCCAACAGATTAAAGAACAGCCATGTTCGAAGAAAGGTCTAAACTCAAGATGTCAGAAAGTTTTTCTTGAGTTAGGGCAAAGGAGTTCATGAAACTTAAAGAAAGCAGAATGGAAAACAGACACAATGCAGTTCTAAAATAAGCCTTACGGCTGAAAGCTAACGCAAGGACATGGAAAAGAAGAGACGCAGAAGTTTCAAACCCTAGGGTTTCCTACAGTGTTCTTTCTACAGCAAAGATACATTCAAAAGCACAAGCATGCAAAGGAAAAACATAAAGTGATTCAGAAACTTACTCAAAGATTCAAGTGTCCGGATTCAAGCAAGCCTGAAATCGTCTGTAAGCTCTTCAGCAACCTTGAAGCCTGAAAACTCTCTCTTTTTGCTCTGAAGTTTGCTTTGTTGGGTTTTATGCCCTAAATAAAACTCATTTCAATATAATCAGATTTACTTATTAATATAGATCAGAAATAACATTTAATGTTGCATGGTTCAGATGATTTATTTCATGATTATATGTATATAATGTATAAATTCATCTGAAACCCTTTTCACATACTTGATCCTGTTTATTGTGTCGTCAACACATTGGAAAGTAAACATGACTATGTGAAAAAAGTTTCCTACATTTATCAGACATAGGCTTTTACTGATATGATAATCTACAACAGAGTTTACTTGCATTTGGAGAAGTGCTATGTTCTTTCCAGAGCATTGGTTAAAGTAAAGCTCAGGTTGGATGCATGGAGTATGCATCGGAAGGGACCGATATTGAACTTTGACTTAGATTTATTAAACTTACCGTAATATCTATTCAAGTCAATATCGCCTAGTTGATCCTAGATCAAATGTTCTTAATCCTGTTATGATTAGGCTCAATCTTGAAAGGCTATTCGTGTTCTTTGATTTGTTAGTTAAGCCTACTTTTAGGTCAGGGTGATACGTACATTTTGGGAACACGGTAGTGCAATTGAGTGGGAGCGCTAGCATAAACATGGAATCTATAGCTTCTATCTGGCGAATAGTAAGCAAAGGATGATCTCCTTCGAGCTCAACCAAACGAACATAAATGGTGGAGTACTCATTTCACATAAGCTGAAATATCATTTATACGAGGTCAAGTGTTTTAAGGATAAAATACATAGTAGGGTGTAACGGTAATCTAATCCCTTTACAGTGTAGATCATTCATATAGATGATCATTGATCAAATTAGGATTATAAAAATGGATAACTAATGATGCGTCTATATGGTGGAACATATAGAGCATTCAATATACTGAGAGTGCAATTCTAAGTTCTATGCGTGGATTCAACGAAGAATTAATAAGTTAGTGAATTTTAGTAATAAATTCTTGATCTACTTATTGGAAGCTCGGTTATATAGACCCATGGTCCCCGCACTAGTTGAGATAATATTGCTTGTAAGACTCATGTAATTGGTTTTGATTAATCAATTATAATTCTCAAATTAGACTATGTCTATTTGTGAATTTTTCACTAAGTAAAGGCAAAATTGTAAAGAAATAGTTTTAGGGGCATATTTGTTAATTATGGTACTTTGTATGGTTCAATTAATAAATATGATAAATGACAATATTACTTAATAATTATTTATAGTTATTAAATAGTTAGAATTGGCATTTAAATGGTTGAATTAGAAAACTGGCGTTTTTGAGAAAATCAGATGCAGAAAAGGTAAAACTGCGAAATTGCAAAAAGTGAGGCCCAAATCCACTTGTATAGGGCCAGCCACTTTTGTAGGAAATTTAAACTGATATTTTCATTATTTTAATGCCAAATAATTCAAACCTAACCCTAATGGAATGCTATAAATAGATAGTGAAGGCTTCAGGAAATTAACACTTAAATTTTCTACTTTTTCATTCAGAAAAAACTGAGCCTTCTCTCTCCCTATCTTTGGCCGAACCCACTCTCTCTTTCTTCCTCATTGAGATTTTGAAATTCTTAGTGTAAGAGTAGTGCCCACACACAGCAAGTGATACCTCAATCATAGTGAGGAAGATCGTGAAGAAAGACTTTCAGCAAGAAGGAGCTTCACCATCAAAGATTCAGAGAAAGAGATCCAGGTTCAGATATTGATAATCCTCTGCTACAGAAAGGAATCAAGGGCTAGATATCTGAACAGAAGGAGTCATTTAATTCTGCTGCACCCAATGTAAGGTTTCTTAAACTTTATATGTGTTTATTTCATCGTTTTAGAAAGTTCATATTTAGGGTGTTAATCAACATACTTGTGAGTAGATCTAAGATCCTGTAAAATAATTTCCAACATGCTTAACAACGAAGGGTGATGAAATGAGGAAATGTGCCAGTACTCCAAGTAAAGGAACCTTAGACGCCTCGACTTCCAGCCTTGAAAGCAAATATGGGAAATCAAAATAATCGAGTGCAACCGTCAGCCGTGGAGAGAGAAATTTGGATTTTCAAAATATTAATTGTCAGAGCATTAATTAACCGAAAACCGAAGGGATGCCCAATCAGCTTCACATCGAGTCTCGAACGGTCATGCTCGACACGTGTCCCCTTCCAAGGCAGAGCCAGCTCGGAATAAGTCTATACGCAAACTCAGAGGTCACGCACAGACTTGGGGGGCAAATGTTATCCCAAAATTGGCACTCTGACGTGGCATCACAAGAATGGTGACATGTGGCATCAACCTAGAGCACCTGGTCGGATCAACATGCCCAGCAGGATGCCTCGCTGGCATGTCCATAATGGAATACTCAACGAGCCGTGCCGAATGACGCAACACTTAGCAAATTCAGCCAAGCACTTCGTGAGTCCCCAGCTCAATCCCTATAACTCAAGGATCAACTTGCGTGGATATGGCATACACACGATTCCACTATCGGTGTATACGGCCTAAATCCCACGATCCTAGCATTCAGCAATGATGCCACGATCTTTGTGTTTATGCGCTTTGTAACGAGAGAGGAAACTCCTCCTCCTCAAGTTTCCTGCCCTATAAATAGTGAGGAATGTTCACTGGGCAGGGGGACGAAAAAAGAGAGATCATATGCCGAAACGCTATAAGCTAAGGCTATCTAAGAATTATATATTCAGAGATATTATTGTAAGAGCTATAAGAAAAGGAATCTTCTTCCTTATTCTTAAGTCAATACAACTAACGAGGATTAGGCTATTACCGAACTGCTCGGGGCTGAACCTCTATAAAATTTCTGTGTCTCCTTATTATTATTATTTGCTTTATTACATATTCTTATTACGACATATCGTTTATCGCTTATTAAAAGACTCATTGTCGCTGGCTAAAAGCGAAGTCAACAGTTATAATCCCAATAATCAATGATCATGTATAGATGATCTACATTACATAGGGATAAAATTATCGTTACACCCTTTCAATGTATTTTATCCTTAAAACACTTGGCCACCTATAAATGATATTATAGTGTACTGATATAGTCATTAAAATGAGCGCTCTATCATTTATCTCTATTTAGTAAGCTCAAAGGAAATCATCGTTTTACTTCTAAATACCTATAGAAGCTATAAATTTCATATTTATGATTAGCGCTCCCACTCAATTGTACTACCTTGTTCCCAAAATGTACATATCACCCTGACCAAAAAGTAGGCTTAACTAACAAATCAAAGAACATGAATAACACTCTCGAGATCGAACCTAACCATGTCAGGATTAAGATCATTTGATCTAGGATCAACTAGGTGATATTGAATTGAATAGATATTACGGTAAATTTATCATATCTAATCAAAGTTCAATATCGGTCCCTTCCAATGTATACTCCATACATCCGATACTGGTATACTTTGCCAATGCCCTGGAAAGGACATAACACTTATCCAAGGTGTAAGAATACCTATCGCTGAATATCATGCTAGTCTAAATCCAGTGAACTAACAAATCAGGGAATTAAACTTTTGAACATATAATCATTATTATATTCCACTGTGCTGACAACACTATAATCACGAACAAATACATATGTTCTGGACCTAATAGAATTTATACATTAAATATAATCATGAAATAAATCATGTGAACCATGCAACATAAAAAGTGATTTCTAATCTTTATTAACTAGTAAATCTGATTATATTGAAATGAGTTTTATTTAGGGCACAAAACATAACAAATATAGTATTAGCCAGACTAATAATTCTTTTAGAAAAAATAATTTTGTAAAACAAAAATTAATTAAATAACTTCACATTATTCAAAAAAAAATATTATATACATATTAAATGAAAGAAAATAAATTTTTTCATCTTCTTCTAGCCATATTATCTTTACAGATTAACAATAAAAAAAATTTTGTAAGGAGATTAACAATAAACTTTGATTCTCGATTCAAATGCTATTTTTCAATTCTATTTTCATACATTCAAAATTCTCATTCCATAAACTTTCTACTAATATTTTTATATCAATGAAACGAAAATGCAAACTTTAATTCCCGTATGAAAAATCAAAATTTTAATTCCAATAATTAATAAAAATAACATCAAATTTCAAGTTTTCAAAATCTATAAAAATAAATAAAAACAAATCTCATAAACACAAACTCAAACATTAGAACTCCAGTAAAACACTAAAACTCAAACATTAAAAACACATAATAAAATTCGAACCCAGAACTTAACACACACATCAGAATAAAAATTAAACCATAAATGAGGATTTATGTTACTATTTTTTAATATTTTATTAAAGCATAAATTTATAAATTAATATTTTACTATTATTTTAATGAATTTTCTATAAAAATATCTATCTCAAATTAATTGTTTTTAAAAAAACACATAATAATAAATATAAATTAAATTAAATAATTATTCAATTATTTATATGTATATATATATGTATTTATAATTATATATATCTGTGAAGGTTTTTTTTTACTTTGCGGAATATAAGAAAAAAAAATTTATAGAAAAAATTTATTATGAATTGAACAAAAAAAATGTAGGTGTGAAATTATGTAAAAGAAGAAACAGGTGTGAGATTATGAATCAAATTTTTTATAATACATTATTTTTATATTCCAATCATATAAAAATTATGTCATTATTGTAGTTCCTATTTATATCCTCAAATTTCTAAACTAAACACTCAATTTATCGTTCTGTTAGTTAATCAATAAAGTGCCACATATAAATATAGTATTGGTCAAACTAATAATTCTTTTAGAAAAAATAGTTTTAAAAAACAAAAATAAATTAAAATAAATTCATATTATAAACAAAAACATTATAAACATATTAAATGAAATAAATTCTATCTTCTTCCAGCCATATTATCTTTACAAATTAACAATAAAATTTTATTTTTGTAAGGAGATTAACAATAAACTTTGATTGTTGATTCAAATGCTATTTTTCAATTCTATTTTCATATATTCAAAATTCTCATTCCATGAACTTTCTACTAATATTTTTATATCAATGAAACGAAAATGCAAACTTTAATTCCCGTATGAAAAATTAAACTTTTAATTCCAATAATTAATAGAAACAACATCAAATTTCAAGTTTTCAAAATCTATAAAAATAAATAAATTAAAACAGATCTCATAAACAAACTCAAACATTAGAACTCCAGTAAAACACTAAAACTCAAACATTAAAAACACACACAATAAAATTCGAACCCAGAACTTAACAGCACACACATCAAAATAAAAATTAAACCATAAATGAAGATTTATGTTACTATTTTTTAATATTTTATTAAAGCATAAATTTACAAATTAATATTTTACTATTATTTTAATAAATTTTCTATAAAAATATTTATCTCAAATTAATTATTTTTAAAAAAACATACAATAATAAATATAAATTAAATTAATAATATTAAATTAAATAATTATTCAATTATTTATATATATGTATTTATAACTATATATATCTGTGAAGGTTTTTTTTACTTTGCGGAATATAAAAAAAGTATTTTTTTATAGAAAAAATTTATTATGAATTAAACAAAAAAAAGTAGGTGCGAAATTATGTAAAAGAAGAAATATGTGTGACATTATGAATCAAATTTTTCATAATGCATTATTTTTATATTTCAATCATATAAAGATTATGTCATCATTGTAGTTCCTATTGATATCCTCAAATTTCTAAACTTAACACTCAATTTATTGTTCTGTTAGTTGATCAATAAAGTGCCACATATAAATATAGTATTGGTCAAACTAATAATTCTTTTAGAAAAAATAATTTTAAAAAACAAAAATAAATTAAAATAAATTCATATTATTAAAAAAAACATTATATACATATTAAATGAAATAAAAATTAATTTTTCCATCTTCTTCCAACTATATTATATCTTTACAAATTAACAATAAACTTTTATTTTTGAAAGGAGATTAACAATAAACTTTGATTCTCGATTCAAATGCTATTTTTCAATTCTATTTTTATATATTCAAAATTCTCATTCCATAAACTTTCTACTAATATTTTTCAATCAATGAAACAAAAAGACAAACTTTCATTCCCGTATGAAAAATCGAAATTTTAATTCCAATAATTAATAAAAACAACATCAAATTTCAAGTTCTCAAAATCTATAAAAATAAATAAATAAATAAATAAAAACAGATCTCATAAATACAAACTCAAACATTAGAACTCTAGTAAAATACTAAAACTCAAACATTAAAAACACACACAATAAAATTCGAACTCAGAACTTAACACACATATCAGAATAAAAATTAAACCATAAATGTAGATTTATGTTACTATTTTTCGAATTTAAGTATTTATTAGCAACAAATTTAATATTTTAAGTGTTTATGTTATAAATTTTTTAATAGTAAATTTAAAATTTTAATATAATTTTATTAAATAATTATTATTAATTAAAATATATAATTTATTTTTTATATATAATTTAAAATATTTTAGATAACCGCCGCAAAGCGCAAGATATTTACTTTTAATATTATTAATAATAGTTATTAATTAAAAAATCAATGTAAATAATACTAATATAATATATATATATATATAAGTATATGTGCTCAGAAAAAATGTTCCAAAGGTGTGACACAACCTTAATTGAGGTATCCCATTTTTGTAATGGTATTTATTGTTAGGGAAATTTCATTATTTGCCCTTAATAATATAACCCATATCAAAATTTATACCCTTTTATAATTTGTTCAAATTGATTCCACTAATTTTAAAAGATTCCTAAAATACCCCTAAATTAAACTTTCCCTCTCTCTCGTTCCCTCTCTCTCTCAGACGTTCCCTCTCTCTCTCTGTCCTCCTCTCTTCACGCGTCCCCTGGCGAACTAGTCGACCCTCCCTCTTCACCGAGCTTCGCCACGACCAATCTCCAGCCGACCTCATCCCTCACGAACCCACGAACCCACGAACCGGCCTCACCCCACGAACCCACGAACCCATGAAACCAAAGGCGACCGACGACGACGAAGAGGACGAAGAGAACCACGTTGATCCACGACGACCCACGGCGACCCACGACCACGACCACGAACCACTGATCCAATCCAATCCAACCGTAAGTTTTTTTCTTTTTAAAATTTATAAATTTCATAGATTTGGATACGAATTTGTGTATGTTCTTCAGATAACATTGTTTTAGATTGTGTATGCGAATTTAGATGTTGTTTTAGATTGTTCTGCATGTTCATCAGTATTGTCTGTTTGTTAAAACTAAGTTATCGATAAGATATCGATAGGTTATCGATATAATGTCGACCAAAATTGAATGCAGTATAACTTGTTGAATTGTCTGTGATGGTAATGTATATCGATAGGTTGTCGTAGGTATGTCGATAGGATGTCGACATGACTAGAAAAAAATGTTAGAGCCATAATGTCGATGATGTGTCGACAGTATGTCGACATGTTATCGACAGTAGGATGTGAATTTTTAAATGTTTGTTAATATCGATCCTATCGATAGTATGTCGACATACTGTCGACACATCATCGACATTATGGCTCAAACATTTTTTTCTAGTCATGTCGACATCCTATCGGCATACCTACGACAACCTATCGATATACATTACCATCACAGACAATTCAACAAGTTATACTGCATTCAATTTTGGTCGACATTATATCGATAACCTATCGATATCTTATCGATAACTTAGTTTGAACAAATAGACAATACTGATGAACATGCAGAACAATCTAAAACAACATCTAAATTCGCATACACAATCTAAAACAATGTTATCTGAAGAACATACACAAATTCGTATCCAAATCTATGAAATTTATAAATTTTAAAAAGAAAAAAACTTACGGTTGGATTGGATTGGATCAGTGGTTCGTGGTTCGTGGTCGTGGTCGAGGGTTGTCGTGGGTCGTCGTGGATCAACGTGGTTCTCTTCGTCCTCTTTGTCGTCGTCAGTCGCCTTTGGTTTCGTAGGTTCGTGGGTTCGTGGGCTCGTGGGGTGAGGCCGGTTTGTGGGGTGAGGCCGGTTCGTGGGTTCGTGAGGGGTGAGGTCGACTGGAGATTGGTGGTGGCGAAGGTTGGTGAAGAGGGATGGGTCGACTGGTTCGCCAGGGGTCGCGTGAAGAGAGGAGGACACAGAGAGAGAGAGGGAACGAGAGAGAGGAAAAGTTTAATTTAGGGGTATTTTAGGAATCTTCTAAAATTAGTGGAATCAATTTGAACAAATTATAAAAGGGTATAAATTTTGATATGGGTTATATTATTAAGGGCAAATACAAACTCAAACATTAGAACTCTAGTAAAATACTAAAACTCAAACATTAAAAACACACACAATAAAATTCGAACTCAGAACTTAACACACATATCAGAATAAAAATTAAACCATAAATGTAGATTTATGTTACTATTTTTCGAATTTAAGTATTTATTAGCAACAAATTTAATATTTTAAGTGTTTATGTTATAAATTTTTTAATAGTAAATTTAAAATTTTAATATAATTTTATTAAATAATAATTATTAATTAAAATATATAATTTATTTTTTATATATAATTTAAAATATTTTAGATAACCGCCGCAAAGCGCAAGATATTTACTTTTAATATTATTAATAATAGTTATTAATTAAAAAATCAATGTAAATAATACTAATATAATATATATATATAAGTATATGTGCTCAGAAAAAATGTTCCAAAGGTGTGACACAACCTTAATTGAGGTATCCCATTTTTGTAATGGTATTTATTGTTAGGGAAATTTCATTATTTGCCCTTAATAATATAACCCATATCAAAATTTATACCCTTTTATAATTTGTTCAAATTGATTCCACTAATTTTAAAAGATTCCTAAAATACCCCTAAATTAAACTTTCCCTCTCTCTCGTTCCCTCTCTCTCTCAGACGTTCCCTCTCTCTCTCTGTCCTCCTCTCTTCACGCGTCCCCTGGCGAACTAGTCGACCCTCCCTCTTCACCGAGCTTCGCCACGACCAATCTCCAGCCGACCTCATCCCTCACGAACCCACGAACCCACGAACCGGCCTCACCCCACGAACCCACGAACCCATGAAACCAAAGGCGACCGACGACGACGAAGAGGACGAAGAGAACCACGTTGATCCACGACGACCCACGGCGACCCACGACCACGACCACGAACCACTGATCCAATCCAATCCAACCGTAAGTTTTTTTCTTTTTAAAATTTATAAATTTCATAGATTTGGATACGAATTTGTGTATGTTCTTCAGATAACATTGTTTTAGATTGTGTATGCGAATTTAGATGTTGTTTTAGATTGTTCTGCATGTTCATCAGTGTTGTCTGTTTGTTCAAACTAAGTTATCGATAAGATATTGATAGGTTATCGATATAATGTCGACCAAAATTGAATGCAGTATCACCTTTAGAATTGTTTGTGATGGTAATGTATATCGATAAGTTTTCGTAGGTATGTCGATAGGATGTCAACATGATTAGAATAAAAATGTTTGAAATATAATTTCGATGATTTGTCGACAGTATGTCGACATGTTGTCGACAGTAGGATGTGAATTTTTAAATGTTTGTTAATATCGATCCTATCGATAGTATGTCGACATACTGTCGACACATCATCGACATTATGGCTCAAACATTTTTTTCTAGTCATGTCGACATCCTATCGGCATACCTACGACAACCTATCGATATACATTACCATCACAGACAATTCAACAAGTTATACTGCATTCAATTTTGGTCGACATTATATCGATAACCTATCGATATCTTATCGATAACTTAGTTTGAACAAATAGACAATACTGATGAACATGCAGAACAATCTAAAACAACATCTAAATTCGCATACACAATCTAAAACAATGTTATCTGAAGAACATACACAAATTCGTATCCAAATCTATGAAATTTATAAATTTTAAAAAGAAAAAAACTTACGGTTGGATTGGATTGGATCAGTGGTTCGTGGTTCGTGGTCGTGGTCGTGGGTCGTCGTGGGTCGTCGTGGATCAACGTGGTTCTCTTCGTCCTCTTCGTCGTCGTCGGTCGCCTTTGGTTTCATGGGTTCGTGGGTTCGTGGGGTGAGGCCGGTTCGTGGGTTCGTGGGTTCGTGAGGGATGAGGTCGGCTGGAGATTGGTCGTGGCGAAGCTCGGTGAAGAGGGAGGGTCGACTAGTTCGCCAGGGGACGCGTGAAGAGAGGAGGACAGAGAGAGAGAGGGAACGTCTGAGAGAGAGAGGAAACGAGAGAGAGGGAAAGTTTAATTTAGGGGTATTTTAGGAATCTTTTAAAATTAGTGGAATCAATTTGAACAAATTATAAAAGGGTATAAATTTTGATATGGGTTATATTATTAAGGGCAAATACAAACTCAAACATTAGAACTCTAGTAAAATACTAAAACTCAAACATTAAAAACACACACAATAAAATTCGAACTCAGAACTTAACACACATATCAGAATAAAAATTAAACCATAAATGTAGATTTATGTTACTATTTTTCGAATTTAAGTATTTATTAGCAACAAATTTAATATTTTAAGTGTTTATGTTATAAATTTTTTAATAGTAAATTTAAAATTTTAATATAATTTTATTAAATAATTATTATTAATTAAAATATATAATTTATTTTTTATATATAATTTAAAATATTTTAGATAACCGCCGCAAAGCGCAAGATATTTACTTTTAATATTATTAATAATAGTTATTAATTAAAAAATTAATGTAAATAATACTAATATAATATATATATATATATAAGTATATGTGCTCAGAAAAAATGTTCCAAAGGTGTGACACAACCTTAATTGAGGTATCCCATTTTTGTAATGGTATTTATTGTTAGGGAAATTTCATTATTTGCCCTTAATAATATAACCCATATCAAAATTTATACCCTTTTATAATTTGTTCAAATTGATACCACTAATTTTAAAAGATTCCTAAAATACCCCTAAATTAAACTTTCCCTCTCTCGTTCCCTCTCTCTCTCAGACGTTCCCTCTCTCTCTCTGTCCTCCTCTCTTCACGCGTCCCCTGGCGAACTAGTCGACCCTCCCTCTTCACCGAGCTTCGCCACGACCAATCTCCAGCCGACCTCATCCCTCACGAACCCACGAACCCACGAACCGGCCTCACCCCACGAACCCACGAACCCATGAAACCAAAGGCGACCGACGACGACGAAGAGGACAAAGAGAACCACGTTGATCCACGACGACCCACGGCGACCCACGACCACGACCACGAACCACTGATCCAATCCAATCCAACCGTAAGTTTTTTTCTTTTTAAAATTTATAAATTTCATAGATTTGGATACGAATTTGTGTATGTTCTTCAGATAACATTGTTTTAGATTGTGTATGCGAATTTAGATGTTGTTTTAGATTGTTCTGCATGTTCATCAGTATTGTCTGTTTGTTCAAACTAAGTTATCGATAAGATATCGATAGGTTATCGATATAATGTCGACCAAAATTGAATGCAGTATAACTTGTTGAATTGTCTGTGATGGTAATGTATATCGATAGGTTGTCGTAGGTATGTCGATAGGATGTCGACATGACTAGAAAAAAATGTTTGAGCCATAATGTCGATGATGTGTCGACAGTATGTCGACATGTTATCGACAGTAGGATGTGAATTTTTAAATGTTTGTTAATATCGATCCTATCGATAGTATGTCGACATGTTGTCGACACTGTTTATTGCTTATTTTGAGTGATCACTTATTTGGAATATCGACCTCTTGTCGATAGTATATCGACACATTGTCGATAATTTGTTGTCAATGCTTTTGAGTGTCATATGTGTGTTAATATCGATAGGTTGTCGACAATATGTCGATAGGTTGTCGATAAAATCATGTTGTTGTTCTCTGTTTCATAATGTCGACATAATATCGACAGGATGTCGATATGTTGTCGACCATTTTTTAATTTTTGGCAGTAATATTGATTTGTTATTTGTTTTTTCAGATGGCTCCCAGACTCATAATTCCAGCATCCGAGCATTTTACTGGACGCGTTACTTACAGAGGCACCGGAAATTTTGCAAAAATAAAGTCTCGGTTTGAGGAGTACAACTTGAATAACACGGCGAAGGAAAGCCGTTTCGACAACTTTTGGAATGCCGTACCCCTGACATTCTCCTCGGTGTTATTTCACTAGCTGATGCTCCACAAAATGAAGGTTGATGCTCAGGAGGAGTTGAGGATGCGGTTTTACATTGGTCGGAAGGAGGTCAGATTCGGAGTGCTTGAGTTTGCACTCATTACAGGTCTGGACTTCTCCTCGGGGCCAACAGAAGAGGAGAAGGCTGCGCAGGTTGCTCGCTCAGGCTCAGACCGATTGATCAACAAATATTTCAATCGGTCTAGTAGTGTGAAGACAAAAGCACTCCAAGATAGGTTCACAAACTGTCAGAACCCAGAAGACTTGAACAAGCTCGGCTTGTGCTTGTTTGTGGAGTCAGTGCTTCTGGGGCACGAGGCTAAAGCGCTGATTACTCCTGACATACTTAGATATGTCGAAGACCTCGAGTTCTTCTTCCAGATTCCTTGGTGGAAGCACTCATTTGCCAGACTCATGCACTCGCTTCAAAATGATATGTTGAAACAGAAGGCCAACTACGAGAAGAAGCTGAGTTCGGATGTTCAGCATGAGTGCAAATACACATCATATGGCTTCGCACCTGCAGTACAATATTGGGCGTACGAGGCATTTTGGAGGTAGGGAAGAGGTTTGGCACGAATCACGGGATTCTGTTTCCCAGGATGCTTAGCTGGACGAGCAAGGGTGATATTGGGAAGAAAGAAGTCAGTGCATTATTTTCTAGACGGGTATGAATTTCACTGATGTTCAGAGTAATTATTTAACATAAATGCTTGTAATAAATGCTAAATGGTTTTATTCTGATATTTTTTGAACCATAAACAGAATCTTGAAGTGGTGAAGGGGCTACTTCCACGGACAGAGGAGGAGGCATTTGTCAGGACCATATCTTACGATGGTGTGGAAAACCTGGTTGATGATGGTGTGGATGACACAGAGGCTGAGGCAGATACTCAGGTACTAGACAGTCAGGTACCAGACACTTAGGCACCAGACACACAGGTACCAATTATGATTGTTTTTATGATTGTATAACTTGATTTTTTATTGTTTTTGTTCTGTGATATTTGTTACATTGTGGAATTATCGTATGCTTACCGTATTTTTTTGGTATATATTTTTTCTAGCCACTGGTTCAGACCCTCAGCCCAGTGCACCATCTTCATCAGGCGTTCGTGGTGCCGAGTACAGTGATTTAGTGGAGAGGTTGGATAGGATCGAGGCTGACACTCAGGGTATGTACGCTGCTCATGCCGAGCTGAAGAAGGCATACGAGACCAGCCATGTAGAGCTGAAGGGTGGTCAGAACGTAATTATGGAGCAGCTCAGAAACATATTGGCCATGTTGAATCGTCCGCCAACGACAGCTTCAGCACCGGAGGCCCCAGCAGATCCATCTACCCTACTACCACCTGCATCACCCCCACTAGAAGAGGAAGAGGTCTTCCCTGACGGGTACGATCCTTATGAGGGAGCTCCAGCGACTCCCATCGATACAGGTGTTACCCATGTACATCACAGCGAGTCCCAGGGTGACATCCTGTCGGTAGAGGCACAACCTGCAGTGGTTAAGAGTCAGAAGAGGAAGAGAAATCCTCCTGTATGGTTCCGTGACTATACGGAGACAAAGAAAAGACAGAGGCCTTCTTCGACGTTTGATCCCCTGGCGCCACCGGATCAGTAATTATTAGATACTTTCCGAAAGTGGTGTTGTGGACTAATTCCAAACCACCGACTTCGGGATTTGAGAAGTGGTGATTACGGTCCATCATTCTTTTGGAAGTTGCTGACACCACAGGAATGGCTTACAGATGACGTAAGTAAAGTATTTTATAATATTACTTCACTTTACAACTTTATGTGCAATTAATATATTTTGTTGTCTAACTGACATTTCCCTTTATATGCAGCATATAGATGCAGCAATGCATATGCTGAGGAGGCGACGCGCCGACTATCCACTGACATTTCCTCAGAAGGGTATCATTCTCTCCACATTCGTGACCAGCATGATCAGCAGTGCATGGACGAACCACAGGGGTGCAAGGAAAAACTTTGTGTGGGAGGGTTATATCATGGAGTACTGCAGAGGGGTTCATAAGGTATTGTTTTAGTAAGATTTTAAATGTTGAACTATGCTTAAACTTCTATTGTTAATTGTTTGGGAGGATTATTATGGTTTTTTAATTGTTTCGTTGTTCTCCGTAATTACAGAACCAGTTCTTTCCGAGATGGATGGGTAACGACTTCATTTACTTCATTTTGCATCTTCCCGACCAAAGGCACTGGGTCACAGTTGAAGTTGACATAGAGCTGTGGAAAATTAATGTTTACGACTGTGATTCCAGCGTCTGTCATTGGACCGCCATGGCACCCATCTTGAAGACTTGGGAAGAACTGCTGCCCTCGCTAATCCATGCAACCGGGGATTTTCCACATAACAACCAGATCATGGCGTTAACTAACAAGGACATCACGGTGCTTCCAAAAATGCATGCGAGTCGAGCCAATCATGACTTAGTTCCAAAGGCAACAACCAGGTACATAGCGATAAAAAAGTACTATAGTATTAAAATATGTTTTACGTTAGACTAACTTTATATTTTATTTTGCATTTAGTGGTGATTGTGGCGTTTATTGCATTGAGTATTTGGAGCATCTCATGATGCAACGTGGATTGACCGATGTCACGCAAGGCCGGATCAAGTTGTTTCGTGAACGGTGGTGTGTTGATTTACCAGAATGTCGGCTGATTATATGTGTAATTATGGGGACATTGTATATTTTGTGTAATTAACATTACAGTTATGTATATATAGACTTTCTCTTCGTTCAAATTTTGATAATTATTCGTGGTTTCAAATATAAAATATCGATATTATTCAACAAAAATAACTATTAAACCTAAAAATAATTAAAATATTCAAAAAATACTCAACCTCGACATTATTTTAAAGCAGTTTCGAACCTGAAATAGAAAATATGTTATTAGAACGAATAAGTACACTACGCCTCAAATGCGGGCTTAGCATGTTGCTTTGTTGTGGCCTGAACTGCCACAGCGGCTGCAGTTTCGAGGTACAGAACCTTTTTTATCACCATACGGGAAACGATTCTCCCGTCTTCTTCCAGCGTTGCTTTTTCTTGGACGACCTACAGGCTTCTTTTCCACAGGTACCCCAACTTTCATATTCTTGATGTGTTCTGGGAGAACCCAATCATCCTCGTCACCAGCAAGATTGATGGTATCATCGTAAATCTTCTTCCACGTTTCTTTTGAATAATAAGGTGAGCAAAGCGTGTACACACTTGTGTTCATTTTCAATGCCGCAGCACATGCATGAAGGCAAGGGAGTTTCAATAACGTGAACACGCCGCAGGTGCATGTTCTTTCAACTAGATTCACATCACCACCTCTTTCACCGTTAGGCGTTGGAATTTATTTTACCAGGATCTTAGATCTACTCACAAGTATGTTGTTTAAACACCCTAAATATGAACTTTCTAAAACGATAAATTAAACACATATAAAGTTAAGAAAACCTTACATTGATGCAGCGGAATTAATGTCTCCTTCCGCTCAGATCTCTAACCCTTGTATCCTTTCTGTAGCAGAGTATAATCAAGATCTGAGCCCGAATGTCCTTCTTCTTCAAGTTTGATCCTTCACAGTCTTCCAATCTATGATTGAGTTACTGCTTGCTGTGTGTGGGCACTTACTCTTTCACTAGGGTTCGAAATTGATGAAGAAGAAAAGAGAAGAGGGATTTCGGCCAGGTATAGAAAGTGGGGAAGGCTCAATTTTTTCTGAAGAGAGAAATTTCTGTCAGAAAAGGTTATTGAAAACTTGTGATTTAACTGAGCCATCACTTTCTATTTATAAGCAACTACTAGGTTTAGGTTAGGAATTATTTGGCATTAAAATAATGAAAAAATCAATTTGAAACTCCACAATAAGTGGCCGGCCAAGGTGTAGTAGTGGGCCCCACTTGATTTTGCAGTTTTAACAAATTTTATTTCTATTTTCTCAATAACGCCAATTTTCCAATTCTAACCTTTTAAATGCCAAAACTAATTATTTAATAACTAAAATAGATTATTAAATAATAATGTCATTTAATTTAATTATTAATTAGACATATAAAGTCTATTAATAAATAAATAAACCTAGAAACTCTTTTCTTTACAATTTCACCCCTGCTTAGTGAAAATTCATAAAATTAGACATAGTCTAACTCTAGAATTATAATTGATCAATCACGAATCAATTAATGAGTCTTACAAGCAGAATGTTCTCAACTAGAATGGGGACCATGGATCTATATGCTGAGCTTCCAATAAGTGAACCGAATCTAGCAAGTAAATTCCTACTTATTAATTCTTCGTTGAATCCACTCTTAGAACTTAGAATTGCACTCTCAGACTTATATAGAGCATATTATATGTTCCACGATATCAATATGCTATCTCATTTAACCATTGTTATAATCTTATTGTGATTTAAAGATCCTCTATATAGATGATCTACATCGAGATGGGATTTCTTTACCGTTCTCACCCCCCAATGTATTTTGCCCCTTAAAACACTTAGCTACCTGTAAATGGTGTTTGGTGATCTAATAATTAGTCAGTTAAACAAGAGCTCATCCATTTACTTCTATTTGCTAAGCTCGAATGGAATCATCACTTGACTTCTATACACCAGTAGAAGCTATAGATTCCATATTTATATTCAGCACTCCCACTCAATCATACTATCATGTTCCCAAAATATACGTATCACCCTGACCTAAAAGTAGGCTTAACTAATAAATCAAAGAACATGAATAGCACTCCTGAGTTGAGCCTAAGCATATCAGGATTTAGATTCTTTTAATCTTAAGATCAACTACTGATATTGACTTGGAAAGATATATATAACGGTAAGTTTGTAATATCTTAACTGAGTTGCAATATCGGTCCAGTCCAATGTATACTCCATACATTCGAAACTAGTATACTTTACTAATGTCCTGGAAAGAACATAACACTTACTCCAAGTGTAAGTACACATCATCGCTGATTATCACATTAGTGTAAATCCAATAACACTGATGAAACAGGGACCAAGTCTTTTGATTCATATGATCACAATCACATTCCACTGTGTTGACGATACTGTAATTGTGAATAAACATATGATCTGGATTTAACTGATTTTGTGTATGTGAATGTAATAAACATATCAAACCATTAGCATGTAAAATTCATGCAAACATCAATCACTTCAAATTTCTTATATTGATAACTAATCAATTGTAAAGAGTTTTATTTAGGGCATAAAACCCAACATTAGGTCCCCTACCAACGTTATACAAATATGCTCCATTTCGTTGGACGCGCCTGTACCTTGCATTTTCATGAATTTTTGCCAAGTTTTTTTCAAAGAGCGTGGCCAAAGGGGTGGTACATTTGTCAGCATTTTCGAGGCGATCAACGAACCACGATTGCAGTGTGAACCTAATAAATTCAACCAAAGTAGTTATTGGATATTTCCTGAACTCTTCTGTAACACTATTGAAGCTTTCAGCAGTGTTGCTCGTCATGATGTTGTATCTATCGCCCAAACAATAAGGGTGAGCCCACTTCTCAAATCCTATACTCTCCACATATGCAGCAATGGTCGGATTCATCTTTCTAAGCTTCTTGAACTCTCTATCACATTCAGTCTTCGACCATGCATAAGCAACATTATATATTTGGTTGTGAAAAGCATCAGTCTTGAACTTGGCGTTCACGTTCATAACAATGTGGTGATAGCATGCACAGTGGACTGCTTCGGGAAAAACGAGTTCAACAGCATGATCAATGCTTTGATGCCTATCTGACACAAACACTAAGTTCTCAACCACGCCAATTGCTACCCTCAACTTTTGTAAGAAATACGTCCAGGAGTCGTTATTCTCACTGTCAACGATACCATAAGCAACTGGCAACAATTGGTTGTTCGCATCATATGCCACAGCAACTAACATTATACCGCCATACTTCATCTTCAAGAAGGTGTCATCGATACTCAAAACAGGACGAAAAAAAGAAAAGCCCCTTCTACATGCACAGAGTGATATAAAACAGTACTTGAACCGCTCATCCTCTAAATACAAGTCAGTAATGGTACCTGGATTCTTCTGTTCCAGCATGTACAAGTACCCAGGAAGCTTCATGTATGAAAACTCAGGCTTACCCCTAGCATACATAAGTCCCATCTCCTTGCACCTCCACGCCTTCACATAACTCATCTGGATACCATACTTGTCAAACATGTCCCTCTGTATGTCTTTAGCCTTGTACTTAGTTCCATCTTGGGTGTACTTCCCCTTAATAAGGTGGCCAACTACCCATGGTGCTGCTTGACGGTGATCTGAACGTCTCGCATTCAAGTTACATGTGTGTTCATTGTGAAATACAGTGACCTCGAAGTTGTCAGAATGCATCTTCTTCCTCCCCCTCAATCTCCATTTACAATCTGGAGGCTTGCATGTAACGTACAACACATCAGGGGATGACTTCTTCACCATCCACTCAAAATTGTTATTAAGTGCAAACCTACCCACTACTTGTCTCAGTTCTTCCTTGTTTTCATAAAAATTACCAAGCTCTATCACCCCTGCTTCCTTACTTTGTAAACAAGTAGTTAGCTCTAGGGGTGAAAATCGGTCGGTTATGGTCGGTTTTTAAAATTTTATAACCGACCGGTCGGTTACGGTTTTTATTTTACGAAAACCGTAACCGACCGTTTAGAAATTATAACCGTATAAAACCGACCGTACAGTTTTGGCAGTTTTCGGTTTGGCGGTTTTAGGCGGTTTTTAGCGGTTTTAGGCGGTTTTTGGCGGTTTTGACGGTTTTTTGGTTAAACTATTTTTTTATTTCAAAAACTGAAACCGGCCACCATGTCAAAAAAACTGAAATCGAAACCGACCACCAAATTCGGTGATGACGTGGAACCAAAAATTCAGTTACGGTCTGGTCGGTTTGATGGTCAGTTTCGGTTTTTTGGTTTTTATGGACACCCCTAGTTAGCTCATGATTTTCCATTATATCTTCCTTTGTCCACATGGGAGCTTTGAACTTGGTACAAACTTCAAAAGAGGAGAACGTTGAGAAGGTTGCATGACGAGAATGAGCATGTTCTTCAGTTCTGCCTTGTCGACTACTGCTAGTTCCAGGTGTAGTGCGATTTTCACTACGAGGTTGTCGTTCTCGCTGTGTACCTTGGTTACTCGGTACACACTCTAACCTCAACGAAGGTCCCGCTACGGCTTCATCGACTGCCAAATCATGTTCATCGTCCATATTCAAATCTACAATAGGATCGTTATTGTAGAAGGTTGTATCGAACTCTTCAAACTGATGAAATCCTGTTGCTTCTTGTTCTTGCTCTACATTGGTCGAAACCTCTACATTGGTCGGAACCTCCTCATTCACACCAATCCCAACATCTGTTTTGGGAACACAAGACCCTACCACACTCCGAGGGAGAGGATTAGTAGGCGGCGTAGGCTCTGAATTCCCAACTTTTCTCACCTTGGTCACGAATAATGGCATAAACTCTGTATTTGACATTGTTGCCCTCATCTCTAAGAACGTTCTCAGTTGGCGTTCTCTCTTAATAACCTCTGGCACAACCATTTGTCCCTTCATGTACAAGGAACAAATCTCCAACTTTAAATCATACGCTACAGGATCAACTTCCAACTCTTCATATAAAATTTGGCGCAGTTCTTGTAGGGTTGTCTCAGTTGTAACTGTCAACGTCAAGCTGCTATCTGCTTTGTAAATCCAATTATAATTCTCACATAACCAAACACCATCGTACGATACAACAAGGAACACTTTGTCTACTACAATTTCAAAACAAACAAACAAGGTGAGTAAAGAAAAAAACACCAAAAAAAAACAAATATCGACATCCCATCGATATCAATCGACATAATGTCGATAACAACAACAGCAGAAAATATGACACGAATTATCGACATTTTGTCAACATAATATCGACATAATGTCGACAACTATACCAAGCATGCTCCTCATTGACATATAATCGATACACTATCGACATCATATCGACATATTCTCCCAAAGGAATTTGCATGTCAGACGCGTGTACAATGGTAATAAATCCATTCCTATGTCGACAAACAATCGACATAGTATCGACATTCAATCGACAAACACACAGTGCATGCGTTTCATATTTTACGGTTACACATTTAATGTTAATAAATTTTACCTACGCTCCCAACAACCCTTCCCAACTGCCACGTTGCATGTCAGACACGTGTCCTATCGACAAGCTATCGACATGACGTTGACATTGTATTGACAAATAAGTTAGTCGTTCCATTAAATTGGCATGTTGTCGACATCATATCGACATAGTATCGATATTCAGTCGACAAGTACACCATTTCATGCGTTTCACCTGCACAGTTACACATTTAATGGCCATTAAATTTTCCTACATTCCCAACATGTATACTGCTCTATAAAAGCAAATCCCTTTCTTATTCATAAGTTCTCTTGTCTTCTACTTCTCTCTTACTCTTAAAAATTTCTCTTATTCTTAAGTTCTAAATATGGCGCCAAGAAAGAACAAGGGCAAATTCCTAATCTTAACTCCTGAAGAGCTGAAGCAGGAGGATGATGGCATAATTACTCCTGAAATGTAGAAAGTTTTTGACGCCGATAGAGCTTTCGAAAGAGAACGATGTCGGAACGAGTTCAGGTTCATGCAACTTGAAGCACATTTTTGCAAAACTGGTGTATGGCCGGCTCCACCACTAGGGTTCCCCGAAGGATGCCATCGTTGCAAACTAGGCATCTTTAACGGTAAACCGGCGAAGCCTGGAACATTATGAAAGTATTGCAAGGCTCACCCACAAGCCAAACAATTTAAATAATTTGTTATGTTATGGCTTGTGGTGAGTTTTATTTAATGTTTGTTTGTTTTTTTTATGAACTTTATTTTCTGTTATTTTTAAAATGTTATGTTATGTTTTGTAATATTTTTAATGTTAGTTTTATTTATGTTATGTTATTTTCTGTTATTTTTTCATTTGCATCGATATATTGTCGACATAGTGTCGACAAAATGTCGACAAGTTCTAAACACAAGGTTGATTGCTTTTTGTCGACATGCTATCGACAAACAGTCGACAAAATGTCGACAACTTCTAAGTAATAGGTTGATTGCTTTTTTGTCGACATGCTATCGACAAACACTCGACAAAATGTCGACAACTTATAAATAATATGTTGATTGCTTTTCGTCGACATGCTATCGACACACTGTCGATAACACGTTGATAATGGTCATCACTGACCTTTCCTCGTAAAAGTATCGACAAACCATCGATAAGTTATCGATATATCATCGATAACAACTAGAAAACCAGATTTTGACTGAAAACCAAATCTGCCAGATCTTAACCATTTCATACCAAAAAACAGCAGTTCCAACAAATACGACACATATAACAATTTTAAACTACATAAAGTCTAACAAAATGCTTAAAACACAACTTACCCATTGTAATGGTGTAAGATTCTTGAGTGATATTGGGGTGTGCTTCGGTTTTCCACCAACACCCACCGAGAAACAAGCATTCAAGAGGGAAGAGAGAGAGGGACGAGAGAGTGGGACGAGAAAGAGGGAAATTTTTTAGAAGTTTTTTCAGTTTTTTCTAGAGAGAGAGAGAGTGGTGCACGAGAACGAGAGAGAGGGAAGAGAGAGAGAAAGATCCAATTTCAGTTTTTACCGATTTTATTTAATTTTTTTAAAAAAAAATGGTAAAATGGGAAGTTCATGTAATCAATGGACTACATTTGTACAAATTAAGGGAGGGTATAAATTTTGATATGGGTTGTATTATTAGGGTCAATTAAAGAAAATTTCCCTTTTGTTATTATAGCATGTCTTTCCTAAATTGTTATGAAATTCTGGTGTCAAAATCAGGGTTCGTTACAACTATTTTTCTAACCATAAACTATTCGATCAATAATTTAAACACCATAAAATTATTCGGAGTCTAAAAAAATTATAAAGTCTGTTATGACTATAATAAACATTATCATAGGAACAAATTAACAAATAAACAATAAAATATATTAACTACAAGCTTTAAATGGTATATAAACTCTCTTAAAAATAAATAAATAAATATTTAAACTGGGCGAAGCGCGGTATTGTTGCCTAGTTGGAATATAATTTGTTTTGTCCTAAATATATTCTTAAATAAAGTTCTACTTTAATAAATAATAATTTTAAAAAAATTATCTAATATTGAAATTAAATAATCTAATTATAATTATGATAATAATTTTAGTTAGTAAAAAATAAATTATACAAAAAAAAAGTTAGAAGAGACAACATAAAAAAACAAAGCATAATAATAATAAAAGTAGAATGAAGAGTAGTTTTAGGATGAAAATAAATGACGTATGTATATGATACTTTATAGGGTAAAATTATTTTGGACTATGTGTTTTGCAAAAGTTACTAATTGGACTTTCTGTTTTGTTAAACTATAAAATGGACCCTATATTTTCTAAAATAGTAAAAATAGGACCATGAGCTCAATTTTCAGCAATTTTATTTTTTTAATATAACCAACTGTAAGACAATTTTTAACACAAACAGATAGAGAAAATGGAATCAGTTTTGTCATAACATCATTAGATCAAATTATTATTAAGTTTTATTTTGACAAAAAATCAGTTCAGGGTCCTATTTATATAATTTTAGAAAATACAAGGTCCATTTTATCATTTAACAAAATAGAAGATCCAATTAGTAACTTTTACAGAACATAGGATCTAAAATAGTATTTACCCTAGTTTAAATAAAAATAATAATAATAATAATAATAATAATAATAACAACAACAACAACAACAACAACAGCAATAATAATAATAATAATAATAATAATAATAATAATAATAATAATAACGTTTGGTAATATATATAGTATTTTTTTAAAAAAATTAATTAGTTTATGCTGAATATTTTTACAAAAATTTTATTAAAATAATAGTAAAATATCAATTTGTAGATTTATGCTCTAATAAAATATTAAAAATGAGAGAATTAAGGAGAGAATAGAAAAATAATTTTGAAAATAAATTTCGTATATTAAAATTGAAAATTAAAAAAATATATCCATAACCTATATAAAAGTGTCAATATTTTTGGGCTTTTTATATTGAATTACACATATACCCTTTTCGAATATATATTACTTCACAATACAAACAAATTACATGCAAATGATAATATTTTGGATTTTATTTTTTTTCTATTACACATATACTCTTTTAAATTAGTATAGCTTGTAAATATATTCTTATCTTAACATTTGTTCTCTATCATTTTCAAAAGTGAATATATAGTAAATGTACAAAGCATTATTTAGTATTACCAATGATTGAAATCAAATGGAGATTAAAAACAAAATAAACTTTAAATAATTAAGAATGGATTTGTAATTTTAATATTAAAAAATATTATGATAACTAACATTTTTTTATTATTATTTTTAAGGAAAAATAATACAGATTTTTTAAAAGAAAATAACATAAAAAATTTAAACACACAAAATTATAAAAAAATTTAATTTATGTAAGAGAAAAACATTAACTAAGTTGAAAGGGAAATTATTTGCCCATAAAAAATAAATACGTATACATTATATTTTCAAAAGAAAAAAATATTAACTTAATTAATTAGATCTTAAATTTTGTAAAAAATATTCTCATAAAATCATTAAAATATTAAAAAGTAAATTTGATTAATATAATATATAATTTATATACTAAACACGTGTGGTAGCATGTACAACTTACTAGCATACATATATATACATACTAACAAAAAGCTACGTGCAAGACACATATATTAAATTTTATGCTAATTTTTTTTTATGTTGATACAATTAAAAATTAAAGAAAAAATATTATTAGTTATTAGGTGAGATTATTATTATGTGTATCTAAATATTATAGTTTATAATGTTGTCAATTAAAAGTGAATATCGAATGCAATATATTAATGTTTAAGAAAGCTTGATGATTTAAATATGTTCTTTTTTTTTTTTTGAATGGAAGTTTGGCAGTTTTTATTAATTTAAGGAATCAGCCAATACAATACGTAACAACTCCGAAGGGCAGTTGTTGGAATAAAAAACACGATCTGACAAAGAACAAGCACTAAGCGCAAGGAAATGCGCTGCCTTGTTAGCAGAATGTAATGACCGCTCTAGTAATATGATTAGAAAAGGCAATTAGCACTAATTTTTATTATTTTATTATTATTTGTGAATTAAATTTTAATGTGGACCCCAATATTTAGAAATAAATATTAGAGTTATAATTTCTCAATTTCGGAGATTTTATTAAACTCTAGGGGTATTATCTAGTTTATATGTGTAATATGTTATTTTTGTAATTTTTGTTTGGCGACAACGGAAAATGCGATGGATGGCTAGATTGATCACATGGGTAAGTTTAGAACCTTATTTCATAGTGGGAAATAATTTAGAGAGAATAAAATATCGGGATTGAGCGGGGTTATGGAATTTGACCATTTTACCCCTAGCTTTAGAAATACCCAAGTTATAATTTTGAGGGCATTTTAGTAATTACCAAAAAGGGAGTTGGTGGCTGCCTTTTAGGGTGACACCTAGCAGTAATTTCAGCAAAGGATTTATTTGAATCCTTTTTCTTTTGAGGGAAATTAAAAAGAAAAGAAAGAAAAGTCAAAATTGAGGAAAATCAACCTTTTCCCCTTTCTCTTTGCTCGGCCAACCTAGCACTTAAGGAACCAAGTTCAAATTCTCCTTTATTTTGCTGGATATCAACTAGAGATTCAAGGTTCTTAGGACTAAGGTAAGCCCTTGTAGCTTTCTTCTTTATTTTCTTTAAGTTTTATTGGTTTGGATGTGTGATTTTGTGAAATTGGGGCTGTTAGGATTAGGTTTGCTTAGGGTTTGGTTTACTAGGTTCATTTGAGTTGGTATTAACCTCTTGTTGCTGGTTTTGATGATTTGATTTGGTATTGTTCAAGTTTGAGCTTTGAGTTCAAAGTTTTGATCTCTAATGGCATATTTGTTTACACTGAGTTTTTCTGTGAAATACTGGCTGGGTTTTATTGTGTATGCCTTGATTAGGAGCTCTGGAGAGTTTGGTATCATTTGGTGGAAAATTGAGCAAAGAAGGAAGTGTTTTGGGAATATCGGTGCAAACCGCAAACCGAAGGCCATGCCCCAAAAACCGGTTTGCCGGTTTTGGCAGGATTCCCGAACACTTCGTTTTCTCAATTTTTGTCCATTTCAGTACCTCGGTTGGGTGTTTTCCCATTTCCAGAGTTAGAATAACCCCTTTAGAGTATTGCAGAACCTAGGGTGTTGGTTTTGGGTTTCCCGGGATTAGGGTTTTAATCATGTGACTTACCCGGTTTCAAAATGTGATTAGGGCATCCATCTAGCACAGAAATTCCGTTCAGGTCGGCTAGCACACTTGAACTCGGAAAATGTGTAAGAACCGTGTATAATGTATGATGTGGTTATCTGAATGTATGTATGTGTTAATATGTATACATGCTTATTTATTGTGATTCATACACTACCAACACTTGTACGGTTGTGATACGAAGTGCATTGGTAAGGTGTGTGATGTTTGGAAGTACATCATAGTGTTACTAGCACTTGTACGGGAAGGTACAAGGTGTCTGTGGTACAACACTAGATAGTACTCAGGGTGCGGTCATACCTTACCTATACTAATACGAAGGTATAATGAGTGTATGTGGTACATGGTACATGGTCGTGTCCCAGTTAGAACGTTCATACTCATTCGTTAAGCTCCGTAAATAGGTGTATGGGCGCCTATTTACAGTGCTCGAAATTATATGATATGTTATATGCATTTCTTACCGAGTCCGTACGGTGACTCACGCTTCGCTTCCTTGTGTAGGTAAAGGAAAGGCGAAGGCCGAACAGAGTGATCCCGAGCTCGGGTGAGATTGTACATGTCAAGCGCGACTGGAGTGTCTCTGGCCTCGGGACATCTCGGGAGCTTGTATTTTGAAAGTCGCCGTGCGACTCCGTAAATCCGTATATTTTGGAATGTATATTTAAAAAGTAAAGTTTGTAAAGTTTTAAAAATCGGGATCCCGGCACTTGTAAATATTATATTATATTACAAAGTTTTATGTTTAAAGCAAAAGTTTTAATTGGACACGTTTTTCGAGAAATTTCTTTGATTAGCAAAGACTGCACAATAATAATAAAAAAAGCACTGTAGCGTGCCTTAGCATTAGGGCGTTACAATTTTGGTATCAGAGCCACCAGGTTTGTCTACCGAAGCTTGCTATGATATGTACAATCTTCATCGAGAAAGCTCTGGCTCACGGTTCGCAAGCCTGTACTTGTTTAGTATCTTAAATAAATGTGAATGTGAAAGCATGTTAGGTAGCATATTAGATTTAAATTAAATATATTTTCTTAAAAGAAAAGAAAGTGTGTTGCCTTTAAGTTATTAAGAGCGGTGTTAATTTTGATCGCTGTCTAACTCCGCCCGGCTTATGGATTCGCAGCTAAGTCCTATTAAATGGACGCCCCGCGAAATACAAGAAGTCGTGGTGGCATGGTTGAGGCCGGAGGCGGTCGGAGGAATCCTCAAAATCCTCGTGGTCGCGGCCGTGGCCGTGGCAGCAGCTCAAGGTGGTCGCCCCGTAAATCCACCTCAAGCTCCTCCCGATCGGGGAGCAAAGATTTGCGGAGATGCAAGATAGAATCCGCCACAAGATGAAGAGATCCAAAGGCCGAGGCGCAGGGTCCTCCCGCCGTGCCTCCTCAAGAAGTTCAGCCGTTGCGCCCCTGCGGTGCCGCCAGAACAACCCGTTGTTGGCAACCGTATGGAACCGTTGTACGAAAGATTTCGAAAACAGCACCTCCGGTGTTTCGGGAGGCCCCGATGTGATGAAGGCCGAGGTGGCTTTCGGTAATAGAACGCATCCTCAATTTTATGGGAGTGGTTGGAAATGACCGGTAACCCGTGCCACTTTCCAAGCCAGGAAGACGCTCTCGTGTGGTGGGAGTTAATAACCCTCACTCGAGACGTCACGCCGATGACCCGGGAAGAATTCAAGGAGTTGTTTAACTCCAAGTATTACAATGAAGCAGCCCGCAAAGGCAAAGCGAAAGAGTTCACCGATCCGGTTCAGTACCGAGGGAATGTCGGCCATCGAATATACGACGAAGTTCGACCGGTTGGCCAAGTTGGCGGCGGAATCGTGCCAACCGACTTCAAGCAAAAGGAAAAATACTTGGCGGGTTTGAGTGCAAAAATTAGACATGATTTGGTTATTACTACTACCGAGGCAACCACTTATGCGAAATGGTTGAAAAGGCTTCGAGAGCCGAGGGTGCGGTAAAGTTCCTTCGTGAGGCCCGGTGACTCCAAGTGTTGGTGGAACCCCCACTATTCCTACTCCCGTTTATGGTAGGGATGGTGGTGACTCCACCACCGATCGAAAAGAAAAGTTGTTCCAGCCTTCCGGTGGCTCGTGGCAAAGCAAGCGGCCCGTGGGAACCAAGGCAGAGGGGACGCCGTGGTTATTCTTATCCCGAGTGTCCAAGATGCAAGAAACATCATCCGGAGAGTGTAACCGAAGACATGCTTCCTTTGTGGCATGGTGGGGCATTTCAAGAAAAATTGCCCCTGTGCAAAGAAAGAGGAGCCGAAAACCGAGGTGAAACCGGCTCCTCGCTCGTGTGTTTGCCATTACCCAAGCCGACGCCGCAGCCCCTTCGTTGTGACAGTCGCCTTCCCGTCAACAACTTGTTATTTACGTATTATTTGACTCGGGAGCTACACGTTCATATGTGGCTACAAGAGTGATTGATCTTATGGGTAGGCCTTGTGAAATTTTAGAAAGGGGGTTCTAACCCTAATGCCTACGGGGAATTGGTTATCTCTAATAGGCGCATTAGGTCTATGCCGATTAGGATCGAAGATAGGGAATTGAGTACCGATCTCATAGAATTGAAACTAATCGAGTTTGATATTATGCGGGAATGGATTTCCTATCCAAGTATTCGGCCAAGATAGATTGTAGGCGTAAAATGGTGACTTTTCACGAAGGTGAAGATCCATTTGTTTATGTTGGATCGGTTCGTGGGTCTCGGATCCGGTTATTTCGTGTTGAGAGCTAGGGATTTACTATGCAATGGTTGTGTAGGATTTCTAGCGGTAGTATTTGACTCCGCAGACCGAAACATTTGGGCCCGAGGTAGTTCGGGTAGTGAAAGATTTTCTTGATGTGTTTCCCGAGGAGTTGCCGGATTGCCGCCACAACGAGAGATTGATTTTGTTATTGATTTGGCACCCGGAGTCGAACCTCGTTTCTAAAGCTCCATATAGGATGGCTCCAGCAGAACTCAAGGAGCTTAAGTTGCAACTTCAGGGGATGTTGGACATTGGGTTTATTCGACCCAGTGTATCGCCCTGGGGAGCTCCGGTTCTCTTTGTGAAAAAGAAAGATGGTTCCCTCAGAATGTGTATTGATTATCGGGAACTTAACAAGCTGACGATTAAGAATAAGTACCCGTTGCCCAGAATCGACGATTTGTTCGATCAGCTTCAGGGAAAGACTGTGTTTTCAAAGATTGATTTACGGTTGGGTTATCACCAACTCAGAATTCGGGAGGAGGACATACCGAAGACTGCTTTTAGAACCAGATATGGGCACTATGAGTTTCTGGTAATGTCATTCGGATTGACTAATGCTCCTGCGGCCTTTATGGATCTTATGAATAGAGTATTCAAGGATTTCCTCGATAACTGCGTTATAGTGTTTATCGATGACATTCTTGTATACTCTCGATCAGATGAGGAGCACGAGCATCATCTTCGAATGGTGTTACAGCGACTTAGGGATCACAAGCTGTATGCCAAGTTCAAAAAGTGTGAATTCTGGTTGTCCGAGGTATCCTTTCTGGGACATATTGTGGGGAAGAATGGAATTATGGTCGATCCAAACAAGGTGGAATCAGTGAAGAATTGGCCGAGGCCTAGGTCTGTGACGGAAGTTCGAAGTTTTCTCGGGTTAGCAGGGTATTATCGACGTTTCGTCGAAGGATTTTCTAAACTTTCTATGCCCCTAACCGAATTGACTAAGAAAAATCAGAGATTTGTGTGGTCAGATAAATGTGAATCAAGCTTTCAAGAATTGAAGCAGCGTTTGATAACAGCTCCGGTGTTAGCTTTGCCATCAGATCAAGAGAAATTTGTTGTGTATTGTGATGCATCCAGACAGGGTCTGGGATGTGTTCTGATGCAAGCTGACAGAGTCATAGCCTATGCCTCTCGTCAATCGAAGGATTATGAGCGGCGTTACCCAACTCATGATTTAGAGCTCGCCGTCGTGGTTTTTGCTTTAAAGATTTGGCGACATTATCTTTACGGTGAAAAGTGTGAAATTTATACTGATCATAAAAGTCTTAAATACTTTTTCACCCAAAAAGATCTGAATATGAGGCAGAGAAGGTGGTTGGAGTTAGTTAAGGACTACGATTGTGAAATACTGTATCACCCCGGGAAAGCCAATGTGGTGGCCGACGCTCTGAGCAGAAAAGGTCCCGGTCAAGTGTGTACTACGGTTATGATAGCTCCTCAACTAGCCTCGGAAATGGTTAGTGCAGGAATTGAGTTCGTGGTCGGGAAATTACATAATTTAACACTCCAATCTGATCTGTTGGAGAGAATCAGAAAGGCACAATTGGAAGATCCCGAGCTAGTTAAAGTTCGAGATGAAGTGATAGCTGGTCGGCCTAAAGGTTTTACAGTCTCGAGCAGTGGAATGTTGCTATATAAAGCTCGAGTTTGTGTTCCTAGTGTGGATGAGCTTAAGAAAGAGATACTTGATGAAGCTCACACCACACCTTATTCGTTACATCCGGGAACCACCAAGATGTATCAGGATTTGAAACCCTACTTCTGGTGGTATGGGATGAAAAGAGATGTGGTGGACTATGTGTCCAAGTGTTTAACCTGCCAGCAGATTAAGGCTGAACATCAGAGGCCAGCAGGATTATTGCAACCTTTGGTCCTTCCTGAATGGAAGTGGGAGGACATTGCAATGGACTTTGTAACTGGTTTGCCTAGAACTACAGGAATGTATGATTCTGTTTGGGTTATCGTGGACAGATTCACAAAGTCAGCTCACTTCTTACCAGTGAAAGTTACATATTCAGTGGATCAATATGCTGAACTGTATGTGAAGGAGATAGTTCGTCTCCATGGAGCCCCTAAATCTATTGTGTCAGACAGGGATCCAAAGTTCACATCGAAGTTTTGGGTGAGTCTCCAGAAGGCTATGGGTACCAAATTAAAGTTTAGTACAGCCTTTCACCCTCGATCGATGGTCGGCCGAAAGAACTATCCAGATTTTAGAAGACCTATTGCGAGCCTGTGTCATGGACTTTGAGGGTTCATGGAGTAAGTACTTGCCTTTAATCGAATTCTCCTACAACAATAGTTACCAAAGTACAATAGGGATGGCTCCCTATGAGATGTTATATGGTAGAAAATGTCGTTCTCCTATTCATTGGGACGAGACAGGAGAAAGGAAGTACCTGGGTCCAGAATTAGTACAGAGAACTAATGAAGCTATTGATAAGATCAAGGCTCGGATGCTTGCCTCTCAAAGCAGGCAGAAAAGTTATGCTGATCCGAAGCGTAGAGATGTTACATTTCAGGCAGGAGAACATGTTTTCCTGCGGGTTTCACCAATGAAGGGTATTAGACGCTTCGGGAAGAAGGGTAAGTTAAGCCCTAGGTTCATTGGGCCATTTCAGATACTTGAGAAGGTCGGGCAGGTAGCGTATCGGCTAGCCTTACCACCAGCATTGTCAGCTGTTCATGACGTATTTCACATTTCTATGTTAAGGAAATACGTGTCAGACCCGACTCATGTCTTGAGTTATGAAGCCCTTGAACTTCAACCAGATTTATCCTATGAAGAGCAACCTGTTCAGATTTTGGATAGAAAAGAAAAAGTTCTTCGGAATAAGACTATTGCACTGGTTAAGGTGCTCTGGAGGAATAGTAAGGTGGAAGAAGCCACCTGGGAGTTGGAGTCGGATATGAGGACTCAACATCCAGAACTATTCAGGTTAGATTTCGGGGACGAAATCCTATTAACGGGGGGATAATTGTAATGACCGCTCTAGTAATATGATTAGAAAAGGCAATTAGCACTAATTTTTATTATTTTATTATTATTTGTGAATTAAATTTTAATGTGGACCCCAATATTTAGAAATAAATATTAGAGTTATAATTTCTCAATTTCGGAGATTTTATTAAACTCTAGGGGTATTATCTAGTTTATATGTGTAATATGTTATTTTTGTAATTTTTGTTTGGCGACAACGGAAAATGCGATGGATGGCTAGATTGATCACATGGGTAAGTTTAGAACCTTATTTCATAGTGGGAAATAATTTAGAGAGAATAAAATATCGGGATTGAGCGGGGTTATGGAATTTGACCATTTTACCCCTAGCTTTAGAAATACCCAAGTTATAATTTTGAGGGCATTTTAGTAATTACCAAAAAGGGAGTTGGTGGCTGCCTTTTAGGGTGACACCTAGCAGTAATTTCAGCAAAGGATTTATTTGAATCCTTTTTCTTTTGAGGGAAATTAAAAAGAAAAGAAAGAAAAGTCAAAATTGAGGAAAATCAACCTTTTCCCCTTTCTCTTTGCTCGGCCAACCTAGACCAGAAGGAACCAAGTTCAGCTCCTTTATTTTGCTGGATATCAACTAGAGATTCAAGGTTCTTAGGACTAAGGTAAGCCCTTGTAGCTTTCTTCTTTATTTTCTTTAAGTTTTATTGGTTTGGATGTGTGATTTTGTGAAATTGGGGCTGTTAGGATTAGGTTTGCTTAGGGTTTGGTTTTCTAGGTTCATTTGAGTTGGTATTAACCTCTTGTTGCTGGTTTTGATGATTTGATTTGGTATTGTTCAAGTTTGAGCTTTGAGTTCAAAGTTTTGATCTCTAATGGCATATTTGTTTACACTGAGTTTTTCTGTGAAATACTGGCTGGGTTTTATTGTGTATGCCTTGATTAGGAGCTCTGGAGAGTTTGGTATCATTTGGTGGAAAATTGAGCAAAGAAGGAAGTGTTTTGGGAATACTGGTGCAAACCGGCAAATTGGTTTTCCATGCCCCAAAAACCGGTTTGCCGGTTTTGGCAGGATTCCCGAACACTTCGTTTTCTCAATTTTTGTCCATTTCAGTACCTCGGTTGGGAGTTTCCCATTTCCAGAGTTAGAATAACCCCTTTAGAGTATTGCAGAACCTAGGGTGTTGGTTTTGGGTTTCCCGGGATTAGGGTTTTAATCATGTGACTTACCCGGTTTCAAAATGTGATTAGGGCATCCATCTAGCACAGAAATTCCGTTCAGGTCGGCTAGCACACTTGAACTCGGAAAACAGGTAAGAACTGTGTATAATGTATGATGTGGTTATCTGAATGTATGTATGTGTTAATATGTATACATGCTTATTTATTGTGATTCATACACTACCAACACTTGTACGGTTGTGATACGAAGTGCATTGGTAAGGTGTGTGATGTTTGGAAGTACATCATAGTGTTACTAGCACTTGTACGGGAAGGTACAAGGTGTCTGTGGTACAACACTAGATAGTACTCAGGGTGCGGTCATACCTTACCTATACTAATACGAAGGTATAATGAGTGTATGTGGTACATGGTACATGGTCGTGTCCCAGTTAGAACGTTCATACTCATCTGTTAAGCTCTGTAAATAGGTGTATGGGCGCCTATTTACAGGTCGGAAATTATATGATATGTTATATGCATTTCTTACTGAGTCTGTTGACTCAGCGCTCGCTTCCTTGTGTAGGTAAAGGAAAGGCGAAGGCTGAACAGGAGTGATCCTGAGCTCGGGTGAGATTGTACATGTCAAGCAGCGCGACCTGGAGTGTTCGGTCTCGGGACATCTGGGAGTTGTATTTTGAAAGTCGCTGTGCGACCTGTAAATCTGTATATTTTGGAATGTATATTTAAAAAGTAAAGTTTGTAAAGTTTTAAAAATCGGGATCCCGGCACTTGTAAATATTTTATTAAATTACAAAGTTTAATGTTTAAAGCAAAAGTTTTAATTGGACACGTTTTTCGAGAAATTTCTTTGATTAGCAAAGATCGCACAATCAGTAAAAAAAAAAAGCACTGTAGCGTGCCTTAGCATTAGGGCGTTACACAGAACGTCTTACAAACTGAATATTAGTAAAAACCAAATCACACAGAACTTGTCTGCATTCTTCAACCAGCAGGCCAAAGGATGAGGGCATATTAACACCACTACTGATTGCCTGAACAGCAACAAGGCAATCTGTCTCTAGTGTAACTTCTTGCCAATTGTTGAATTTGATCCAACTGAGGGCCTCCTTAATGCCAAAAATCTCAGCAATCTCGGGGGAAACTCGGCCGGGGAGGCTTTTGGAAATGCCTTCAATCAATCTACCTTGAGAATCTCTAGCAAGAAAGCCAAAGCCAAAACAGTTTTCCGCTTCAAATATAGAGCCATCAACATTTACCTTAATCATATTTTCTATAGGTTTTGTCCAATGCTCACTTTCCAAAACTTGATTGTTGTAAACAAGTAAAGGATCCATTCTTTTTTGTTGAGCACATAACCATTGATTAAGATTCGATCTTGCTGAAAGAACTACACTTGCAGCCGAAACAGTCTTTTGATTCCACAAGATATCGTTTCTTGCACTCCAAATCTGCCAAGCAATCATCAACACTTCAGCAGCCGAACTGCTACTTCTTGCAGCAGTAACCATAACAAACCAGCTTCTGAAATCACTCACAGCAAAGGAGCTCGAGTTAATAGCTGATCTATTCCAGCAAGATCGAGCAAAATGACACTCGATCAACACATGGATAATGATCTCTCTCTCGGCATTGCAGAAAGGACATGACAGAGGAACATTAACATGTTTTGTCTGCAATTGAACTTTAGTTGGAAGGCAGCCAGTGATGGCTCTCCAGCCAAAGTGAAGAACCTTTTGAGGGACTTTAATTTGCCAGAAGTCTTTCCACAAATTGTCACTATTTTATAAAGTAAATATTGTAGTAGTCTTTACCTCATTCAGTTGCAGATTTTTCGTCTATTCTGACATTTGGATGTTAGTCACTATTTCGCTAATATATTTAATTGTGCTTCTAATTTATGAGCACGTGATCAAAAACAGTGCTGTAATGTACTCTCTGATTTGTTTTTTTTTTTTCCTTGCATCTAATTTCTCAGGTTTAATTATGATAAGTTTTGGTGGGTTTTAGTAAATGTTTTTCTTTTTCTGGTTTGCATTAATAGCTAGAACATGGAGAAATTAATAAGATTGGCATTCCTTTTTGTCGCAACATGTACAAAGCAGCATAATTATAATAATGCTTTAAGTTGCTTTTATTTTTATTTAACAAAAGACGAAATTATAAATTTTACGGCTTCTTAATTATACTGTATGTGCTAAAATATAATTTTTTTCTTTTAATGAGTGTTTTTATAGGAAAATGGTAATTCTAGAAGAGAAGAAGAGAAGAAGAAGAGAAAAATTGTAGATGTACAACAGCAAAAACCCAATCGTATTTTTTGGATTTAATCGGATTTATTTTATATATTTTATTATATATAAAAAAAAAGTGACCTATGAATTTCTCATAAACTATTTTATTTTTAATATAAATAAGAAATCACCCATGAATTTCTCATAAAAATTCAGTTATATAGGCACTTTATATAGAATAGATATACATATATATATAAATGGAGGAGGTTCTAATGGTTACATTTTTATTGTAACCATCATGGTTACATTTTTTTTAGCCATTGGATCACTATTAAATGGTTGTGATTAATTTAGAAATTAAATAAAAAATGACATGTAACCTGATATTAACCTGTTAATTTATTTCCTTTTAAAACTTTAATTAAAATTAATTATATTTTAAAATTAAATTAAGTATAATTATTAATTAATTTTTTGAAATTTATTATTAAATAAGGATCTTTTAGCAATTTATTTTTTTACACTTAAATTATTTTAATTTTTATAACAAAACTCTTAATAATTAAAAATCATACACATATAATTTCATAATTAAAATTTTATTATATTTATAATATTATTAATTTAAAATGATTACAGTTTATTGTATAGAGATGTCAATATTGTACATCATCAATATTGTACTTCTTTTCACATTATGTTCAACGTTCCTTACTCCTGTCTACAGTTTATTGTATCTTTTATCTAGTGAACAAAGCCGTACTTCGTGCGGCATGTATAATAATTTTAAAATTTTTATTCACACTAAAAATATATTTTTTTTGTTAGGACAACAAAATACAACTTTTTTTATTACACATAAAAAATAATAGAATTACAACTTAATACTAAAAATATTTTGAATATTAAAAGTACATATAAATAGCAAAAAATTACTAATTTTTCATATATATATATATATTCCTTATTAAAGGAGCACCACAATTAAGTTAAACCTTGTTTCTAATTGAGAATTTAGTCCTTATTTCCTCAATGTATTATTTTTTTTGTTGCATAGATCTCTATGTGTATTTTTATAGCAGACCTTCAAATAAAAATGAAAATCTATTTAAAAAAATATATAAGAGAGAATTAGTTTTATATATAATTTATATATATAACAAATAAAAAATAGTGATCAAAGAATACTTACTTTTAATATAAGATTGATTTGTATTGTTCTCTATTTATATACATACTACTTTGCATGATTAAAAGTTAAAAGTATTTATTAGAAAATAAATAATTGAAAAAAAGAAAAAAATGAAGGAATTTAATGGACAAAGAAATATAAATAGTAGTCAATAAATTTTTCATTGATTTCAGTAGAAGTGCAATATGTAAGGGTGATATTGATTTAGTTAATTGTATAAATGGAGAAGTAGTAAGATCTGAGTATATATTTAATCGGGTTGTTATATATATATATATATTTAATATCATTAAATGAAAAAAATTATAAAAAAACCGCAAATTAGGTAAAGTAGAAAATTAAAAAGAGATGAAGTCACCACACTTATTTTTCTTTCAGATTTATATGTAGATATAAAAATATATAGATAAATAGATCAATTAGAAAACAACTTAAAATTAAATATTAATAATTTAAAATTAAGTTTATCAATAACTAAAAAAATTTCTTAAATTAATAATTTTTTAGAAAGTTAAATAATTAAAATTAATTAAAAAATATATACTATATATATCATTTTCAATATATTGGTGTAAATTATAAGAAATTAATATAAATGTATTGTGATGTATTTTTTATAAAGTTAAATGATTAAAATTAATAAAAAAATACTAAAATATTTTCTTCGATACATTAATTATATAGTGTAAATTATTAAAAAAATCAAAAGACATCACTAAAATTAATATAAATATATGTAATTTATTACAAAATAGTTAACATAATAAAAATTTAAAGCTCATGATTGAATGAGATAAATATAATAAAATTTTAATTATTCATTATGAAAATTTATAAAAATAAAATAAAAAAAAAATCATATTAACTCTTATATAATTTATTTTTAAATTTTGTAAGATATATATATATATATATGTCTATTATAATATATATAAATGTTATGGAGAAAGATAGAAATTTATCATTTTAATATACTTTATAATTAAAAACTAAATAAAAATCAAATTAATATAGAATTTTAAAGTAGGAAAAATTATTAATAACTTTGTTGCAAAAAAATTTATTAGAGAAGAACTTGATACTTTTATATATAAATATATATATATATATATACATCAAAGTAATATAATTTTTCAAAGAAAGAGAAAAAATTGTCCAATAATTTTATTATAAAATATCTATTAGGGAATAATATATGAATGAATAGTCTTTTCCAAGTAATCTGAAAATATAAAACATCAAAAAATAAGAAAAAAATATAAGAAAAACTTAAAAAATAAACATACATTACTAAGTAGTGAAAATAATTAACATCAATAATTAAAAAGATATAAAATTAATATAACAAAAACTTCAAAACTATGAGTGGACTTTGTTACCAAAAAATCTATTAGAGAAAAACTTAATCCTTAATTTGTAATTAAAAACTTTGACAAAAAAATTTATAATTAAAACTAAATAAAAATAAAAGTAATATAATCTTTCATAGCAAGAGAAAAAATTACCTAATAATTTTGCTGCAAAGTATCCATTGGAGAAGAATTTTTCAATGATTGATCTTTTTCGGAATCTGAAAATATCGAACATCAAGAATTAAAAAAAAATATAACAAAAACTTCAAAAAATAAATATATATTGCTAAGTAATAAAAATAGATCAACACCAAAAATTAGAAGGAAAAAAAATTAACATAACAAAAATTCTATAAAGTTTAACTTGATTTTGGATACTATATATAGGTTCTTTGTAGTGGAAGAATACAATAATTTTTTTTTTATTATAGAATACAAATAGTTTTAATATCATAATAGAATATTAATATACACATAAATAATAAGAGTTACATAAGAATACAAATAAACTTTTTTTAATTAAAGAATACAAATAGTTTTATCATAATAATAGGACATTAATATAAATATAAATGATAAGAGTCATACATAAATAATATAAATAATTTTTTTTTAATTTAAAGAATACAAATAGTTTTAATATAATAATAGAAATAAATAAGAAAATTGAGAAAATAAAAAAGGTAAAAGAAAACTATGTGTGATGACACATGGCTAGTTTTTTTTCTTTTTCTAATTATTTTGTATAGGGAAATTTGATTTTCTATACTTAGAAAATCAAAAAATTTGATTTCTAAACCAATAATTTAAACCCTAAAAAAACTATACTTTTTTTTTCAAAACCCCAAAAATACCCCCAAACTAAAACTATCTCTCTTTCTCTCTCTATCTAGCCGGTCCCAAGAATCCCACACCCCAGGTCCGATGGTCGGACCATGGGGTCCGATGGGGTCCGACCAATCGGACCCATCGGACCCCAAGGTCCGACCATCGGACCTCTCTCTTCCCCTCTCTCTCAAATCGCAGGAAAAAAAAAAAAATTAAAGCCGGTCGGACCCGAAGGTTCGACCATCGGACCCTTTCTTCCTCTCTCTCCAAAATCGCAGAAAAAAAAAAAAATTAAAAAAAAAAAAATTCAAAGGTCCGATGGCTCGGACCTTGGGGGTCCGATGGGTCCGACCATCGGACCCCCAAGGTCCGACCATCGGACCTTTGTCTTCTTCCCTCTCTCAAATCGCAGGAAAAAAAAAAAGTTTCAGATAGAGGGAGAGATCGGCGTTGGGGTTGCTCTTTCGGGTTGGGGTTGGGGTCGGAGGGGTTGGGGTCGTGGTCGACGGGGGTGAGGGTGGTGATCGGCGTTGGGGTTGACGTGGGTGGGTGAGGGTGGTTCGGGTGAGGGTGGGCGGTTGGGGTGAGATAGAGGGAGAGAGAGATGATGCAGAGAGAGAGAATATTGTGAGGGGGGTATTTTTGGGGTTTTGAAAAAAAAGGAATAGTTTTTTTAGGTTTTAAATTTTTGGTTTAGGGAAAAAAATTTTTGATTTTCTAAGTATAGAAAATCAAATTTCCCTTTTGTATATTATTATGTATCTTTATAATAATAAAATAGGTGGTAATTATTTTAGAATACTATAACAATGTTGATGGGAATCTTGATGATGACCAGAAAGATTTTGTGGATATTTTGCTTCTGATTCAAAGAGATCTTTTGATGTCGATTTCACCGAGGCTCGACGCCCTGTAGATTCGATGATGAAAGTAACCTTGTCTATATTTCTTACTCAGTTTTTTCGAAACCTAAGGATATTAGTTGGTACCACATTAATCTTTGAAACCCAAGGACTCTGTACCCAAATCTCTCAACCTGATTTCTTGTCGTGATTTCCCGTCTCCACCATCACCATGACCCATCCTTCAACATTAATAGAAATTCTAAACATGAATTTGTCTATTTTTCTATGATACTAAAAATACAGAATTGGATATTTGTTTTGTTCCATTATTTATTTCACTTGCAAATCTTCACAGTTTGCAGTTTCATTTTAAGTGATTTTAATGGTATTACATCACATGAAGCAAGAGTTTGTAACGTAATGTAAATTACTGTTTTTGTACTCATCGATCTCTCTCTCTCATCACATACAATCTCACTCAATTCTACAGGAATGTATGAGCAACTTTTTCCTAATATAAAAATTATATATTTCTATTTGTGAGGTTCTTTTCTCTTGTGCATCTCTGCTGTTAGAATCCAACTTAATTGTCAAATTAAGTGTGTTATTATTAAGAGTTAGTCCCACATTGCTAATGTGTGGAAATAAATTGTGATATATAAGATAAAAGGGCTACTCCTCCCATTGCCAATTGGTTTTGGGATGGAACCTCATTCATCTTATTCCTCAAATTCTAACATGGTATCAGAGCCACTTGTGATCCGTTGTGAGCCCAAATTACCACCGGTCCAAAAGAGTTAGTCCCACATTGCTAATGTGTGGAAATAAATTGTGATATATAAGATAAAAGGGCTACTCCTCCCATTGCCAATTGGTTTTGGGATGGAACCTCATTCATCTTATTCCTCAAATTCTAACAGTTATCATGAACTAGAATTCTGGTTCTATGTGATATAGTATTAGCTTCAAAGTATCTTTATTGGTACTTACCTTGCAAATTGGTAGAAAGTTTAGCAAAAGGACCCTACACAAGAAAAGAATATTTTTATGCTCAACTCTTGTTCCAAATAATATGATAGATCTTCTTGTTGTAATAGATAGACGTGTTATAGCTAAGAGCTTCTAACCAAAATTATTCTGAGATAGAGTATTTTGGGCGAGGTCTAGATTGTGTTTTAAACCATTTTAATCCAATTACATGTTATAAGCTTACCAATTAAAGAAAATTCCCTATTTCAAATTTGATATTTGTCCTCTGAGGAAATTGTTTCTTCAATTTGACACTTGGTATATTTTTGGATTTGTTTCTGTTCTAAATCAAGGGTTTGAAGATATACTTTAACAACTCTAAAGATATGCTTCTAATCATGTCCCATGCATATATAGTTTTCGATAAAGTTTGGCACCAAGACTTTTGATGTTATCCAACCAGTCACTATTCTTGATCTCTCTGTTTTCTTACATGCAGAACTAGGCCAAAACTTCACTTATAATGAAAATACAAGATCTTGCCGACAGAAGGAAGTTAGAAGATTTCTATTGGTCCTGTCCTTACGGTATGTATACTTTACTTATGTTGTTATTTTGCTACCCTTCTAAACTTTATGTTTCCTTGTTAGAGATTTTATTACAATGGAAGAAAATCAAGATTTATTACAACTCTATTGTAAAATAATACAAGGACTAAAATAAGAGATTGATTAAATATATGTTATAATACACATACATATACACTATATATATCGCATATATATGAAAGGTATAGAAGAAGAATATTAATAGAATACACAATATTATATAATGTATATATAATATGAAGAAGAAAAAGAAGATCACTCACTCACAACCTTGAGTGTAGATTAGTGGGGATCACCATGACTTGAACAAGGTATTACACCTTTGTCCAAAAGCTTATTTCCCCCTATCTCTAAGCACTAAGGGAACTCTCTAGGAAATAGCTTTGGGAATTATCAAGTCTTAGGGTTTTCTAGCAATGTGCTTTTTTGATAGAAAACTTCATCTCCAAAATGAGCACCTTAGACCTCTTTATATAGTGTTTAGGATATCACCATTTGAAATTCAAACTCATAACCCCTATAGATGTTATGGACTCAAATGTAACTCTTACACACACCATAACTCCTATAGCATTAAGAATTTCAAATAAAAGTGTGTAACATCTTTTACACTCTTAATGTTGGTGATAATGGTGGAGGTTACTCATAGTAACAACTCCCCAAATGTTACAAAAAGATGACAACTAATATAGTCATATGTTACATATTATTAGTTTATTACACATATTTAATCTATATATTATATTATTATAAATAATATAACAATCCCCCACTAGATTAAATATTATCTCTTTAGTAACAAACTTGTAACATTTGTAACATTTATTTAATCAATCAAAAATATTATATCAAAATATAACATTCCCCCACTTTGATTGACTAAATACACACTTCTAAAGAAATCTTGCTTAGGTGCATTAGGTAAAATGTCTTTCGACTTGAATTTTACCTTAGTGTAGTTACCACAAAGTTTGACGAAATTTTGGTTGCCGTAGCATTGAACCATTATTCCTTTAATACAAACCGGTGATAACACACACACCCTCGCTAATGCTCACTTGAGACCGCATGTCTTGCTCTTGCACCGTTAATGGCCATGTGCAAAATTCCAATTCATGGACTCTCTAGAGAATACTCCCAATTCTCATAAGAGGCGGCACCACCTCTAGCCCATATAGGTGGAGTTTTAGTGTCTCACCACTCTTTAGACACTTCTTAAGCCTAAGTGAGTTTTCTTAAGCTTAAGCTCCATTAAAATACCTTTCGATTTTAACCCTCAATTTTCACCACATGTACTCATCCGTAGATGGGACAATTGAGTACAAAATTCACTCTATTGACTTGTTATTACCTATTGAACTTAAGACTAGATTTTTACTAGTGTTAAGATAGGTTACCATCAATGAGCAAAACGCTAAGGGAGTTTAGGTCCCATCCCTCGAAAATTCATGCTTTAATCTTGTACGGAGATTAAGCGATTTGTTATAACCTCTCACTATTGATTCCATGTGAATCATGCATGCCAAAAATATAGTGTTCACTTTGTGACCACTTTTCTCCTTAAGTACTTAAGCTTTGAAAATTTAATCATAAAAGATTAATTTTCACACAACTCAAATTCTCAATAATTTTGATACCATGCATATCAAAATTAAACACTAATTTAGACACCAAACATGTCTAAATTATACTTTATTTTAAGACACCAAACATGTCTTAAACTTTTCATATTGGAGTATCACCCCCACACTTTCACATTTCATTATCAAGACAATATCTTGATTTTAAAATATAGAAGACCACTTTGTCTCTATAACTCTTTTAATTAATTTCCTTCTTGAAATTATTTTCACTTATGCACATAGCTAACTTGATTTAGAATTTGAATTCAAAATCAAATAAATTAATCAATAATGTCTCAACACATTTTGATTAAATTTGTGGCTCACCCCCACATTTTTACCATAAAGTGTATATAAAATATCACTTTTGTGTATTTTCTTCTTCAAATGACTCTTTAAGGCCACTTTAAAAATACCATTTGACATTTTTAGTTTTCTCAACAAAACTAAAATATCAAACTCACATTACTACTCATAAAATAATGTGATTATTTTTACTCATAATTTTAAGGTTATCTCCTTATTGAGATTAGCCCAAAATTATACCAAAGTTAACAAAATTCTCATCAATTTTGTTCACAACTTTGATCATTTAAGATTCAAAATTGCTTCTCCAATTTGGTTATCTTTTCACTATTTTTGAATCCACATTGATTCATTTACTTTTGAGTCCAAAATTGCTCTTCCAATTTATGGCTCATTTCACAAGTTTGGATTCACTTTTAATCTATTTGCTCTTGCATGAGAAGACAATTCTCATAAGTGTAACTCTCATAGTTCACTTTTTTATCTCATAATATGAGATGATTATCTCTTATAACCCAATAAAAGATGTAACTTCTCAAAAGTCATCTTTTATTATCTCATAAAGTAAGATGTTCACTACCAAATTAAAAAAGAATTTAAAATATTCTTTATTCACAAAATAGATGATAATAATTTCCACATCAATAGCAATAAACAATATTATATTATTACTATCAACATTATTGTCATACTATATAACACATATATTAATATAATATGTATGTTACTAATCAACTTCTTATACGTAACATACACATATTATGAATATTAAATTCACAATATATATGTTACATATCTCATATATATATATATATATAACATATATACTATAATATACATATATATCATATACACATAATATATACATTAATTAGACAACTATATATGTTACATACCTCACACATATATAACATATATACACATTAATATACATGATATATATTATATACACATATCTCATATAATACATAGAAAATAAGTATTTCTACATATTTAATCTCACAATATATATATTATGTCATATCTCATCATATATGTAATACACATAACTCATATACATGTTATATATTATATATCTCATATATATACACATACAAACATGTAATAAATTCAAATATCATACTATATATCACTATATATTATATGATATAAACTCATAATCACATATATGTCACATATATATAACTCATATATATATTATATATATTACTATCATATGAAATAGTAAATCACATAATATACACCACCATGCTCACCCATGAATGATTTTCACATAAAATCTCTTATCCTTGTATTCTCACAATCTTGATTTATCTCCTCTTCCATTGAAAAGGAATAAGCTTTTGATTGTTAGAGATTTTATTACAATGGAAGAAAATCAAGATTTATTACAACTCTATTGTAAAATAATACAAGGACTAAAATAAGAGATTGATTAAATATATGTTATAATACACATACATATACACTATATATATCGCATATATATGAAAGGTATAGAAGAAGAATATTAATAGAATACACAATATTATATAATGTATATATAATATGAAGAAGAAAAAGAAGATCACTCACTCACAACCTTGAGTGTAGATTAGTGGGGATCACCATGACTTGAACAAGGTATTACACCTTTGTCCAAAAGCTTATTTCCCCCTATCTCTAAGCACTAAGGGAACTCTCTAGGAAATAGCTTTGGGAATTATCAAGTCTTAGGGTTTTCTAGCAATGTGCTTTTTTGATAGAAAACTTCATCTCCAAAATGAGCACCTTAGACCTCTTTATATAGTGTTTAGGATATCACCATTTGAAATTCAAACTCATAACCCCTATAGATGTTATGGACTCAAATGTAACTCTTACACACACCATAACTCCTATAGCATTAAGAATTTCAAATAAAAGTGTGTAACATCTTTTACACTCTTAATGTTGGTGATAATGGTGGAGGTTACTCATAGTAACAACTCCCCAAATGTTACAAAAAGATGACAACTAATATAGTCATATGTTACATATTATTAGTTTATTACACATATTTAATCTATATATTATATTATTATAAATAATATAACAATCCCCCACTAGATTAAATATTATCTCTTTAGTAACAAACTTGTAACATTTGTAACATTTATTTAATCAATCAAAAATATTATATCAAAATATAACATTCCCCCACTTTGATTGACTAAATACACACTTCTAAAGAAATCTTGCTTAGGTGCATTAGGTAAAATGTCTTTCGACTTGAATTTTACCTTAGTGTAGTTACCACAAAGTTTGACGAAATTTTGGTTGCCGTAGCATTGAACCATTATTCCTTTAATACAAACCTAAGTGATAACACACACACCCTCGCTAATGCTCACTTGAGACCGCATGTCTTGCTCTTGCACCGTTAATGGCCATGTGCAAAATTCCAATTCATGGACTCTCTAGAGAATACTCCCAATTCTCATAAGAGGCGGCACCACCTCTAGCCCATATAGGTGGAGTTTTAGTGTCTCACCACTCTTTAGACACTTCTTAAGCCTAAGTGAGTTTTCTTAAGCTTAAGCTCCATTAAAATACCTTTCGATTTTAACCCTCAATTTTCACCACATGTACTCATCCGTAGATGGGACAATTGAGTACAAAATTCACTCTATTGACTTGTTATTACCTATTGAACTTAAGACTAGATTTTTACTAGTGTTAAGATAGGTTACCATCAATGAGCAAAACGCTAAGGGAGTTTAGGTCCCATCCTCGAAAATTCATGCTTTAATCTTGTACGGAGATTAAGCGATTTGTTATAACCTCTCACTATTGATTCCATGTGAATCATGCATGCCAAAAATATAGTGTTCACTTTGTGACCACTTTTCTCCTTAAGTACTTAAGCTTTGAAAATTTAATCATAAAAGATTAATTTTCACACAACTCAAATTCTCAATAATTTTGATACCATGCATATCAAAATTAAACACTAATTTAGACACCAAACATGTCTAAATTATACTTTATTTTAAGACACCAAACATGTCTTAAACTTTTCATATTGGAGTATCACCCCCACACTTTCACATTTCATTATCAAGACAATATCTTGATTTTAAAATATAGAAGACCACTTTGTCTCTATAACTCTTTTAATTAATTTCCTTCTTGAAATTATTTTCACTTATGCACATAGCTAACTTGATTTAGAATTTGAATTCAAAATCAAATAAATTAATCAATAATGTCTCAACACATTTTGATTAAATTTGTGGCTCACCCCCACATTTTTACCATAAAGTGTATATAAAATATCACTTTTGTGTATTTTCTTCTTCAAATGACTCTTTAAGGCCACTTTAAAAATACCATTTGACATTTTTAGTTTTCTCAACAAAACTAAAATATCAAACTCACATTACTACTCATAAAATAATGTGATTATTTTTACTCATAATTTTAAGGTTATCTCCTTATTGAGATTAGCCCAAAATTATACCAAAGTTAACAAAATTCTCATCAATTTTGTTCACAACTTTGATCATTTAAGATTCAAAATTGCTTCTCCAATTTGGTTATCTTTTCACTATTTTTGAATCCACATTGATTCATTTACTTTTGAGTCCAAAATTGCTCTTCCAATTTATGGCTCATTTCACAAGTTTGGATTCACTTTTAATCTATTTGCTCTTGCATGAGAAGACAATTCTCATAAGTGTAACTCTCATAGTTCACTTTTTTATCTCATAATATGAGATGATTATCTCTTATAACCCAATAAAAGATGTAACTTCTCAAAAGTCATCTTTTATTATCTCATAAAGTAAGATGTTCACTACCAAATTAAAAAAGAATTTAAAATATTCTTTATTCACAAAATAGATGATAATAATTTCCACATCAATAGCAATAAACAATATTATATTATTACTATCAACATTATTGTCATACTATATAACACATATATTAATATAATATGTATGTTACTAATCAACTTCTTATACGTAACATACACATATTATGAATATTAAATTCACAATATATATGTTACATATCTCATATATATATATAGATATAACATATATACTATAATATACATATATATCATATACACATAATATATACATTAATTAGACAACTATATATGTTACATACCTCACACATATATAACATATATACACATTAATATACATGATATATATTATATACACATATCTCATATAATACATAGAAAATAAGTATTTCTACATATTTAATCTCACAATATATATATTATGTCATATCTCATCATATATGTAATACACATAACTCATATACATGTTATATATTATATATCTCATATATATACACATACAAACATGTAATAAATTCAAATATCATATTATATATCACTATATATTATATGATATAAACTCATAATCACATATATGTCACATATATATAACTCATATATATTATATATATTACTATCATATGAAATAGTAAATCACATAATATACACCACCATGCTCACCCATGAATGATTTTCACATAAAATCTCTTATCCTTGTATTCTCACAATCTTGATTTATCTCCTCTTCCATTGAAAAGGAATAAGCTTTTGATTGTTAGAGATTTTATTACAATGGAAGAAAATCAAGATTTATTACAACTCTATTGTAAAATAATACAAGGACTAAAATAAGAGATTGATTAAATATATGTTATAATACACATACATATACACTATATATATCGCATATATATGAAAGGTATAGAAGAAGAATATTAATAGAATACACAATATTATATAATGTATATATAATATGAAGAAGAAAAAGAAGATCACTCACTCACAACCTTGAGTGTAGATTAGTGGGGATCACCATGACTTGAACAAGGTATTACACCTTTGTCCAAAAGCTTATTTCCCCCTATCTCTAAGCACTAAGGGAACTCTCTAGGAAATAGCTTTGGGAATTATCAAGCCTTAGGGTTTTCTAGCAATGTGCTTTTTTGATAGAAAACTTCATCTCCAAAATGAGCACCTTAGATCTCTTTATATAGTGTTTAGGATATCATCATTTGAAATTCAAACTCATAACCCCTATAGATGTTATGGACTCAAATGTAACTCTTACACACACCATAACTCCTATAGCATTAAGAATTTCAAATAAAAGTGTGTAACATCTTTTACACTCTTAATGTTGGTGATAATGGTGGAGGTTACTCATAGTAACAACTCCCCAAATGTTACAAAAAGATGACAACTAATATAGTCATATGTTACATATTATTAGTTTATTACACATATTTAATCTATATATTATATTATTATAAATAATATAACATTCCTATTTTTGCCAATGACTATTTTTTAGGTTGTCTTAATTAGCTCTTTGATGTGACCAGTAATATTGTTTTGTGAGTCAACCAAACACCTCACATTCTCATCGACCTTGTCTTTCTTTTGTGTGATGCAGGTTACAACTGGAGCAATTCTGGAACACATTAATCAATTGCTTCAGATACCAGGTTCAAAGCTACTCCTAGGGGGTGAACCTTTAGAGAATCATTCCATTCCCCAAATATATGGTGCTGTTAAACCAACAGCTGTCTATGTTCCTCTTGAAGAAATTGTGAAGGACAACAATTATGACCTTGTGACAAAAGAAATATTTGGACCATTCCAGGTAAAAGAACACGAGCATGCTTAAGTTTTAAGTTCATTCTTAAAGAAAATGATGACTGGAAAAGTCATAGGTTGTCATATGATTTAGTAGCTTATAATGTGTGTGAGAGAGAGAGATTTGTTACTGACAGACATTTATATATTTGCCTTTAGATAATTACCGATTGTAAGAAAGAATAGCTCCCTCTAGTATTGGACATTCTTGAGATGATGCATGCACACTTGACGGCCGCTGTTGTTTCAAATGATTTTCACTTTCTACAGTCAAAGATTTCTTTCTCATAAAGCTATGCATAAAGTTATTTTCTATATGTGTTGTTCATTCATTCAACAATATCCAAGCATGCAATTTTTTGTAAGATCACATTATCACAGTAGGCTTGAACTTTAAACACCAGACCTCAAAGACTGCTCCCATTAATCTCATTAACCAAATCTTCCACTTGTGCTACAACAACCCAATATTCTTACTAATGAAATAACAAAACAAAGTAAAATTAGCCATTTTACACAAGATTCACAGTCAAAATGGTAGTATATACATATGTGTATATGTAACTGTATGTATATATAAGGTTGGATATATATATATCACATTAGAAAACTTGATTTTTAATACAATTGCTCTCCTCATTCTTTCCCAAACCCTACGCCAAGTTTCTCTATTTTCTTCACAAGAAAATAAAGAGAGAAGCTTAGCTTATTTGATAATAATGTCCTTTTCCTTATTTTCATATATATTGTTTTTTTTATTAACTTTATAGAGTTTTAAATTATAATCTTACAGCATTAACATTGCTTTCCTGTTAATTGGTCAATAATTATCTAACAGTTTAGTCCTACTTCAAACTTACGCATTCTAAAATAAATAAAATAAATGTACTTTGTAGATTATTTTTTTATTATGAAGAATAATATTACGTAGGAATACTGCAACTTTGTCGAAACTACCACAAATAAATTATTCACGGAAAAATGGACAGTCCAATTATATGCGGACCTAGATAGAATAAAGTGCAAAATACAAACATTACACTGATGTCTTTGCGAAAATAAAAGAAGATTAAAACTCAATTAAGAGTATTTTATTTTTCTTTTTTACAATTTTTAGATAGATATTATCTTAAATTATCAATAATTTAGAAATTATTTTTTTATTTTACACAATTTTAAGTTGTGTTTCCTTCAATATTTGAACTTTAATTTTGTTTTATTTTTTGATTAATTTAAAAACAATTTGCAGTTACATTATCAAGATTTCTTCAAGTGTCATACAAATTTATAAATCAAAATCATTAATATATTACATTCAGTATTTACTTTTAATAATTTGTAGCATCATTATTTTCACTAATTGAATATAAGTAAAAATAATTTCAAACAATATTTAAAAATATTTTTTTCAATTATTTATTGTATTATTTTTAAATAAAGTAAAAAGTACCTAACATAAAACTGTGTCTTGCACGTAGCTTTCTTCTAGTCTATATCTATTCTATATAAAGTGTGCCTATATAACAGAATTCGTGGTTTATGAGAAATTCATGGGTGACTTTTTATTTATATTAAAAATAAAATAATTTATTATTAAAAATAAAATGGTTTATGAGAAATTCATGGTCACTTTTTATTTATATATAATAAAATAAATCCCATTAAATCCAAAAAAAAAATACGATTGAGTTTTTGCTGTTGTACATCTACGATTAGGTTTTCTAAATATACTTATGTTATTTAGTTGGATTTTATTCTAAATAAGAATTTACTACTATTTATAAATTTTTCTATTTGTTTTTTTTTTTTGCTCGATCAGGTTATAATTGTTTGGCTCCACATTTATTCTATATAAAATATGGTTGTATAACAGAATTTTTAGTTTATAAGAAATTATTGGGTGACTTTTTTTTAAATAAAAAAAATAACAAATTATTAGATGCTGTCACGTAAAGGGTCAGCATCCTACATTTAGAATTAGTTAAATTTTAAATATTATTTTAAATTAAATTTGAATGTTTTGATAGTTTAACCAGATGAGCATTTTTATTAATTCCGAAAAAAAATTTAGGAAGAATAATAATTTTTTTTAATTACTATTACAAAGTATAATAGTAATTTTTATTTTTATTTAAATCACTATTATGCTTTCAAATTTCAATGATTATCACTTCATTGAATATTATTAATTTTAAAATTATGATATTAAAAAAAATTAAAAGCTAAAATAAAATTAACATACGTGACTTGGCACGTAACATCTATCTAGTATATAATATATACGTATAATTCTAAACCATTCTAATTAAACCTAAACCTAATTATATTTGACAAAACTCTCATTTTTTTACAGCCACTTCTCCCTCTCACGTTTTTTTTTTTTTTTTTTTTTGTCTGTTTGACAAAACTCCCACTCACTTATTTGGTGCTGTAGAGCAAGATCACTAATCATACATATTTATGTGGGTATGAGGTAATTGTTATATTATTCACAATGTTATGATAGTTTTATATTTTGTTATTTTTTTTAGATAATTAATCATATATATTACAATGTTCTCATTGGTGTTGCAACAATTACCAAAAAATTGAAAGAGATATATTTTTGAATTGATACAATTATGTAATTTTGTGTGTAAGTAAAGTTTATGACAATTTGGTTCATGCCTAGAAAAGCTTTTATGTGATATAATGCTTCTCTTTCTACTTTATATATTTTGCCAGAAGGTGTGATTTTAGTTTTTGTAAGTGAAATATGCTCTAAATCTCATAATCATAGCTTATTATTATTATTATTCATCTTTTCTCAACAATCATCTTCACTTTTACTCACTTCATGTTCTTATCAACTAATTAATCAATACAATATATATCATGTGGGAATATATCTTATAGAATTTTCAATAAGAAAATATCAAAAAATCGATACATAAAATCAACATACTGCATCCAAAATCACGATCATTAATTTAAAGTATGGTGCTAACAAAAATTTTATTGCAATATTCTCATAAATTAATATAATTAATTTTTGTTACTTTTTTATCAATTTATTCTTAATTTTATTTTCTATATAAACTTAATAAAAGATACACATATTATATTCTCATAAATTAATATAATTAATTTTTTTATCAATTTATTCTTAACTTTATTTTCTACATAAACCTAATAAAAGAGAGACATATTTTCCATTATTGTTACATACTTATTAGTTTCAATTTTATATTATTTTATTATGTATAGATATTTAATGTGATTTTTTAATTTTTGGTTAGTTATATTTTTTAATAAAAAAGTGTTTTAAATTTTTAATAGTTAGTTAGTTATATGTTCTAATAAAAAATATTAATATTATACTTATAAATCTTAATTTAATCATGCCTTTAATCATTAGTTATATTTCATAATTTGAGAAGTTTAGTCTATTGTATATGCATTGCCAATATTTTATTATAGTTATAATATATTCTTTAAATGAACTTGAGAATTGAGTTTTTACTTCAGATTTTTAGAATCCATAAACAGTTATTATTATTATTATTATTTAAATTGGGAAGGAAATTTAAATTTGGACAAAAAGAAAAGGTGTGAAAATTAATAATCAGTTGAATGTTAATATATTAATAGGGACAGGATTTGGTCCCGTTATGCCAAAATAGGAAATACAATCCCTGATTGTACTGTAGCCGTTGGATTGAATTGGGGCATGATCTAATGGCTGTGGTTAAAGTAGGGGTATTTAGGGGGGAAAAATGGTAACCGGTTGGTTTTTTGTATTTTAAATTAATTAATTTTTAAAAAACTGACACCGATTGACGATTGACGTTTGACGTTTGATGTACGGGTGACAGTTACCAATTTTGAAAAGTCACTAAATAGTGGGTTCGTGGGGTATTTAGGGCACATTTGGTTCTTCTTCACACTTCTTCACATTTCGTTCTTCTTCTTCTTCACATTGCCTTCTTCTTCTTCTTCTTCTTCTTCTTCTTCTTCTTCACATTTCCTTCTTCTTCTTCTTCACAGTTCCTTCTTCTTCTTCTTCACATTTTGTTGTAGTGATTAAAATTATTTTTAAATTTGGGGGAGGAAATTGCAGTACGTTCGGAGTTACTGTACTTCGTTTTCTGGTTCTCCGGCTCCGTCTCCGACATCAGTGTACAAGTAAGTTTCTCCGAATGTACCAATTTTATTCTTCTTTTGCATGTTTGCTCGTTCTTTAGTTTGGGGATGTGAAAAATTGTCTAACATTGTTAAAGAAAGATTTAAACTTTTGTAAAGAGAAGTGTTGTTCTTCAACCGTGTATGTGCATTTTATTTTGTTTTTGTGTTCCATTTTTTGTTTATTGAGTAATTTTAATCTTTTCTACATGCTTCAAATCTGCTTCGTGAACAAGATTTTTATTCTCAGAGTGCTGAAAATCGAAGTTACGTGTGTGTACCCTTTTTGTTTGTCTTTTTTATTGTGAAAGTGTTTTGGATTAATTTATACCCTGTGTATTAGGGGTCTTTGTTCAGAGTCTGTTAGAGTTAGTTCATCACTGTAAGTGGTTGTTATTTTTCAGTTAGTGAAGATTGCATTTAATTTTTTTTGGTTATGGTGTGTAATGAATATATAAAGTACTATTCTATTGTACTCTGAATATATGCAATAATACTCAATATATTCAATTATTGAAGATTGGATTTCGTTCTCTGTTTTCACCATTGTCACTGCCATGATTCTTGAATCATGAACAGAAGGATTAACAATCCTAATACAGTGAAACAATTTTAAGAAAAGAATGTAATGAAAGAAAGAAAAGCAATGTAAACATTGGTATGTATAGTGTTGCTGAAAAATAATTGTTTTTGAAAATCAATTTTGTTTGGTAATTTGGTAATTTTATTGTGAAAGTGTTTTGGATTCACGTGTTTGGTCATTTTGGTGTGTATTTTTTTTTACCCAAATGTTTTACCGTGGGCTGCCCTATATTGACCCAAAAAAAAATTTTGAAAGTAAGGAAAACAATGGAATGGTGATGGCTGTCATGTGTTGAGTTAGGTAAAGAAACTATGGTCTTAAATTTTTTAGTTCAGAATGTTACTTAGCAAATGTGATGTTTTTTGTTATCTGTTGTGAGTGATTGTTGTACTTTAATTAGAAGTTGTAGTTTGGATTTTACTATTGTTATGAATTTGTTTTGAAAAATTGGATGGTTTAGACACAAGATTCATGAGTTAATGAGATACACTATTGATAAAAACTATGGCAGTTTGGATTTTTTGTGTATATCAATTATTGGAGAAGTTATTGAAATTGGTTATGACAGTTATTAGTGAAGCATTGTTTTGTTAATTCTGATATTAAATGTTTTCCAACTGGTTTTGTACTCTGTTCATTATGAATTAAGAGGTACAAGTTACCCAGATTGGTTAAGTTTGGGGGAATTTTGTCTATTCATGTGTGTGCTTTATGTTCTTGGTTCTCACGGAATGTACCAACTCGTTTGTACCACTTTTTGGTTATGGGAGTTAGTAGTTAAGTGTTGTTTTGTTCATTGTTTTGGTTGTGGAAATCATTTAGTTGAAAAGAGTTTCACATCATTTTAATGTACTTTAATGTGTAACATGCAAGAAGCATGAAATGTGTGTTTGAAATCTGAATTTTTTCAATGCCGAATGGTTAAGTTGATTTGATGTGATTTTAGGTGATTACAATGCACGATTTTCATTGTATTTTGGTCAATTATTTATTTTTATATAGTGTATTTGCTGAAATATGTAGTCCTTAATGTTTAAATTTGTTTATCTTTAATTTGGTTAGGTTCATCATACATGGCTGGGAAACGCAAAAGGAAAGGGGGAATTGAACCCGTAAAGAAGGATGTCACCCCCGCGCCGAACGATAATGCGGTTGCTTGGAGAAATTTCTTGTAAGTTTTGAATGATGGATAGTTGTTTACTCGTGTGAATGATGTTTAACATTTATTTTATTATATATTTGATTGAAATTATGTCCATATGTAGCAATGCGAACTACAAAGCCCTTCGAGCAGCTGAGAAGGGATTAACTGAGAAAGAGGTTTGATGTCGACTGTTACTCAATTTTTTTATGTCAATTGTCCGTTATTCATCGTAATTGTTTGACATACTTTAAGATTCTTTACATGTACTCTGTAGTTGATGTAAGTTTGCCTCATATTACAGGCTACCGACAAATTGAAAGTGCAATATAAAGGTTTCATCGACGAGGAGAAGTCTGAGTGGAGAAGCTATGACCCTAACCCAAATCCCGCTAAGAAGGCGGTGCAAACAAGGGGAGGAAACCAAAGGCAGCTGATGCCAAGGGGAAGAAAGTGGAGGTGGATGAGGAAGAGGTTGCTCCGGAAAGTGAAGAAGCATCTGTGTACGGTCGATGCTCCTTCAACCGTTTAATCAGGATTTGCAAGAACTCGAACTCCGGAGCGAAAAGATGTGATCCAAAATGCTGGATTTGGATCATTCATCAGAGAGGATGCACCATACATTGACACCCGACTAGTGAGTTGGTTAATCAAACATGTTGACCCAACCACTAGCATACTGGATTTGTATGGGAGGAAAATTCACTTATCTGCCGCGATGTTCGGAGATGTTATGGGGGTGGACGACGGAGGGGATCCTGTAGTCACCGAGGGTGATAGTGACACTCGATATCTGGAGGAGATATTGAACGTTGTCGAGTACACCGTGTCGTTGACAGGGTTGGAGAAATCTTTGTTGGAGTGCGTTGAGGCAGACAACTTATTTCTGATTAAATTTTCTTTGGTGGTCATAGGTACAGTCCTTGCGCCGAAAACGGGGCTGCGATATCACTTCGGGGTACTTGCACTCCCTTAGGGTTACCAGGGACATTCGCCACAAGAACTGGGCAACTGCCGGGTTCAGGTTTCTAATGAACTCAATTTTCAGATTCCGAAATAAGGCCACGAAGAATGTGTCTGGCTGCACCTTATTCCTCCAGGTACATTGATTTTGTTATCTTTCATTTATGTAAATGTGTTTATTAAGTTTATAATATAATATTGTGATTTATTAGTCGAATGTATTACTAATACATTGTTTGTTTGTCACAGTTGGTGTACTTGACTCACGTGGAGTGGAACTTTGGATATGTCGACCGAACAGTGCTCCCCGTTGATTTTTGGGGTAGTAAACAATGTAAGTCCGCTTACAAATTTGTGAAAGACAATGGGGGTCCCAACAGCGACAAGGTACATCGAATTTTGGTTATAATGTGGTAATGTGATTTCAGTTGATATTAATTATTTTGGGTTTAAAAAATTAAATTTGTTAAATTTGTTATGTTTAACAGATAACGCTCACTTCGAATCCCGTAATACTGCCCAACTACTACTCCGACTCGGAAGGAAGAAAGAGCAGTGACCACTTTGTCAACTCTATCAACGAGTTGAAGGAGTACTTCTCCAATGAGTTAAAGTCTCAGTTGAGATCATTTTCTTTGAAATTTATGGACAAAGGAGAAGGTGTAGGTGGTATTGACCGAGAGTTGGAGGAGGATGCTGTTGCGGAAATGGGGAAGAAGGCGGAGTGCAGCCAGGCCGTGGAGGAGTCCCCGTTGAAGTCCCCTGTCCGTTCGAAGACTAATGTTGTTGGTCTGTCCGAGGAAAATGTGGTGGAATCTGTAAGTACGCCTTCACTATCTGCTACAAAATCTGTTGAAGATGAAGGTGCTGCACATAAGACCTTCGACGATGAGGACTTTGATATAGTCGAAGTGGCATCTTTCTGGAATAAAGGCAAAGCCCTCGTCAAATCAAAGAAGACACGGGAGAATGTGCCTTTAATTGAGGATGACTTCAACGATAAGGCGTACGAGCAATTTATTGAGTCGGGCAGAACTGTTGTCGGGCCTTTCAAGACGAAGGAAGCGATCCCCCGTAACCAATATGGGTTTTACAAGTTTGTTTTTAGCAACACATTAGATCCGGAGTAAGTAAATGTTATTTTCGTATTTCTCATTATGATATACTTGTAGAAATTTTTAATAACAGTTACATTGATTACAATTGAATCAGATATGTGCTTGCGAAATTTCGAAAGTTTGAAGTGGATAGGAGGTGCATGGCATCGTTGCGACCCTTGCGAGAAGTTGAGGGATCCGTAAGTGTCAAAGTAGTTACTAAACATGTATCATTTATTGTACATGTGTAAATCATATTTCATTTTGTTGCAGATCATTGACTGTTTTTCTATACTAATGAACAAGTACGAACGTGATAGTCGACTACCTGACCAACCTCGTGTTTGGTACATGCCCACTCGCATCTCGGTAATTGCTTTGCTGTACAACTTATTTTAAATTTTGTAATTCTTCAGTTTGGTTGTAATTTCTATTACTTGACAAGATGAACAATGCTTTTGCAGCAAAAAACTCTCAGTTCGTTTAATGTGAAGAGGATTGCGAAAGACCAGGAGTGGTCAAAACTGTTTTACGAAGACAACTTCGAAAAATGCGTCAAGGTACTTCATCATATACACATGGTCGTTCTTAATTGTAATTTTGAAAACTGAGATATGTTAGCGATGCATATTGGTCATTGTAGTGTCGAATATCTATATGGTCTGTAATTTCAATTTATTTTTGACTTTATTGTTCCTCTATTCAATTGTAGATGTTTGTGCCGGTGTTGACTCTAGAAGGTGCACCACATTGGTTTGGTGCCGAAGTAAATATGAAGTCCAAGGTTGTCTCATTTCTGGACTCCCTACACACCGCAATGCATGAGAAGTATCGTGTGGAGGCTACGAAAGAAATGGTAAACTTGCAAAGTTTCATTGTTTGATGTGAACTCATTCTTCATTGAATCTAACTAATTGTATACGTTTGCAGTTGTCAACGTTGGACCTTTTGTTTGAGGAGAATAGGTCAAAGAATGTGACTTTCGTGGATTTCGGAATTGACAGGAAAGATCGCGGGCTTCCTCAACAAGACAATGACCGAGATTGCGGTGTATACGTCATGAAGTACATGGAGGCTGTGGCCAATGAGGAAGAAGTAGTTGATGAGGTATACCACTGTTTAGTTATTTCAGAATGTACTACGCAAGTTTGATTGAGATTAACGTTGTGTAATTTAAATTTTATTCGGTGTTTTACTGTCAAGTTGATTAGAGTTAATTACATTTTCTAAGTTTTTGTTTTTGTTTCTGTATTGTGCCACGCTTCACCCGGTTGAGGCACGTTTGGAAATCGCTGCGAGGATCATAAATGATGAACAAAATGAAATTCGTACCAAAGTGGTTGAAGATCGTAGGGCTGCACAAGGCAGCTCATTTTCATCATCCTCGGCCCCTTTGCGTAGTCCGTCAAAGTCTCCACGCGATCCTCGGTTCAGTACAGCGAAGTCTCGCCATGCAAACATGTTTCCCCCGTCAAGAGCCTCCCCTAGGTTTCAGTCTAGCAAGACTAAGATTTCATATGGTGAATAGTCTGTAAAAAACACTTGTGTTACTAAAAGGTTGTGTTATTAGTGTGTTGTGTAGTTTGGATTTGGGAGCATAGGTTGTGTTATTTGTGTGTTGTTTAGTTTGGATTTGGGAGCATTTGGATTTAGACATCTGTTTTTATTAGTTGACGTTTGGAACTGGTTATTATGTTCACAGACTTGTGTTTATTTTAGTTTTGAGAATATATTAAACCATACTTAGCAAATCTTTGTACTCACACCATAACAACTCTTACAATGTACCCATACTTCAGAAGTAGTTGATTGTACTTCACAGAAATTATTTAACCCGAAAACTTTATGATTTGTACTATACCATTAGAAATCACGACAAAGGTGACTTCTTAATTTTCTTTATTTGTTTTTTTGGTTAAAATGTGACTTCTTCTTAATTATTTGAAGGAAATCATGTTAGTTGCCTAATCTTACCAAATCTTTGTAGTCATTAAAGTTTAAACCGAATTTTCAAAACACATGTACTATAACATTACAAATAACGACAAAGGTGACTTGTTAATTATTTGATGTTAGTTACCAAATCTTTGTACTCATTCAACTTTAAACTGAGTTTTGAGAACATATTAAAAAAAAAAGATTGAAACCATACCATATCAACTCCCATTACTTTAACCAAATGTAAATAGACAATAGCCCCCTTAAATTTGGTTTTTCATAACATAGTAATGAGGAAAAATATGGAATATAGAACATTCTCATTGCGCTACTTCACATAACAAATACGAAGATGTGAATAACATATAATTTTGCAACTTCACATTGAACCCATTGAGGAAATTTGCTACAGAAATTAGAAATGTAGAAAACATATAATTTCGAGAACGTAGTGGGTACTTTATACCAAATGTTAATTTTGAGAACGTAGTGGGTACTTCATACCAAATGTAATTTTCGTCATCATCCACACGTATCTATTAAGTTCTACACAATTAAGTTAAACAAGTTTTGAGAACATAAGATATACAAAACATTTGCATTTTGCGACAACCCATATCTTTAACGCAATATAAGTTGGACAATGATGAAAAGGCAAATAAAAATGATAAAAATTAATTTTCTAATAACATTCTCATTGCGTTTCTTATCTTCTTCCAAAATCTTGATTTGGTTTCGCAATCCAGGTGTAGCATCTGTACTTCTCTTAACATGTGATTTATCGATCCAACAAAAGTAATCACATCCTCGACTTTCATCGTTCTCCTGAGTTGAAAATAACCCTATTAGTTTATCATGGCTGCCTAAGTACAGAAAACATAAATGAGAAGTACTTTTGAATCTAAAAAGACAAAACTCTTACATAGTGTGGACATCCGAAGAATCGACGACCAGGATTTGCTCTACTACTTGAAGTCCAAACATAAGCTAGATCACCACAGTAGCAATGGGGGTGTCCCTGAAGTGAATTTATCCAAGGCGGACCACCCCCATCGAATCCGCATGAGTCTTCTCCACCACCAGCCACCATGTTCGATGTACTATAATTTGTGAGGTATACAAATTTTTTTTTTGTTCTAACTATGGTGGAGATAATGTGTGTTACTCACAAGGAAAGGGGCACCTGTTTATATATAGGCTGTTCCAAATGAGTTAGTGGTGGGAAAATGAATATATTTTTTAAAATTTTCTCACATTCACCTTTAACTTGATCAATCTTGGTGCCAAAATAAACCCCAATTTCAAAACCTAATTCGTACAACATAATAGGGCATGGCTGATTGTTTCGTTGGGAAGCGTATCATGTCATGTCACAAGCAGTCCTTTCTTTTAAAATAATATTTTAGTGTTGTGTGAATTGACAAGGTCCATCGAGTGAACAGTGTACGTCCCATATTTTAATACTAAATATTTGTTAAATCCATTAAATAATATTATTAAATATTAAATATTTTAATTTACATTTATTGAAATTTAATTTTTCACAAATGTTGCTCAAGTTTTGTTGTATTTGTGATAGTTTAATTATTGGTAATAGTCCAAATCGAAAAAATTGTACCGCATCGCACCATTTTTCGCAGTGCGATTTCTGCGATTTTTAGTTTCGCGGTGCGAGTGCGGTTTGAGAAATTGGAAAAACCGCATGTATGGATTGGTTTAAAAAAAAAGGTTAAAAACTACACTACCCACACTGCAAACACCCGAATATATTATTACCACACTTAAAAATATAAAAATACAAACAAATACATTTATAAAAGTCTTGATTAATATTTCTTTATAATTATTTAGTTTTTTTTTATATTATATAATTATTAAAAAGAAAAAAAAAAGTTTAGTGTTGTCTACAGTGAACATCCTGTTTCTATCATAGTCTCAATCGTGAAGCCGAAAATTACATGTTGGAATATTTTTTTAAAATTTACAATTTTTCACAGGGGGTTCGTTATGGTAACAATGTCATCCTTGTTTCAAAAATATCCGAACAGTTAACAATGAACATCCTGTTACTATCTGTATCTCTGACACACAGTAAGTACTCAGGTTACCATTGGTGTACCGGACTCACTATCATGACGAACTCACTGAACATCCTCTCGGGCTAGGGTTATACTGAGCGGCAGTCAACCGTTCATAGTACTCACACTATTACTGGCGGTGTTTTTTGGTTAATGTGACACACAGTAAGTACTCAGGTTACCATTGGTGTACCGGACTCACTATCCTCCTGACGAACTCACTGAACATCCTCTCGGGCTAGGGTTCTACTGAGCGGCAGTCAACCGTTCATAGTACTCACACTATTACTGGCAGTGTTTTTAGGTTAATGTGACACACAGTAAGTACTCAGTTTACCATTGGTGTACCGGACTCACTATCCTCCTGACGAACTCACTGAACATCCTCTCGGGCTAGGGTTCTACTGAGCGGCAGTCAACCGTTCATAGTACTCACACTATTACTGGCGGTGTTTTTTGGTTAATGTGACACACAGTAAGTACTCAGTTTACCATTGGTGTACCGGACTCACTATCCTCCTGACGAACTCACTGAACATCCTCTCGGGCTAGGGTTCTACTGAGCGGCAGTCAACCGTTCATAGTACTGACACTATTACTGGCGATGTTTTTTGGTTAATGTGACACACAGTAAGTACTCAGTTTACCATTGGTGTACTGGACTCACTATTCTCCTGACGAACTCACTGAACATCCTCTCGGGCTAGGGTTCTACTGAGCGGCAGTCAACCGTTCATATTACTCACACTATTACTGGCGGTGTTTTTTGGTTAATGTGACACACAGTAAGTACTCAGTTTACCATTGGTGTACCGGACTCACTATACTCCTGACGAACTCACTGAACATCCTCTCGGGCTAGGGTTCTACTGAGCGGCAGTCAACCGTTCATAGTACTGACACTATTACTGGCGGTGTTTTTTGGTTAATGTGACACACAGTAAGTACTCAGGTTACCATTGGTGTACCGGACTCACTATCCTCCTGACGAACTCACTGAACATCCTCTCGGGCTAGGGTTCTACTGAGCGTGAATAACCGTTCATAGTACTCACACTATTACCGGCGGTGTTTTTTGGTTAATGTGACACACAGTAAGTACTCAGTTTACCATTGGTGTACCGGACTCACTATCCTCCTGACGAACTCACTGAACATCCTCTCGGGCTAGGGTTCTACTGAGCGGCAGTCAACCGTTCATAGTACTCACACTATTACTGGCGGTGTTTTTTGGTTAATGTGACACACAGTAAGTACTCAGTTTACCATTGGTGTACCGGACTCACTATCCTCCTGACGAACTCACTGAACATCCTCTCGGGCTAGGGTTCTACTGAGCGGCAGTCAACCGTTCATAGTACTGACACTATTACTGGCGATGTTTTTTGGTTAATGTGACACACAGTAAGTACTCAGTTTACCATTGGTGTACCGGACTCACTATCCTCCTGACGAACTCACTGAACATCCTCTCGGGCTAGGGTTCTACTGAGCGGCAGTTAACCGTTCATAGTTCTCACACTATTACTGGCGGTGTTTTTTGGTTAATGTGACACACAGTAAGTACTCAGTTTACCATTGGTGTACCGGACTCACTATCCTCCTGACGAACTCACTGAATATCCTCTCGGGCTAGGGTTCTACTGAGCGGCAGTCAACCGTTCATAGTACTGACACTATTGCGGCGGTGTTTTTGGTTAATGTGACACACAGTAAGTACTCAGGTTACCATTGGTGTACCGGACTCACTATCCTCCTGACGAACTCACTGAACATCCTCTCGGGCTAGGGTTCTACTGAGCGGCAGTCAACCGTTCATAGTACTCACACTATTGCGGCGATGTTTTTTGGTTAATGTGACACACAGTAAGTACTCAGTTTACCATTGGTGTACCGGACTCACTATCCTCCTGACGAACTCACTGAACATCCTCTCGGGCTAGGGTTCTACTGAGCGGCAGTCTACCGTTCATAGTACTCACACTATTACTAGCGGTGTTTTTTGGTTAATGTGACACACAACAAGTACTCAGTTTACCATTGGTGTACCGGACTCACTATCCTCCTGACGAACTCACTGAACATCCTCTCGGGCTAGGGTTCTACTGAGCGGCAGTCAACCGTTCATAGTACTGACACTATTACTGGCGATGTTTTTTGGTTAATGTGACACACAGTAAGTACTCAGTTTACCATTGGTGTACTGGACTCACTATCCTCCTGACGAACTCACTGAACATCCTCTCGGGCTAGGGTTCTACTGAGCGGCAGTCAACCGTTCATAGTACTGACACTATTACTGGCGGTGTTTTTTGGTTAATGTGAAACACAGTAAGTACTCAGTTTACCATTGGTGTACCGGACTCACTATCCTCCTGACGAACTCACTGAACATCCTCTCGGGCTAGGGTTCTACTGAGCGGCAGTCAACCGTTCATAGTACTCACACTATTACTGGCGGTGTTTTTTGGTTAATGTGACACACAACAAGTACTCAGTTTACCATTGGTGTACCGGACTCACTATCCTCCTGACAAACTCACTGAACATCCTCTCGGGCTAGGGTTCTACTGAGCGGCAGTCGACCGTTCATAGTACTCACACTATTACTGGCGGTGTTTTTTGGTTAATGTGACACACAGTATGTACTCAGGTTACCATTGGTGTACCGGACTCACTATCCTCCTGACGAACTCACTGAACATCCTCTCGTGCTAGGGTTCTACTGAGCGGCAGTCAACCGTTCATAGTACTCACACTATTACTGGCGGTGTTTTTTGGTTAATGTGACACACAGTAAGTACTCAAGTTACCATTGGTGTACCTGACTCACTATCCTCCTGACGAACTCACTGAACATCCTCTCGGGCTAGGGTTTTACTGAGCGGCAGTCAACCGTTCATAGTACTCACACTATTACTGGCGGTGTTTTTTGGTTAATGTGACACACAGTAAGTACTCAAGTTACCATTGGTGTACCGGACTCACTATCCTCCTGACGAACTCACCGAATCCAGTTCGACCTAGGGTTGTACGGAGCGACACTCAACCATTCGTAGTACTGACATTGTGACTTGCGGTGTTTACGGGCCCTGTGACACAGAGTATGTAGTCAAGTTAGCTTTGGTGTACCGGAGTCACTATCCTCCTAACGAACTCACTGAATCCAGTTCGACCTAGGGTTGTACGGAGTGACACTCAACCATTCGTAGTACTGACGCTGTTACTTGCGGTGTTTACGGGCCCGGTGACACACAGTATGTAGTCAAGTTAGCTTTGGGGTAGCGTATTCACTACTCTCCTATCACCGAATCCAGTTCGACCTAGGGTTGTACGGGGCGACACTCAACCATTCGTAGTACTGGCGCTGTCACTTGCGATGTTTACGGGCCTTGTGACACAGAGTATGTAGTCAAGTTAGCTTTGGTGTACCGGAGTCACTATCCTCCTAACGAACTCACTGAATCCAGTTCGACCTAGGGTTGTACGGAGTGACACTCAACCATTCGTAGTACTGACGCTGTTACTTGCGGTGTTTACGGGCCCGGTGACACACAGTATGTAGTCAAGTTAGCTTTGGGGTAGCGTATTCACTACTCTCCTATCACCGAATCCAGATCGACCTAGGGTTGTACGGAGCGACACTCAACCATTCGTAGTACTGACGCTGTGACTTGCGGTGTTTACGGGCCCTGTGACACAGAGTATGTAGTCAAGTTAGCTTTGGTGTACCGGAGTCACTATCCTCCTAACGAACTCACCGAATCCAGTTCGACCTAGGGTTGTACGGAGTGACACTCAACCATTCGTAGTAATCGACGCCATTTGTTACTTGCGGTGTTTACGGGCCCGGTGACACACAGTATGTAGTCAAGTTAGCTTTGGGGTAGCGTATTCACTACTCTCCTATCACCGAATCCAGTTCGACCTAGGGTTGTACGGAGCGACACTCAACCATTCGTAGTACTGACGCTGTGACTTGCGGTGTTTACGGGCCCTGTGACACAGAGTATGTAGTCAAGTTAGCTTTGGTGTACCGGAGTCACTATCCTCCTAACGAACTCACCGAATCCAGTTCGACCTAGGGTTGTACGGAGTGACACTGAACCATTCGTAGTACTGACGCTGTTACTTGCGGTGTTTACGGGCCCAGTGACACACAGTATGTAGTCAAGTTAGCTTTGGGGTAGCGTATTCACTACTCTCCTAACGAACTCACCGAATCCAGTTCGACCTAGGGTTGTACGGAGCGACACTCAACCATTCGTAGTACTGACGCTGTCACTTGCAGTGTTTACGGGCGTGGTGACATAGTATGTAGTGAAGTTTGCTGTTGGGTACCGGAGTCACTCCTCTTCTAACGAACTCACCGAATCAAGTTCGACCTAGGGTTGTACAGAGTGACACCGATGCAGTATGGCAGAAGTCGCACTATGAATTTAGGTTGTTTGGGCTGAGTATGTACTCAGTTCATCATGAAGCGTACCGGATTCACTATTCTCCTGACTTTATTACTAGAGTCACTTCTTGTCTCAAACTACTATTGTATTCATAACATTAAACGGTTTTGTTATTAAATATCTATATTTGTATAGTATTCAAAACATTATAAAAATCTTGATTCCAACGATTAATACGTTAATGTAATCTTACAAAAATTATTGCAATATTTATTCCAACGAATAATATTTTAATGAAATATTAAAATCGTATTAAAAAAAATATTGAGTTTTCATTATTAGTAAACATCCTAATTTAATTTCTTATTCATTTGGCCACACATGTTTATTTGGACATAATATTAGGATATTTGTTGCTACATGTGATAACAATGGGAACAACATTTACCTTATTTAAATACATAATTTTTGTTTACCACAGTCAACCAAACCAGAACAAAACCGAGCATGCATATTGGTTCGAATTACGTCTTCCAAGGAAAAGTTAATAGGGGGTTGGGTTTGTTGATATTACGTTTTTCAAGGGATTGAAAAAGTCAAATAAATAGCTTTGGGTTATTTGTAGCCGTACCTAGGGTTATATTAATTATTATTTTTAAATTTTTGTCAAGACTACACTCAACAATCACATCCACAAGTACTATATATACCCCTCTACCTCTCCTTACTCCTTCACAATTTAGTATTATTTTCTATCCTAGACAACTCACTCCCTATATGTAGACGTATGTATAATATATAAAAAAAATAAATTATGTATTGTTGTTGCACCAAAGTGAAGATGTGTAAACAGAAGGATTGGTATGCACTGCAACCGTGTCTTGTAGGTGCATCAAGGGAATTTCAGCAATTCAATCAATCATCTCATAACAAATTTCGGTAATAACTCAACTCTTTATGTCTATTTATTTCAATAGTATATTATTACAAATTGTTTCTTAAAATTTTTATGTATGTGGTACATGTATATTCAGGAAATGTTGACGAAGGTTTGGGATGGGTGGAGTAGGGTGGAGGGAACTACTTCCAAAACGGCCACCCAGATATGTCATCCTACCGAACCTTAACCTCTCGAGTGGACAAGGCCACCGTGGAATGAGTGTTATAATATTTGACACAACAGTGCGCCAGACCCTCGAAGAAAATGATATGCGGGAGGCAAATGTCAGCGTTTTTTACAATCTTAGGTCAAATTGCTTCCTCATGTAATAAGAGTCCCGATGTTATAGTATATGTACAAATTCATCTCAATACAATGAATGTTTACAGTATCAAATAATAATGATAATTAATCAATTTACGTACTAAAATAATAATGATAATTAATTGGTTGCATAATTTGTCTTTTATTTGACGCTCAATCTGAAGATGTACATGGTTAACTGGTTTATATTAAATCCACTAATAAACTATACCAAAAATTAAATAACCGTATTTTACGGTATCTTGTCCCAATCAATGAGATATTAATTAATTATTAAAATCATTTTTTTCAAGAAAACTGTACTAAAAAATATACATACAATATTTGACTTAGATCAAAAAAATAAATAGTACTATATTACTTGATTTTCTTTTTAATAAATTCTGTAATTTTATTACGAACAGAATTAGTTGAATAATTTAATTATAGTAATAACAGATTTCTACGTAATTTTTATTTTAGGTTATTCAAGTGGATAGTACAACCTACTGATTTGACCGTATATGGAGTGATGGGAAAATATTATTAAAATGTTTATTATTTTAAAATACAAAAAAGGTCTTCCTCATTTATTTAAAATCGTTTTTTAGAGTTTTGAAGGATTTGTTGTTTACTTTAAGTGTTGAAATTATTATTTTATTATAAAAACGTACTTGGCTGAGTTTTACATATATATATATGTCACATCATATGTACTGTAGGAGTTTTTATTAACATAAGACAAAAATTAAACAAAGGTAATTTAAGTTTCATTGATATTAACCTAGTCAAAATGTATATTTAAATTAAAACATTATTTTCATTCATATTGACTTCAAAGGTTTGTATATTTAAATAAATATTTTTTATTTTATTAAAGAAGGTAATACATCCTACACATGTCAACTGATTATTGGAAATTAGTATTCCAATACAAACTAATAACAATTATTTTTCTCACAAATTGTACTAATTTCTTACACGTACAAACTGAACCAAACCATAACAAAACCGGTCAATAGGTTGGTTCAAATTACGTCTTTCAAGGAAAATTTATTAGTTGGTTGGGTATGTTGAACTAACGGTTTTCAATGCATTGACAAAATCAGATTTATATTGGTGTCATATTACCCCATCTTTAGCCGTACCAGTTTGTATTAATTATTTTTTTTTTAATTTTTGAAAAGACTACGCAACACAATCACATCCACAAGTACTATATATACCTCTCTACCTGTCCTTACTCCTTCACACCTCAATTTAGTATTGTTCTCTTTCCTAGAGAAGTCACTCCCTTCCTGTAGACGTATGTGTAGGGATAATATATGAAAAAATAAATTATGTATTGTTGTTGCACCGAAGTGAAGATGTGTAAACAGAAGGATTGGTATGCACTACAACCGTGTGTTGTAGATGCATCAAGGAAATTTCAACAATTCAATTAATCATCTCATAACAAATCTGGGTAATAACTCAACTATTTTTGTCTATTTATTTCAATAGTATATTATTACAAATTGATTCTTAGAAATTTTATGTACGTACTACATGTATATTCAGGTAATGTTGACGAAGGGTTCGGATGGGTGGATTAGGCTGGACGGAACTACTTGAGACGCCGCCAAATATGCCATCCAACTGAACCTCACCCAACCTCCCGCAGTCCACAAGGCCATCGAGGGATGAGTGTTATCATATTTGACACAACCGTCGGTGCGCCAAACACTGGAGCAAAATCGACACGCGGGGTGGAAAACTAAAGTCATGAGTCAGATAAAGCATCATGTGATAACAGTACCGATATTATAGTAATCTCAATACAACCTATATTTTCAGTGTAAAAAACATCCTAATTAAATTTATTTTGGGATAGAACTATGTTATGTACAAATTCTGTTCTATTGTGTATGTCTTTGTAACTGTAAACTTAAATTTTATTTGGAATGGAACTATGTTGACCGAGTATGTGCCATTGAGTTTCACTATTTCCAATAAGTTATGAACAACACTTGCAATGTCAGATTTTAAAAAATAATTCCATAATAAAATAAGTGGATGAGCTAGGGTTTTCAAAGTAGATCGTACACCCTACTGATGTGACCTTATACGGATTAATGGTAAAATATTAGTAAAATAATGACATATAACTATCAAGTAATTAGTAATACCTTCGAAATTATTAATTATTATTTTTAAATATTATTTCATTTGAAATTTGAACTCACATCACCATTTGGTTGGGTTTTCCAAATGCCTTTTTCCAATGCATTCACAAAGTCATCTTCATTGATAGGTTGTACAGTCTAGTCAAATCAGGTTTTAAATGTAAATATTTAATATTAATTTGACCAACACGGATTCATAACATCTTCATGGTAATGGTAGTTGGGTGTTCACTTTTATTATTAGAAATTTGTAATGTTGAATACTTTATTGTAATCAAGATGTGAAAAATTGTAATGTGGTTCCCACAAATTAATTAGCAAATATAAAAGGTTTCTTTATTCTAATAACGTATTTCTACGTATGTCTTTCGAACCCTAAAAAAATTTTTGAACAGCCACAGTAATAAATTATATGAAAATATATTTGGGACGTATTTCAATGTACGGCAGAAGCTGGATCTCCCATATCTCAATAAGTTCAAGTTTGAAAATAACGTACATCAATATATGTGCACAGTACTTCACATCGTAAATACAGTATGGTGCAATTATGTTTACTCAATATTTGAATTTAATGAGATAATTAGAATTTTTTGTCAAATGTAAACTATAATTTCGGACATATTTATTCGTACAATACTTATTTTAATACAGTTTAAACCATTTCCTATTTAGGAGTTGTACTAAATTTGGACTACTACCCATTCTTAATAGTCCACGTTCTTATATTGTTGGGAATTATTTAAAAATTGTCCAAATATTGTAATCTTCTTAACCAAGTATGGACTATTTCCTCTAATTTTAATTTGTACATACTCACTAAAAAAACCAATTGTTGTCTTATCAATATTTAATTTTCTGTCTACGTCCCACAGTGTACTCACTGACGTTAAATGGAATATTTCCTATACTTTAAATAACGTACGTCAGAGATTTCACAGTGTAACGTCAAATCAAACTCAGGACATGCAGATCTCATGAGATTCCCTGATTTGAGTTAATTAAGATACTATATGCAAACACGAAACCTACCTATATTACTTAAGGAGATTTAATATTTGTTGGGCTCTAATATACTAATATGACATTTTTGTTATAAACATTTAGACAAATGAATTAGGTCAGCTTTAATACGATAGTAGTCCCTATGATAGTATTACCCAACAAAATTAACAAAACTAAGTTAATTAACTATGATAGTGGTCCCAACAACGATTATGATGTCAAATTTTAATAAATTATTGACTACTGAAATGAGTGGATGTCATATCACATTTTTGATTTCACCATTTAAACCATGTACTTATTATTTCAAGATGGTGATGTGACATTTTTATACGGCCGTAATAAATAAATTGACTTCATTCATTATGTCTTCCATGTGTAATAAATACTTGAAAGCATTTTATTTTTACTTTAATTCTGGAAATTATTATTTAAATCATAAAACCGTACGTATATTTGTTTTTAATAGAAAAATGTCACATCACATAGTACTTTCCCGATATTGCTTAGATTTTGTTTGTGGGATTTGATTGACCTTCTCCTTCTATTAAAATTGGTTAACTAAATGGGTAAATTGGGATTTCTGTGATTGTCGTAAGTGGATATTACCATTGTCAAAATTTATTAACTATTAAATGGTTTAATTGGGAAAAAAAATCCATTATTATTACATGAACCCAATCACGTGTACATCAACCCACCAAACCACTATATAAGTAAAGGTTAGGTTATACAAACTAAGCATTTTTTTCAAACCCCGTTTTACTATTTCCTAAATCAAATGGACCCTTACCAAAACTTCAACCCTTTTGAAACAAGTCCTCAAAAATCCCCACCGCATCCTTTTTCTTCCACAAGACCCGTAGGTACACCGTCACGGAGTCCAAGACTCCGTTCAGCCTCCATGTCAGGATGTCCTAACTGTGCAAGGCTCGAGTCTGTTCTTCACGAACACGAAAAACTTATAAGGAAGGCACATTTACGAGCCACGGAGGCCAAGCAGGAGTCATACAAACTGGCGGAACACCTGTACCATTCAGCCCACACCATGCAAGAAGCCAACACTTCAAGAGAAAAATTAGAGGGTATCATGGATGACATTCTCGACTACACCGAGGTGTCCATACCCCACTACCCACTTCATGTAAAACAAGAATCACCAAACACTACTCCAAGAGAAAGTCCTTCACGACCAAAGTCCCCGTTCAGAGACAATAGCCCTCCGTCTCAACGGAAGTTCCCTCAAGTTATAGAACTTGATTGAACATCCGTTCGGTTTCAATTGTGGTATTTTATATATATATATACTGTACTTTTGTTATAACTCATCTCATATGGCCGTTGAATCAACTTTTTGTTAGGCCATTTAATGAGATTGAAGCACTTACCTCCATTATATATGTAGTTGTTTGTAACTCTACTATATTATTTTAAGTCTATTTTCTTTCTGTTTGCAGTTGTGATTTCACAATGATTCACTTCACTTTTAATTCCACAATTAATTAATGAGGAAAGTGACATTAATACTCCAAAATAAACCAAAGTACAGATTTCATAACAAATACTGATCGTACAACATTATAGCTTGAAAATATAAAATAACATAACTTGGACACTAACACAGTGCATCATTTACTGTTTTTGGGAGAAGTATCCACTCCTCCTTTGTCCCCAACTTCTATATCATCTCCATTTCGGTCCTCACCTTTGTCAGTCGAATCTTTCACATTGTCCTGTTCGGGTGATTTATTTGCACCAGAGCATTCACCCTCATCAAACAGTGAGCAAACAGAATTAAGGATAGCCTCTTCATCATTATCATCATGAGAATCCCACATGCAGGGAAACTCATTAACACAGCAAAGTTCTCTAACTTGCTGCCCAGTGAAGCATTGTCCCGTCTCTCCATGTAGACATAAAGCAGAGAAAGCTTCTATGAAAGATTCATAACGAATTATTTTTATGGACGCATCAGAAGTAGTGTTTTTGCTTACAGTATCTTCGTACCTACTATAGATACCTTCATTTGGTCCATTGAAAATAACCCAGTGTGAACCTGAACTCATACTTGATATATGTAATGCTAATAACTAAATTACAAGTTAATTTCTCTATAAACTTGATGCTGGATTGGAAAACGTCTCAAGTGTGTTATATAAGTCGTGGAGAATAACCCTATAGTACGTTTTTTAGTTAGTTGTACTCTATTGGGATGTACTCCATTGGGCACATCTGATGTGTCAAAAGAGGGGTGGTTAAATTTCTGAATTACACAATTAAATACACGTGTAGGCGTACGTAGTATGGTCAAATGTCAACATTATTCTTCAATCCCGTTTTCACAAAAAACCTAATGTACTACGGTACTGTTCTCACGTACAACGATGGTTTAATTCATAAGAAGATGTAGGTGAAGGGCCCATTAATATCAGCCCAACATATATAAATGCCTAACATATATAAATGGGAGAAACTACCCATTCCACTAAAAAATGTCATCACTTCAACCACAAAAAAAAGATCCTTACTTTTCAATCTTTATTTTCCACAAATAAAAAAATGTACTATTACTTATTTTCTGACGTACGAAGTGGTTTAATTCATTAAAAAAGGTTGGTAAAGGCCCATTCATATAAGCCCAACAATTTTAAATGTTACCACCAACCCATACAACTCAACAAAATTTCTAAACCCAAAACTCATACAATAACCTTATTTTCCAATTAATTTATTCAAAAGTAAATGTAATTGTACTATTTTACTGTTCAAAAGTACGAAGACAGTGGAATAGAGTTTCCAATATTTCAAAGGCCCATTAATATCAGCCCAACACACTTAAATGTGATCACCAACCCATATTACTCTACAATCTGAGGCATTCAATCTCATAAAATCTAATTTCACTCGACTCACCACTATCTTTCCCTTACTCTTCATCTCTAATTCTTGGATATCAATAACAATCGAACACTGTAACTCTACTCCAGTACATTAACGTCGAAGGAACAATTGGTTACTTATCAGTAAGTCCTTTTTTTTTGATCTTTCTCGAAAACCATTCCTTACCTATTAACTTTATCATTTAATTTGTTAATTCAAACAGATACAATATGGAGGCCGAGTCTCAAGCAGAGAACATGAATGAGGAACAAACCTACGAATGGGAAAGCATAACAGCAGAGCTAAACATCACAAAACCAGTGAATGAGATTCAAATATGTGACGTCCTAGGCAAGAGTCTCGACAAACTGGGAAAATGGGAAGCATTCTACGAAATGTACGCGAAACGGATGGGTTTCGGCACAAGAAAAGATGATGTACGACGTTCTCACGGAGTCATTGTAATGCGCAGGTGGGTTTGTTGTTCCGAGGGTTACAAAAGAATCACAATAACGGAAAGACAAAGAAAAAAGAGACCTCATGATGTCACTAGAATCAGATGTCAGGCAGCATTACGTATTTTACTCACACAACCGTCTAACACTTGGAAATGCAAAGAGTTCAGCACAATACACAATCACGACCTCGCTTCATCAAGTGAGGTACAATTTTTGAGATCATACCGAGTAGTGTCCGATGGCTTGCTTGCCCAAGTTAGGTCGATGAACTCCGTTGGAATTAAAACTGCCAACATAATGTCTCATGTTGCTTTGCAAAGTGGATGTTACGAGAGAATGCCATGTCAACTTCGAGATGTCTACAACAGGGTTGCTGGTGCCAAGCGAGAAGAAAAGATAGAGACGGACTCGGAAGGAGCGTTGGGATTTCTTGATTGTCTCGCAGAGAGGGATCCAAATTTCTTCGTTGTATATCAGGTGGACGAGGAGAATCGATTGGCTAACTTATTTTGGGCAGATGGAAACTCACGTGTCGACTATGTGGCTTTTGGGGATGTACTAGGGTTTGATACCACCTACATGACAAATGAGTACAATAAGCCTCTCACTGTTCTCATTGGCGTAAACCACCATTTCAACACATGCATCTTCGGGTTCGATCTCCTCCTCCACGAGAAGCTTCCATTCTATCGTTGGCTACTTCAAAAATTTCTCGAATGCCATGGAGATAAGAAGCCAAATGTTGTAGTTACTGACCAAGATGTGGCCATGAAACAAGCCATCATGGAACACATGCCTGATTTTACACACCGTCTATGTGCTTGGCATCTCAATACAAATGCTTCCAAAAAGGTTAAAGATCCAATCTTCTTGAAAAGATTTAAAGATCTAATGTACAACTACTACGAGGAGGAGGATTTTGAAGCAAGATGGTTAGACGTCGTCGAAACCCAACAACTAACAGATAATGAATGGTGCCAAACAACATTCGACACAAGAAAACAGTGGGCAGAAACTTATTTAAGGGGTTCATTCGTTGCAGGAATGAGAACCACACAACGTTGCGAATCGATCAACTCAGCCCTAAAAAAATTTTTAGAGAAGAATTATTGCTTGCGTGAATTTGTAACAACCATAGATATGACAGTCTCAAAGCTCAGACACAACGAGACTGCAAATGACTTCAAAAGCAGATGCACTCGACCTCACCCACCTAATCCTACATGCTTGACCACGTACTACAACCAATGTGCTGAATTCTACACAAGAACTATGTACCACAAGGTTGCTGAGCAGCTTGATTTAGAGAATAATTATTTTGTCATAAGTCAGGAGCAAGAAGGAGAGTGGCAAATATACACCATTGGAAAGTTTCAGCATCCGAAAGTCCAATACCGAGTTCATTACTGTGAAGGCCAACGAGCACTACACTGTAACTGCATGCTATATGAAAGTCAGGGGTACCCTTGTAGACATTTATGGGCTACAATGAAAAGATTAAACATGAGAAGAATACCTAATACTCTTCTCATGAAGCGATGGAGCAAATCCGCGAAGACAAATCTCCACCTACATTTTAACCCCCCGGCACAAGAACAACAACACATTTATGAGATGGCTAGGTTTGGATCTCTCAGCTCATTAACTTATAACTTCACTTTCTATGCAGCAAAAACAGAGGATTCGTACACGCGTGCAAAGGAAGAGATTGAACGGCTAACTCTAATGTTCAAGGAAGAATTTGAGATGAGTTCCAATCCAGAAGGACAGACGCCACAACCTGGAAGATATCGTAACAACCCCAACATTATTAAAGACCCTGAAGTTGTGAGAACAAAGGGTACGGGAAATCCAAGGGAAGGACCGAACGGGGAGCAGATCCCAAGAAACTCAAGACATTGTCGCATTTGTCGCTCATCAGGCCATGATTATCGGCGGTGCCCAAACCATCAGCGAATCTTTGGATCTCAGGGGCAACAGTCAGCACACAATCAACCAACAACTGACTCATTCAATGAACACTCCAACGCGTATTTCCCTGAACCGCCTTCCTCCACACAAGAATCATACTATGGTCATTCATATATATAACTAGCTATTTTTAACCATTGATGTTTTAAGGTTTATGACTCTAGTTATTGCTTCAAAAACTCTACATTTATATACTTCATGTTTTGTTTGCCGTGTTTAAGGTATTTATCTCAACAAATCTCAAATTTATAATTAATGAACAAATAAATTATTTTACCCAAGAAAATTCAATCTTATAAGGTCAAAATTTCCATAGTAATTAATTTTTTTATACACAATAATAAAAATAAAAATAATACACCAACGTAAAACTCAATATATACCAACACATAATTTCATAATTTATAACAAATTATTCTTAACAATGTACTACGAAACAAAAATGAACGTACTCTGTACCTTATATTTTGTACTCGGTACGTGATATTTTGTACACTAATTTTACTAAATAGCATGCATAAACAATTAATGTACTCGGTACGTGATATTTTGTACTCAACTACAATTCCAAAATTACATACATGATGTAAAATACCAAAATAACCCCACTCCGACAACATGGACCCACTGCCTACAGTATATTTGTACAATTAACTGCTACGAACAGTAAAGCTGTTGTACTTTTTTTTACTTTAACTGACGTGAACAGTAATTTAATTGTACCTTTTTATTTTTTAATTAAAAATACAAATGTACAACCGGTTACCAAACCTAGAATAACCGGTTGCCAATTTAGTTAAATAATTAAAAAATAAAACTATTCTAACGTGGGACCTACCTGCCGTACACGGATTGCAATCCGTGTTTTGCACATATGGGCACAAAATCGGCTGCCTATTAATATTACAAATTCTACTTAAGTTGCTTATACTTTATTAATATATTAGTTGAATGTTAATATATTAGTATAAAATATATCAATCCATTAATATATTAATACTATAATTTTATTTTTATAATCTTCTTGGTTACAATATTAATTTTTTTTATTTCTCATTTATTTTAATAATTTATTATGTGTAGATTCTCTCAACAATTATTAATGTTTTATTTAAAAAAAAACTACCAATTAAAGGCTAACATATTTTATGCAACTCTTATTTCCTACTTTTTTTATAAGTTTTAGTCTATATAAACGTTCTATAAGATGTTATATGTTACAATAAAACATGTAATTGTTAAGATATTATACTTTATTATGGTGCTCTCTTCTTCTTTATGCCTTAATTCTTTAATTTTTTTTTTTAAAAAAAATTGATATATTTTATTTTTATGAAAATATAAAAATATTGATATATATTTATTGTAATTTAATATTTAATTTTAATTAAAAAACAATTTATTTATTTATTTTAATTGTATATATGGTTATATATGTTTGAAAATTGCTTTTGAGAATCAAAATCCATTTAGTAATTTATCATGTCAAATTACTTGGTATATGCAAATGATATATTTATAAGATAATATGATTCACTTATGTATAAAGTAAATTTATTATGAATAATAGTGACGACTACACATATGAGATACGGTGATGGCAAATTGACAATAATTTTGAATTATTAGTTATATTGGAATGTGCTAGAAAACAAAATTATGTTGTCTTATATTTTTATGTAATTAATTTTGTTCACTTTGCAATTTTTTTTTTACATACTATCACAACCATAGACTTCCCACAATAATTACATATCTAAATTTATTAACATTTACATCAATAGTTTAAATGATTATAAAAGAATTAAAAATTAAATAATTTAATTAAAAAATGTCTATAACGATATGAAATTAAATTTGCTTAGAAACACAATTTTATTTATTTTCTCACTGTAATTAATGGATTTTATACAAACATATATTCTTTTAGAAAATATATTTTAACAACTTATAAAATTTACATTAATTTATTTAAATTATATACATTTTTTGAAACTAAAAATAATTAGAAAATCCTTAAAAAATTAAAATTTACAATATATATTAATTTTTTTTGAGTAAAAAAATATAAAAGTTTATTAAAATAATTACTCATAATATTATTAAAAATATTATATAAGAAAATATCAAAATTTGAAAATTGATATAACACAAATATTATATTAAAGTTTAAAATTTGGGTAAGATACGATGATGACAAAGGAGAAGATATAATAAGACAACAAGTAAGATACGATACCCTAATATTTTTCTACATATATTACCCTATTTATTTATTTTCATAACAATAGTTTTTTTTTTAACAAATCAATTTAAAATACTATATATAATAAATTTTATACTTCTTAATAAACAACTCCAAATAATAATAATAATAATTATTAATAAAATTGTGCATAGAGAATTTTTTTTCCTTTTTATAGAGTTTTATTTTTTGATAAATAAAATTATTAATCAGAGTTAAATAATATAATTTACTTTTACTATATATTAGAATTATTATTTAAGTAAATATTTATTATATTAATATAGATACCGTTTGGTAATACTTTTTTAATCAGTTTTCTATTTTTAAAATTGAAAAAGTGAAAATATTTTTCAAAAACATGTTTTATAAAACCGTTTTCACTTTTCAATTTTTTAATTGGAAATTAAAATTTTAAAAATAAAAAAAGTTACTTTTAATATTTTAGTAAACGGTTTTTTTTTAATTAATATTTTAGACTCCGACCAGACCTGGACCCAAATCTCTCCCTTCCTACAGCCCTGGCGCTGATCTCGGCCTCTAGCCCGAACCCGAATCTAATTCCAGACCTAGACCAAACTTAAATAAAATAAAAAAAAATGAAAATAAAATGAACTTTACATAACACAATTTTGTTTTCTGTTTTTAAAATTGAAAAATAAAAGTGGTTATAGAACGCATTTTTATTTTACAAAAACAAAAATTTTAAAATAAAAATTTTATTTTCATTTTGTGATTAAAAAATTAGAAAAAAGTGTTACCAAAGGACATTATAGTATTTTTTATTATAGTATTAAAAAAATTAAATTAGCTGCACGAAGAGCGGCTATATTGCCTAGTTGATAAGTAATTAAGAAAAAAAATTAACTAAGTAGAGAAGCTTAAGAAAATGAAGATTAGCAAATAAACTTTGTATGGCTGACTCATAGTTATTGTTTGAACATTCCTTTAGATTTATATACAGATTTTGAAGTAATTATTATTTTTTATAATAAAAAAAATCAAATAAGCGTTATATTGCCAAGTTCTTTAAATAAATTAAAACCAAAAAATTCAAAGTAAATGAGAGTGTTTGGCAAAAATATTCAAAACGCGATAGAGAGAGAAAGTGGGGGAGAGAGTTTCTTAGAGATAGAAAGTGGGAAAGCAGGGTTCTTCTCCAGCATTTTCCTCTTCTTCGCATTATTACAAAACCTTCCTTCTCTTTTTAAATCTCTCTCAAATCTTGCTACTCACACAGATCTCATTCATTTCCCCACAAATCTCTAGGGTTTCGATCCGATCCATATTTCTACCAACCGGATTCGATTTCTCTTTTTAGATCTTTGATCTCGATTTTTTTCATCACCCATGGAGGCGATCGAGGAATTGGCGCAGCTCTCTGAATCGATGCGCCAAGCTGCGGCTCTGCTCGCCGACGAAGATGTGGATGAGAATTCCACCTCCAGCGGTTCCTCGCGACGAGATTCCACTTTTCTCAATGTTGTCGCTCTTGGCAATGTTGTAAGTGAACCCGTACCCTTTGATTTTATTTTACTCATTTAGTTTGTGTTCGATATGGATTTGATCCGGTTTGTTCTATTGAATTGTGAGTTGGGTAACTAGGTTTTGTCAGTACGGAAGACTTAGGGTGATTTTAATAGGATTCGATATATTTGGCTTTCTTTCTTCAAGTGATGGAGATCTTTGAATCTGTGTATTTTCTGAATCTCGAGTCGAATGATGTACAGATTTCGTCATTTCTAAGATTGATAAATGATTTGGACTTGAGGTGGGTTTTTAATTGCAGCCTTTTTGGTTAGGAAAAATGACTGCAGAGGGGGTATAATCGTGGTTATCCTAACTAATGCGAGTCTATGATTATATAATTTCATCACTAGTATTTATGTCGATCTAGGATGCTTATATATGCTATATATGTAAGTGTGTGCATGAATATGTCTATCCGATTCCATCTTTTTCCTTTTATTGTACTATGACCACGTACTTCCGTATTATAAGATAAGTTAGATGCTGCAACGTGAATAATTTTATAAATGTAAACTGTAGTACTGACCTTTGTTACGAATTAAGTTGAACCTTTACTCATGAGGGCGACCATATTTCAGTGTTTTAGTCCCTAAAATATGATCAGATTTCATAACTTGATTAGTCTCTGTTGTTGATTAAATTTTTTACATGATTTTTGGTGCTCAATGTTTTTAGGGTGCCGGTAAATCAGCAGTTTTGAACAGTTTAATTGGACATCCTGTTTTGGTAAGTTTGATTCATGAAGGTTTTCTTGGAATATAATTTGTGGGCGTATACTCTTTCGAGTAGAACCTCATAAAACTTCTAGTTTGATATGACTTTTTCTCCTTGTGCTGTTCAGCCAACTGGTGAAAATGGTGCTACTCGAGCTCCCATAAGCATTGATTTACAAAGGGATGGTGCTTTGAGCAGCAAATCAATTATATTGCAGATTGACAGCAAATCTCAGCAAGTTTCTGCGAGTCAGTACTCAGTAATTGCATGTCTTTTTTATTTCTTCTCTGCAGATTTTTTGTGTTCATTACATCTATGTTCAACATTTCAAACTAATTTTGACATCTCTAGCTATAACTGGAGTTTCTCTATTTTTAAGAATGTCTGGGCCTCTATTTTGTTACTAGGCAATATCTGTTAATGCCAGTATCAAAACATAACATATGATACGGCCAGCAGTATATGATTGGTATCCTTGATGTCATGGATACCTTTAGGTTGTTTTGTGTTTTGATATGTTCATCTGTAAGGTAAATTGCATTCTGATTGCCCTGTTCTTGGTCTTTTCCTCTTTTGTGATGTGCTGTGTTCTTGTAATGGTAAGCAGGTGCTTTACGTCATTCTCTTCAAGATAGGCTGAGTAAGGGTTCTTCAGGCAAGAGCCGTGATGAAATAGGTCTAAAGCTACGGACAAGTACAGGTTTGTTCTGGACTAATATTTTGTTGTAACATGTCCAAGATTTGATTTTTAGTTGTCAGTTATTTTTGTAAAATAACGCTTTTTTAAGGAGAAATTCTTTAAACTTGATTTTAATAATTGTTTGATGGGACTTCCTAATTGAATATGTTAAGATATTACCTTGGGAATCACTAATAGTTGGATTAACATTAGCTTGGTGTTTTTGAAGAAAATATGCTTGGAAATATACGCTAGTGTCAACAACTATTGACTAACAAAATTTAAGAAAATTTGGTTATGGTTAACAAGGGAATGAAGTTCAGCACTGACAAAGTCAAGGGAATGATACTGTATAATGTACATTTACTTGTCCTGCAGAGTTTGGATTATAATCTAAATGTGGATATTTGTGTGTATTTTTGTGCAACATTAGGGTGCACGATATGTACATGGTGATTTATAGTCCATTTTGAATTTTTGGTTTTACTTCTATACTTGATATTAAGTTTCAGATTCTAACTGCTCCTTTTATGAAATTTTCAGCACCACCCCTTAAATTGATTGATTTACCTGGGTTGGACCAGCGGAGCATGGATGAATCTTTGGTAAGATTTTTGGGTTATGTAATGTGGTAAGGTACTAACTAGAGAAGGATTGTAGTTGAGGGTTATGTAATAACTTTTTTTGGGGCTATATTTAATGTGTTTTCTGGGAGCAATTACTATTATTTTTTAATATGTAGGTAAGCATTAGCTTTATTTATACATCTTGTCATGAATTTTGGTAAAATAAAAAATTACTTTGTAAATCTCTAAATTGTCCTTACATAGGTTAGTGAATATGGTGAGCACAATGATGCAATATTGCTAGTTATAATTCCTGCTGCTCAAGCTCCAGAAGTTGCTTCGTCTCGAGCTCTCAGACTTGCTAAGGAGTATGACGGAGATGGTAAAATTGCTACTATACTATTCTATACCACGCACTTTCTTTTACATAAATAGTGTGGCTTTACATATTCTATTTTGGCCTTTTGTGAGTGTTCTAAAATGTCATTTAAATGCATTATCATTTCCTTTTTTTTTCCCATCTGAGGCGTTTATATATTTTTATCGCAGTCATTACTTTCCTTCGGCGCTTAAACATTTCTTTCATCTTTATTCTGTGTTTTAAAAGATTTAGGGGCTAATATGGATTGCTAATGGTGATTATAGGTACGAGGATTGTTGGTGTAATTAGTAAAATAGATCAAGCTGCTTCAGACCAGAAAGCTCTTGCTGCAGTTCAGGCTCTTCTGCTTAATCAGGGCCCATCAAAGGCATCTGACATGCCCTGGGTTGCATTGATCGGCCAGTCAGTTTCAATAGCTTCATCACAATCTGGTTCAGTTGGCTCTGAGAATTCTTTAGAAACAGCATGGAGGGCTGAGAGTGAAAGTCTTAAGTCTATCCTGATTGGAGCTCCTCCTAGTAAGCTGGGCAGAATAGCATTGGTTGATGCTCTAGCCCAACAAATTCGTAACCGTATGAAAGTTCGGGTTCCTAACCTCCTATCTGGGTACTCTCAAGTTATACTATTTTTTATACATACATTTTAAAAGTGTTACTATTTTTACTTTTTAGCAATATTTGAACTTAGTTTTCATCAAATCTTTTCTTTTTCATATGATCTTATGAATCATTTCATCTCCTACCTCAAGAAATGAGATTGTTTTGACGTGATTGTTAGGTTCACATTGTTGGCATTCCTTTCCATTTTTCAGGTTACAAGGCAAGTCTCAAGTTGTTCAAGATGAGTTAGTTAGGCTTGGTGAGCAATTGGTGCAAAGTGCAGAGGGTACCAGAGCAATAGCTTTGGAGCTTTGTCGTGAATTCGAGGATAAGTTTCTTCAACATATTACAAGTGGTGAGGTGAGTATTGTTGAATGTTTTCGCTCACTGTCAAAGTTCTTAAATATATTCTATCAAGTGGTTTGTGTTCTGTTTCCTTCAACTTTATTGTTTGTTTCTTTGAGAGCATTGAAACTAAAAATTGAAGAATTAATATTGTTGTTGGTTTTGTTTTTAATGAATATGTTACAAATTTTTGTTGTAGGGTTCTGGCTGGAAAATTGTTGCCAGTTTTGAAGGAAATTTCCCTAATAGAATTAAACAGCTTCCATTAGACCGACATTTTGATATAAACAACGTGAAGAGAGTACGTATCGTTTTTCGGACTGTTCAATCACACTTTTTTTATATATTTATCTCTTGCAATCACGACTTCTAATTTTGTTGTTGTTACTATTTTTAATTCTCTATTTTATTTTAATCAGCTTGTTTTGGAAGCTGATGGTTATCAGCCATACCTCATTTCCCCTGAAAAGGGTTTAAGATCTCTAATAAAAGGTGTCTTAGAGCTTGCAAAAGAGCCATCTCGTCTTTGTGTTGACGAGGTAACCATTGGACTTTTGTATCTTTTTAGTTTTTTTGGATTTAAATTTTGTTTCTTTTCTTTTTTCTCAATTTTATTTAATTCGTTACAACTAATGTTTTCTGATCCTGCTGATAATTTAAAAGGTACACCGTGTCTTGGTAGATATTGTTTCTGCAGCTGCAAATGCTACACCTGGTCTTGGTAGATATCCTCCTTTCAAGAGAGAGGTATTTGGCTTATTTGTGTGTAGTTTCCACTCAATAGTAAATTGTTTTCGTAATTGTAACTGCATTGTCATTGCACTGATTTTTGTAAACATCTCTTTATGGCTAGGTTGTGGCCATTGCAAGTTCTGCTTTAGATGTTTTCAAGAGTGAAGCAAAGAAAATGGTTGTTGCACTAGTTGATATGGAGAGAGCTTTTGTGCCTCCCCAGCATTTCATTCGTTTAGTGCAGAGGAGGTATTATTGACATTATTATTTGGCCAGTAGCATGATCACTCTCTGTGATATAGTAGTCTACAGCGTGAAATGAGCTTTTTGTTATGTAGCTTTTAAGAATTTCACGTTCTTGTTTATTTCTAACCATGTAAGATTTGTAGTCATTTCTTTTTTAATACAGAAAATTTCCTTGTGGACCTAATAAATACCACTTCATCTTTTTTCCGTGATCAGTTCTCCTCTGGATGTTAATGTGCATTCTATCTTATTATTCATTTCGTTTTTGACTTTAGAATGGAGAGGCAACGCCGAGAAGAGGAGCTAAAAACTCGATCCTCAAAAAAAGGCCAAGATGCAGAGCAAGGAATACTAAACAGGGTAGGTTGTCTATCTTTAACTGGTGCAAAGAATATCGTGGAAGTGGATATTGAATGATGTTGCCTTGGTTTGGTATGTTCTAGGCAACTAGTCCACAAACAGGTGGTCCACAAGCTGGAGGAAGCTTGAAAACATTAAAGGACAAATCTGACAAGTCTGAGAAAGATGCACCAGAGGCTTCTGGTTTGAAGACTGCTGGTCCTGAAGGAGAAATTACAGCAGGTTTGTGAGTTAGATAAAATAAAAAAAAACTATACTATCTGCTTAAGATATAATATGATATAAAATTTGATATTGTACACCTTGTTTATAATTGGCGGGAGTTTACTATGATATGTGAGCCTGCTAAATGAATTATGTATAATTATATATTTTGTTTGTGTAGGTTTCCTTTTAAAGAAAAGTGCAAAAACTAATGGTTGGAGCAAGCGATGGTTTGTTTTGAATGAAAAGACTGGGAAGGTCTGGCAATCTTAATTTAAAAAGTAGATGGTATATTATGTATGTATATATATCTGGGTTCAAATTGGGAACTAATGATGACTTCTCCAATACCTGGGGTTGCAACTTACATTGTTGTGCATCTTTAGCTATGTGCAACTTAAAATACTATAAATTTTAATGGTATATTGAGATTTTTTTAGCTATTGTTTGCTTCCTTCATGTGTGCTGTAAATAATGGATTTTCACACAATTCATTTGATGTTTGAGTGTTTTGAGGTCTTGGAAAGGAATCGTATTATTGTACCTATTTCATGCTCTACATTAAGCTTAGTGATCATTGATTTTGAAATGTCTTGTTGCTTGTAAATTTACTTTTGACTTGTGTTTTCTGTTACAGCTTGGTTACACTAAGAAGCAGGAAGAAAGACATTTCCGTGGTGTAATCACTTTGGAGGTATGGATTATTATTGCCTCAATCCTTAAAGATTTCAATGATGCTTAATTGTGGGGCTAATTAATGAAACTCTTCAAAGAAAAGTAACTTTTGACCAACAAAATTTCACATTTTATAACTGGCGATGCCTGGATAATATAATTGTAACTTATTACATCTCATTAGCTTTGTATAGTCTGAAATATTCATCGTTATACATAAAGTGTGCCTACTCAATTCATCATCTAATTTGAGAGCAGATAACAAGCAAGAGAATGATGTGTATTTCCTTGGATGATTACTAGGCAATTACAATAGAGAAAAGAGTATCTAGGCATTTAAGAGACCTACATAGCTTAGTTCGATAATATCATATAACGACCATCAGAACCAGTTGCCTCTTCTCTATATACACTAAGTCAACGGACCCTTCTAGCATGGAAAACCAGTCTAAGTGTTCAATCGCTCTGACCAATATTATTTACTTCAAAATGCAAATAGTACTAATTCCCTGATAGATGGGTCTCATTTGTACTTTGAATATGTGAAATGTATTTGGGGCCTAACACCTATTTATATTTCAGGAGTGTAATGTTGAAGAAGCGTCAGAAGAGGAAGACCAACCCCCTTCAAAGAGTTCAAAGGATAAGAAGGCCAATGGACCAGATTCTGGAAAAGGCAGTCTTGTCTTTAAAATTACTAGCAAGGTTCCATATAAAACTGTGTTGAAAGGTATCATATTCTATCTGAACATGGGCAGTAATCCTAGAAAAGTTTGTCTGTAGACTTTGCTTGCGTTTTTTGCTTTCCAGTTATTGGTTTTCTTTTATCTTGCAGCACACAGTGCTGTCATTTTGAAGGCTGAAAGTATGAGTGACAAGGTTGAATGGATAAATAAAATCAGAAACGTTATCCAACCTTCGAGAGGGGGGAGGGGCTTGTCCAATGATGGTGGCCCTACCATGCGACAAAGTCTTTCTGATGGTTCCTTGGTGTGTTAGAGCAACTCTAGATACTGTTTAATTGTGGCTGTCAGTTGTTGAAAATTATGTCAAAATCTTTTGTATTTTATTCTCAAACATTTTTTGTTTTAATATTTAGGAGGTTGATAAGCATTCTTTAGTTTCTACTGAATACTCAATTTAGTGAATACAGGGTAACTTGGTTTTTTTCTCTTTTTAAGGATACAATGACACGAAGACCTGCTGATCCAGAAGAAGAACTTCGGTGGATGTCTCAAGAAGTACGTGGTTATGTTGAAGCAGTTTTGAACAGTTTGGCTGCTAATGTACCTAAGGTTAGATTCTGATGTTGAAATTGAGGTTTTCTCAATTCTTGATTCTTTACTGACAGAGTTCAAAAGTTGAATTTTTCCTCTCTAAAAAAAGAACAGCTGACGTGAATTTTTCTTGATTGGTTGAGCAGGCAGTTGTTCTTTGCCAAGTTGAGAAGGCAAAAGAAGATATGCTGAATCAGTTATATAGTTCTGTCAGGTTGGAATCGTTTTTCTTAATTCATGTTCTGAACTTTTGCTGTATTTCTGTCTCCATATGCTTATAAAGATTCTGATCCTGCCTTGATTATGTAATCTTCACTCAATGTTATTATTTTTTGGTTTGGTAGTGCTCAAAGCACAGCAAAAATTGAAGAACTACTTCAAGAGGACCAGAACGTAAAACGTCGGAGGGAACGGTATCAGAAACAATCTTCTCTTCTCTCCAAGTTAACTCGTCAACTTAGCATTCATGACAACCGGGCATCTGCTGCCTCCAGCTGGTCCAATGGTGGTAGTGTTGGAGCTGGTACGTGGCTAGATGTACTTTTTATTTTTACTAATCCTATATGATATTTAATGTTTGTCCTTCAAAATTTGTCATTGGTGATAAGATGCTTTCCTTCTAAACTTGCCTCTTGATGACTTTGTGTCCTATACAGAAAGTAGCCCAAGAACTAGCAGCAGCCCATCTGGTGATGACTGGAGATCTGCATTTGATGCTGCTGCCAATGGCCCGGCTGACAACAACTCCTACGGGGATTACTCTAGATCTTCATCCAACGGTCACAGTCGTCATTACAGTGATCCAGCACAAAATGGTGATGTTAATTCTGGACCAAACTCTGCCAGCCGTCGCACTCCTAACCGATTGCCACCTCCTCCACCACCATCTGGTTCTTCAGGACACAAATATTTTTAGATGGGTGGCTGATATTCATTGACGATTCATGTTTTCACTTTATTCATGGTGGGTGAGATTTCTCAGCACCAACTCATGATTTTTCCAGTAGAACCTTTTAGATGAGAAGAAAAGGGTGTGTATATAAAACGATGATATTCCTCGGTATCTGGTTCCCCTATGGTATCTGTTTAACGAGGATGGATTCAAGGCATACTTGAAAGCCATAAAATTCCTCTATTCAATTTTTCTTGTTACTTAGAATTTTTTTCCTCTATTTCCTCTGCTCATTTTTGGATTCTATAGATGTATTCTCATGTATTGATTTAATTTTATGTACGTTCAGGGTTTGATGGCTCTGTAACAGTTGGATAATCCTGTTTGAGAGGTTGGATATGTTATATACATTCACAATGTGATATATTTCTTTTCTTTACAATTACTCAACCATTAGTGCGTTTGGCTTCTATAGGCTGAATTGTATACTTATTTTGGCTTTGTTTATCTACTGTTTTTACAGCATTTCTTTGGTGGGTTGTACATCCTAGTGCGGTCGTTTTTGTGACGGTTGATAGTTTAATCAATGTCTAAAATTACATGGTTACACTTACACAAGCTATTATAGCATCTCTAATGGTCACTTTTTAAATTTGTGAAAATAATATTATTATTAAATGATTACATTTTTTTACTTTATGAAAAAAATAATAAATATAAGGGGACTTATGAAGTCCCTCACCTCCATTTGAGGTTTGTGACACCTCTAATAGGACAATCACAAGCTAACTCTTTATAACCGGTTTTCTTAATAGTACAATTTAGAGAGTCAGATAAATAGTTTTTTTATTAAGTAATTTTATTTACAAAATAAACTTTTATTTTACGAGGGTGTTATTGTAAATATAATTTTTTGGTCAAATGTATCTATATTGAAGTGTTATGTTTTTAGATAAACAGAGAATGTATTGTATATATTACTCAAACCATTTTGTATGAAAGGTGGTGATTAGTACTTTATTGACATGGTTGATTTGTGGTTGATAATGCATTGTAGTAATTTAACTTTATATGGAAATTTTCTTGAAAAAAAGCGTGTGGAAGTTTTATTTTGAGCTCATTATTTGTCCAAACAAATTTTATAATATTAATGTAAACAAAAACATAGTTAAATTTATAAACATAAAGAAATGGGATTTTAAAAAAATATATAGTTTTTTATGTTTTATTTTTATTTACGATTTTCATGTTTTAAAATTATAAAAATACAATTTTCTCAACAAATAAGAAAGCAACTAAAAAATAATAAGATATCAATCTCATAATAATTATAAATAAATTATAATATAATAAAAAACAACAAGACAACTAACCTCATAACAAATATAAATAAATTATAAAACAACAAAAAAAAAATATCGAACAATTTACTCAAGTCCGTATTTTTGTAAATATAAAAAGTTCAAACCATAAAAATAAAAATTTCTCCATGTTAATGTATTCTTATAATTTCTTTTTCAAAATTTTCAGTCTATTATGTAAAAGTTTTCAAAGAAAAGCTAAATTCTTTCTACTCTTGGTCGTGTCCACATTTGATTGATAAAAGAACGCACAGAAAGCAATTAATTAAAGAATAATTACTATTTTTATCTCTTGAACTTTTGACACTACCTGATCTTGCTTCCTAAAATATACGCTTTGTTAAAAATTCTCCCTAAAATATAACAATTGCATAATTATATTCCTTCTGTTAGGTTTTGTTTCTTTTATCGTTGAAAATTGGCATTTTACTCCCATAAACTTTAACCAATACAAAATTTACCATGTTTTATTAAAAAAAATTAATTTTAAAAATTATAATGTTCTATTAATTCTAAGAAAAATAATAAAAATTGTTATAAAACCTGATAAAAATATTAAATTTACTTAAAAAACCTAAATTATTCCTTAAAAAATATTTTAAACTTTATTTTATTGATAATTATATCTTGAAAAATCAAATTAAAGTTATTGAAAATTCAATAAATAATTTAAACAAAGTAAGATTTTTTTGAAGAAAAAATCAAGCTCACTTATATTTATAAACTCATAACTAAAAAAATAAAGAAACATAATTTAAAATTCAATAATTTTTTTTTTTGAAAAAAAAGTTAGAAATTAAACTAAAAAAATGTTATGTTTACTTAAGCAAATCTAAATTTTTGAAGAAAAAAAATAGACTCAAACTTGTTCCCATAAAATTTAGTTTTTACAAAAATTGAATTTTAATATAATTTTTATATCTAAATGAATTTTTGAACAAAAAATAAATAATTTATTAAATTGCTTAATTGGTTTTAAATTTTTTTTTTTAATTTTCTTAATCATTCAAAATAATTTTTTTTAAGATATAAATTAATATTTTTTTAAGATTTACTAAAAAAAATGTTGAATCTTTCTCATTTTTATTTTGAGAGAGTACGATTTGTTGTGATAAATCTAACACACAAGTATACGTATCGTTTTAACAAGTAATACTCAAGTAAGTGAGATCATTCCCACGAGAACTGTAGTTAGGTACTGTTATCCCAAATTTTGCACTCTGACGTGGCATCACGAGAATGGTGACACGTGGAGTCCACTTGGAACATCTGCTCGGGAAGACAGGCCGAGCAGGATGCCTCGCTGGCATGTCCAGAGCAAGATATTCAACGACCCGTGCAGAGCAATCAACACTTAGCGAATTCAGCTTTCGCATCACGAGTCATCAGCTCAATCCCTATAACTCAGGGATTAATTTACGTGGATACGGCATACACACGATCCCACTATCAGTGTACTCAGCCTCAATCTTACGATCCTTGCATTCAACATTGATCCCACGATCTTTCTGTTTATACGCATTGTAACGAGAGAGGAAACTCTTCCTCCTCAAGTTTCCCAGCCCTATAAATAGTGATACATATTCACTGGGCAGGGAGGAGAAAAAAGGGATCGAAAAGTCGAACCGCAGCTAAGCTAAGACTATATTATTATCTAAGAATTATGTATTCAGAGATACTGTTGTAAGAGCTATAAGAAAAGGAATCTTCTTCCTTGTTCTTAAGTCAATACAAATAACGAGGATTAGGCTATTACCGAACTGCTCAGGACTGAACCTCTATAAAATTCCTGTGTCTTATTATTGCTTTATTATATATATTTGTTACGACATATCGTTTATCGCTTATAAAATAGACTCATTGTCGTTGGCTAAAAGCAAAGTCAACAGGTACCAATCAATTAAATTCTTGTTTCTATTTAGCAATCGAATAAATAAATTTTGAACTAAATAAACTCAGCAAAATTATATAAAACAAACAAATAAAAGGTTTAACAATAGATGTAAAATTAGGGATATAATTTCAATTGCTTTGATTACCTAATTGTTAACACTAATTAACCATTTTTCTACCTCCTATGTGATGACAAATTATAAATTAACCCAAACTCTTTTTCAGATCATAAAGGTCCTAAATTGCATGTCAACTACTGCATCTCTGAGATAGAACAACATACAATTCACATTAAGCAATAATCTAGAAGTCACATAAGCTATGTGAATACTCTTGTTTCACATTAAAACCTATGTCTATTCATTTAGAGCATTCTCAATACTCACTTTTTTAGATTTTGTATTAAGATCATAGATCATGCATATGGTGGCCAATCAAACACATGTAATAAGCACAAATATCATTTATAGGTAGCTAAGTATTTTAAGGATAAAATATATTAAAGGATAAAACGGTAAATTTGTCCCTATTCAATGTAGATCATCTATAGATGATCTTTGACTATTAGGATTGTAACAATAGATAATCACAATGTATCTATATCTTGGTACATGTAGAGCATTCTATATAATTGAGAGTGCTATTCAATTCTAAATCTATAGTGGCGCAAGGCAAAATTAATAAGGTGGCGTTTGGTAACACTTTTTTAATTAGTTTTCTGTTTTTGAAATTGGAAAAGTGAAAGTATTTTTAAAAAACATGTTCTATAAAACTGTTTTTACTTTTTCAATTTTTTAATTAGAGATCAAAATTTTTTAAAAACAAAAAAAATCACTTTCAATATTTTTTAAACAGTTTTTTTTCTTAATCAATATTTTGGACTTCGACCAGACCCGGACCCAAATCCCCTTCCCACAACCTTGGCATGAACCCGCCTTCTGACCCGAACTCGAATCTGACCCCGTACTTAGACCCGACTTAAATAAAATAAAAAAAATAAAGATAAAAAAGAACTTTACAGAACACACTTTTGTTTTCTATTTTTAAAATTGAAAAACAAAAGTGGTTACAAAACGCATTTTTGTTTTTTCAAACATAAAATTTTAAAAACAAAAATTTTACTTTCATTTTGTGATTAAAAACTTAAAAAATAAAAGTGTTACCAAACGGCACCTAAGTTAAGGAACTTAGTAAATTCTAGATCTACTTATTGAAAGCTCGGTTATATAGGCCCATGCTCTCCTCACTAGTTGAGATAATACTGCTTGTAAACTCAGTTAATTAATTTTAATTAATCAATTATAATTCTAAAATTAGACTGTGTCTTATTTATGAATTTTCACTAAGCAAGGGCTTAATTGTGAAGAAAAGAGGTTTGGGGGTTAATTTATTAATTAAGAGACTTTGTATGGTCTAATTAATAAATAATATAAATGACAATTTTATTTAATAATTAAGGGGTATTGGCGGCTAAACTACCTGAACTTTACGGTTTGTAACACTTAACCACAAAAATCGAATTTTTGGCGGCTAAACTACCTAAATCCTGGTTCCGTTTTGCTCTGCATACCTCCGTCCAAAAATCACAGTTAAGTGCCATGGTGGACTATCCACGTGTACACACTTATACACGTGAAAATTTTTTAGTGGTCCACGTAATATTAGTTTTAAAAAATAATTATAAATATTTAAAAAAAAAATTAAAAAATCTGAATTTATTTTTCTTTTTTTTACTTTTTTTTAATTTAAAAAAATTAGTTTTTTTTTTTTTTTTTTTTTTTTTTTTTTTTTTTTGTCCTTTTTCTTATTCTTTCTTCTTCTTCTTCTTCCATCCCTCTTTCTCTTTCGCTTGCGGGAGGAGAGGCTGAGGGCAAGGATCTTGGCCTGGGGACTGAGGTGTCAGAGCTGGTAGTCATGGAGGAGCTTGAGCTCGGCAAGGGTCTTCTCCGTCTCGTGAACGGTTTGGGTACAGTAAATAAGCTTGAGTGGAGTTTGGGGTTTAGAGAGAGTGTAGCTTGTGATGAGGGAGAGGAGAACAATGGTCTTACCGGTGCCGGTGGGCATCTCGAGGAGGCAGTGGCCCTTGGCGTCGAGAGATCGCTTGAGTTCAAGCATATAAGTGTACTGCTCTGGGTATATGTGGTCGTAGGGGAAGTACACTGTCACATCTTCAATCTGGAACTTCATGGCGGTTCAAGAAGAAAGAAGAAGAAGAAGAAGAAGAAAGAAGAAGAAAAAGAAAAAAAAAGTAAAAAAAAATAAATTAATTTTTTAATTTTTTTAAATTAAAAAAAGTAAAAATAGAAAATAAAAATTCTGATTTTTTAATTTTTTTAAATATTTATAATTATTTTTTAAAACTAATATTACGTGGATCACTAAAAATTTACCACGTGTACAAGTGTGTACACGTGGACATTCCACCGTGGCATTTAACTGTGATTTTTGGACGGAGGTATGCAGAGCAAAACGGAACCAGGGTTTAGGTAGTTTAGCCGCCAAAAATTCAGTTTTTATAGTTAAGTATTACAAACCGTAAAATTTAGGTGGTTTACCACTTAAAAATAACACAAATACTAACTTAGCCCATCATGATTTATGAACACTTAACCTTCTTATTCTATTACATTGAAAGAAAAGAAAAAGAAAGTACACTTTACCAATTTAATTGTTATTTTAATGCATATAGTGGTACAATAAAGATGAATTTTGCCCGGTTACTAGTTTTATCAAAATGACTACCCTTACTTTTAGATATACATATATTAGCCTTAGGATACCAAAAAAATGAATCTCTTTATCAATCCAATGGCTCAAAATATTTGTGGTTTTACATTCCTCACAATACTAACTGTGGTTTTATATAATTAGCCTAAATATAAAAGAGAAGATTGTAAGATGCCACTTTTAGGCATTTTTACTTGGTACACATTTTTAATCTAAGGTAAGTGTTGAAGGTGAGAACTCATCAACTACATTGTTGTGGAAAATCTTGAGTAATGATTGATAAAAATGGTGAAATAATTTTAACATAAAAATTTCAGAGAGAGAGAGATGTGAGATGCTTTTTTATTAAAAAAAGTCTCTTCAAAATTACCGAGTTCTAACTCTCCCTCTAAGAGAGTGGAGAAGTATTTATAGTTGAGCTTTATTGGCCTTGTTTACAAATGAGTTGTAAGTGGTTCCTATGGGAATCATATACTATTATGATGGCAGGTGGTATTGGGATGGAGGCATAGTTGGTCAGGTGATATTGACACAAGCACACCTCCACTTCTTGTACCCAATGTATGTCCACTACTCTTTTCTCAGCTTTTGCATGTGTTGTGATTGTACCATTTGACCTGTCTTTTCTTAGGCGTGTTTTTGATTCTTTTTAAAATTTCTCATCGTATCAAAAGGTGCTTGTTTTTTCCAGTAGCTTCCATCTCTAGTGGTGATAATGTCACTTGGCTGAGATAGTGATAATGTCGATTGAATAAAATGGTGACAATAACTCTCCTTTTATGGGGAAGGAGCGACTTCCTTTATGTTGAAAATATTTTACCAGGATCTTAGATCTACTCACAAGTATGTTGATTAACATCCTAAATATGAACTTCTAAACGATTATAAGTAAACACATATAAAGTATGAGAAACCTTACATTGGGTGCAGCGGAATAATATGTCTCCTTCCACTCAGATCTCTAACCCTTGTATCCTTTCTGTCGTAGAGTATTATCAAGATCTGAGCCCGAATGTCCTTCTTGTTGAATTGGATTCTTCACGATCTTCCACACTATGATTGAGGTACTACTTGCTGTGTCTGGGCACTACTCTATCACTAAGAGGTTTCGAAACAATCAAAGAAGAAGAAGGAAAGAGAGTGGCGGCTAGGTTTAGTGAGATGGCTCAGGTTTTTCTCTGAAAGGAATAAGATGCATTGTTACTTTTCCTGAAGCCATTACTATCTATTTATAGTATGCCACATAGGGTTAGGTTTGAATTATTTGGCATTAAAATAATGAAAATATTAAATGATAATCCCTACATAAGTGGCCGACCATGGCTTGTGGATATGGGCCCCACTTTTACAATTTTGCTGTTTTATCATTTCTGCATCTCATTTTCTCAAAAACGCCAATTTTCAAATTCAACCATTTAAATGTAAATTTTAACTATTTAATAACTATAATTAATTATTAAATGATATTGTCATTTATTATATTTATTAATTAGACCAACTAAAGTCTCTTAATTAACAAATATACTCTAGAAACTCTTTCTTTACAGTTTCGCCCTTACTTAGTGAAAAATTCACAAATAGACATAGTCTAATTTGAGAATTATAATTGATCAATCAAAACCAATTAAATGAGTCTTACAAGTAGTATTGTCTCAATTAATGTGGGGACCATGGGCCTCTATATCCGAGCTTCCAATAAGCAGATCAAGAATTTACCTCTTAAATTCACTGACTTATTAATTCTTCGTTGAATCCACGCATAGAACTTAGAATTGAACTCTCAGCTATATAGAACGCTCTATATGTTCCACCATATAGACACGCTATTAATTATCCATTGTTATAATCCTAATTTGATCAATGATCCTCCATATATATGATCTACACTGTAAAGGGATTAAATTACCGTAACACCCTACAATGTATTTTATCCTTAAAACACTTAACCCCGTATAAATAATATTTCAACTAAGTGAAATGAGTACTCCACCATTTATTTTCGTTTGGTTAAGCTCGAAGGAAATCATCTTTTACTTTCGATTCGCAAGATAGAAGCTATAGATTCCATATTTATGTTAGCGCTCCCACTCAATTGCACTACCGTGTTCCCAAAATGTAGGTATCACCCTGACCCAAAAGTAGACTTAACTAACAAATCAAAGAACACGAATAACACTCTTGAGATTGAACCTAATCATATCAGGATTAAGATCATTTGATCTAGGATCAACTAGGTGATATTGAATTGAATAGATATTACGGTAAGTTTAATAAATCAATGTCAAAGTTCAATATCGGTCCCTTCCGATGCATACTCCATGCATCCAACCCAAGCTTTACTTTAACCAGTACTCTGGAAAGAATATATCATTTCTCCAAATGCAAGTAAACTCTATTGTAGATTGTTATATCAGTATAACCCCAGTGTTCTGACAAATCTAGGAATCTTTAATCACATAGTCATGTTTACTTTCCACTGTGCTGACAAGACAATAAACAGGATCAAGTATGTGAAAAGGGTTTGGATGAATTTATAAATCAAATAGACAAATAATTGATAAGGTGAACCAAAACATACACAAATGAATGAAAAATACTTTTGTTTCTTTATTGATATTGAATAGTATGGATTACATTGAAATGGAGTTTTATTTAGGGGATAAAACCCAATAAACTCCCACTTGCACTAATATAAAACTTATCAGTACATCTCAATTAATCCTAAATTCTGACGGTGCTTTTCAAATGCAGTCACTGCCAACACTTTGGTGAATGGATCAGCTAAGTTGTCTTCTGTGTCCACTTTCTCTACCAGTACATCCCCTCTTGCCACATATTCTCTGATGATATGATATATCCTTTGTATATGTTTGCTTCTCTTGTAACTTCGAGGTTCCTTAATGTTGCCTATTGTTCCATTGTTATCACAAAGTAAGACTAGAGGCTTTTCCATTCCAGGCACGACACCGAGACTGGTGAAGAACTTTCTCAGCCAAACAACCTCTTTGGCAGCTTCTGCTGCAACTATGTATTCTGCCTCCATGGTAGAATCTGAAATTGCGGTTTGTTTAGCACTTCTCCAAACCACTGCTCCACCCCCAAGAGTAAACACCATCCCAGATGTAGATTTCCTGTCTTCAAGACATGCTTGGAAATCTGAGTCGGTATAGCCTATGGGATTTAAAGCACCACCCTTGTAGACTAACACGTAATCTCTTGTACTCTTTAAGTATTTCAGAATATACTTAACAACATTCCAATGTTCCTGATCTGGATTTGTCTGATACCTGCTCACGATTCCAACTACATAGCAGATGTCAGGTCTAGTGCATAACATTGCATACATTAGACTTCCAACTGCAGAAGCATAAGGAACTTTTCCCATGTCCTCTATCTCTTGAGGATCAGTAGGGCGTTGTTCCTTAGATAGACAGATACCATATCTAGAAGGCATAGTCGCCCCTTTGGTGTTGGTCATGGAGAATCTCTCTAAAACTTTATCAATGTAAGTTTTTTGAGAGAGAGCAAGGGATCTGTTCTTCCAATTTCTAATAATTTGAATACCAAGAACATAGGCAGCCACACCTAAATCTTTCATATCGAATTGAGTGTCAAGCCATTCCTTGATGTCAGTCATTTTCTTGATATTGTTGCCAATAATCAAAATATCGTCAACATAAATGACCAGGAATACTACTACTTGGTCTTCCTTGAGTTGGTAAACACAAGGTTCATCTTCATTCTGAAGAAAGCCGTAGGTTTTGATGATTTCATCAAACCTTTTGTTCCATGAGCGAGAAGCTTGCTTAAGTCTGTAAATAGACTTATTTAATTTGTGAACTTTCTTTTCCTGCCCTGGAAGAACATAGCCTTCTGGTTGCTCCATATAGATGGTTTCTTCAAGAACCCCATTAAGGAAGGCTGTCTTGACATCCATTTGCCAAATTTCATAATCGAAAGCGGCTGCGATGGAGAGAAGAATTCAAATGGATTTGAGCATGGCGACAGGACTAAAAGTTTCCTCATAGTCCACACCTTCTCTTTGGGTATAACCCTTGGCGACTAGTCTAGCTTTAAGAGTTTTGACTTCGCCTCCAGCGCCTCTTTTCTTCTTGTAAACCCACTTACATCCGATTGGACGATAGTCATCGGGTGCGTCTACATATTCCCAGACTTTGTTCTTTTTCATGGAATCCATCTCTGAATCCATGCCGGCTGACCACCATTTCTGTTGCGGACGTGCCATTGCCTGTTTATTGGTTAATGGGTCGTCATCAATATCGTCACCAATGACCATATTGATTTCACCATCCAAGCCATAACGAGATGGTTTTGTAGAAACCCTCCCACTACGACGAGGAGCGGTGATTTTCTGAACAGGAACTTTGGTAGTAGTTTTCTTAGTTGCTTCGACTGAGAGAGTGGGATTATCCTCTTCTTGAGTGGAAGAGGATGGAACATTGGAAGGAGTTATATCTGAAAGTATTTCCTCTAATACAACTTTACTTTTCAGTTTGTTGTCTTTAATATAGTTATCTTCAAGAAAAGTAGCATTTGTAGAAACAAACACTTTGTTATCCTTGTAACTATAAAACAGTCCACCCCTAGTCTCTTTAGAATTTCCGACAAACACGCAAACTTCAGTTCGCGATTCCAGTTTGCCTTCTTTCTTTCTCAAGACATGAGCAGGGCACCCCCAAATTCTATAATGGCGTAAACTAGGTGTACGGCCATTCCATAGTGCGACGGGTGTCTTAGGGACTGCTTTAGATGGAACAACATTTAAAATGTCGTTTGCCATCTGTATAGCATATCCCCAGAAGGACGTAGACAGAGTCGAATAACTCAGTATAGACCTAACCATTTCCAAAAGAGTGCGATTTCTTCTTTCTACAACTCCATTTTGCTGTGGAGTGCTTGGGGCAGTGTATTGGGATTCAATTCCAAGTTCAATTAAATGATCTTTGAACTGCATATCCATATATTCTGCACCCTTATCAGTTCTCAAGATCTTTAATGTTTTACCTAATTGGTTTTGAGCCAAAGCATGAAATTCCTGAAACTTTTCAAATGTTTCAGATTTCTTTTGCATTAGGTAAAGAAAACTGTATTTAGAGAAATTGTCAATGAAAGTGACGAAATACTCATAACCACCTCGGGCTTTTACATTCAGGGGTTCGCAAACATCTGAATGCACTAACCCTAGGACGCTCTCCCTTTCCAGAGAAAGAACGTTTGGTCATTTTTCCTTCTAGGCATGACTCGCATACTGGCAATTCACATAAGACGACATTTTTCAATGGACCGTCTTTGGTTAGCCTTTTGAGTCTATCAAAACCTATATGACCTAAACGTAAATGCCGTAGATAAGTTTGTTCATCATTATCAATCTCTTTTCTTTTAAGGCTTCTTGGTTTAGCTACATTGAAAAGTTCACTGTTTAGTGAGATTTGTGTCTTCGGTCTTAAAACATAAAGCCCTTGTTCCATGTGAGCAACACATATATGAATTCCATTACGAGAAATTGAACAATAAGTACTCGAAAAATTCAATATATAAGATTGTGTTTGTAAACATGAAACACTAATCAAGTTTCTACTAAAGTTTGGAATAAATAAAACATTTTCTAAAAGTAAAAATTTCTGTTGAAACTTGATACGGGCTGTTCCTCTAGCTTTGACCGATACTAACTCGCCATTTCCAACTTTAAGCTTTAACTCTTCTGGAAGCAGATTTTCCCAAGTTTCAAGCAGCTGTAATGAAGAACATACATGGTTAGTAGACCAAGAATCAACAATCCATGTGGATTTGTCATTCTCTAAAACACATGATTCAAAGACAAAAGCATTACCTTCGTTTGAATTGTTTAGAAGCCGGGGATATCGTTCTTCTTGATGTCCCTTTTCATTACAATCTGAACATAGAAGATCATGTCTGATTATTGTACTTGAAGAAGCAGCTTTGTTAGAGCCTTCATGCTTAATCCTCTTCCTCTGATTAAAGTTTGCAAAACCAGGAGGGCCCATTGCAATCAAATTCCGTTCATGAGCTCGTAATTCTGTTTCGAGCTTGTCCATGTTGGAGGAGTTAAAATTGTTGATCATGTAAGATACAGCAAATCTATTATACTCCAGAGGAAGACTATTAAGAATGAATTGTACCCATTGTTCCTTTGATAATTCAATTCCAAGTAGATTTGCCTTTTGGAACTTCAAATTCATCATCAACAGGTGCGAGTTTATGCAACTACCAGGATGCATTTTCACATTATAGAGTTCTTTTGCTAAGATATTAACTAGGAGTGGATCAGGGTGAGGGTTATTCATATTGGCACTACAACACATCAATAAAACAGAAGTAAGGTTTTGGTTCAATAAATTCATACACAAGTTCAAAAAATAACAAATAATCACTTATGTTATAAAAATACAAAATCTAACATAGTTTATTTTTCAAGGTTTCCAACAAACTGATACAGTGTCCCATTTTGGCGAGAGTCAAAGCATCATCCATTGAATAGAGTTGTCAATTCATCTAAAATGATAAACATTCTAGCAACCTTTTATTCAATCGAAAAGAGAATCCGACGTTGTCCCGTTTAGGCGAGAGTCAAGGTCATTCCTATTTCATGAGCTTCCACCAATATTTCATACTCTTGTAAGTCAAATACAAGTCGTCACCATTAGGGTGATCAATACTAATATAAAACACTTACAAATAATATTATCTTTCGAGATTAAACGGTGCTAACTTGCTAATGAACGTTCCTCCATTAGGGAGGATTACTCACTAAAACAAAGGCTATGTAAAACCAACAATGGAGATCGAATGTCTCTTTATTAAAACTCATTATTTTAAAATATGTATTTTATTTAATCATTTATTTCATATTTTAATAATGAAAAATTTCAAATTAAAGTTGGTTTAGTAAAAAAGATATTTATATAAAAAAAAAACCAACTTTAATTAAATTTCAATTATTATTTAAATTCGAAAAATAAATTTGAAATTTAAAAAATGGAAATTTTTTTAAAAAATATCTTATTTAAGTTGTTTAGAAGAATCTAAAAAATCCAACTTAAATTTTTTTCAAATTATGATTTAATTAAATATTAAAATTAAGTTGTAACAACTTAATTTGAAAATATTCCATTTTAAGTTTATCCATATTTAAAAAAATATCAACTTAAAAAATATCCAAAGAATCTTAATAACCAATTCCTAAAATTCCTCAACTTAATTTTGAAATTTGAAATTCAAAAGATATTCAGATTTAAGTTGATTAGTTAGAAATAACTAATTTTCAACTTAAATAGGAATATTTAATGAAATAATTATAATTAAGCTTCAGAAAGAATCTAGTTGGTTATAATTCTATATTTAATTAAAAACAAGAAAATACATATAGTTTATCTAGAATATAATTCATTAAACTATGTTTTCTTAAATTAATTTCAAAATAAATGAAATTAATTATGTTGCTAATCAATTTTATTAGGTTAAACTAATTTAATTAACCTAGCACAGTTATTCAAATCAGGCAAATGGGCCTTCACAATTGGGGTAGTTCATGTGAGGGGGAGCTGAGTTCAGTATGTCGTACCAACTTCTATTGGCCCCCAACTCTCACACAAGGCCCAAAAGAGAGGAATTTAACTTTAAAATGAACAACTGTTATTAATTGAATAGGCCCAAAAACTAAATGGGCCTAAATAAAATCTATCAAGGTATGACATTTTATTTAGCAACAACAACCTATATGCATCTATAACAAAAGTAAACATATAGGCTCACACAGGCACATAGATTTGGATGGATCCTATCGTGTTACTAGGTCATACACAGATGAAAGAAGAATGTAAAATTTACCTGTTACAAATTATTCACTTGACCTATTGACAATTGAACCATGGGTTAAAATCAGATCATTGGATCTGTCAACAAGTTAGCCATGACAATTTAGATCAAGCAATAATAGGTTTTATAAAACTTACACACAAGCTAAAACACATACTCCTACAACAAGATGAATTGGATAGTTGGATGTAGGATTTATTTAATTTTAAATAATTAATTTCGAAAATAATAAATAAAATACATTAAAAAAAATATTTTCGGTTTTTTAAATAAAATAAAATAAAATAAATATTTAAAATTAAACCTACAGTTTTAAAAAATTAGGTTTCAACTAACCTAAATATCATTTCAAAAAAAAAAAAAAATTGCTAACCACCTTTTAAATTTTTAAGTTATTTTATAAATTAAATATTCAATAAAAAAAAAAGGTAAATAAATATTTTTTCAGATTTTATAATTTAATTTAAATAAAAAAATAACAAAAAAAATTTAAAAATTAGCAAAATATCTTATATCTATTCAAAATATCATGATTATAGTAATCTTATTTTAAATTTTAAATAAGGTCAAATTATTTTAAAAAAAAATTTAATTCTAAAAAAAATTTTAATATCTAACCTTAAATTTAAAAAATAAGATAAAATAATCAAATTTAAAAATAAGATAAAAAATTAAGCAAAAAGATAGATTTTTACATATTTTCAAATTCAAATTACACTAATATCTAAAATTAATTTTAAAAAATCAAATTAATTTATTTCTGATAATTAGATTTGAATATGAAAAGTAAAAATCAAAATACAAAACTAAACAAAAAATCGGAAGTTAATTTCATGAAATAGCATGAAAAATCGAAGAAAACGAAAAAATTACATGCAGTACGGACAGTATGCAATGCATACCATCCATGGGCATGCATATGGGCGGATGGGGCTGAAAACACGCCCACGGATGCTGCTAGCAGCATTTATGCGCGCATAGCCCAGCATCCAGACACACTCAGTGCCTTCTAACCGAGATATCTTAGACATATGGCTGTATGAACCCGCACATGGCCGAGAAAATGAGGATCCGCGCACGTGGGGTGAGTGATGTCACCCTGATATTTTCTGATTTTCAAAAATTCATAACTAATTCAAATAAAATCAAAATTGAGTTCTGTAAAAAAAAGTAAATTGCTTAATTTTTTCCAACTATCCAATAAAAATAATTCAAGAAACAAAAATTTAATTATTTTTCACGAAAATTCACAAACATCAATCAATCATCAATACAACACACAAAACAACATGATACCATCCAAATCACAAACAAATCGTTTTAAGTCCAAATTTCTTGCAAGCAAATAATTTACCATGGCTCTAAGGCCAGTTGTTAGAATTATTTTACCAGAATCTTAGATTTACTACCAAGTATGTTGATTAACATCCTAAATATGAACTTCTAAAACGATTATAAGTAAACACATATAAAGTATGAGAAACTTTACATTGGGTGCAGCGGAATAATATGTCTCCTTCCACTCAAATCTCTAACCCTTGTATCCTTTCTGTCGCAGAGCATTATCAAGATCTGAGCCCGAATGTCCTTCTTGTTGAATTGGATTCTTCACGATCTTCCACATTATGATTGAGGTACTACTTGTTGTGTGTGGGCACTACTCTATCACTAAGAGGTTTCGAAACAATCAAAGAAGAAGAAGGAAAGAGAGTGGCAGCTAGGTTTAGTGAGATGGCTCAGGTTTTTCTCTGAAAGGAATAAGATGCATTGTTACTTTTCCTGAAGCCATCACTATCTATTTATAGTATGCCACATAGGGTTAGGTTTGAATTATTTGGCATTAAAATAATGAAAATATTAAATGATAATCCCTACATAAGTGGCCGGCCATGGCTTGTGGATATGGGCCCCACTTTTGCAATTTTGCTGTTTTATCATTTCTGCATCTCATTTTCTCAAAAACGCCAATTTTCAAATTCAACCATTTAAATGTCAATTTTAACTATTTAATAACTATAATTAATTATTAAATGATATTTTCATTTATTATATTTATTAATTAGACCAACTAAAGTCTCTTAATTAACAAATATATCCTAGAAACTCTTTCTTTACAGTTTCACCCTTACTTAGTGAAAAATTCACAAATAGACATAGTCTAATTTGAGAATTATAATTGATTAATCAAAACCAATTAAATGAGTCTTACAAGTAGTATTGTCTCAATTAGTGTGGGGACCATGGGCCTATATATCCGAGCTTCCAATAAGCAGATCAAGAATTTACCTCTTAAATTCACTGACTTATTAATTCTTCGTTGAATCCACGCATAGAACTTAGAATTGAACTCTCAGCTATATAGAACGCTCTATATGTTCCACCATATAGACACACTATTAATTATCCATTGTTATAATCCTAATTTGATCAATGATCCTCTATATAGATGATCTACACTGTAAAAGGATTAAATTACCATAACACCCTACAATGTATTCTCTCCTTAAAACACTTAACCCCGTATAAATGATATTTCACCTAAGTGAAATGAGTACTCCACCATTTATTTTCGTTTGGTTAAGCTCAAAGGAAATCATCTTTTACTTTCTATTCGCATGATAGAAGCTGTAGATTCCATATTTATGTTAGCGCTCCCACTCAATTGCACTACCGTGTTCCCAAAATGTAGGTATCACCCTGACCCAAAAGTAGACTTAACTAACAAATCAAAGAACACGAATAACACTCTTGAGATTGAACCTAATTATATCAGGATTAAGATCATTTGATCTAGGATCAACTAGGTGACATTGAATTGAATAGATATTACGGTAAGTTTAATAAATCTATGTCAAAGTTCAATATCGGTCCCTTCCAATGCATACTCCATGCATCCAACCCAAGCTTTACTTTAACCAATGCTCTGGAAAGAACATAACATTTCTCCAAATGCAAGTAAACTCTGTTGTAGATTGTCATATCAGTAAAACCCCAGTGTTCTGATAAATCTAGGAATCTTTAATCACATAGTCATGTTTACTTTCCACTGTGCTGACAACATAATAAATAGGATCAAGTATGTGAAAAGGTTTTGGATGAATTTATAAATCAAATAGACAAATAATTGATAAGGTGAACCAAAACATACACAAATGAATGACAAATACTTCTGTTTCTTTATTGATATTTAATAATATGGATTACATTGAAATGGAGTTTTATTTAGGGCATAAAACCCAACACTTTATGGGGAAGGAGTGACTCTCTTTTTATAGGCAAGGAGAGACACTTTCTTGAGGAGAGCTTTGTAGTATTTTAGAAATAAAATCATAAATAAATAAATATATTATATAAAAATATAGAATTACGTGTGTGTTAAATGAATAAATAGATAAGATTATCATCCTACTAGGATAATTATATGGATTAATGTTATTAGTAGAAATATGAGAAATAAGTTTGATTTATTAATTAGGAGAATACTTTTGGAATATATGAAATATGTATATGCTATTTGTCAATGTAAAATATCTTTAGATCTGGCAATTAAGAAAAACTTGATTGATTTGTTAAAAATATCACATCGATATGAATTAGTAGTGATATTGGAAAGTGTATGTTACTACGGGTATGTTATCCATGTTTCTAGGACTGGACACGTGGCCTTCAAGGTGACATTTAAGACTCATCAGTAGACCCTCATTAGGGATACGTTGGGCCAAGCCCACCTGGATAAGACCTTCCGAGTGTTACCTTAGTTCCGTGCACATAGTACCTTCCGCTCTCGATAGATCGAACCCAGAAGACAGCTCCGGTATCACGAGCTTGGAGGAAAAAGAGTTGCGTTCTCGGAAGACTCTTCCAATTTCCCTGTTTGTTCCCTTCTATAAATAAGGAAATTCCAGTTGTCAGATTAGGCCAAAATATCATATCGCGGTTAAAGAAGAGACTTCCCATAACAAACGCAGGGTAGTTATTTCAAAGTATTCTCCTGTTATAATCGGATACTGTTTTGGCCTGATCAACTCAAGTCTGATTCGCCTAGTCAGCATGTTGTATTCTTCATGGGCTGGACTTCATGAGTAAGCCCAAAGATATTGTTTAGTGGTAAACTCCCTATTAGAAGGAAAATGGGAAACCCTAGTGTAATTCTCCAACTACTATAAATACCCAACTAATCTCATGGATTAGTGGTGGAATTCTCTCGCGTACTTTTGCTCAGGCAAACATACGATCATACATCTTGTATACCTTTGAGAATATTTACAAGAAAACACATTACTATATAAAACGGACTCGTGGACTAAGGCTAGTTAATGCCCCAACCATATAAAAAACTGTTTGTCTTTTATTATACTTTCTTGGTTGATTATTGTTTCTTTAGTTCTTATTATTTTGTTCTGTTTCTAAAAAATCTCGAGAAATATTTTAGTATTTTCATTGAGAGCTGAAGGAAGCAGTGAGGACCATCCTCCAATTACATTTACGAAATCATGGCCCTCACCAGAACCAGTCAGGCCTTTGTTACACCGCCCCTGGTGCTAAAGCAGGAGATGCGAATGATCCTCTAGATGTGACTAGTCACTAGTAGGGTCGTTAGAACAAAGATCAGGATGACGACGCTCCTATCGTGGAAGATACAGAAGAAAGTAGTTTAGAGGATATTGAGGTAAATAATGATAGTACACCAGAGGATGAGCAAGAAGAAGCCCCTTAGGACAAAGCCACCGAGACTACTATTGGAGGAAGGAACCAGCCTGACGAGTCAGACCTGTGACCATAACGCCATGACATTTACAACTGGTGCAACGTAGGTTATCTCAACAAGATCAATTTAACCAGATATTGCTTGGCAAGATGACTAGAATGGAGGCTGTAATGACTGCATTGACTAAGACGGCTGCCAACGTACAAGCCCCTCCAACAACAGATGCACTTGAAAGGCGAATCTAAAGGACCCTAGAACTTCGAGTGTACGTTAAGATAAAAAGTAAGGGAATCGCCACCAAGGAGCCAAAGAAGGTTCCTTCCATGCTGCCTAAGAAGTCTAAGGCCACTGACCAAGTTCAACAGAAAAGGAAAGGAAACAACGCTTCAGGGCATGGAGACCAAACCCATTCTAGAGGTAGAGTCACGCAAAAAGATAAAGCAGACACTAGAATCTAGAAGACGAATTGACGAAGGAAAATGCCCCCTCTTAGTGATTCCAATAATCGTGAAGAGTAAGTTGAAGAAGTACATCATTATCGGATGATAGTGGCGGAAGTCTGTCGACCAACGATCTTCGAAGAAAGCTGGATGCAAAGAAGGAAAAGGCCAAGGCTGAAAAAGCAAGACCCCGTTGAAATGATCTGAGGAATCACATCAATGATCATGTTCGCGGAAGAGAATCCTCCAGTGATACAACTAAATGCCTTGAATGCAAAGTTAATGAGTTGATGAAGATCATTGAAAAGATCTCTAGAAAGTGAAATGGTGTCGTGTCTGACTCTGAGGAAGAGGACATAGAGCCTTGTGTGAAAATAATTTTTGATGCACCATTGCCGGAGCATTTCAGGATGCCCCAGATGGAATTGTATGAAGGACGGATGGATCTCAAGGACCATCTGTCCAAATACAATCGCGTCATGCAAGTTGCCAAGGCAAGTGATGATGTTAAATGATTGTGTTTTCATTGAGCAAGTTCGCAAAGGACTGGTGGAAGAGGTTATTTCGAGATCGATCCACAACTTGAAAGATTTGCAGGTGATGTTCCAGAAATAGTTTATAGCAGTCAAGGCTTATGATTTGGAAGCTAGCTCTTTGACAAGTGTTAAGCAACAACAAGGAGAGAGTTTGAAGAAATACATCCAGCGTATGATTGATGTGGCTGCCAAAATAAAAGTCACTGATGATATGAAAAAGGTGGCTCTAACATCAGGACTTACAATTGGATCCCTACTGTGGGGAGATCTTCAGCGTAAGAGGGCGGAAACTCTAAGTGAATTCTTGATACGAGCTCAGGGATTCATAAACCTAGAAGACGCTTATGCTCAAGCATATAAAGTACTTCCTCCACCTTCCACCGAAGCAACTAATGCCCAACCTTCACAAATGGAAACTCCCTTCATTGATCCTCCACCAACTGCTTTTACTACTCCCATAGTATATGGATCAAGTACTTCCGTACAGCCAGTTGTACAAGCTGGTTTCTCTAGGTTTGGACCTATACAAACCGGATACAGTGCTGCTCCCGGACAAATGAACCAAAAAGCAGAAGCTCCAGAGTCCAATGTGACCCATTCGAGAAGTAAAAGAAGTTCGAATGGACCAAATTGTAGTGAGTTCGCAAAGAAGGGTAAGACTCAAGAATCAAGATACACTGAGTACACGAGTCTCATTGATACTTGAGAAAATGTGTATAAGGCAACCTGTAACATGGTGCACTATAAGAAGCCTCCACCAATGTATAAGGGCAGAAAACATAGGCGAGATCCAAACAAAAGGTGTGAGTACCATGTTGATATTGGTCACACTACTAATGAGTGTGACTACTTAAACGATGAAATAGAGGGGTTGGTACGGAACAGAGACTTGACCAATTGGGTAAGAATTCCAGTCATTTATTCGGGACAAGAAATTGCACATGGAGAGCTTTTCGTTCCTGGACAACAGGGAGTCATAAATCCTCCTCAGGGAGTAGGCAACTCGCAGCTTCCTGGAATATCAGCTCCCAATTCGCAACTGTAGTGGCCAGACTTGTGGCGCCTGTTGTGGTGACTGGATTCACCACATCTGTAGTGTTCATGGGGATTCCAATCATGACTGTGATCTGAGTACCTGGATCGGTAGTCTGTGGATCCTAAGGGAGACCCAAAGATGCAGATGGTGCGACCGGTGTTCTTCTTGTGTTAACCATGGCGTTTGATTAGATTACAATATCCACGCTCTCAATGAAAGCCAGTTTGACCTCAAAAAGTGATCAACCGACAATGGGGTTGTATAGATCTGATACTTGCCACATGTTTCCATAAATAAGAATTAAAAGAAATAGACACATAAATTTGTTATAGAGGTTCGACCCCCTTATGATAGCGGGTAATGACCTGCTCTTCTTTTAGTTGTATTAATACCGAGGGTTAATACTATCTAGATCACTATAGGTGGGATTTGCTATAACACCCTTAGGAATACAAGGTTTGAATCAATAATGGCAAAATTTAATTGTTGGGATGATGCTAGTGTAGGCGTGTGAGAGAGGAAGTGAGGAAGATAGAATTTGTCAGACTTAGACTTTAGGCTTACATTCAACTTAGGTTTCTAGGCTAAAGTTAAGGCCTTTATATAGGATGCCTAAAACCCTAGATTATATTTTAAATTCCTAGATATTTGCATAGTTTTTTAGATAATTACAAAAGACTAAAATACCTTTAGATCTATATCTTATTCAGTCATTTTATTGGGCTTTTAGGGCCCAATTCGTAGCCCATGAGTTGTTGTCCATGTGTAGAAGTGCACAGGGAACCCTGTAGAGCATTTCTTGGCTGGCTAGGCCCCTGTGGAGGCCAGGCTAGCCGACCATGGTGTAGTCCCAAGGCTGGCTAACCAACCCTTGAGAGGGAGCTAATCTGTCGCTTGATGCCTGTTTGAGTACCGGGGTCTCTATTTGTTCAGGTGCTGATTTGGCCTTCCTATTTTTGACCTAACTGCCACGTGGCATTGATTTTATCCATGTAAGTATGCCACGTCAGGTAGACAAAAATTGCGATAACTGTTGGGTTTTATGCCCTAAATAAAACTCTTTATAATCTGATTAGTTATCAATATAAGAAATTCGAAGTGATTGATGTTTGCATGAATTTTACATGCTAATGGTTTAATATGTTTGATATGTTTATTACATTCATACACACAAAATCAGTTAAATCCAGATCATATGTTTATTCACAATTACAGTATCGTCAACACAGTGGAATGTGATTGTGATCATATGAATCAAAAGACTTGGTCCCTGTTTCATCAGTGTTATTAGATTTACACTAATGTGATAATCAGCGATGATGTGTACTTACACTTGGAGTAAGTGTTATGTTCTTTCAAGGACATTAGTAAAGTATACTAGTTTCAAATGTATGGAGTATACATTGGACTGGACCGATATTGCAACTAAGTTAAGATATTACAAACTTACCGTTATAAATATCTTTCCAAGTCAATATCAGTAGTTGATCTTAAGATTAAAAGAATCTAAATCCTGATATGCTTAGGCTCAACTCAGGAGTGCTATTCATGTTCTTTGATTTATTAGTTAAGCCTACTTTTGGGTCAGGGTGATACGTATATTTTGGGAACATGATAGTATGATTGAGTGGGAGTGCTGAACATAAATATGGAATCTATAGCTTCTACTGGTGTATAGAAGTCAAGTGATGATTCCCTTCGAGCTTAGCAAATAGAAGTAAATGGATGAGCTCTTGTTTAACTGACTAATTATTAGATCACTAAACACCATTTACAGGTAGCTAAGTGTTTTAAGGGGCAAAATACATTGAGGGGTGAGAACGGTAAAGAAATCCCATCTCGATGTAGATCATCTATATAGAGGATCTTTAAATCACAATAAGATTATAACAATGGTTAAATGAGATAGCATATTGATATCGTGGAACATACAATATGCTCTATATAAGTTTGAGAGTGCAATTCTAAGTTCTAAGAGTGGATTCAACGAAGAATTAATAAGTAGGAATTTACTTGGTAAATTTGGTTCACTTATTGGAAGCTCAGCATATAGATCCATGGTCCCCATTCTAGTTGAGAACATTCTGCTTGTAAGACTCATTAATTGATTCGTGATTGATCAATTATAATTCTAAAGTTAGACTATGTCTAATTTTATGAATTTTCACTAAGCAGGGGTGAAATTGTAAAGAAAAGAGATTCTAGGTTTATTTATTTATTAATGGACTTTATATGTCTAATTAATAATTAAATTAAATGACAATATTATTTAATAATCTATTTTAGTTATTAAATAATTAGTTTTGGCATTTAAAAGGTTAGAATTGGAAAATTGGCGTTTTTGAGAAAATAGAGATAAAATTTGATAAAACTGCAAAATCAAGTGAGGCTCATTATAACACCATGGCCGGCCACTTATTGTGGGATTTCAAATTAATATTTTCATTATTTTAATGCCAAAATAATTCCTAACCTAAACCTAGTAGTTGCCTATAAACAGAAAGTGATGGCTCAGTCACATATATGCTTTCATTAGTAATCTGACAGAAATTTCTCTCTTCAGAAAAACTGAGCCTTCCCCACTTTCTATACCTGGCCGAAACCCTCTCTCTTCTTTTCTCCTTGATCAACTTCGACCCTAGTGAAAGAGTAAGCGCCCACACACAGCAAGCAGTAACTCAATCATAGATTGGAAGACTGTGAAGGATCAAACTTGAAGAAGAAGGACATTCGGGCTCAGATCTTAATTATACTCTGCTACAGAAAGGATACAAGGGTTAGAGATCTGAGTGGAAGGAGACATTAATTCTGCTGCATCAATGTAAGGTTTTCTTAACTTTATATGTGTTTAATTTATCGTTTTAGAAAGTTCATATTTAATGTGTTTAAACAACATACTTGTGAGTAGATCTAAGATCCTGGATGGAATTAACTTCCGATTTTTTGTGTAGTTTTGTATTAATAGATTTACTATTCCTAATTCAATTCTAATTATCATTATGAATTAATTTAATATTTTTTTTTAAATTTAATTCAAGATATTAGTGTAATTTGAATTTTAAAATAGTAAATATCTATCTTATTGCTTAATTATCTATCTTATTTTTAAATTTGATTATATCTTATCTTATTTTTAAATTTAAGGTCAGATTTTAACTATTTTTTAAATTAAATCTTTTTTAAATAATTTGACCTTATTTAAATTTAAAATAAGATAATTATAATCATGTAATTTTAAATAGATGTAAGATATTTTGCTAACTTTTAAATTTTGTTATTTTATTTATTCAAATTAAATTTAAGAATTTGAAAAAGATATTTAGTTTATCTTTTCTAATTTTTATTTAATATTTATTTATAAAATAACATTTAATTTTTAAAAGTAGTTAGCAATTTTTTTTTTTGAAATGTTATTTAGGTTGGTTGAAACCTAATTTTTCAAAATTGTAGGTTTAATTTTGAATTTTTTTTAAATAATTTCGAAATTTAAATTAATATATTTTTTTAAAATTTTGAAAATAAATATTATTTTATTTTATTTTATTTTCGAAAAATTAAATTTTTTTTAATTAAATATTTTTTTAATTATTAATTTCGAAATTATTTATTTAAAATTAAATAAATCCTACTTCTAACTATCCAGCTAACCTTGTTGCAGGAGTATGTGGTTTTAGCTTGTGTGTAAGTTTTCAAAAACCTATTATTACTTGATTGCAAATACCCATGGTTACTTTTTGCCAGATCTAATGATCTGATGGCTCCCTTGGTCAAGTTAATAATTTGTAACAGGTAAATTTTACAATCTTCTTTCATCTGTGTATGACCTAGCAACATGATAGGATCCATCCAAAGTGTGCCTGTGTGAGCCTATATGTTTATTTTGTTTTAATATAGATGTATATAGGTTGTTGCTAAATAAAATGTCACACCATGATAGATTTTATTTAGGTCCATCTAGTTATTGGACATATTCAATTAATAACAGTTATTTATTTTAAGGTTAAATTCCTCTCTTTTGGGCCTTGTGTGAGAGTTGGGAGCCATAGAAGTGGGTACGACATACTAAACCAAGCACCCCCTCACATGAACTACCCCAATTGTGAAGGCCCATTTGTCTGATTTGAATAACTGTACTAGGTTAATTATATTAGTTTGACCTAATAAAATTGAATTAGCAACATAATTAACTTTTAAAATATATGAAATTTATTTTCATTTTAATATTTTAAAGTTAATTTTAAGAAAAACACTTTTAGTTTAGATATTATTTCTAGACAAACTATTTGTATTTTTCTTGTATTTAATTAAATATAGAATTTTAACTAACTAAGATTCTTTCTGGAGCTTATTTTAATTAAATATTCCTATTTAAGTTATAAATTAGTTGTATCAACTGATTTTTCTTATCTAACTTAAATTTGATATTTTATTTAAATTTAATTTAAGTTGAGGAATCCTAGGCATTAGTTATTAAAGATTCTTAAGATATTTTTTTAAGTTAATATCTTTTCAAATATTAACTTAAAATGGAATATTTTAGATATTTTTTTAGGTTAATATCTTTTCGAATATTAACTTAAAAAGATATCTTCATATTAAGTGGTTACAACTTAATTTTTGATATTTAATTAAATCTAAATTTGAAATTATTTAAGTTTTAGATTTTTTCTATATAACTTAAATTAAATATTTTTCAAATTTTTGAAAAGATACTTAGTCAAATAAGATATTTTCTAGATAGTAATTTTTAGACTAGTTATTATTTCTAATATTTAAATAGGAAAATATTATACTTTGTGAAATTAATTATTTAAATAATTAATTTTGGTACAATTTTATTAAGTATATTTTTCTTAGTATTAAACTATAAATAAATAATTAAGCCTTCTCTACACTTAATTATTATTTCTTGAATTTAATACATTTAATTAACTTGAAAAATCTAAATATCTAAGTTGATTTTCATCTTGATACTTAAATATTGATTTTTCATGACACTTAATTAAATAGAAAATTATTTTTAGGTTGAAATTTAATTTTTCAACTTAAATTTAAATAATTTTCAAAATATATATTTTTCTTTATTTTATTAATCAATTTCGAAATTTGCATTTTAATTATGCAATATTTTCGATTTTTTTTTTGAAAAATAGATTGAGTTGTAAATTAATTATTTATTTTAATTAATTCTTGGACCAACTACAATCAATAATTTTTTCATTTAATTGATTAATTTAAAATAAATGAATTTAAAATATATATATATTATTAGAAATTGAATTAACTAGTCAAAAGAAAATCTAGATAGGTGATATTTTTGCTTGAAGTATTTCTTTTCTATTTTTATTATTTTCGAAAATTGTATAGTTTTTATACTTTATATTTTCGAACTCAATAAATATATTCTCAAAGGAAATTTTTAAGTTGCAAATTATTTAATTTAATTCAACTTAAATTAATTTCCTTAATATTTATATTTAAGATTATTACTAAGATGGAAATAATTAATTTTATTTCAATCACCATCTAAGTATAATTTTATAAATATTATATTAAATTCTTATTTTTGAATTTCAATTCTTAATTTCGAATTTAATGAGAATTTATTTATTAGAATAATAAAGAAAATACATTTTAAAGAATGAGCTTTATTATTATTAAGATATTCGATCTCCATTGTGGGTTTTGCATCGCGTTTGTTTTAGTGAGTAATCCTCCCTAATGGAGGAACGTTCATTAGCGATTTCGCACCGTTTAATCTCGCATGATAAGTGGTTTGTAAGTGTTTTATATGGTATAGATCACCCTAATGGTGGCGACCATATTTGACTTGCAAATTGCGAAACAATGGTAGAAGCTCATAAGATAGAATAGCATTGACTCTCGCCTAAACGGGACAACGCTGGATTCCAATCTTGATCGAATAAAAGGTTGCTAGAATGTTTAACATTTTAGATGAGCTGACAACTCTATTCAATAGATGGTAGCTTTGACTCTCGCCTAAACGGGACACTGATATCAGTTTGTTGAAAAACCTTGGAAATTATTTAGGATTGAATTTTTAAGTATTTTCTCATATCATTCCTACTTGCTATGTGCTTATAATTTCTAAATTGATTTTGTGTTAAACCATTATTAATTTCTATTTGTTGATTTCTATTATTTTGTAGTATCCTGTATTATCAAAATGAATCCCATGTTATCACTGTTGACTGGAAATAAGCTCAATGGATCTAACTTTAATAAGTGGAATGAGAACATTAATATTGCTCTCATAGGAGAAAGTGCATTGTTTGTTTTAACTGAGCCGTCACCTGAAGTGCCTGGGGACAATGCTTCCAAAGCTGTGAAAGAAAAGTATGAGCGTTGGCAGAAAGCAAATGACAAAGCTCTATACTTTATGCTTTCTAGCATGGTTGACACCCTCAAAACTCGGTTTTCTAAAACTGAGAAAGCTGCTGAAGTTATGACGAAGTTAAATGAGCTATTCGGTAAGGCATCACTTCAGTCACGCTTTGACGCGACTAAGAAGTACATTAATGCACGGATGGAACCTCATCAAAACGTGCGTGACCATGTTCTCCTCATGTCAAGTTATTTCTAAGAAGCCCAGGATCATAGTGCTGAAATGGATAGTGCTACTCAAGTAAGTCTTATCTTGAATAGCCTAACTCCAGCATTTCTACCATACACTTCAAATTATGTCATGAATAAGAAGGAAATTGACTTTCATGAATTAGTCAATGACCTTCAAACTTATGAAAATTTGATTGGAGGACCCAAGAAGAAAGGGTGCAAACCTCATAATCCTGGGAATGGTAATGGGACGATGAAACCTGAAGCAAATGTTGCCTCTTTCAAAGCCCAAATCGAAGAGGAAGTGGAACAACACCAAGAAGCGAACTAAAGCCATGAAGAATAAAAAGGTTGTTCCTTCTGGTGATGCTACACTTAAAGGAAAGTGTTTCTACTGCAATGAAAAAGGTCATTGGAAACCCCAATGTCCTAAACTTCTTGCAAAGAAACAAGGTATTTCCATTTATAAACTTTAAGAGTTTAGTGAATTGTTATCCAATTGGGTTGATGATTCTGGACTAACTTTGTTTATTTGTTTTCTTCTTCTTATAGGCCAAGCTACTTGAACTCAATTGAGTTGGATCAGAAAGCTGGACCAAAGGGTGAAATCGTCCAAATGAAGATGAAGCTCTTCAATTTATTTTTTGACTTAATTGTTTTAGTTTAAGACAATTTGAATTTCAAATTTTAGTTAGGGATATTTATCCCTGTTTTTCTCATATTGTTGCAATATATTTTTTTAATTTATTATTAATAAAGTTTTATTTTTTCGAAATCACTATTGCAAATTATGAGATTGAGCTTCATTTATTTTATCTTCATCAACAATTACCACATTATATTTGTATGTTTGTATGTGTAAGTGTTTTTATTATTGATGCAAATTCTATTATATTTACAACTCTTCATAGAGTTATATTAAATAAACACTAGAAACTATTTCTATGTTTATTAATAATTGTTAATTCTCATACAATTATTAAGAATTTGTTTAATAAAAGGATCTTATGATCTGATAGGGGTGGAGAAAAGTTAAGAAAACTATGCAGTTCAACGATCTTTTATATCTAATGAACTCTGGATAGTATTCAACTCCACATAAACTCTATCACACTAAGAGAATCATGATCTTTACAACCTTTAGGGGTGGATCATAATCTCTATATACTTAGGGGTGGAGGTTATCCACAAGTACCCTATATGTATATTCTTAGGGGTGGAGTCTATTCCACAATTCCCTATGTAACACATATTTTCTTTAAACATGGAAGTAATATAATGAGTCAGCTATTGTCAATATAAATTCTTGATCTTGATTGTATGTTCCATTTCGTTTTACTGTTGTAAGTAAAAATTTGATACCTTTGAAAGTTCTTTGTTAAAGTTTCACACTACCTTAATTGAGTGGGAGAATTTTAAAATTCTATACCCATCTTCATTAGGTTGATACTTGTGATAGGTACTTAAGAACACTACTGAAAAGCAAATCTAACCATTCACATGGATAGGAATAGCTTATCAGAATTATGAGAATAAGATAAAGAACTCTAGTTCAGTCCATTCGAATGACTTGAACCTAGAATTCTTAATCCTCATAAAATTTTATGGTATCTTAATTTTGATTACTTTATCTCTGGCATGTATTTTTCACTTCAAATACTAGTCTGCTATGTTGATGACTTAGTCTTAACTTAAAGTTTTAGACTAATACAAAAGTCACAACTAGGTAACTCTCCAAACAATCAGAGGTTAAAAGTATTATTTAACCAGACATCTACTATTGAGTGGGAGCTATCTGAGATGTAATCAAATAGGGAACATTAGAAGATATTCAAGAAAGATTTATGAAAGTGATCTATATGTCAGATATTAAGGAACTGTGTATCAGTTATCCTTGTATCTCACCATCTAATTTCTAGATTCTATGAGATGGTGCTTACTTTGGGGGTGGAGGAATTATTGTATAATAATTCAAGCTCCACTAGAGAAGAATTATAACTTTGTCTATTCGAAAATACCAGAAAGTTATATCACTGAAGAAAAGTCTACACTGTATTATCTCAATTACATATTTTAAAATATGAGAGATATGTCCACTGTTAATTCAGATGTACTTTTAAAACAGTAAAGATTTCAGTATCTCTTGATGAGTAAAGCATACAGTAAAGGATGTTTTATAAGAGTATTTATGAACTAGTTCCAGAAGTTTGGGTGGATTCAAATATACTACACTTGATCTGAAGATCAAGACATCAGATTGACCTATTTGCACAGTTTGTTTTATATTAGTGCAAGTGGGAGTTTGTTGGGTTTTATGCCCTAAATAAAACTCTTTACAATCTGATTAGTTATCAATATAAGAAATTTGAAGTGATTGATGTTTGCATGAATTTTACATGCTAATGGTTTAATATGTTTGATATGTTTATTACATTCATACACACAAAATCAGTTAAATCCAGATCATATGTTTATTCACAATTACAGTATCGTCAACACAGTGGAATGTGATTGTGATCATATGAATCAAAAGTTTTGGTCCCTGTTTCATCAGTGTTATTGGATTTACACTAATATGATAATCAGCGATGATGTGTACTTACACTTGGAGTAAGTGTTATGTTCTTTCGAGGACATTAGTAAAGTATACAAGTTTTGAATGTATGGAGTATACATTGGACTGGACCGATATTGCAACTAAGTTAAGATATTACAAACTTACCGTTATACATATCTTTCCAAGTCAATATCAGTATTTGATCTTAAGATTAAAAGAATCTAAATCCTGATATGCTTAGGCTCAACTCAGGAGTGCTATTCATGTTCTTTGATTTATTAGTTAAGCCTACTTTAGGGTCAGGGTGATACGTATATTTTGGGAACATGATAGTATGAGTGAGTGGGAGTGCTGAACATAAATATGGAATCTATAGCTTCTACTGGTGTATAGAAGTCAAGTGATGATTCCCTTCGAGCTTAGCAAATAGAAGTAAATGGATGAGCTCTTGTTTAACTGACTAATTATTAGATCACTAAACACCATTTACAGGTAGCTAAGTGTTTTAAGGGGCAAAATACATTGAGGGGTGAGAACGGTAAAGAAATCCCATCTCGATGTAGATCATCTATATAGAGGATCTTTAAATCACAATAAGATTATAACAATGGTTAAATGAGATAGCATATTGATATCGTGGAACATACAATATGCTCTATATAAGTTTGAGAGTGCAATTCTAAGTTCTAAGAGTGGATTCAACGAAGAATTAATAAGTAGGAATTTACTTGGTAAATTTGGTTCACTTATTGGAAGCTCAGCATATAGATCCATGGTCCCCATTCTAGTTGAGAACATTCTGCTTGTAAGACTCATTAATTGATTCGTGATTGATCAATTATAATTCTAAAGTTAGACTATGTCTAATTTTATGAATTTTCACTAAGCAGGGGTGAAATTGTAAAGAAAAGAGATTTTAGGTTTATTTATTTATTAATGGACTTTATATGTCTAATTAATAATTAAATTAAATGACAATATTATTTAATAATCTATTTTAGTTATTAAATAATTAGTTTTGGCATTTAAAAGGTTAGAATTGGAAAATTAGCGTTTTTGAGAAAATAGAGATAAAATTTGATAAAACCGCAAAATCAAGTGAGGCCCATTATAACACCATGGCCGGCCACTTATTGTGAGATTTCAAATTAATATTTTCATTATTTTAATGCCAAATAATTCCTAACATAAACCTAGTAGTTGCCTATAAATAGAAAGTGATGGCTCAGTCACATATATGCTTTCATTAGTAATCTGACAGAAATTTCTCTCTTCAGAAAAACTGAGCCTTCCCCACTTTCTATACCTGGCCGAAACCCTCTCTCTTCTTTTCTCCTTGATCAATTTCGACCCTAGTGAAAGAGTAAGTGCCCACACACAGCAAGCAGTAACTCAATCATAGATTGGAAGACTGTGAAGGATCAAACTTGAAGAAGAAGGACATTCGGGCTCAGATCTTGATTATACTCTGCTACAGAAAGGATACAAGGGTTAGAGATCAGAGTGGAAGGAGACATTAATTCCGCTGCATCAATGTAAGGTTTTCTTAACTTTATGTGTGTTTAATTTATCGTTTTAGAAAGTTCATATTTAGGGTGTTTAAACAACATACTTGTGAGTAGATCTAAGATCCTGGTAAAATATATTCCAACAATAACATAGTGTTATATTAATAAATTATTATGAATAATTATAATTTTTATTATTATTTTATATACGTAATAATATAATACATATTAAATTTAAATTATTAATTGAAAATAAAAAAATCTAAAAAATATTATTTTATTTATTAAAATACTTAAAATAAATATTTTTTTAGTTTGAAAAATATGAAAGTAAGTATTGCATTTATTTTAAGACTAAGTTTATCACTCACACATAGTAAATATATAATACTAATCAACCTCATATAAAATATATAATACTAATAAGTTTTAGGAAAATGCTTAGGTAGAGTCACAAAAAACATCTGTACATATAGACATTTTATTTTTTCATTGTGTGTCATTCTCATAATTAATAGTAATATTTAATTAATTCCTTTTATATTATTTATTTTAATAATTTTGTGATATAAATATAAGGAAAGTTACTTGTCATTTTTTTCAAAAAAAAAAATTAAAAAAAAAAAAGAAAACTTAGTAATTACATATATCAAGGAACGACCAAATTAGTAATTACATATATAGGATTTTCACATTTATAATACACCTCCTCTACTTCCAAACTCTAGGATTTTTTTAAAAAAAAAAACAATTTACTAATAATTGTCAAAAAAAAGTTAACTTAAATAAGAAGAAGTATTATAATTATCTTTTTTGAGAGATTTCGGTGTAAAAATTTTCATAAAAAAAAAATTAATAAAAAGACTTGGTGATAGACTTTTTTGTTTGGTAATTCCATTAATGGTTAAAAAGTGTTCTCTGTATGATTAACGATTAGAGTTTGGAAGGAACACAATTTTATAATAAATTCTGCTTGTTAGACACAAGTTTCAGCGAGAAGATAAATTATCTCAGTGCAAGTGGTAAAGTATATTTATTAATGTAATTGTGCATTGTAATTTATTTTTATATTATATGACAAAATTATTAAAATAAATAATATAAAAGGAATTAACTAAATATTGTTATTGAATATGGAAGTGACACATAATGAAAAAAAAAAAATATATATATATCTGTATGTACAGATATTTTTTATGAATCTACCTAAGCATTATCCTAAGTTTTATATCACTAAAAGTATATAAACAATGTATTTTTAAAGAGTGTTATTATTCTAATAGAAATTCTATATTAATAAATTATAATAATTTTAATTATTTTATATAAATAATAATTTATATACATTTAAATAAAAATTTTAATAAAAACTTTACCAAAATAAAAAATTCTAAGAAAAAATTTTTATATGAAAAAAATAATTAAATGATTATTTTTATTATTCAAACGTTCAGAAATACAAAAATATGTATTACTTTGACTTAAAAAATTAATACTAATTGAGCAATATTACTTTTATTAATAGAAATCTATATATATTATATAAATCATATAATTATAAACTTAATATGATTTTTAATCTATGTAAGATTTTTTAAAATAAACTCAACTACTATTAAAAGTATAAAAATTATTGAAAAAGAAAAAATAAAATTAAAAAATTAAAAAAAAAAAATCTGTATATTTAAAATATAAATTATTAGAAAAAGAGGATGTTACATGTGTTCCTTATTATTGTGCTTTATATATATTTACTAGTGAAGGGTGGTGCGGATGGCACCTATCACCCGTTTTGCTCTATTATTTTAATTGAAATGTATTAACTCATTAGAAATAAAAAAATAATAATAACAAAGCTAAAAAAAATTATGAAAAAAAGAAAAAAAAAAGACAACAAAAATATATAATTAATTTAATTAGTACAAATAAAATAAAATATATATCTGAAGACATACAAATTACTAATATATGTATAAAAAATTAAGTTTGAATTATATATTTTTCATATAAATATATTTTTGATAGTGTAAAAAGAAGTATTTATTTATATATTTTTTTAATTAAGTATGGAAATTTAAATTTCTCTTTTAATATTTGCTATCGAATAAAAATATAATGATGTAAGATTTTTAAAATTAATATCTATAGTGAAATTTGTTTAGTACCCATAATTGAGTAATACCTATTGAGAAGTGTTATATATATAATCTTATTCATATTGAGAAAAATATAAAAAGAGTATGGACTATAGGAAATAGAAGAACAAGAAGTTTGACACATGCAAGTTTTTAAATCCAATAATCTCAATAGTTTGTAAAGAATTTTTAACGACCTAAAAAGTTTAGGAGCATAATTGGTATATGTCAAAGTTCAGGAGATAAAACTTCTAATCAGCCTTTATTTTATTTTAAAGATAAAATTATATTTTCTTTTAAATTTTCGAAACTATTACAAATAATAAATAAATAAGCAGAAAAAGTAAAAAAAAAATAATTTCATACATAATTTTTTTTTTTCATTTAAAATCCATTTTTTTATTAAAAGTAAACATAAAGTATTTACAAAAATATATTATTATACTCAAGTATTATCATACAGGACCCCACATAAATTTTACTAATGGTTTTGAAATTTTTTTAATATATAATTGTCTAACCAACTAAATTACTTATTCTATTTCAACAAAAGGAATATATTTAGTTCAAGTTTACAGAGAATAATTAAATTATGAAATGCACATAAATATAAATTGACACTTTATTTACAAAAATACCTCCATAAGGTGTGGACAACATTTATACCTTTTATATAATTTTAATTACCAAAATACCACTTACACTATCACTTACACAATCAAACAATAGTTACAAGGTTGTTGCTGCGTGGTTGCGCAGTGGTTGCATCAGACGAATGTTTCAATCAGACAATGGTTACAGGGTGGTTGCTGGGTGGTTCGCCGAAGGTTGCATCAGACGAAGGTTACAATCAGACGAAAGTTTTTGGGTGGTTGGCTAGAGGTTGTATCAGATGAAAGTTTCAATCAGACGAAATAATTGTTAGCAAAATATTTATGCAGCTTAATGCAACTGTTGTGAAACATTAAAAATCAGAACAGTGTTTCCACGTACGTAACTCTATTTACATGTCTCTTTATGATTTAATATGAAAAAATTTACCATTAAAATTTTGGAAAACAACAAAAATACACTAGGATAAATATTTTACTATAGTACTGATGTAATTTTTTTGGATTATACTTGAGTTGGATTGTTTGTAAACTCCAGATCAACTTTTTGAGATATGCCTTTCATGGATTTGAAAATTGAAGTCATGACATTAGTTTTGTGCAAATTAAACTGGATTTCTGGTTGAATTTTAGTTTCATAGTAGTTTTTCTACACTTTGTTTTTGAATTCGAAACAGCCCCTATTTTGATTGATTCTGGTCGTCTTCTTAGGTGAAGTTGTCACAATTAATGGTGGTTCTCTTTCTGGTTGAATTTTTGTTTCGATTATGTTGGGTTGCTGCGTGGTTGCGTGATGGTTGCGCGATAGTTGCCCAAAAAATATGGATCATGCGTTGAAGGTGTGTGTAAGTGGTATTTGTGTATTTTTTTTTTATTTGAGCTGTATATTTGTTTATTTGGCCAGAAATATTTTTGTAATATTGTTACTTTTTTGGTTAAAATTGAAAAAAGTCCAAACTTTTATGTATATTTAATACATGTGTACTTTTTAAAAATAAACTAAATAAATTGATAAAAAAAATAAAATACTAATAAAAAATGATTAATTATAAACAAATGAATAAGACAAAAATAAAAAAAAATAAGAAAAATTTAGAGCAATTTCAATGGAGATGTAAATTAATAAGTGATGCCCATTTAAAATATAGCTCACATTTTGTCAAAAAAAATGTATATATAATATATATATATAGCTCACATCGCAAAAATTGTTCTACAATGGTGTGCTAAAAGTTTATGCAAATTTGTCACATAGTAAATATTGAGCTAAATTTGATAAAATATTTATTATAATACAAAATTTACATTGTGATGAATGCACAACTTTATTATTTACTTTTATGCCACTTTTATTATTTTATTAGTATATTTATAGCGTTAATAATGAACTATTTATTTTTATTATTTGATATTAAAATATTAATGATAAAATTATTAATTTTTTATACTTGTAATAAAAATAGTAAATCTTGCATCAAGTTTTAGAATTGCACGTTATTAGCGCAAAATGCTAAAAATTGATACAATTATATTACAAAAATAAATTGTTTGTCAAATATACAATTTTTAGATGTTCTTGCAAATTTATGTATAACTAACCAAAAAAAAAAATTAAAATTCTAACCGTAGTTATAAAGATACGTACATATTAATAACAAAATGATAAGAGACACATTATGATGGTAAGCACCACGAAAGGTACCATACAATTATTGGTATATTTTAATACCAACTCTCAAATTTTTTTATTTAAATAAATACTTTAGAAAACTAATAACTAATTATTGGATACCACATTAATCGATATGTATTGAACACCTTAAGGTGTCACATAGAAATAATAGTAAAAAAAATCATTTACCAAAAAAATAGTACAAAAACAATTCATAACAAAAAAAAAAAAAGCGAAAAAATAAATAAATTCTGTATCAAATTTTGCAATTGTGTTTTGAATAATGCTAAAAATTGATGTAATTATATCACAAAGTATTTTTTTTTTTTGCCAAATATATTACATTTTTTTATGCATTTCTCATTAGAGATGTTCTTGCAAACTTATATATAATTAAAAAAAAATTAAAATTCTAATCGAAGTAATAAAGATGCGTACATATTAATAACAAAAATGTTAAGAGACACGTTAAGGTGTCAAGCACCATAAAAGATAGCATGTCGTTATTTGTGCATTTCAATATAAGTTCCTACAAATTTTATTTTGATAAATAATTTAGAAAACTGCTAACAAATTATTAGATACCACATCGGTATGGTATTGAGCACCTTAAGGTTCTACATATCAATAATAGTACCGGAAATTATTTACTAAAAAATAGAGTACAAAGATCATTCATAAATAATAATAAAAAAAAACACAATCAAAGCTAATAAAGATATGTACATATTATGATATTAATAACAAAAATATTACGGGTACATTAAGGTGTCAAGCACCACAAAATGTAGCATATCGTTATTGGTGTATTTTAATATGAGTTTTACAAATTTTAATTTAATAAAAGTTTAGAAAACTGCTGATAAATTAAGTACCTTAAGATATTACATAACAATAATAGTATAAAAAATTATTTTAAAGATAATATATAGTACAAAGATTATTCATCAAAAAATTTAAAAAAATTCTTAGCTAATTATTAGGTACCACATTATTATGTTATTGACCACCATAAGATGACAATAACAAATACAAAAAATATTTTGTTAAAAAATAATAAAATTATTGGTAAAAAGTAAAAATAAAAAATTGCTAGTTAATTATTGAGTACTACTAATTAAGGACGCCAATAACAAGTACAAAAATATAATTTGTAAAAAAATAATAAAAAAATGTAAAAGATTTAAAAACAATAAAAAAGTGAAATCCATTCTTATTTTATAGTAGATATAGATATAGATCGATATGTATTTATTTGTTTTTTTTAAGAGTTATCGGACATGTATTAGCAACCATACTTTTATAAAATTACTAGTTGGAACAACACGTGCTACGCACGTGTAATTTTTTTGGAAGTAAATATATATTATTTTTATTAATTTGCTAAATCAGTTAAAAGATAAGATTCTTCCTCAATAGAAACATCGCTCTTGTTGAACACTCAAATTAGAAAAGAACAAGATGCTTAAACAAAACTATGAGCAACTATCATTAATAAAAAACAAGGAACTATTGTGTAAAGATGGAAGAAGTTTACGATAATCTTCTATAATAACCTCAAAAGAAGAAAACATAGGTAATGAATTTCGAATAGCTTGTACTGCTACTAAGCAATCTGACTTCAACTCCACTTTCTGCCAAGGTTGAGTTTTAATTCAGTATAGCATGCGTCATGTACAAATTAAATGTTTGCATAAAATATAACACAATTTTTATATTTCTCATTGAATACGATCTGAACATTTTATTAACTATATGCGATAAAATCTAACATAATTCATTTATATTTAACAATAGGATTAGTTCAAAGATAATCCTTAAAAAAAATACAATTTAATAGTGGTCCTAAAAAATCTTTAATAAACACTTATTTTCTCTTCTTAAAAAAAAGACCAAAAGAAAAAAAAATAGAAGAATGTATACTATAAAAAGTAAAAAAATAAAAATATTAAAATTATTTTTTTAATGTGAAATTATAATATGTAATTCTTTACAAAAAGTAAAAAATTAAAAATATTAAAATTATTTTTTTAATGTGAAATTATAATCTGTAATTCTTAATAAATTATATAGGGTGATAAAGTTAAGGCTAAGTTTGCTAAAAAAAAAAACTCTAAATATTTATTTTTGCATACTATTATTCTTACAAATATGTATACATATATATATATATATATGCAACTATATTGAATAAAAAAAACAATAAAATATGTTTTTACATATATTAAGTAAAATTTAGTTTTATTAATCAATTAAACTCAATCATTCACATATAAATGATAATTTAGTCAAAAAAAAAAAAAAACAATTAATCACCACATATTTTGTATATGATTAACCTCAACATAATAAATTTAATATGTGGAAGCCCAAAACAAGATTGTTACTTTTATAGTAGTTATTAATAAAAAATAAAAAAAAAGCAATTAATCACCACATATTTTGCATATGATTAACCTCAACATAATAAATTAAAGGTGAGAAGTGAGGACTTTCTAGTAATTTAACATGTGGAAGCCCAAAACAAGATTCTCACTTTTATAGTAGTTATAGATATACAATATTAAGTTTTAGTTGATAACTTCCAAAAAAAGGAAAAAAAAAGTTTTAGCTAATCACTCTCGAGATCATCAATGCATTCTTTTAGTTACTTTGTCCACAGTAACAGAGCATAATTTTTATTACGTGGGAGTTTAATTATGATTAATTTTTTTTTTTGTTTTTTGTTTTTTTATGTATGTTTTATTTCATTTATTTATTTTTGTGGGTTTCTTTTTTAATTGTGCTATAATTATTAAATAAAAAGAAAAATATTTAATTTGTTTTTACCACAAGTCTATAAGTGTGTCCATCACTTCTTGTCGATATTTAGATTATCAAGTTTCTTATATGTTTGTCTTCCTAGTTAATATACTTTTCTTTTTCCCTTTTTCTTTATGATTTGTTGAACTATTGAAACGTTCTTCCTATACAGAGGCAGAGTACTACAGAGTTAGATGTTTCAATTAATGTTTGTTTGCACTGTGCATGTATAAGTCATGTCCTCATCACCAAAACAAACATGATTAATTCTTAGTTTACCAACTTTTCCTACCACCATGTGAATACATCGAAATTGCGTAACTACACCAACAAATGATTTCTTTGAGTGGTACACAATCACATTAGGGAGAACAAAGCACGATGTAGTATCCCTTTTTTTACAATTAGTAAAGTACTCCTAAAACAGATTCCATCTAAACTAATTAGAATTTGGAGCTTCCAGCAAAGTAAGCTAAAGGTCCAACAATGGCAGCGTTAATGTAAGTAGCAGGCTCTGCGTGGCTGTAGTCAGAACGGTCATCTGGGTAGCCATCATTCTGGTTTGGACCTCCCACAACGGCACCAATTAAAATGTTAGGATTTGGGTTCGCCGAGTAAAAAAATGGCTGAAAACCACCTTCACAACCGAAGGACTGTGGATGTCTTGACAATGAGGGCAATGAGGATCCCCTGTGGTGAATTCTTTTAGGATAGTTTGGACCATATCCGACCATGTACGACATCTTCAATGGATTCACCCCTAGTATGTAGTCTACCTAAAAAACAAAAAAAGTACGTACTTCCCAAATCAATATAATGAGAAGAAGAAGAAGAAGAAAACAAGTACTAGTCAATCTACTTCACTAAACTCATTAATAAATAATTGATTTATATTTATATATGTATAGTACCTGTCTCTTTACAAAGTTCCTCAAGCTTCTTGAACTGACAACAAGGTTACCACAGTTGAAAGTCTGCTTAGTTACTGCTATGTACTTGGAATAAGTAGAAATTACGGATGATATGGCAGTTACATATTGAAGGTTACTTGCAGGTAGCTTGTACATGAGCCCTCCTGCACAAAAATCCCATTTTATTTATTGAGTCTAAAAGTACAATATACACAACTGGTTGTTATTAAAAGCAGTTCTCATGTTAGTTACCCTGTGTGTATTGTGTACTAGAAGTGGGAGAGTTGGGCAAAATTCGGCATATGAATTGTTCAGCTTGTTGTTTAAAAGTCATGAACTTGTTATCTTTGTTCAACAAAGCCCTCTGCAACGCAAAAAACAAACAACCATTTTAAATAACATCATCATTTATATTAAAAATTAATTTTGACATTGGCATATTAGTTTGTTTACCCTCGATAAAAGGACATAAGCACCAGCATATTTGTTGTCCCAACTAAAGATATCAGGTGAATCACTAGCTCCCAGAGACTTGATGAAGTTAAAGTAAGTCACATCATTTGTTGCTGTCAATAGCCACGTAGCTCCCCACAGCAGCTCATCCTATAAGTACATACCCTAAATTAAAAAAAAAAAAAACCCTCTTATATTTATATAAAACTAAGTAATTAAATTACCTTGTAACCGGAATACGAGCAATAAAAAGGACAAACAGCAGAACCAAGAGAGTCACTATACGAGCCTCTGTATTGAATTGCAAATTGCATAACTTTCTTGGCTGTGCTAAGTAAAAGCTTTGAGTAATGAGGGTCAACTTTGCGAAAAACCATGGAAGCCGCGGCTAACGCGGCGGCAGTCTCTCCAGCCACGTCAGAGCCAGGATTAGAGGGAGAGACTGAATAAACGGATCGGACGGTGTCCATGTCTTCGGGCCTCTCCCAGCACTTGTGGTCCGCATTTGGGTCTCCAACCCCAACGTACAACCGACCGGGCGTCGCACGTGCACACTTTAAAAGGTAGTCCGTCGCCCAACGGATTGCGGCACGTGCATTTGGTAATTGTGGGCCCATTCGTTTCCCGTATTCCAGTGTGTTCCATGACAGCATTGTTGTCGTGAACGCCATCGGGAAATTAAATTTCACGTTGTCTCCGGCGTCATAGTATCCTCCAGTTAAATCCACCTATTCTTGAAAATATTAACTACGTTAATAATATTACAGGAAAAAGGAAAGAAGGAAATTTTTTGTTTATGTTGAGATACAATGCATATACATGATATAATGACTTTGTCGGATGGTAAAGAAAAAATAATATATATTTTTTTTAATTTACGGACCCCTTCTTTTGTACAAGTTTTGAATTTGACTCATTTAATAATCTTATATAATGAAAACCGTTTGTTTGTTAAAAACTATTTAATCGAACATTAAAAACGAGAATAAATAATTGACAGAATGATTAAAAGTACAATGGTTGCTTTAAAAAAATGGTTTAAAATAGTATTTTTTTTTTTTTATATTTTTACGGAATTTTACTTAAAAATTCTTATTACAATTATCAAAACAATTTAAATTGTAACTAAAAATTATAGCAACTCGCATAAAAACTTACCGGAGAATTTACCTTAAAAAACGTTAAATTTAAAAAAAAAAATTAAAAAAATAATATATAAAGTAATTTTCATATATTCTTACCTAATGCTTTTCTATATACCTTCAGAAAAAAAAAAAAAGAAGAAATAGTTAGGGACAAATTGAGTGAGCTACCTAGACATAGATATATAATAGTTAATTTATTTTTTTTATTATTAAGGGGAAATGAAAAAATATTAGTTATTAAGTTTGAATATGATAACCATTTAAAAAAAAAAAAGAAAGTTTGAATATGAAAGAGAGAGGAATAAAGTGAGTGGTAGTAAGTACATGGGCAAGGCGACCATCGTAAAGGCCAGAGCTAGTCCTCCAATGGATTTGTTGGGAAGCAGCAGAGAGGCTTCCTGATCTCTGTCCCTGAAAAAACAGTATAGATTTTGCCAAAGCATCTTTGTAATTTATGGGCCCAGCTTTCACAGTTCTATTACTACTGATACCAACCAAAACCAATATTGAGAACCATACTACCAATGTTGCCTTGCCCATTATTATTTGCCTTTTCTTACAAGACAAGTAGGCAGCAACGAAAGTACCAATGCTCCTACTGTGCTTTTATAAGTTTATGGGTTTGGTCTAACATAACCAACTTCTAAGACCCTTTAAATAGACCCACTACCACCACTTCCCAGCGCCCCATTCACTGCGTGTACCGCAAATTAAGGCTTTTAATCAGTCTCAAAAATCATTCTTGTTTAGATTAAATCAGTTATAGTTGATCTTACTTTTCCAAATTTCGGGAATATTATAATCTTGGTCAATATGGTTTCCTCCAATCTTTTTTTATTTTATTTTCTTAATCTTTCTGATTAAATGCTTATTTCAACTTTTTACTCATTTTGTGAGTTCATATTCACCACATAATTCCATTATATATTTATTGTTGTGGAAAAAAATTAATACATAAGTGTAGAATCAAAATTAACTAAAATTTAATCACTAAACTGTTAGCAATGACACGAATAACAAATACAAAACAGTTAATCGAAAAAAATATGGATGAACGGAGTATTAAAAATAAAAAACGATTAAAGCAGTAAAACGATAAAATCAACACCAAGATATATATCGGTTCAAGTTCGATAGATCGATGTGATCTATGGCTCTACTCTAGTTTTGGAACACCACCAAATCTTCTTTATTAATTGAACATGAATATGTACAATATAGTCAAGAGGATTCTTTGTTGGATTCTCTCAAAATATTTCAATTCTCACACTCTTACCTAAGAATCTTCTTCAACTACATAAAATTCTTCATACAAAACCCAAACCCAATCTCTCTCTTTTCTCTGAACCTCTCTCTACATCGATCCTAAAGTCGGTGGCTGCACATGCTAAGTTGTTAAGTTAGTTATGACGTAACAAACTTAACAAGCTTCTCGTAATAGAATCTTCACATCAACACAGGACAAGGTGCTTCCGGATGAGACATACGCTTCCTGGACAACAGACTGAAGCAAATTCTGAAGGGACTTCCAGATAGGAAAAGAGCCAGCTGGAGTCAACTATCCAAAATACCATTCCAGGAGGAACAACTAGCCATCTGAATCTCCTATCTGGAGGAAGGCTGACTTTCCTAAAGATTACACCTAGAGTGGTCATGATAGTCATCCAGGAATGCCCTTCTAGATGGTAACTATCATTCCACGAGACTTCTTTAGGATGAACAAGTTAGCTATCTGAGACATACTTTCGGTAGATAAGTAACTTTCCATTACTAGGACAGTCTTATGGAGATGTTTTTTTTATTTGGAAGAACAATACCACAATTCTACCTTTTTACTTAAAATTAAAAATTATTGACAGGGGATGAAGAAAGAATGCAACCATCTAGTTGGTGTTCCAAAAATCTTAATTTACTAACTTTCGAGATTGATCAAGTTCAAGCAATGCTTCAACTTGTTTAGTGTTAAGACCTTAGTCCCAACATCAGCAGGATTATCTTTCGTAATGACCTTCTCTAAATCAACCAGCCCTTCTTTTATCTTCTCTAATCCAGTAGAGTCTTATGTCTATATTTTTTCTCTTTCATGATAAACCGAATTCTTGCAGAGGTGGATGGAAGACTAGATATCCGAGTACATAGTCACTCCACCTTTTAATTGCTTCAATTCAAAAAAATTCCTTGAAGCCATAACGCTTCCTTTAATGCTTCCGTGGCACCATAAATTCTGCTTTCGTGGTGGAAAGGGCAACCACAGACTATAACTGGGCTTTCCAACATGTACAGTTCTGTTTTGTAAAAAAATGTAGGAAGTGGTTGATCTTTTTGGTATCTCTGTTCGAGGCATAGTCAACATCCACAAACCCTTTGAATTATAATTCTCCTTTAACTTACTCATAGGTCAGACCATAATCCCAAGTTCCCTTTAAGTATCTCAATAACCATTTGAGGGCCTTCCAGTGTTCAATGCTCAGATTGGACATGAACTGGCTTAGGATGCTTAGAGTGTGAGTTATGTCCGGTTTAGTGCTCACCATCACATAGATTAAACATCCTAAGACCATAGCATAGGGTGCATCCTTAATTTCTTCTTTCTCCTTCAAATTGTTTAGACATTATTCCTTTGACAAAACGAACTATATCCCCTTAATGGAACAAATGTACTCTTTGCATCTTCCATGTTGATGGTCCCTTCCTTCTACTTCTTTGAAACTTCAATACCAAGTATCTTTGAACTGGTCTAAGCTCCTTCATCTCAAACTCACTTGTACGATTGTAGTACAGAGTGCATTGGTAAGGTGTATGATGTCTGAAAGTACATCATGGTGTTACCAGCACTTGTAAGGGAAGGTTCAAGGTGTCTGTGGTACAACACTTAACAATACTCAAGGTGCGGTTCATACCCTACCTACACTAGTACGAAGGTATACTGAGTGCATGTGGTACATGGTACATGGTCGTATCCTAGTTAGAACGTTCTTACTCATCTGTTAAGCCTTGTAAATAGGTGTATGGGCACCTAGATACAAGTCAGTATTTTATGATATGTTATATGCTTTTCTTACTGAGTCTGTCGACTCACAATTCTGCTTCCATGTGTAGGTAAAGGAAAGGCAAAAGCTGAACAGGAGTGAGCCTGGCTAGGATGGGATTGTACATGTCGTGGTAGCGTGACTTGGAGTGTTCGGTCTCGGGACATCTGGGATATTATTTTGTAGTCGCTGTGCGGCCGATTATGTATTTTGGTATATTTTGTATAAGAGTTTAAAAATAGGATCCCGGTACTTGTAAATAGTTTTGTAAATTATAAAGTTTAATATTTAATATAAAAGTTTTAATTTGAAACGTTTTTTGAGAAAAATCTTTGATTAGCAAAGACAACACTGTAATTGAAAAAGTACTGTAGCGTGCCTTTGTTGGGTTTTATGCCCTAAATAAAACTCCATTTCAATGTAATCTATTTTATTTAACATCAATAAAGAAACAGAAGTATTTTTCATTCATTTGTGTATGTTTTGGTTCACTTTGTCAATTGCTTGTCAATTTGATTTATAAATTCATCATAAACCCTTTTCACATACTTGATCCTGTTTATTGTGTTGTCATCACATTGGAAAGTAAACATGACTATGTGAATAAAGTTTCCTAGATTTATCAGACACAGGGGTTTTAATGATATGATAATCTACAACAAGAGCTTACTTGCATTTGGAGAAATGCTATGTTCTTTCCAGAACATTGGTTAAAGTAAAGCTCAGGTTGGATGCATGGAGTATGCATCGGAAGGGACCGATATTGAACTTTGACTTAGATTTAATTAAACTTACCGTAAAATCTATTCAAGTCAATATCGCCAAGTTGATTCTAGATCAAATGTTCTTAATCCTGTTATGATTAGGCTCAATCTTGAAAGGCTATTCGTGTTCTTTGATTTGTTAGTTAAGCCTACTTTTAGGTCAGAGTGATACGTACATTTTGGGAACACGGTAGTGCAATTGAGTGGGAGCGCTAACATAAACATGGAACCTATAGCTTCTATCTGGCGAATAGTAAGCAAAGGATGATCTCCTTCGAGCTTGACCAAACAAACATAAATGGTGGAGTACTCATTTCACATAAGCTGAAATATCATTTATACGGGGTCAAGTATTTTAAGGATAAAATACATAGTAGGGTGTTACGGTAATCTAATCCCTTTACAATGTAGATCATTCATATAGAGAATCATTGATCAAATTAGGATTATAACAATGGATAACTAATGATGCGTCTATATGGTGGAACATATATAGCATTCTATATACTGAGAGTGCAATTCTAAATCTATGCGTGGATTCAACGAAGAATTAATAAGTTAGTGAATTTTAGTGCTAAATTCTTGATCTACTTATTGGAAGCTCGGTTATATAGACCCATGGTCCCCGCACTAGTTGAGATAATATTGTTTGTAAGACTCATGTAATTGGTTTTGATTAATCAATTATAATTCTCAAATTAGACTATGTCTATTTGTGAAATTTTCATTAAGTAAGGGCGAAATTGTAAAGAAAGAGTTGTTAGGGGCATATTTGTTAATTATGATACTTTGTATGGTTCAATTAATAAATATGATAAATGACAATATTATTTAATAATTATTTATAGTTATTAAATAATTAGAATTGGCATTTAAATGGTTGAATTAGAAAATAGGCGTTTTTGAGAAAATCAGATACAAAAGTGTTAAAACTGCAAAATTGCAAAAAGCAAGGCCCAAACCCAATAAGCCATGGCCGGCCACTTTTGTAGGCAATTTAAACTGATATTTTCATTATTTTAATGCCAAATAATTCAAACCTAACCCTAGTGGAATGCTATAAATAGGTAGTGAAGGCTTCAGGAAAATTACACTTCTCATTTAGAAAACCTGAGCCTTTCTCTCTCTACCTTGGCCGCCACCTTCTCTCTCTCTTCTTCCTTGATAATTTCAAAACCCCTTAGTGATTAGAGTAGTGCCCACACACAGCAAGCAATACCTCAATCATAGTGAGGAAGATCGTGAAGAAAGATCATCAGCAAAGGAGTTTCAGCATCAAAGATTCAGAGAAAGAGATCCAGGTTCAGATCTTGATAATACTCTGCTACAGAAAGGATATAAGGGTTAGAGATCTAAACGGAAGGAGTCATTTAATTCCGCTACACCCAATGTAAGGTTTCCTAACTTTATATGTGTTTATTTCATCGTTTTGAAAAGTTCATATTTAGGGTGTTAATCAACATACTTGTGAGTAGATCTAAGATCCTGGTAAAATAATTTCCAACAGCCTTAGCATTAGGGCGTTACAGGAAGTCTTTGACTTCGGGGCTTGGAAGACATAATTTCAAAGTCCAGGTCACCTGGTAAAAAAGCAATTGTGACTTTGGGTAAAAACAAGGGTTTAGCCAAACGAATAGAAGATAAAAATGAAGGTTCAGGCCAGGCTGCATCTCCCAAGTAACGATATTTACCCTCGGTTATTTCTTGTAGGAAATGCCTATAGCGACTAGCCACTTCATCCTGGGTTGTTTTTATTAAATGGTCTCAAATTTTTTCATCGTTTATCTCCAGTTTGAACTGAGGTTTGAAAATTCTGGGTTTGTACGGGAGGGCTAGTTCATTGGGATATTCTGTTTCTACGAACTTTGGAGAATAAACTTCTGAACCAAATTGGGATATTTTTACAGAAAGGGCAATCCCAATTCCTTGATGAAATTTATCAAACTAGAGGCTTATAAATACGATAAACCTAAATTTTTACTCTACCTAAACCCTAAAGGTTACCCAAAAAATTAAATCAAAATTACTAAAACCCAACAAAGCCACAAAAATGCAAATAATAAAATAATGATCATAACCCAAGATTTGAAAAGGATTAGAAGAAAGAGGATGGATAACTTACCGTTCGAAGTTGGGTTGTCACACAATGAAGAACTCTGAAACCAAGGACGAAATGATCAGCGTAATGACCTCTGTGGATTCCTGAGGTTGAACAGTATATCCGAATAGACATAGAGGAAGTATTGTTGGGATTTTATGCCCTAAATAAAACCCATTTCAATCTAATCTGATTTGTTATCAATAAAATATTAGAAGTCATTTATGTATACATGTAATTTTCATGTTTATGGTTTAATGTGTACAAAATCTATTAAGTCCTAAACATATAGTTATTCACAATTACAGTGATGTCAACACAGTGGAATGTAATTGTGATTATATGCTTCAAAATATAATGTCCCTAATTCACCAGTGCACTGAATTTACACTGATGTGATAATCAACGATAAAGTATACTTACACATTGGATAAGTGTTATGTTCTTTCTAGAACATTGGCAAAGTATGCTAGTTTCAGATGTATGGAGTATACATTGGACAGGGACCGATATTGATCTTGGACAGGGCCCACATCCTATGGCCGGCCGCTATTGCTCTATTTTACCATTTATTTTATTTTTTTAATGCCAAATAATTCAAACCTAAACCTAGGGGGTTGCCTATAAATAGATCGTGATGGCCTGAAATCAAAAGATGTTGAGAACACTTGCCATCAGTCAAAAAAAAAATTGAGCCATCTATTCTATGCCATTCGAACCTCTCTTCTCTCTTCCTCTCTTCATAATTTCAAACCCTATAGTGATAGAGTAAGTGCACACACACATCAAGTGGTACTCAATCATAGTGTGTAAGGCTGTGAAGAATCCAAATTTAAGAGAAGGAGATTCGGGCTCAGATCTTGGTGATACTCTGCTACAGACAGGATATAAGGATTAGAGATCTGAGCGGAAGGAGTCATTATAATTCCACTGCACCCAATGTAAGGTTTCTCAAACTTTATATGTGTTTATTTACATTGTTTTAGAAATTCATATTTAGGATGTGAAATAACATATATGGTAGTAAATCTAGATCCTGGTAAAACATATCCCAATAACTGTTCTCAGAGCCATGGTAATGATTTACTTTCATGAAATATGGATTTAAAACTATGTTCGTGTTGATTTGGATGGTTTCATGATGGTTTATGTGCTTATTTGATGATTGTATGGAAATCACAATGTATGTTGTAAAATATTTTTTGTTTCGTTTTGCAAATATTTTTTCTAGAAAGTAGACGAAAAATTAATGAATTTAGGCTTTTACAGAATCCAATTTGGATTTTTTATTAATTAGCTATGATTTTTTTGAATTTGGATGAAAATATCTGAAATCGGATGCACACGGCGTGGTACCAGGTATCGCTCGGACAACATGCCTCTTCAGACACGAGCTGACCGAGAATTCTCACGCCGAGCATCCTCAGCCATCTAAGGCTGCATGCAGTCTATTTCCTCGCCCAGCCTCCATCATCCGCGCGCGCATGCATACCCCTGTGCACCAATTTTATTTTCAGCATAACTTTTGATTCAAAAATCGTTTTTCATTGAAACAAAATTCAAATTTTGGTAAAATTTTGTGTAGAATCTAAATTTTCAATTAAAAATCTAATTATCAGAAGAAAATTAATTTTTAATTAATTAAAATTAGTTTTAGATATTAGTAGGCTTTGAATTAAATTTTTTTTTCCACAAAAATAGCCTTATGGTTAATTTTGAAATTTTAATTATTTTATTTATTTTAATTATAAGATCAGATATTGCCTATTTTATTATTAAAATTTGAATGATCTTATTTTGACATTAAAATATTAATTATATTACAAATAATCTAGTTTGAATTTCAAAATTTGCTAACCATATCATTTTTTTTAAAAAAAAAATTGTTATTTTTGAAATATATTTTATTGAATTAAATTATAAGATTTGCAAAATGTTACTTTTGACATTTTATCTTATTAGATATTTTTTTTTAAATAAAATTAATTTTTGGCAAAATAACATGAGATTTTTTTAAAAAAAAAATTGTTATTTTAGGTTTGAATAGAAATTTTAGGGTTTCTAACCATAACATTTTCAACCTTAGGATATTTTTTTAAATAAAAATTGGTAATATCCTAACCATAATTTTTTTTTTTCAAATTCTTTATTTTTGTAATATTTAATTTATTAAATTATAAGATTAAGAATATAATATTAGGAATATCTAAATTTTAAAATTCAAGATATTATATTATATTATTAGATATTTAATTAATTTAAATTATTTAAATAAACTTGAAAATTTGAAAATTAGTTAGATATTTGGATTTAAGTTAGAATTTAGGATATTTAGGAGATTTGTTAGTTTTTTGAATTTTTTCAATTATTCTCTAACAACCTAAATTTTAAATTCTAGTTAAGATATTTTTTTAAATTTTAAATTTTAAATTAAAAATATGTTAACCTACTTTCCATTATTAGTTACAAGTTGGTTTGTGATGTTTGTTTATTTATTTATTCAATTTTTTTTCAAACCTATTATTTATTTGATCTATATTTCTATGATTAACTTGTTGACAAATCTAATGATCTGATTTTAATCCTAGTCCAATTGTTAATAAATCTTATAAATAATTTGTAACAGGTAAATTTTTACAATTTCTTTCATCTGTGTAAACCTAGTAACATGATAGGGCCCATCAAAATTATTTGACCTGTGTGAGCCTATATGTTTGCGTTTGGGCTTAGATACATATAGGAAGCCTATTTAAGTTTAATTAATTAAATGGACTAGGTTGCTAAAATAAAATTTCACGTAAGTAATTTTATTTAGGCCCAATTAGAATTGGGCTTATTCAATGAATAACAATTATTTATTTAAAGGTAAAATTTCTCTTCTTTGGGCCTTGTGTGAGAGTTAGAGGGCCAATAGTAGTGGGTACTACATACTGAATCCAGCCCTCCATCACATGAACCACCCCAATTGTGAAGGCCCATTTACCTTATTTAAATAATTGTATTAGGTTAATTATATTAGTATAACCTAATTAAAATTGAATTAGCAACATAATTACCTTTAAAATATATGAAATTTATTTTTCATTGAATATTTTAAAGTTAATTTTAAAAAAACACTTAGTTCATTGAGATATATTCTAGATAGTTATTTCTAGTAACTAATTATATTTTCTAATATTTAATTAGGAAAATATTTTAAGTTAAAAATTAATTATTTTTTAATTAATTTTGGACCAACTTAAATTATAATATTTTTGCTTGTAGTAAATTAGAATTAACAATTAAGTTGATTTTATACTTAATTATTTAATTCTTATATTTAATACATTTAATTAAATTGAAAATTAAATATTTAAGTTGATTTTATTCTTGATACTTAAATATTATTATTTTTAGAATATTTAATCAAATAGAAAATTATTTTTAGTTGGAAATTTTAATTTCAGAACAACTTAAATTTAAATAATTTTCAAAATATATTTTATTTTATTTTATTAATCATTTTTTTTTGAAATTTCGAAATTGCATTTTTTAAATGCAGATAATTTTTGATTTTTTTTTGAAAATAGATTAAACTTGAAAATTATTTTTTTTAATTAATTTTAGATTAACTTAAATCAATAAATTTTTCATTAATGATTAATTAAAATAAATGGAATAAAATATATTATATTTTAATTAGAAAATAAAGAAATTAATTAGTGAAAGTCTAGATAGTTATTTTCTGTTTGCTTGAAGTATTTTTTTAGTTATATTTAATTAATAGAAAATTAATATTTAAGTTGATTTTAATCATGATACTTAAATATTTGATAATTTTCTTAATATTTAATTAAATAGAAAAATTATATTTGTGTAGAATTTAATTTTGGACCAATATAAATTAGAATAATTTTTTTAGGATTTATTTTATTTTATTTTATTTTAAGCATTTTTTGAAAAAATTATATATATATATTTTAAATAAATTGGATTTTCGAATTATGCAATATATATTTATAGAAAATTAAATTTGAGTTGAAAATTAATTTTTTAATTAATTTTGGATTAACTTAAATTGAATAATTTTTGAAATATTTATTGAAAATTATTACTAAGATGGAAAATAATTTTATTTATTTTCAGATCAATCTAATTATAATTTTATAAATATTGAATTAAAATTTATATTTAGAATTTTTCTAAATTGGAAATTTTAATTAAATAAATATATATTTAAAATAAATAACTTAAAATAAATATTAGATGAAAATACACTTTAAATAATGAGCTTTATTATAAGGATATTCGATCTCCATTGTTGGTTCTACATAGTTCTTGTTTTAGTGAGTAATCATCCTTAATGGATGAACGTTCATTAACAATTTAACGCCGTAGAATCTCGAAAGATAAGTATAATTGGTAAGTGTTTTATTCTTAGTATTGATCACCCTAATGGTGACGACTATTTGTAAGACTTACAAAAGTATGAAATAATGGTAGAAGCTCATAACATAGAATGGCCTTAACTCTCGCCTAAACGGGACAACGCTGGATTTTCATCTTGATCGAATAAAAGGTTGCTAGAATGTTTTTCATTTTAGATGACCTGACAACTCTATTCAATGCATGATATCTTTGACTCTCGCCTAAACGGGACATTGATATCAGTTTGTTGAAAACCTTAGAAATTATTTAGGATTGTATGTTTTAGTATTTTCACTTGTCATTCCTACTTGCTAAGTGCTAATAATTTGTGAATATGATTTTGTGTTAAACCTTACTTGATTTCTATTTATTGTTAATTGTAGTATCCAACATGACTATGAACAATCCCATGGTGTCACTCTTGACTGATAACAAGCTCAATGGAGCTAACTTTATCAAATGGAGAGAGAACATTAACATTGCTCTCATTGGTGAAAATACCCTGTTTGTGTTGACTGAAGAGGCTCCTGAGCAGCCAGGTGAGAACCAAGGCAGTTTAAGAAAAGTTCGAGCATTGGCAGAATGCTAACAACAAAGCTCGATACTTTATGCTGTCTAGCATGGTCGACACCTTGAAAACAATGTTTGCAAACACTCTCACGGCTGTAGAAATCATGAACCAATTAACTGAACTGTTCGGGATGGCATCAATTCAAGCTCGCTTTGAGGCGACCAAGAATTTCATCAATGCACGGATGAAATCTCATCAGAGCGTGCATGATCACCTTCTCCAGATGACTAGTTACTTCCAATAAGCTGAGAATCATGGAGTTGTTATAGATCAAACAACTTAAGTGAGTTTGATCTTGAACAGTTTGACTCCAGCCTTTTTTCCCTTCACTTCAAATTATGTCATGAACAAGTTGGAGCTTGACTTCCACGAGTTAATCAACAACCTTCAGACATTTGAAAATTTGATTGGAGGACCACAGAAAGGAGGAACTAAAGCTCCTAATTCTGGCACAGCTAATGGTACGGCTAAGGCTGAGGCAAATATTGCCTCTACTTCGAAACCCAACAACAAGAAGAAGTGGAAGAATAGCAAGAAGCCTGTTCAAGCTGTGAAAACAGTTAAAAAGAAAAAGGCTGCTAATCCCGAGGGAAAGCCAAAAGGAAAATACTTCTATTGCAATGAAAAGGGCCACTGGGAACCCCAATGCCCTAAGTTTCTAGAAAAGAAACAATGTATTTCTTTCTATGCTATAAACTCATGTGTTTTAGAGAATTATTATCCCCTTGGGTTATTAATTCTGGATCTACTAACCATGTTTATTTTCTTCTTATTTAAGCTCCAACTGCTTAAACTTAGATTGCTATCCTAGCGAGTTGAGTCGGATGGTTGGACAGAAGGGTGGAGATTGTCCAATATTGAAGATGAAGCTCAGAATCTTCTTTTAATTTTTAAATTAATTGTTTTAATTTATGAACAATTCAATTTCAATTATTGGTTTGGGATTTTATTCCCTATTTTTCATATTATTGCAGACAATTCATTTTTTTTTTAGAATATTAATAAAGTTTTCTCTGTTAGTAATGAATTGGATTTATGAATTGAGCTTCATATTTCTTTATCTTGTGTATGCCAATACCAATTATATTTATATGTTTATAATATTTGTATGTGTTTGTGTTTTATTATTGATACAAAATCTATGGTATAGTCATCTCTGCAAAGAGATAATACCAAATAAACACCTCAATTTCAATGTTTATGAATAATTTTAATTCTTAAACAATTATTAAGATTTTGTTTAATAAAAAGATCTTCTGATCTGATAGGGGTGGAAGAAGTTAAGAATAATATATGCAGTTCAACGATCTTTTATATCTATTGAACTTTGGATTATATTCATAACTCTACATGATCTCTATAACACTTAGGGGTGGATGAAGCTATTGACATATGTAGTTCATTTTGAACTCTAGACTATACTCAATGCACCACAGTATTTCTATGGCGCACATACATGCACATAATATAATAAACAAATTAGCAAATTATTAGAACTTATTCTTGATCCTGTATTTCTATTCCAATTAATATAATACTGTAGTAATAGAAATAGATACCAATAAAGTTCTTGGACACAGTGTCACAGTACCTTATTTGAGTGGGAGAGTTTTAAAATTCTAAGCCCATCTTTATTTGGATGACACTTGTGATAGCTAACTATGTTATGATCATGATAGAAACTTTAGAATTCAACTGAGAAACATCTTTATTTGGATGACACTTATGATAGCTAACAATGTTATGATCATGATAGAAACTTTAGAATTCAACTGAGAAAGTAAATCTAACCATTCATATGGATAGAAATAACTTATCAGAATTTTGAGAATAAGATAGTAGAATTTTGCATAGTCTATTCGAATGACTTAGGCAAAATTCCTAATCCTCATGAAATGTTTTATGGTATCTCTAATGATTACTTAATCTTAAGCAAGTATTTTACATTAATATTAATACTAGATTGCTATGTTGATGACTTAGTCTAGAAGGAACTTACAGTTTCAGACTAAGATAATATGTCACAACAAGATGTCCCTGAGAAACAATAGTAAGAGGTTAAATGTACTTCTATGTTCGAACTTAATCAGACTCCTACTGTTGAGTGGGAGCCATCTAAGATGTAATCAAACAAGGAACATTAGAAGATAGTGAAGAAATATCTCTGAAAGTGACCTATATGTTAGATGATAGGGGTGTATATTAGAATCCTCATATCTACACCAACTCATAACCTATTCAAGATGGTGGTTACTCTGGGGGTGGAGGAATTATTCTAGAAGGATGTAAAAACCCTTCAATAGTAATTTAAGCTCCATTAGTGAAGCTAAATAACTTTGTTGTTTCGAAAAACACTGGAAAGTTATTCAACTGAAGAAAGTTCTTACTGTGTTATCTCTATACCATTTTTGGATAGAATTAGAGATATGTCTTCTATTTATTCAGATACATTTAATAAGCAGTAAGGAATTCAGTATCCTTAGATGAGCAATGCATATAGTAAAAATGATGTTGCATAATGTTTTTTTTATGAACACAAAGAAAGTAATGGTGGAGAAAGCAGTAGCTTACCACAGACTTACACTTCCAGTAATTTAGGTTATAATAAATGCACTACTTATTTTATGTTAGTGCAAGTGGGAGTTTGTTGTGATTTTATGCCCTAAATAAAATACATTTCAATCTAATCTGATTTGTTATCAATAAAAGATTAGAAGTCATTTATGTTTACATGTAGTTTTCATGTTTATGGTTTAATGTGTACAAAATCTGTTAAGTCCAGAACATATAGTTATTCACAATTACAGTGATGTCAACACAATGTAATGTAATTGTGATTATATGCTTCAAAAGATAATGTCCCTGATTCACCAGTGCACTGGATTTACACTGATGTGATAATCATCGATAAAGTATACTTACATATTGGATAAGTGTTATGTTCTTTCCAGAACATTGGCAAAGTATGCTAGTTTCAGATGTATGGAGTATACATTGGACAGGGACCGATATTGATCTTGGTAAAGATATTATAATCTTACTGTTGTATCTTTCTAAGTCAATATCACTGGTTGATCTTAGATCAAAAGATTTTAATCCTGACATGCTTAGGTTCAATCTCAAGAGTGTTATCTATGTTTTTTGATTTGTTAATTAAGCCTAATTTTTGGTCCGGGTGATACATACATTTTTGGGAACATGATAGTACAATTGAGTGGGAGCGTTAAACATAGATATGGAATCTATAACTTCTATTTGGACATAGAAATGAAACGATGATTTCCTTCGAGCTTGGCTTAATAGAAATAAATAGAAGAGCTCTTGTTTCAGTGATTATATTAGCTTACTAAAATATTATTTATAGGAAGCTAAGTGTTTTAAGGATAAAATACATTGAGGGGTGAAACGGTAAATTTATCCCTACTCGGTGTAAATCATCTATAGAGGATCTTTGATTATTGGGATTAGAACGATGGTTAAATGTTTATAGCGTATCTATATTGTGAAACATATAAAGCGTTCTATATGACTGAGAGTATAATTCAAAGTTCTATGGTGGATGCAATAAGGAATTAATAAGTTAGGGAATTAACTTGGTAAATTCTAGATCTGCTTATTGGATGCTCGGTTGTATAGGCTCATGGTCCCCATACTAGTTGAGACAATACTGCTTGTAAGACTCAGTTCAATTATAATTCTAAAAGTATACTATGTCTAGTTTATGAATTTTCACTAAGCTAGGGTTTAATTGTGAAGTAAAGAAATTCTATGGTTTATTTGTTAATAAAGAGACTTTATTAAGTCTAATTAATAAATATATTAAATGGCAATTTTATTTGATAATTAATTTTAATTATTAAATAAATAGTTTTGGCATTTAAGTGGTTGAATTGGAAAATTGACATTTTTAAGAAAATAAATAAATAGTTGGAAAAATGGCAAAATTACAAAGTGGGGGCCCACATCCTATGGCCGGCCGCTATTGCTCTATTTTACCATTTATTTTATTTTTTTAATGTCAAATAATTCAAACCTAAACCTAGGTAGTTGCCTATAAATAGATCGTGATGGCCTGAAATCAAATGATGTTGAGAACACTTGCCTTCAGTCAAAAAAAATTTGAGCCATCTATTCTATGCCATTCGAACCTCTCTTCTCTCTTCCTCTCTTCATAATTTCAAATCCTATAGTGATAGAGTAAGTGCACACACACATCAAGTGGTACTCAATCATAGTGTGTAAGGCTGTGAAGAATCCAAATTCAAGAGAAGGAGATTCGGGCTCAGATCTTGGTGATACTCTGCTACAGACAGGATATAAGGATTAGAGATCTGAGCGGAAGGAGCCATTATAATTCCGCTACACCCAATGTAAGGTTTCTCAAACTTTATATGCGTTTATTTACATTGTTTTAGAAATTCATATTTAGGATGTTAAATAACATACATAATAGTAAATCTAGATCCTGGTAAAACATATTCCAACAAGTATGCCAATGACAAGGTGGGCATGCAAGGTTGTGAGAATTCGAAGGGGGTTTTTTGCAGAAAAGCTTGAAATTTTTTGAAAAGGCGAAAATGGTGGAAAAATGGTTCCTTTTCTGTTTTATACTTTAAGCTTGATTACTGTAAGATTAAAGGACATAGATCCAACGGATAAGAATATGGGAGAAGTAGATTAGATGGCTCATTAATACTAATGGTGTACTTCAAACCATAAACTGCCAAATTCAAAAGCATGCAATTTTTCAAATTGGGATAAGACCAAAATACCCTTTCTAATCATTGAAAAAGCACTTTTAAAAATAATTTTTTAAGGGCAATTGTTATACCCAAAATTCGGCTATACTTCAGAAAGTGACACGTGTCAATCTCGTGGAATGTGAACTAATAGATATAATAACGATTATATCATTAAACACAAAATAGAATAACTCATTAAATATGGAATTAATTGAGTATATTCATAACTCATTGACTGTACAGTCTTACGCAAGACAAGGATACACTAACTATCAATTCATATATTAACGAGAAACCATCTTGCCTCGAAAAGCATAATCCCGAGGGAGCTACGGATAATGCATAGCGAGACATCTACCTTGCTACATATAAGAAAGTATTGACGAGGCGAATTGGCTATTGGAACACTTAGCGTATAATTCACGTTATAATAATTAAGTGTAACAACTTGGAAACATGGAGGACATGATTGTGCAGTCAGCAAGGCCTTATGGTCAAATAGCAGTTCTTAAGTTTACTTAGTACACTGGTGCTCATGCCATTGCTAGAAGGCATATGAATAAACCAAGTCATTCATCTATGTACAAAGCGAAATGCCTCTAGCGAGATGCTCCTATCCCACGTCAGTGTCCACTACCTTAAAGATAGGAATAACAAACGGTTATACGAATTTTTAACTATAACCGTGTTAAAATTGGACGTCGTCAAAGCCCACTATTTGGGAAAACAGTTATGTATTTCAAATTCAAATGTAAATAACTGTCAACCTATATTCCTATAAATAGGGACAGATTATACAGAAAAGGGTACGAAAAATCTTTGAGAAAGAGATCACTGATTGAAAAAAAATCATAATTCAGTATCCAGAAATATCTGAATAAGATAGACTCGTGGACTATGCAGAGTTAATTGCAAAACCACGTAAAAACTTGGTGTCATTATTATTCTTATTCTTATCAATTTTCTTATATCTGTGTTTAGTTTATTATAGAATAGGCTTATTAATCGTTAACGAAAATTTGCGTTAACACCTATAATAACGCTTTAACAATGTGAAATAATATAGGGATTATTTCAGAAATACATAAAAACAACAAAAAGACAGTTTTATGGAATTTTAAATAATTTTATAATTTTTATGATTTTATTTACAGAAAATACGATTTTTTTTTTATGTTGTACTCTTGTTAATTTATTGTAAATTTATTATTTTTTGTTGTTGTTTTGATATTATATGAATGTTATTTTTTTATTATTTTTATGTAGTTTTTTTATTATTTTTTTTTAAATTTTTTTCATGTTGTTTCTCTGAAAAATTGTAAAAATATATATATAAAAAATCTTTAAGCCTAAAAATATAATTTTTTTACAAAGTATGGTGTCTTATGTAATTATCCAAATAATATAACTGGATTTGGGTAATCATAACACACTTCCTTGCTTTTGAAATTTGGCAGACTTCCTAAAAAAAATAAATAAAAAAGAAAGGAAAGAGTTAGTTGAGAAAAAGTGTATAGCATTGGTGATAAAGAATTGGAAAGGCTTAATTAGTCCTCAAGCATGGGAAGAAAGTAGATAAGGGCAATCCCAAAAAATCGAACGAGAATCAAGTGAGAGTGAAGAAAAGGTCTAAAAAGTAAGGCCTTTATCCATTACCACACTCCATTCATCATGAATCACCAAATATTTATCTTATTTTAATGACTTTGGAGCCTATTTCATAATTGACGCCATTAGCGCCTGGAACTCACAGTTTGAAAAAACAAGCAAATATATAAGGGAAGAAAATTTTACAATGCATCATTCTAAAATGTGTATTTCGATATTCATTCATGAAAATTTTTTAGTTATTTTTTTTTTTTTAGTTATTTTTTTTTTTTTTTTTTTTTTTATGATTATACACATTGTAGTTATTTTAAATATTCAGTAAAATTTTGAGAAATAAGATTCAAATTGTAACATACCAAAATAGGTTTCAAATTTAACATTCTTTATTTTATAGGTATGTTAAATAAACTATTTCAATACAATTTTTTATATTATAAATTATTTTAAATTTATTAAAATTTTGTAAAATATTTTAGATAATTCCAACATACATAAATATAAATAAAAAAATTCTGCTAAATTGGAGTGTTATATTAAGAAAAAAAAAAGGTACAATCCTATTTTCACGCATAATTCTTAATATTCTTGAAATTAAACCAACACTTCTAAAAATCAAACCTTAGACCCCAAATTAAGGAATTGCTTTTCCCATTAACGAGGCATTTGTATGCAGCGGTCGGGCATGACCCAAACATATGTGGAGGGAACATTACTACTGATTTACTCACATGTCTTACTTTATATGTGTACATGTAATACAACATACTAATTAGTAATAACTAATCAATAAAGCACAGATTAATCATAAGCTTAGAGCGGCCCCTTTCATTTTTATTGTAATTTGATTCTCTTTGATGTGCATTGGGAAAAATGTCTTTCAGAATAGTTTTAGCGGGGAGGGCTAATTACCAAAACATAAAACTTGATGACAAAAACAAATATCAAATTGTGGATTTTTTTCATTATTTTTTTTAAGGAATTTTCTACTTTTTGTTTTGGCTGAAGAATTATCTACTTTTAAGGTAGAGAATTAAATGGGTCAATGTAGCCCACCAATCGGAAAATTCCATATTTTCTGGTTTCACATAAACTTTCCGTTTGGCACTTTTGCATTTTTATTGTATTTAGAATCTAGCTTGTATCTTCTATGAACAAATGTAGTAAGTTATTATTTACTCTTCTTCTTCTTTTTTTTTTTTTTAAAAAAAAAAAATATTAAAGGAACCAAAAAAAAAAAGTATGTTCCATTAATAAACTGCGTGATGTATGGCATCGAATTTAGAGTCTACTTTTGTAGAATGTTTTTGGTGAAAATCCATTATATCTTTGACTGATAAAGCAAATTTACATTAAATATATATTTTTTTAATTTTACATTTATATTTTAACAAATAAATTTTTATATTTCTACTTTGTCTATTTTTTATTTTTTTTATTTTTACTATTTTCAGCTTATTAAAACTTCATGTTATAAAATAATATAAAGTAGATGAAAAGAAAGAAAAAGAAGATGAAGAGAGAAAGAGGAAGAGAAAGTAAATGAGAATTTATCAGTTGTTTATTCCAATGGAGTGAACCCCCATTTATACAAATACAAGAGTGAAATATTAAAAAACTAAGAAAAAGATAAACTAAGAAAAAAAAGTAATGTTGATTACAATTAATGGTAATAAATAAAAGATTTGGACATCCACATAATTATTAATATTTATAATACTCCCCCTTGGATGTCCATAATAACTGTTGGAAATATTTTACCAGGATCTAGATTTACTACCATGTATGTTTCATTAACATCCTAATATGAATTCTAAAACAATAAAATAAACACATATAAAGTTTAGTAAGCCTTACATTGGGTGCAGCGGAATATAATGACTCCTTCCGTTCAGATCTCTAGCCCTTGATTCCTTTCTGTAGCAGAGCATCACCAAGATGTGAACATGGATCTCTTTCTCTCCTCCTTTGATGCTGATTCTCCTTCTTGTTGATTGGATTCTCCTACAGTCTTACACACTATGATTGAGATACCACTTGATGTGTGTGGGCACTCACTCATTCACTCAAGGTTCAAAATTGAAGAGAAGAAAAGAGAAGGAAAGTGGTTTCAGCTATAGAGAAAAGAATAGGAGGCTCAACTTTTCATCTGACAAAGTTAACAAAAGTTCAGTTTGAATGTGAGCCATCACTATCAATTTATAGGTAACCACCAAGGCTTAGGTTAGAATTATTTGGCATTAAAATAATGAAAAAATAAATGATAAAATCCATTAAGTGTGGCCGGCCATGGGCTTTGGATATTGGGCCTCACTTATGCAATTTTGCTGTTTTATCATTTCTGCATCACATTTTCTCAAAAACGCCAATTTTTAAATTCAACCATTTAAATGCCAATTCTAATTATTTAATAACTAAAAATTAATTATTAAATAATATTGTCATTTAATATATTTATTAATTAGACATATAAAGTCTCTTAATTAATAAATAAACCTAGAATCTCTTTTCTTTACAATTTCGCCCTTGCTTAATGAAAATTCATAAACTAGACATAGTCTAACTTTAGAATTATAATTGATTAATCAAAATCAATTAACTGAGTCTTACAAGCAGTATGGTCTCAACTAGTATGGGAACCATGGGCCTATATTTCCGAGCTTCCAATAAGTCGAACTGAATTTACCAAGTAAATTCCCTAACTTATTAATTTCTTATTGAATCAACACTTAGAACTTGGAATTGCACTCTCAGTCATATAGAACACTCTATATGTTCCATGATATAGATACGTCATTAGTTATCCATTGTTATAGTCCTAATTTGATCAATGACCCTCTAATAGATGATCTACATTGAATAGGCACTAAGTTACCGTTACACCTTCAATGTATTTTATCCTTAAAACACTTAGCTCCGTATAAATGATATTTCAGCGAAGTAAAATGAGATCACCACCATTTATCTCTGTTTAGCCAAGCTCGAATGATATCATCGTTTCACTTCTAAATTCCTATAGAAGTTATAGACTCCATTTTTATGTTAGCGCTCCCACTCAATTATACTATCATCGTATTTTCATCTTAGTAATAATTTCCAATAAATATTTAGAAAACAATTTAAGTTGTTTCAAAATTAATTTAAATTAATTTACAACTCAAATTTAATTTTCTATAAATATATTTCATTTCGAACAATTGAAGTATTTAAGAATACAATTTTCGAAATTGCTTGTTAAAATAAAATAAAATAAATCCTGAAAAAAATTATTCTAATTTAATGTTGGCCCAAAATTAATTAATAAAAATTAATTTACAACAAAAAATATAATCTTCCTATTTAATTAAATATTAAAGAAAAATTTCAAATATTTAAGTATCATGATGAAAATCAACTTAAATATTAATTTTCTATTTAATTAAATATACTAGAAAAAGACTTCAAGCAAAACAGATAATATCTATCTAGACTTTCATTGACTAATTAATTTATTTTCTAATTATAATATATTTTAGTTCATTTATTTTAATTAATCATTAAATGAAAAAATCATTGATTTAAGTTGGTCCAAAATTAAAATAAATAATTGTCAACTTTAATCTATTTTTCAAATAAAATTCGAAATTTCTGCATTTAAGAAATGCAATTTCGAAATTGTGAGAAAAAGATTAATAAAATAAAATAAAATATATATTTTGAAAATTATTCAAATTTAAGTTATTCTGAAATAAGATTTCAAACTTAAAATAATTTTCTATTTAATTAAATATCATGAAAATAACAATATTTAAGTGTCATGATGAAAATCAACTTAGATATTGAATTTTCAATTTAATTAAATGTATTAAATTCAAGAAATAAATAATTAAGTATAGAGGAGACTTAATTATTAATTCTAGTTTAATACTAGGAAAAAATTGCTGTAAATATTTTACCAGGATCTAGATTTACTACCATGTATGTTTCATTAACATCCTAATATGAATTCTAAAACAGTGAAATAAACAAATAAGAGTTTTAGGAAACCTTACATTGGTTGCAACGGAATATAATGACTCATTCCGTTCAGATCTCTAGCCCTTGATTCCTTTCTGTAGCAGAGCACCACCAAGATCTGAACCTGGATCTCTTTCTCTCCTTCCTTTGATGCTGATTCTTCTTCTTATTGTTTGGAATCTCCTACAGTCTTACACACTATGATTGAGATACCACTTGATGTGTGTGGGCACTACTCTATCACTCAAGAATTTCGAAATTGAAGAAGAAAAGAAGAGGGAAAGTGGTTCGGCTATAGAGAAAAGAATAGGAGGCTCAAATTTCATCTGACAAAGTAAAGTGTGAATGAGAGTCATCACTATCTATTTATAGGTAACCACCTAGGTTTAAGTCAGAATTATTTAACATTAAAATAATGAAAAAATAAATGATAAAAGCCTATAAGAGTGGCCGACCATGGGCTTTGGATAATGGGCCTCACTTATGCAATTTTGCTGTTTTATCATTTCTGCATCTCATTTTCTCAAAAATGCCAATTTTCAAATTCAACCATTTAAATGCCAATTCTAATTATTTAATAACTAAAAATTAATTATTAAATAATATTGTCATTTAATATATTTATTAATTAGACATATAAAGTCTCTTAATTAATAAATAAACCTAGAATCTCTTTTCTTTACAATTTCGCCCTTGCTTAGTGAAAATTCATAAACTAGACATAGTCTAACTTTAGAATTATAATTGATTAATCAAAATCAATTAACTTAGTCTTACAAGCAGTATGGTCTCAACTAGTATGGGGACCATGGGCCTATATTTCCGAGCTTCCAATAAGTCGAACCGAATTTACCAAGTAAATTCCCTAACTTATTAATTTCTTATTGAATCCACACTTAGAACTTGGAATTGCACTCTCAGTCATATAGAACGCTCTATATGTTCCACGATATAGATACATCATTAGTTATCCATTGTTATAATCCTAATTTGATCAATGACCCTCTAATAGATGATCTACATTGAATAGGCACTAAGTTACCGTTACACCTTCAATGTATTTTATCCTTAAAACACTTAGCTCCGTATAAATGATATTTCAGCGAAGTGAAATGAGATCTCCACCATTTATCTCTGTTTAGCCAAGCTCGAAGGATATCATCGTTTCACTTCTAAATTCTTATAGAAGTTATAGACTCCATATTTATGTTAGCGCTCCCACTCAATTATACTATCATGTTCCCAAAATGTACGTATCACCCTAACCCAAAAGTAGGATTAACTAACAAATCAAAGAACATGTATAATACTCTTGAGATCGAACCTAATCATATTAGGATTAAGATCATTTGATCTAGGATCAATGGGTGATATTGAATTGAATAGATATTACGGTAAATTTTAATATATCTAATCAAAGTTCAATATCGGTCCCTTCTGATGTATACTCCATACATCCGATACTGGTAAACTTTGCCAATACCCTGGAAAGGACATAACACTTATCCAAGGTGTAAGAATACCTATCGCTGATTACCATGTCCGTCTAAATCCAGTGAACTGAGAAATCAGGGAATAAACTTTCGAACATATAATTAAGATTATATTCCACTGTGTTGACAACACTATAATCATTAACAAATTCATATGTTCTGGACTTAAATAGAATTCATACATAATATGCATATAATCATGAAATAAATCAAGTGAACCATGCAACATAAAATGTTATTTCTGATCTTTATTAATAAGTAAATCTGATTATATTGAAAGGGTTTTTATTTAGGGCACAAAACCCAACAAACTCCCACTTGCACTAATATAAAACAAAATGTGCATTTCAAATAATCTCAACACCTTGATATACAAATCAAGTGTAGTAGTAGTATACTCCTCGTAATAGGATTTGACAGGTTGAATTAACCACAACCTTTCCGCCACCATTACTCTTCCTTAATCACAAAATCCTTGATAATGTGAAATTCCTCTCTATATGTCTACTCTCTTGGGATACTGGATTCTATACTTTTGGCAACTACTTTTTGGTTAATCGGGAAATAACACTAGTAGTTAAGACAAGTTGGAACGGTGCCACAAATGTATAGAACTTTCCTTAGACTGAATAAGTACCTTTCCTGCAACTTTAACATTCAGTCTCTCTTTGGTAGACTAAGAGACTTCAGATAGGTTTTTACACTTCTCCAAAATCACTAGTCCACCCCTAGAGTAATCACCATCTTATCAGCAGACTTTCTAGCACAAAGGTAAGTCTCGAAATCTGATGTGGTGTAGTCTAAGAGTTTTAAACTCACCCTTATCGACTAACATATAGTTCCTCTTCTTAATCTTAGGATTTACTTGATTGTCTTCCAATGTTCTTCTCCTGGATTAATCTGATACCTACTCATTACTCCCACCCAATAGCAGGTGTCTGGTCTAAGGCATACTAAAGCATATCTGAGACCTCTCACTGCTGATTTAAGGAATTTTTCCATGGCTTTATCTTTTCTGGAATAGTTGAGACTTTTCCTTAGATAAATAAAATCTATGCCTAGAAGTCGAGAAGCTTCTATAGATTGCCATTAGAAAGAAAAAGCTTCAGCATCTTACTAAAGTAAGTTGCTTGCACTAGAGTAAGTAATTAACCAGTTTTACCACAAGCCATATGTTTAGATAAACTCAAAACTAGGAACAGGAAGTTTTGTTAAGTCCATTGAATAGACTTATTAACGAAAATTTCCGTTTATGTCCTTGTAATAGAAAACTTTAGGTTACTCCATGTGATTGGATCAAACCATAGTTCTCGTGGCTTTTCTTCTTAGTTACTTATTTTTTGACAATTCATTACTTGTTTAAACTTACAATGGATTTTGATCACTAGTGTCTTTCAAGTCATAAGAAGTAAAGTTCATTGAAACTCTCCCACTACGACAAGGTACCGTGAATTATGTTTAAGAAAACTAAATGGTATTGTCCTCTTCGGTTGTGTCAAAACAACAGAGGCAGTGGGATCATCATATTTCGAATAAGATGATGTTATCCCAAAATTGGCACTCTGACGTGGCATCAGAAGAACGGTGACACGTGGCATCTACTTACAACACCTGGTCGGATCAACATGCCGAGCAGGACGCCTCGCTGGCATGTCCATAATGGAATACTCAACGAGCCGTGCAGAATGAGCAACACTTAGCGAATTCAACCAAGCACTTCGTGAGTCACTAGCTCAATCCCTATAACTCAGGGATCAACTTGCGTGGATGTGGCATACACACGATTCCACTATCGGTGTATTCAGCCTCAATCCCACGATCCTAGCATTCAGCATTGATCACACGATCATTCTGTTTATGCGCTTTGTAACGAGAGAGGAAACTCTTCCTCCTCAAAATTCCTGCCCTATAAATAGTGAGGAATGTTCACTAGGCAGGGGGATCGATCGAAAAACTGTAAACAGATATCATACGCCGAAATGCTATAAGCTAAGGCTATCTAAGAATTATATATTCAGAGATATTATTGTAAGAGCTATAAGAAAAGGAATCTTCTTCCTTATTCTTAAGTCAATACAGCTAACGAGGATTAGGCTATTACCGAACTGCTCGGGGCTGAACCTCTATAAAATTTCTGTGTCTTCTTATTATTGCTTTACTACATATTCAGATCACAACATATTGTTTATCGCTTATCAAAAAGACTCATTGTTGTTGGCTAAAAGCGAAGTCAACATTTTGGTGCTTTCATTGAGAGCTGAATCACAGATCGCTCTTTCGACACGATGGTGCAAACTCGTAGAGGCCTGTCCGACCCATCAAACTCACAGACGCTGGATCCGAAGTTGTAGGACCCAGGGAGTTTGAGGGTTCCACCCGCTGTCAGTCCTGGACAGACGGGAAGCGTGGTGAATGATGGAACAACTCCTGTTACTGAAACTGCGCCTGGCGTGCAAGAGACTGGAAACAACGGTTCCGCACACAGCCAGGACGTTCATAACATGACTGTTCCACCAGGCATCAGCGCCCATACGACCATCAGAAATGCAACTAAATTGCAAAACCTCCGTGCTGCGCTTGGACTCATGCAGGGTCACAACAATACCCTGCATCACGATCAGGAAGAATTACGTGCCGCAGTAAACCTCGTGTTTGACGAACATATGCGTATGTTTGCCGAATGGAGGGACAAAGAGATGGAGGCATTAAGGGCTCACCATGCAAAAATCGAAGATCGTAGTCAGCAAGCCACTGTGCTGATACGAAGAGCCTATCAGACTATAGGCCAGCAGGCGCCGAGCGTCATTGCCCTTGGAGAAACCGAGGATGACCCAACGGTGAATGCTTCCCAAACAAACAACGGTCAGCCGTCCAATCTCCGGTCACGAGTTCCACTCGTGGGCCAAGAGGTACAGACCTTGTCCGGGAATTCATCAGGAGGAGTCATGCTCGATGGATCCACGCAAAATAATGGAGCCATTCCACTTGCCAACCAAGCAAACCAATCGCTAAGGCAGCCAGGTTCTTCTGTGTTCGAAAGGTTGGGAACACCCCGTGACCTAAGGGACGACCTAAACAGAAGAATGGGAATAGATGAGCAGAATACTGCGGCGAATGTCCAGTCCGGAGCCCATACTCAACTCCCCGCTCAGAAACACGCTGACGTAGCCCAACCCGACCAGAATGCCAATCAAGTCAGCCCAGCCGTACAAGCCCAGCTTGACGAACTAAAGAACATGTATCATGGCATGGCCGGGCAGCGTAACATGATGTTGAGTTAGACCGTGCACGCGAAACTCCCTTCTCACCAGAAATCAACCTCCTGCCACTACCTCACAAGTTCAAGATGCCAACGTGGAAGATGTACACTGGGAGAGAAGATCCTCTATCTCATCTCAAGTATTTCGAGATGCAAATGGATTTACAAGGGGTGCGAGGAGACGTATGTTGCAGAATCTTCCCCGCAACTCTGTCAAAGGCCGCACAGCAATGGTATTTCAAGTTGGCTCCAGGAAAGTTTAGTTCATGGAAGACCTTCTCTTCGGAATTCCATGCACAATTCTCTTCCTCATGCCAACTCCCATTGCATCTGGAAGATTTGGTCGAAGTAAAACAGCGACCAGGCGAGCCACTCCGGGCATACATCAGTAGATTCATGACGGAAGCAACCAAGGTATCATGGGTAACCGAGGATGGAAAGTTATCCACGATACTGGGGGGCATTGAAGTCCTTGGCGAACTATGGAAGGACATAAGGAAAAATGGACCGCTCGACTCGATGAGTGATTTCCTTGACCGGGCCAAAGGTTTCATCAAGCTCGAAGAAGCCATTCAGCGAGCAGAAGGTGAGCAAAAGCCGAACAAAACGAAGGCTCCTTCTACTGGAACGTCCGCCCAGCTTCCCCAATATTCCAACAATTCAAGTGGCAAGCGTTCAGGCAACAACCACAAGCAAGGGAACGGGAAAAAGGGAAAGTTCACCGAAAAACCCGAACAGACTCCCCATGATCGCGCCAAACACACTGCATTCACTATCCTAACTGAGGATATAGAAAGTGTGTATATAGCGACTCAGTCGCTAATTCCGTACAAGAAGCCCGGGCCCATGAAGAAAGATACCAGCAAAAGGGATATGACAAAATTTTGTCGGGTCCCTGGAGACTACGGCCACGACACCAACGAATGCTACAACTTGAAGTGGGAAATAGAACTTCTGATCAAGAAGAACAACCCACACTTACAGAAGTATGTCAAGGCCAACCAAGGTCAGAATAACCAGGATCTGATGCCCCCACCGATAGATGGACACTTGCAAGTCATCATTGGAGGCTCGCACATCGCTAGAGACACGGGCAAAGCTCGGGAGCGATATGCCCGCACAGCTCAACATGAGCAAGAAGAAGTCATCCTGGCCGTGGAAGAAAGGAAGCCCAAAGTTCCACGAGCAGGAGAGCCAACCATAACATTCAACGAAGAAGATGCTGTCCAGATAAGATTTCCGCACAATGACCCTGTAGTCGTGGAAGTCCAGATAGCAAACAAAATGGTATACAGAACCATGATCGATAATGGGGCTTCTTCAAATATTTTGTTTAAGACTGCTTACGAGAAGATGGGGCTCCAGTTCAAGGATTTAACTCTGTGCCTTCAGCCCGTCTATGGTTTCTCCGGTCAAGGAGTAGCGCCCCTGGGACAAATTCGCCTACCCCTCACAGTTGGACAAGCTCCAACGAGCATAACTATCATGGCACAGTTCCTGATATTGAATGTTCCTTCAGCCTTTAACGTAATGCTAGGCCGACCAGCCTTGTATGACTTAAAAGCTGTCACATCAATATTCCACTCGTGCCTGAAGTTCCCAACCAAAAATGGGGTAGGGTGTCTTAGAGGGAACCAGCAATCTGCTCGGGAATGTTACAACCTTGCAGTGGCCAAGGCTAAGAATGAAGTATCCTCCAGCCAGAGCCCGGATAAGGGAATAAATATTCCCAAGTAGGAAACCGCCCAAGGCGAGGATGAAGATGTGGATGCTCGACTTGGGGACCCGAGCAGCAATGTTGGACCTGTTGAAGAATTAGAAGAGATCGAGGTCGATCCAGCTATCCCGGCAGAAAGCTGAAAATCGGAAAGGGTTGGTTGCTCGGAGTAAAATCGAAATTGATAAAATTTCTGAGAGCAAACCTAGATGTTTTCGCCTGGTCACATGCGGATATGGTCGGAATCGATCCTTCTATTATTTTGCACGTCCTGAATATTGATCCTAATATCTGGCCAGTTCAGCAAAAACAAAGATTGCTGGATAAAGAACGGGCAGTAGCCCTGAAAGACGAAGTTGAAAAGCTGCGCAATAACAACTTCATCATTGAAGCTTTTTACCCGGCTTGGGTTGCGAACCCCGTACTCGTGCCTAAGCCAAACAAGAAATGGCGAGTCTGTATTGACTTCACAGACTTCAACAAAGCGTGCTCGTCGATGCAACAGTCGGGCACGAAATATTAAGCTTCATGGATGCTTATTTGGGCTACAATCAAATCAAGATGCATCCGCCAGACCAAGAACATACAAGTTTTCGGACTGATATGGGTCTCTACTGCTACAAAGTCATGCCATTTGGTCTTAAAAACACCGGAGCTACATACCAAAGACTGGTCAACAAAATGTTTAAAGATCAGATCGGCAGAAATATGGAAGTGTACGTGGATGATATGCTCGTCAAATCCAGAAAGGCTGGGGGGCACATAGACGACCTTGACGAATGTTTCAAAGTCCTCAGAAAATACAACATGAAACTGAATCCCCTAAAATGCTCATTCGGAGTCAGCTCGGGAAAGTTTCTAGGCTTCATCGTCAACGCTCGAGGAATTGAAGCTAATCCAGAAAAAATCCAAGCCCTCCTGTATATGAACTCGCCAACAAAAACCAAAGAGGTACAAAGCCTAACTGGTCAAATCACCGCATTTAGCAGATTCGTGTCAAAATCAACGGATAAATGTGTCCCATTCTTCAACATCCTGCAAGGAAACAAAAAGTTTGAATGGACAGAAGAATGTGAAAGAGCTTTTCAAGATCTAAAGGCATAGCTCGCAAAACCTCCCGTCCTCTCTAAACCTCTTGACGGTGAGGAACTGGGGATATACCTGGCAGTAACGGAGCATGCCATAAGCGCCGTACTAATCAAAGAAGAAGATGGCGTAAAGCATCTAGTCTATTACATCAGTAAAAGACTCATCGAGGCCGAAGGCCGATATCCTTTGATAGAAAAGCTCGCCTACTGCCTCATCTTAGCAACAAGAAAGCTAAGACCTTATTTTCAAGTTCATCCTGTTCGGGTGTACACCGACCAACCACTACGGCAAATACTGCAAAAGCCAGATGCCTCTGGGCGATTACTCAAGTGGGCGGTGGAATTGGGGCAGTATGAAATCAATTTCCAACCCCGAACAGCTATCAAAGGCCAAGCGTTGGCCGACTTAGTGGTGGAATGCACAGGAAAAACTAAAAGCATCCGAGAAGGCGATCCCGAGCCAACACCACAGCCAAACAGCACTGAAAACAAGCTGACCTAGAAGCTTCATGTGGATGGATCTGCCACAGATCAGCTATCCAGCGCAGGAATTGCCCTTGTCACACCTGGGGGGAAACACCTGCATGCAGCGGTCCAATTTGGATTCAAAGCCTCCAACAATGAGGCCGAATACAAAGCCCTAATCGCTGGACTCAAACTAGCGAAGGAAATGAAAGCCGAGCACATCGAAATCTGCAGTAACTCACAGCTAGTGGTAAATCATGTATCTGGCGAATACGAGGCTCAGGGAGAAAAAATTATAGCATATCTGAGCAAAATACATGATTTGCTCGCACAATTCAAAAGCTATAGCCTCAAGCAGATTCCAAGAGTGGAAAATACAACAGCAGATGCGCTAGCCCGTTTTGCGAGTAGCAATATAAGTGACAAGGCGAACCTGGTCCCGATCCAGTTTCTTGAAGAGCCTAGCATCACCGGCACGGAAGAAATCGAAATGATCGACACATCTCCAACTGGATGACGCCAATAGCAGCCTATCTCAACTCTGGGGAACTCCCAGATAACTGAAATGAAGCTCGGAAAATGAGAAGAAAGGCAGCACGGTACATCATCGTAGACGGGATCATGTACAGAAGAGGATTCTCAATGCCATTACTCAGATGCGTCACATTAAATGAAGCTGCACGACTTCTATATGAAGTTCACGACAGATTCTGTGGAAATCATGCAGCTGGACAGAGCTTATCGAAGAAAATTCTAAGGCAAGGCTACTTTTGGCCGACGATGATCGAAGATTCGAAAGCTTATGTCAAGAAGTGCGACAAATTCCAGAGATTTTCAAAGATACCAAGAGCTCCGCCCAACGAGCTGACACAAATGTAAAGTCCGTGGCCCTTTTCCATCTGGGGAATTGACCTAATCGGACAATTACCTAAAGGAAAAGGCGGAGTGCAGTACGCAGTGGTAGCAGTCGACTACTTTACAAAGTGGACTGAAGCCGAACCAGTCGCAACTATCACATCAAAGAAGGTTCAAGACTTTATAGCGAAGAACATCATATGCCAGTTCGAAGTACCGTACAAAATAGTTTCGGACAACGGCAAGCAGTTCGACAGTCAATCTTTCACTGATTTCTGCGCGAACCATGGCATCATCAAAAGCTTCTCCGCAGTGGCACATCCACAAGCAAATGGTCAAGTTGAAGCAGTCAACAAGACCCTGAAGGACACACTAAAGAAGAAGCTTGAAGATGCCAAAGGAAATTGGCCGGAAGAACTCCCCGAAGTCATACCGTACAACGGAAAAAACAGCAACCGGTCAGACACCATTCTCAATGGCGTACGGTTATGAAGCTATGCTAGCCGTCGAACTCGAACCACCATCCCACAGAAGGTTGACGTACGATCAAGGTACCAATCACATACTCCTTGCAGAATCACTTGATGAAATCGAAGAAAAACGAGCAACTGCAAACTTAAAGTTGGTAGCGCATCAACAAAAAGTAGCTCGATACTTCAAAAAACAAGTGAAAGCTAGGAAATTCTTTGTGGGAGATATGGTCCTAAGAAGGGTATTCCTAAACACCAAAGACAGCACGTCAGGTGGACTAGGACCCAACTGGGAAGGACCCTATTAGGTGGTCGAAGTTCTCGACTCCGGAGCATACAAACTTGGTAAGTATGACGAAAAAATGCAACTCATTTTAGTACCACGATACTGGAATGGAGAACATTTAAGGAAATACTACCAATGAGTACTCAGGTCGGGTAGACCACTTCAAAGTACTCAGGTCAAATAGACCATTTCAAAGTACTCAGGTCGGGTAGACCACATTAAAGTACTATTGAACATTCGCTTATAAGTGAATGGCCTCTTGGGCGGACTCCGTGCAAGGGCTTCAGAAACAAAAGTACTCAGGTCGAGTAGACCACTTTAAAGTACAATTTCTTATTTGTTTTATGTCATGTTAAGCTAAAAAGATCCATTGGATCACTAGCTCTGATGTAAGTTACTACGGTAACAAATACATTTTCGATCAATAAAAGAATAAAGATAGTATTTCCAATTCTATTGAGTCAAAAAAAATAGCATGATTATAATTTACCTAAAGTGCGTATAAAAGGTTCAGTCAAAGCCAAAACACCGAACAGAAAAGCTATATATTTGCAAAAGACAAGTGACCAAGAGTCATACGTCTGCTCGGTCACTTGGGGGGCACCTATACCTATACAAAGCATTTGGTAAACATAAAACAATCACAATTGCACTGCAATTATAAACAGAAAATGAAATTCATTAAGGATAACAAGAGCATAAGTACCGGGATTAAAAGCTGCCCGGTCAGCCCGTTGTCAAAAAAATGAAAATTAATTCCAAGTTTAAAGACCGCTTGGCCGGTCATGATGTCTTAAAGGCCTTAAGGCCATATATAATATATATATATAAATAGGAGAGATAAAAAGATCAATGTTCAAATAGCTGGAGTCCTAGGCTCTGGATTTGGTTCTTTTGAGCTGACTGGAGCAGGAGGATCTGTTGTTCGAGCAGGAGAAGCATCAGCAGCCTGGTCAGAAGCCTGGCCGAAAGTTGAAGTAGCCACCTCTTTCCCACCATAGGCAACTTGGGCCGCGCAGTACTCGCGGTACATGTCCTTGGCGTCCCGGCACCACCAAGAGGTACCAGGATCTTAAACCGTACTTCTGGTGGAGCGGTATGAAGAAGAATTTGGTAGAATTAGTATCGAGATGCCTCACCTATCAGCAGATTAAGGCTGAACATCAGAGACCAGCAGGGTTGTTGCAGCCTTTAACCCTACCTGAATGGAAGTGGGAGGATATCACGATGGATTTCGTGGTTGGGTTACCTAGAACCACGGGTTTGTTCGATTCCATCTGGGTTGTGGTGGATCGATTCACGAAGTCTGCTCATTTTCTGCTTGTTAGAACAACCTATACAGTGGATCAGTTGGTAGAATTGTACGTTAAAGAAATAGTAAGACTTCACGGGGTACCGAAATCTATAATTTCAGATAGAGATCTGAAGTTCACCTCCAAATTTTGGCAGAGTTTGCAACAAGCAATGGGTACAAAACTGAAATTCAGTACAGCATTCCATCCTCAAACAGATGGGCAGTCCAAAAGGACAATTCAGATACTGGAAGACATGTTACGAGCCTGTGTAATGGATTTTGAAGGCTCTTGGAGTAGATATCTACCGTTGATAGAATTTTCTTACAACTACAGTTATCAGAGTACGATAGTGATCGCTCCCTATTAACTGTTATACAGTAGAAAGTGTAGATCTCCCATCCACTGGGATGAGACAGGGGAGAGAAAATACCTAGGACCGGAGTCAGTGTAGCGGACCAATGAGGCAATTGAGAAAATAAAAGCTAGAATGCTTGCCTCACAGAGTAGACAGAAAAGTTATGCAGATCCAAAATGTAGAGATGTTGAGTTCCAAGTAAGGGACCAGGTGTTTTTACGGGTGTCTCCAATGAAGGGGATCAAACGTTTCGGGAAAAGAGGCAAGTTATGCCCTAGGTTTACAGGACCTTTTCGAGATTCTCGAGAAGGTAGGTCAAGTGGCATACCGGTTAGCGTTGCCTCCAGCTCTTTCTGCAGTTCAGAACGTATTCCATGTCTCTATGTTGAGAAAATACGTTTCAGATTCTACTCATATACTCAGTTATGAGAGCTTTGAACTGCAGCCAGATATGACATACGAAGAACAGCCAGTGCAGATCCTGGATAGAAAAGATAAAGTCCTTCAGAATAAGACCATAGCATTGGTCAAAGTACTCTGGAGAAACAACAAGGTGGAGGAAGCCACCTGGGAGCTAGAGTCAGATATGAGAGCTCAATATCCAGAGTTGTTCAGGTTAGATTTTGGGGACGAAATCCTTTTAAGGGGGGGATAGTTGTAAAGACCGCTTAGTTTAATTTGGAAATTAACAGTTAATTATGATTAATTATGAAAAATTATTTATAGATATTTAAATAATTATTTATGCTGTTATTTTAGAATTCTGAAATGCATTTTATGTCATATAGTGAATTTCATAATTTTGCATTTTCGGTGCCCGGTAACATGGAACTCGGTGTTTGGCTCAGTAAAATCACAACTTAGTATGTTAGTATTGTGGGACGGTTATTTAGACATTGGGAATGTCGGGAGTGGTAGGGAATTTAGAATTTCCCAAAGTACCCTTTAGTGCCCTTTATGCTTTGTCCTTTAGTGGGCTTAGTGTAATGTGATTATGTGGCTTCTTTTTGGCTGAAATAAAGATTAATTATATGCCTTTATTCTCATTTTATCCAAGTTAGAAAAATTAGAAAATTTAAGAAAAATTCAAGCTCTTTTCCTCTCTCTCTCTCTCTCTCTCTCTCTCTCTCTCTCTCTCTCTCTCTCTCTCTCTCTCTCTCTCTCTCTCTCTCTCTCTCTCTCTCTCTCTCTCTCTCTCGGCTTGGTGTGGACTGCTAGGGCTGGGAGTTCTTCTTGATTTTTCAAGCATTTTCAACCAATCTAAGTGTAATTCAAGTTGTTGGTAAGGTCCTTGAACTTGTCTTGATGTTTTCTTGTTTTTTTTAAGGAAATTGAATAGGTTGCATGTGTAGTTCTTGAAGTGTTTTTGCTACTGTGTTTGTGTTGTTTTCAGAGGTTTAAGCATGCTTGATTGAGTGGAATGAAACTGTTTTTGATGCATGTTTGGTTGGTTTTAAACTAGTTTACAATTTTGGTTCAAAAACTATGTTTTTCAAAGTGAAATAATGGAATCTGTTGTTGCACTTGTTGTTGATGCTTGCTGTTGTTTTCAGAGGTTATTATATGCATATTTAGGTAGATTTGAGCTGGTTTGGATGCATGTTAGTGATGTTTAACCAAGTTTGAGTTTTGAACTCAAAGCTTGGAGCTTTAATGGTGATTTTTGATTTTATGCATGAAGCTCGGTTTTGATGCTTTGGAAATGTTCCTTAGGGTCTAATTAGCAGGTCTAGAAGTTTTGGTGTGATTTGGGGTTGATTGGAATGAGTTATGAATTTTTGATCGTTTCCTGCTCTGATCTGGAATTCTGGTTCAGCAACCGGTCTACCGGTTGGGTTCCAAGAATTCCCAGAACTGGAATTCTAGTTGTAGAACCGGTCTACCGGTTGGGTCATTTTTGAGAACCCTAGTTTTTCCATTTTTATGTTGTTTAGGGTATTGCCATGCTTTTTATCGATAGGGAAACTTCTAGTTTCTAGTTTAAGTCCCCGGGAAGTGATTTAGCGTATCACTTATCTAGTGTTGTGATTGTTATGGTTTAGGAGTCTGTAAATCGCCGTGCAGTTCGTTCCACTCAGGTTGACCGACACACTTGAATTCAGAATCGAGGTAAGATTAGTATAATAGTATGCATATGTATTACATGTTTAGCGTGTATGTTAGGAAGCCTGTTAGATTACATTAGATATGTATGTTGGCTTCGTACCATCCGACTGTGTCACATCGGTAAAGCTAGAGTATGACTAGCAGCTGGAGTATGACCAGTGTACCGAGTATAGGCTGACACTGTATCACATCGGTTAGGCTAGAGTATGACTAGTAGCTGGAGTATGACCAGTGAACCGAGTATAGGCTGATACTAGGGTTGGTGGTACTGTACTGTTTGACCGTATCACATCAGTTAGGCTAGAGTATGACTAGCAGCTGGAGTATGACCAGTGAACCGAGTATAGGCTGATACTGTAACACATCGGTAAAGCTAGAGTATGACTAGCAGCTAGAGTATGACCAGTGTACTGAGTATAGGCTGTTACTTTGTCAAAAGTACCGTCGTAGGAACTTTCGGGACTCAGTATCGTGTGGGACATGACAATTAGGGTTATGGTCAAGGGTATGGGCATCTGATCATAACACGGGATTATGTATGATTTATGATTTATGCTTTTCTTACTGAGTCTGTCGACTCACAGTGCTATGTTCATGTGTAGGTAAGGGCAAGGCCAAGGCTGAGGAACAGTGAGGACGAGCCGATGAAGATTGTACATGTCAGGGCGGTTAGGCCTGGAGCGTACGATCCTCAGGACAGCAGTGCTTTTGTAATTAGTCGCTAGGCGACAAGTATTTTGTTTTAGACAGTAAACTTTGTAAAGTATTTTGTAATCGGGATCCCGAGTATTTTGTATAAAATATTATATAAGTTAAATTAAAAAGCAAAAATTTTAATTAATCACGATTTTCCATAAACCTCGTTGAATAGCAACGAGCTACATAGTACGTTTAAAAATCACGTAATACGCCTATACTAGTTAGGGTGTTACACATAGACTCCTGAGCATACTGCTTTGCCTGAGAATCTCCCTTCAACTTCGCCTCTCGCTTTAGTTGAATGAGCTCATCCTCCTTATGAGCTCGTTCAGGCCGGGCAGCAGCAGATTTCCCCTTCTTCCCCGTCACGGACTTAGAAGAAAAGTCCTCTGGGTAAAGCCCGTACTGCACCAGATATTCGTCGGAGGTCAACTGGATGATATCCCTGTCTTCCGCCGGCAACCGGGCAAGCTTTTTAGCCCCATCCCTAAGAGTTAGGGTGAGGGGAGGACGGTGATATGTCAGAATCTGCTGAAACCGAGTCCGGGTGATTTTCGGATCCTTCACCATGAAGTACTCATCAACAAAACGCCCTATTTTGCTGATGGCCTTGTGGTCCGTCCCGCTCAACCACTTGAAACCTGGCTGAGAGAAGTAAAGATAACCTGACCTGCCTTGCTTGGTGGTAGACTTCAGGTCAAAGAACCAAGCGACCTCGTGGGGAGAAGGAGCACCCCATTCCTGGGAAGCGTAGAGGACGAAGAGAGCGGACAAATACTTAATGCCCTTGGGAGTAATCTGAACCGGGCAGAGGCTGAAGAAGTCCGCCACATCCCGGAAGTACTTGTGCAAGGGCATCAGCGCCCCTTACTGGCCATGAGCCCCCGACCAGGCACACATCCCCTTATCAGGGTCTGTAGCGCGATTGTCGTGGGCGGGAATGTAGTAGTCCAGCTCGCCCAGGTATCCGTCCTGGTTGAGAGTGCGGAGGCGTGCCTTCGAAATCTTGGATGGAGGACTCACCCATATGGCGCCCAAGGCACCCTGCCTCCTATGAGGAACCGCCTCAGCAAGCCCCTCAGTGACGTAATCAACGTCCGCAACCACGACGTCCCCGTCAAGTTGGAACGGTGCCACAAATGTATAGAACTTTCCTTAGACTGAATAAGTACCTTTCCTGCAACTTTAACATTCAGTCTCTCTCTGGTAGACCAAGAGACTTCAGATAGGTTTTTACACTTCTCCAAAATCACTACTCCACCCCCAGAGTAATCACCATCTTATCAGCAGACTTTCTAGCACAAAGGCAAGTCTCGAAATCTGATGTGGTGTAGTCTAAGAGTTTTAAACTCACCCTTATCGACTAACATATAGTTCCTCTTCTTAATCTTAGGATTTACTTGATTGTCTTCCAATGTTCTTCTCCTAGATTAATCTGATACCTACTCATTACTCCCACTCAACAGCAGGTATCTGGTCTAAGGCATACAAAAGCATATCTAATCTGTTGATTTAAGGAATTTTTCCACGGCTTTATCTTTTCTAGAATAGTTGAGACTTTTCCATAGATAAATAAAATCTATGCTTAGAAGTCGAGAAGCTTCTATAGATTTCCATTAGAAAGAAAAACCTTCAGCATCTTACTAAAGTAAGTTGCTTGCACTAGAGTAAGTAGGTTTAGATAAACTCAAAACTAGGAACAGGAAGTTTTGTTAAGTCCATTGAATAGACTTATTAACGAAAATTTCCTTTTATGTCCTTGTAATAGAAAAATTTAGGTTACTCCATGTGATTGGGTCAAACCATAGTTCTCGTGGCTTTTCTTCTTAGTTTCTTATTTTTTGACAATCCATTACTTGTTTAAACTTACAATGGATTTTGATCACTAGTGTCTTCCAAGTCATAAGAAGTAAAGTTCCTTGAAACTCTCCCACTACGACAAGGTACTGTGAATTATGTCTAAGAAAACTAAATGGTATTGTCCTCTTCGGTTGTGTCAAAACAACAGAGGCAGTGGGATCATCATATTTCGAATAAGATGATGTTCTCCCAAAATTGGCACTCTGACGTGGCATCACAAGAATGGTGACACGTGGCATCTACTTAGAGCACCTGGTCGGATCAACATGCCGAGCAGGACGCTTCGCTAGCATGTCCATAATGGAATACTCAACGAGCCGTGCAGAATGAGCAACACTTAGCGAATTCAACCAAGCACTTCGTGAGTCACTAGCTCAATCCCTATAACTCAGGGATCAACTTGCGTGGATGTGGCATACACACGATTCCACTATCGGTGTATTCAGCCTCAATCCCACGATCCTAGCATTCAGCATTGATCACACGATCTTTCTGTTTATGCGCTTTGTAACGAGAGAGGAAACTCTTCCTCCTCAAGTTTCCTGCCCTATAAATAGTGAGGAATGTTCACTGGGCAGGGGGATCGATCGAAAAACTGTAAACAGAGATCATACGCCGAAACGCTATAAGCTAAGGCTATCGAAGAATTATATATTCAGAGATATTATTGTAAGAGCTATAAGAAAAGGAATCTTCTTCCTTATTCTTAAGTCAATACAACTAACGAGGATTAGGCTATTACCGAACTGCTCGAGGCTGAACCTCTATAAAATTTCTGTGTCTTCTTATTATTGCTTTACAGTGTAATTACTAAACTGTGTAATTACTACCCTAGTAATTACCCTACCTAGTAATTACACAGTTACTTCCAAACAAACCCTAAGGATCTTGTGGTCCAAAAGAAGCCCAGTATTGTGTTTCTCTGTGAGACTCTATCTGATCGTTCTCAGATGGAGAGAGTGTGTGTGAAGTTGGGATTTGATGGCATGATAGTCGTAGATGTCAATGGTAGGAGTGGAGGTATTGTGTTGTTATCAAAAATTGAGGATGAAGTGTCTTTGGTTGGATTTTTTGATGCTTATATAGATGTGAGAGTTGCTTCTGAAGGTGTGCAGGAATGGCGTTTCATTGGGGTGTATGGGGAACCGAATAGGAGTAGGCGTGTTTCTACTTGGAACCTGTTACGTACTCTTGCTAATCGTTCTAATCTACCATGGTGTGTGATGGGTGATCATAACAATGTTTTATCTCGTGATGACAAAAGGGGCGGTAATAGATTCCCTAATTTTTTAATCCAAGGTTTTCAACAGTCTTTGGTTGACAGTGGACTTCAAGACATGGAGTTATGTGGTTATCCGTTTACTTGGGAGAATGGGTGTGGTACTAATCATTGGATAGAAGTGCGTTTGGATAGGGAGCTAGCTAATCTTTTTTGGTTGAACATGTTCACTTCTGCTAAGCTCCATAATCTTGAAATTTCAACTTCAGACCATGCTCTGATTCTTATGGTCATGGTTCCTGCTGCATGCCACAATTCTGTTAAGCGGTTTTGGTTTGAAAATGTGTGGTTGGGGGAACCTCTTTATTGTCAGATTGTAAAGGATAGCTGGGAGATTTGTGAGTCTAATGATGTTATGCATAAAATTCAGTTTTGTGGGGACAAGCTGGCTGTTTGGGGTAAGGAGGTTACTGGGAATTTTAAAGAAAGGTTAAAAATGTAAAAATGAAGTGCAGAAGTCGAAATTGTGTCGGGATGAAGTCTCTGTAGCCAATTACAAACAAGCAAAGAAGCACTTTGCCGAATGTTATGTGCAATGGGAAGTTTTCTGGCGTGAAAGATCGAAGCAATTGTGGCTGCAAGAGGGAGATAATAATAGAAAGTATTTTCATGCTTCTGCAACTACAAGACGAAGGAATAATTTTGTTGCAAAACTTAAAGATCATTCGGGTGCATGTGTTGACTGGGATAGTGGTTTGGATGATCTTATGGTTTCTTATTTCCACAAGCTTTTTTCCTCTTCCCAAACCGATTGGAGAGAAGTCACAAGCAGCGTGCAAACATGTGTATCATCCCAGCAGAATACTGAGCTGCTGTTACCGCTTTCAGATGAAGTAGTTTGGAAAGCTTTGTTCCAAATGCATCCAGATAAATCCCCAAGGCCTGATGGAATGACCCCCGATTTTTTTAGAAGTGTTGGCTGATTGTTAAGGATGATGTCATCAATATGGTGAAGAAGTTCTTTCATAATGGTTCTCTTCCTACAGACGTTAACAAAACCATCTTGGTCTTAATCCCTAAAAAGATGCAGCCTATGGATATAGGGGATTTAAGACCCATTACGTTATACAGTGTGTTGTACAAGATTGTGTCCAAAGTGGTTGCTAATAGGCTTAAGAGTGTTATGTCGTCTATCATATCTACTACTCAAAGTGCATTTTTGCAAGGCCGGTGGATCTCGGATAACATCATGATTGCTTACGAGATTATGCATCACTTAAAGAGGAAACGAAGAGGGAGGGATGGTTATATGGCACTCAAGCTAGATGTTAGCAAAGCCTATGATAAGCTTGAGTGGGGTTATCTCCGAGCTATGATGGTAAGGATGGGCTTTGATGGTTGTTGGATTAATTTAGTTATGCAATGTGTATGTTCTGTTTCCTATACCATTTCACATGGCGGGAAGGAGTTGGGGCCCATTATTGCTCAAAGAGGGTTGCGCCAAAGGGATCCTTTATCACCATATCTGTTTATTCTTTGTGCTGAAGGTTTTTCTAGTTTGTTGCGGAGTTATGAACAAGGTGGCTTATTCACGGGGTGTAAAATTGCTCGAGGTGCATCGGTAATCTCTCATATGCTCTTTGCTGATGACAGCTACATTTACTGTAAGATAACTGAGGAAGAAGCGTACATTGTGAAGGATTTGTTGCATACTTACGAGGTGGTTTCTGGGCAAAGAATAAATTTCTCTAAGTCTTCTGTGTTTTTCAACAATAATACTGGAATTGAGGTGTGAGATTCCATTTGTGCTATGTTGGAAATTTATGAGGCCGATGAAAATGGCTATTACTTGGGTTTGCCGTGTTCGATTGGGAGAAATAAGAATGTTATCCTTGGTTTTCTTAAGGATAAGCTTCAGAAGAGAATTCAAGGGTGGAAAGGGCGTATCTTATCTCGTGCGAGAAAGGAGGTATTGTTGAAATTTGTTGCTCAATTCTTGCCAAGTTATGCTATGAATGTTTTCCTCTTGTCGTCAGACACTTGCAAGGAGTTAGAGTGGCTTATGGCCAAGTTCTGGTGGCACTCAGATTCAAGTAGCGGTAAGGGTATTAATTGGATGAGCTGGGAGCGGTTGTGTCACCATAAACATGCAGGGGGATTGGGATTTCGAATCTTGAGAGACTTTAATTTGGCTCTTTTAGGGAAGCTATATTGGCGTTTGTTGGTTAATACTGATTCTTTGGTTAGTAGGCTTTATAAGGCTAAATATTATGCTACTGGTAATCTGTTTTCAGCTGTATTGGGAGACAATCCTAGTTTCATTTGGCGTAGTATTCTTGAAGCAAAAGATCTTATCCACGCCTGTGCTCAAAGAACAATTGCTAATGGGAAAAATGTCTCCATTCTTAATGATCCTTGGCTTCCACATAATTCAAACAACTATGTTGTCTCACGGCACCCTACTCTTGTGAATAAGTCGGTCAGCTGCCTCTTTCAAGTCGGTACTCACGCGTGGGATGAGGATGTTGTGAGGGACCTGTTTGTTGCCCATGATCAGGACCTTATTTTGTCCATTCAACTTAGTGATTCGGCCGCTAATGATGGTTGGAGTTAGCGACTTGAGACTTGTGGGAATTATTCGGTTAAAAGTGCATATAAATTCTTGCAAGAATCTAAGTGTGCTTGGTGACGAGATGCCAATACGGATTTTTGGAAGCGGCTTTGTGTTGGAATTATTTTAACAGGATCTAGATAACATTTGCCCCCAGGTGTGACAAGGGCAATTCCTGGGCCGGATAGCTGATCTGTGGCCGATCCATCCACATGAAGCTTCCAGGCCGGCTTGCTCTCAGTGTTGTTCGGCTGTGGTGTTGGCTCGAGATTGGCTTTTGGGATGCTTTCAGTTTTTCCTATGCATTCCACCATAAAGTCGGCCAAGCCTTGGCCTTTGATAGCTGTTCGAGGTTGGAAGTTGATTTCGTACTGCCCCAATTCCACCGCCCACTTGAGTAATCGCCCAGAGGCATCTGGCTTTTGCAGTATTTGCGGTAGTGGTTGGTCGGTGTACACCTGAACGGGATGAGCTTGAAAATAAGGTCTTAGCTTTCTTGTTGCTAAGATGAGGCAGTAGGCGAGCTTTTCTATCAACGGATATCGGCCTTCGGCCTCGATGAGTCTTTTACTGATGTAATAGACTGGATGTTGTACGCCATCTTCCAGAGGACTTAGCTTTCGTGTTCTTTGATTTGTTAGTTAAGCCTACTTTTAGGTCAGGGTGATACGTACATTTTGGGAACACGGTAGTGCAATTGAGTGGGAGCGCTAGCATAAACATGGAATCTATAGCTTCTATCTGGAGAATAGTAAGCAAAGGATGATCTCCTTCGAGCTTGACCAAACGAAAATAAATAGTGGAGATCTCATTTTACATAAGCTGAAATATCATTTATACGGGGTCAAGTGTTTTAAGGATAAAATACATAGTAGGGTGTTACGGTAATCTAATCCCTTTACTGTGTAGATCATTCATATAGAGGATCATTGATCAAATTAGGATTATAACAATGGATAACTAATGATGTGTCTATATGGTGGAACATATAGAGCATTCTATATACTGAGAGTGCAATTTTAAGTTCTATGCGTGAATTCAACGAAGAATTAATAAGTTAGTGAATTTTAGTGCTAAATTCTTGATCTACTTATTGGAAGCTCGGTTATATAGACCCATGGTCCCCCCACTAGTTGAGATAATATTGTTTGTAAGACTCATGTAATTGGTTTTGATTAATCAATTATAATTCACAAATTAGACTATGTCTATTTGTAAAATTTTCACTAAATAAGGGCGAAATTGTAAAGAAAGAGTTAATGGGGGCATATTTGTTAATTATGATACTTTGTATGGTTCAATTAATAATATGATAAATGACAATATTATTTAATAATTATTTATAATTATTAAATAGTTAGAATTGGCATTTAAATGGTTGAATTAGGAAATTGGCATTTTTGAGGAAATCAGATACAAAAGGTGTTAAAATTACAAAATTACAAAAAGCAAGGCCCAGTCCACTAAGCCATGGCCGGCCACCTTTGTAGGCTTTTTAAGTTGATATTTTCATTATTTTAATGCCAAATAATTCAAACCTAACCCTAGTGGAATGCTATAAATAGATAGTGAAGGCTTCAGGAAAATTACACTTCACACTTTCTGAATCAGAAAATCCTGAGCCTCCTATCTCTCTTCTCTAGCCGCCACTCTCTCTCTCTCTTCTTCCTTCATATTTCGAACCTACCTTAGTGATTAGAGTAGTGCCCACACACAACAAGCAATACCTCAATCATAGTGAGGAAGATCGTGAAGAAAGATCATCAGCAAAGGAGATTCAGCATCAAGGATTCAGAGAAAGAGATCCAGGTTCAGATCTTGATAATACTCTGCTACAGAAAGGATACAAGGGTTAGATATCTGAACGGAAGGAGTCATTTAATTCCGCTGCACCCAATGTAAGGTTTCTTAAACTTTATATGTGTTTAATTTATCGTTTTAGAAAGTTCTTATTTAGGATGTTAATAAACATACTTGTGAGTAGATCTAAGATCCTGGTAAAATAATTTCCAACATAACTAACAAATCAAAGAACACGAATAACCTCTTGAGATTGAGCCTAATCATAACAGGATTAAGATCATTTGATCTAGGATCAACTAGGCGATATTGACTTGAATAGATATTACGGTAAGTTTAATAAATCTAAGTCAAAGTTCAATATCGGTCCCTTCCGATGCATACTCCATGCATCCAACCTGAGCTTTACTTTAACCAATGCTCTGGAAAGAACATATCACTTCTCCAAATGCAAGTAAACTCTGTTGTAGATTATCATATCAGTAAAACCCTATGTCTGATAAATCTAGGAATCTTTATGCACATAGTCATGTTTACTTTCCAATGTGTTGACAGCACAATAAACAGGATCAAGTATGTGAAAAGGGTTTCAGATGAATTTATACATTATGTACATATATAATCATGAAATAAATCATGTGAACCATGCAACATTAAATGTTATTTCTGATCTATATTAATAAGTAAATCTGATTATATTGAAATGAGTTTTATTTAGGGCATAAAACCCAACAAACTCCCACTTGCACTAATATAAAACAAAATATGCATTTCAAATAATCTCAACACCTTAATATACAAATCAAGTCTAGTAGTAGTAAACTCCTTGTAATAGGATCTGAAAGGTTGAATTAACCACAACCTTTTCTCCACCATTACTCTTCCTTAATCACAAAATCATTGATAATGTGAAATTCCTCTCTATATGTCTACTCTCTTGGGATACTGGATTCTATACCTTTGGCAACTACTACTTGGTTATTCAGGAAGTAACACTAGTAGTTAAGGCAATTTGGAATGGTGCCAAAGATGTATAGAACTTTCCTTAGACTGAATAAGTACCTTTCCTGCAACTTTAACATTCAGTCTCTCACTGGTGGACTAAGAGACTTCAGATAGGTTTTTACACTTCTCCAAAATCACTACTCCACCCCCAGAGTAATCACCATCTTATCAGAAAGATTTTCTAGCACAAAGGCAAATTTCGAAATCTGATGTGGTGTAGTCTAAGAGTTTTAAACACACCCTTATAGACTAACATATAGTTCCTCTTCTTAATCTTAAGATTTACTTGATTGTCTTCCAATGTTCTTCTCCTGGATTAATCTGATACCTACTCATTACTCCCACTCAACAGCAGGTGTCTGGTCTAAGGCATACAAAAGCATATCTAAGACCTCTCACTGTTGATATAAGAAATTCTTTCATGGCTTTATCTTTTCTGGAATAGTTGTGACTTTTCCTTAAATAAATAAAATCTATGCCTAGAAGTCGAGAAGCTTCTATAGATTGCCATTAGAAAGAAAATTCTTCAGCATCTTACTAAAGTAAGTTGCTTGCATTACAGTAAGTAATTACCGGGTATACCACAAGCCATAGGTTTAGATAAACTCAAAGCTATAATACTAGGAACAGGAAGTTTTGTTAAGTTTATTTCCTTTTATGTCCTTGTAATAGAAAACTTTAGGTTACTCCATGTGAATGGATTAAACCATAGTTCTATTGGATTTTCTTCTTAGTTTCTTATCTTGACAATCCATTACTTGTTTAAACTCACGATGGATTTTAATCACTAGTGTCTCCCAAGTCATAAGAAGGTGAGTTCCTAGAAACTCTCCCATTACGACAAGGTACCGTGAATTATGTCTAAGAAAACTAAATGGTATTAACCTCTTTGGTTGTGACAAGACAACAGAGGCAGTGGGATCATCATATGTCAAATAAGATGATAGAACACTTTTGGAATCAAGAAATAAATATCTCCTTTATTTACTACTTGATTTTCAGACTTAGTCATTATCTTAGAAAAGTAGTATTTGTTTGAAAAAACACTTTCTTATCTATTGACAATGGGATGGTCCACCCCTAATCACTTAGAATAGCTAACAAACCATGGTTAACAGTTCTAGCTTTTCTTAAGATTTTGATTAGGTCATCCATGAATCTAGTAATGATTTACATTAAGTATACAACCATTACATCATTCTGAAATTGTATTACCATAGAAGGATTTAGGCAACGACTAGTAACTAATCATCAATATGCAACTCGAAATTTCTGGGGAGGTAAGTTTGGATATAATTCAAAAATTAAATTTAATGATCTTTGAACTGCATATCTACTAACTATTTCTCCACCCCTATCAGTTCGCAAGATCTTTAACCACTTACCTTAATGGTTTTCCACCATTGCTAGAAATTTATGAAATTTTTCAAAATTTCAAATTTCTTTGCATAAGGTATAATCTAGAGTGATCGTTTTAAGAATACAACGAAAAACTCATATCCACCCCATAATGTACATCCATCTGCGAATGAGATGATTATTTTCAGTGGATATAGGCATATTAACTCTTTGCAGAGATTGATCTTGTCAAATCCACTATGAACAAGATACAAATGCCATAGATTAATAAAAATGTGGTTGGGTCGTTTTGATGACTTAGGTATAGTTACATCAAAGAGTTCTTAGAATAGTGCAAGTGGATCCTGGTCACAGAATACCAAACTCATATTCCATACAGTTTGAATCCATTAATAGAAGATGGATATTGAACACTTTGAAAGTATAACTGTATTGCTTCCTGGAAATAGAAATATAAGAAAATTTCTGTTTGGATTCTAAAATTAAAGTCAAAGACTTAAATTCAACCAAATATAATGAGTAATTCTATCTTGGACCACCACTACAAATATAACTTTAAGTCTGATTTGCCCATACAAGTAGGAGATTTCTAAGATTGAGGTTTTATATCAATTGAGAATAGAATTTCGGGATTATAATCATATGCGTCATTTAATTTCTTAAGAGAAAATATAGAATGACATGAAATGATTTATAGACCATTCATCCAATGATATGTTATTGAGCTAATTCGAAATGAATAAGCTAAGAGGAATTAGGATAATTTCGTTTATAAATAAGAATCCAACGATGCTTCTATTAGAGAGAGTCAAAGTAATCTTATTTATATAACTTTCTTGTTTCATATCGTAAAAATACTAGTCTAAGGTGTCATCAATTGATGAACAGCTAGATGTCGCATATACAATATTTATCTTTCGAGATCTAACACTATTATGAATGTCTAATGGTGAAAATCCATTAGGGATTTATCTCATTAGATAAACAAACCAAGTTAGACCAACAATGAAAATTCGAAATTAAACTACAACTTAATAACAGAAAATAACATGGTTCAATATAAATTCATACACAATTCAGAAATTATTAAACATATAGCAAGTAGGAGTGACAAGTGAAAATACTAAAACATACAATCTTAAATAATTTCCAAGGTTTTCAACAAACTGATATCAGTGTCCTGTTTAGGCGAGAGTCAAAGCTACCATTCATTGAATAGAGTTGTCAGCTCATCTAAAATGTTAAACATTCTAGCAACCTTTTATTCGATCAAGATTGGAATTCAGCGTTGTCCCGTTTAGGCGAGAGTCAAGGCAATTCTATCTTATGAGCTTCCACCATTGTTTCATAATTTGCAAGTCAAATATGGTCGCCACCATTAGGGTGATCCATACCATATAAAACACTTACAAACTACTTATCTTTCGAGATTAAACGGTGCGAAATTGCAAATGAACGTTCCTCCATTAGGGAGGATTACTCACTTAAACAAACGCGATGTAAAACCAACAATGGAGATCGAATATCTTAATAATAAAGCTCATTATTTAAAGAGAGTTGTATTTTCTTTGAATCTCATTATTTTATCTATTTATTTTAAATATATATTTATTTACTTAAAATTTCTAATTTAGAATGAAAAATTCTATATAAATTTTAATTTAATATTTATAAATTTTACTTAGATGGATATGAAAATAACATGAATTATTTCCATCTTAGTAATAATTTCCAATAAATATTTAGAAAAATATTCAATTTAAGTTGTTACAAAATTAATTTAAATTAATTTACAACTCAAATTTAATTTTCTATAAATATATATTGCATTTCGAAAAAAAATAAAGTATTTAAGAATACAATTTTCGAAAATACATGTTAAAATAAAAAATAAATCCTGGAAAAATTATTCTAATTTAATATTGGCCCAAAATTAATTAATAAAATTAATTTACAACAAAAAATATAATTTTCCTATTTAATTGAATATATAAGAAAAATTTCAAATATTTAAGTATGATGATGAAAATCAACTTAAATATTAATTTTCTATTTAATTAAATACATTAGAAAAATACTTCAAGCAAAAACAGATAATATCTATCTAGAATTTTATGGACTAATTAATTTCTTTTCTAATTAAATATATTCCACTTCATTTATTTTAATTAATCATTAAATGAAAAAATCATTGATTTAAGTTGGTCCAAAATTAAAATAAATAATTTACAACTTTAATCTATTTTTCAAATAAAATTCGAAATTCCAGCATTTGAGAAATGCAATTTCGAAATTTGATTAATAAAATAAAGAAAAAAATATATTTTGAAAATTATTTAAATTTAGTTGAAAAAATAAATTTCAACTAAAAATAATTTTCTATTTAATTAAATGTCATGAAAAAGAAATATTTAAGTATCATGATGAAAATCAGCTTAGATATTTAATTTTCAAATTAATTAAATGTATTAAATTCAAGAAATAAATAATTAAGTGTAGAGAAGGCTTAATTATTAATCTCTAGTTTAATACTAGGAAATAATATACTTAAAATAAATTGTACCAAAATTAATTATTTAAATAATTAATTTCACAATGTATAATATTTTCCTATTTAATATTAGAAATAATAAGTAGTCTAGAAATAACTATCTAGAAAATATCTTATTTGACTAAGTATCTTTTCCACAAAATTTGAAAAAAAATATCTAATTTAAGTTGTATTAGAAAAAAAAATCTAGAACTTAAATATTTTCAAATTTAAATTTAATTAAATATCAAAAATTAAGTTGTAACCACTTAATTTGAAAATATTCCATTTTAAGTTAATATTCAAAAAGATATTAACTTAAAAAATATCTAAAATATTCCATTTTAAGTTAATATTCGAAAAGATATTAACTTAAAAAAAATATCTAAAGAATCTTAATAACCAATGCCTAAAATTCCTCAACTTAATTTTAAAATTTTAAATCCAAAAGATATTCAGATTTAAGTTGGTTAGTTATAGATAACTAAATATCAACTTAAATAGGAATATTTAATGAAAATTTTAAATTAAGCTGCAGAAAGAATCTAGATGGTTATAATTCCATATTTAATTAAATACAAGAAAATACATATAGTTTAGCTTAGAATAAAATTCTTTAAACTATGATTTTCTTAAATTAATTTCAAAATAAATGAAATTAATTATGTTGCTAATCAATTTTATTAGGTTAAACTAGTTTAATTAACCTAGTACAGTGATTCAAATCAGGCAAATGGGCCTTCACAATTGGGGTGGTTCATGTGAGGGGGTGCTGGAATCAGTATGTCTTACCCACTACTATGGCTCCCAACTCTCACACAAGGCCCAAAAGAGAGGAATTTAACCTTAAAATGAACAACTGTTATTAATTGAATAGGCCCAAAACTAAATGGGCCTAAATAAAATCTATCAAGAACTATGATATTTTATTTAGCAACAACAACCTATATGCATCTATATGAAATTAAACACATAGGCTCACACAGGCACACTTTGGATGGGTCCTATGATGTTGCTAGGTCATACACAGATGAAAGAAGATTGTAAATATACCTGTTACAAATTATTTACTTGACCAAGGGAGCCATGAGTTAAAATCAGATCATTGGATTTGTCAACAAGTTAACCATGGATATTTGCAATCAAGCAATAATAGGTTTTAAAAACTTACAAACAAGCTAAAACACATACTCCTGCAACAAGGTTAGCTTGATAGTTGGATGTAGGATTTATTTAATTTTTAAATAAGTAATTTCGAAAAATTTTAAAAAAAAATTAAAATTAAACCTACAATTTTGAAAAATTAGGTTTCAACCAACCTAAATATCATTTCAAAATTTGCTAACTACTTTTAAAAATTAAATGTTATTTTATAAATAAAAATTAAATAAAAAATTAAAAAAGATAAATGAATATCTTTTTCAGATTTTAAATGTAATTTAAATAAATAAAATAATAAAATTTAAAAGTTAGCAAAATGTCTTACATCTATTTAAAATTACATGATTATAGTTATCTTATTTTAAATTTAAATAAGGTCAAATTATTTAAAAAAAAAATTAATTTAAAAAATTTAATATCTGACCTTAAATTTAAAAATAAGATAAGATATAATCAAATTTAAAAATAAGATAGATAATTAAGCAAAAAAGATAGATATTTACTATTTTCAAATTCAAATTACACTAATATCATGAATTAAATTTAAAAAATATTAATTAATTTAATTATGATAATTAGAATTGAATTAGGAATAGTAAATGTATAAATACAGAACTACACAAAAAATCGAAAGTTAAATCTATGAAAAAGCATGAAAAATCGAAGAAAAACGAAAAAAATGCGAGCTGTACGGACAGTATGCAATGCATACTGTCCATGGGCGCGCATGGGCTGGTTTGGGCGTGAAACCTCGGCGCAGGGGGCTGCTAGCAGCCTCTCCGCGCGCGCACGAGGTGCAGCGACACCACCCCAATTTTTCGAAACTTCAAAAAATCATAACTAATTCAAATTAAATCGAAATTGAGTTCTGTAAAAAAGTAAATTGCTTAATTTTTTCCATAATATCCAATAAAAATAAGTCTAGAAACAGATATTCAATATTTTTCACGAAAATTCACAAACATCAATCAATCATCAAATAACACTCAATACAATATGATACCATCCAAAACATCAAACAATCGTTTTAAAGTCCAAATTTCTTGCAAGCAAATCAATTACCATGGCTCTGAGGCCAGTTGTTGGAAATTATTTTACCAGGATCTTAGATCTACTCACAAGTATGTTGATTAACACCCTAAATATGAACTTTCTAAAACGATGAAATAAACACATATAAAGTTTAGTGAACCTTACATTGGGTGCAGCGGAATTAAATGACTCCTTCCGTTCAGATATCTAGCCCTTGATTCCTTTCTGTAGCAGAGCATTATCAATATCTGAACCTGGATCTCTTTCTCTGATTCTTTAGTGCTGAAACTCCTCCTTGCTGAAAGTCTTTCTTCACGATATTCCTCACTATGATTGAGGTATCACTTGCTGTGTGTGGGCACTACTCTCACACTATGGATTTTGAAATTTCAATGAAGAAGAAAGAGGAGAAGAGTTGTAAAGACCGCTTAGTTTAATTTGGAAATTAGCAGTTAATCATGTTTAATTATGGAAAATTATTTATAGATATTTAAATAATTATTTATACTATTATTGTTGAATTCTGAAATGCATTTTATGTCATTTAGTGATTTTCATAATTTTGCATTTCCGGTGCCCGGTAACATGGAACTCGGTGTTTGGCTTAGTAAAATCACAACTTAGTATCTTAATATTGTGGGACGGTTTATTAGACATTGGGAATGTCGGGATTGGTCGGGAAGTTAGAATTTCCAAAAATACCCCTTTAGTGTTATTTATGATATTTTAGTGTGAGGGGGCAAAATGGTCATTTTGCCCCATTATTGTTTTGTCCTTTTGTGGACTTAGTATGTGGAAAATAAGTGTTTATTATGTTAAGTGTTGGCTGAATATAGTGTTGATATTTCATTTATCTTTTATTTTCAAAGTTAGAAAAAAAATCAAGAAAATCAAACCATTTTCTCTCAACTCTCTCTCTCTATTTTCGGCCTCCTTGAGCAGCAAGGATCTTTGAATTTTTCTTGTGAATTCATCTCCTTTTTGGTGTTCTAAGCAAGCTAGGTTAGCTCCTAATCTCTCTCTCTTTAAGTTTGTTGAAAATGATGAAAAATGAGTAATGCATTTATGGTTTTTGATGTTGTTGCTACTGTTAATTGTTGTTGTTGTTTCTTGGATTATAATGCTTGAATTAAATGGATTTGAGTAGGTTTGAAGCATGCTAGATGGTTTAACCAAGTTTGGATCTTTTTAGTTCAAAAATTATATTTTTATGAAAAGTTGAGAAATTGGTTGTTGTGATTGTTGCATGAGTTTGTGTACGTTTTCTGCAGTTTCTAAATGCATGTTTATGTAGTTTAAATCAAGTTTAAATGCTTGTAGGTGAGCTTTAGCCAAGTTTGAGTTTTGAACTCAAAGCTTGAACTCAAAGCTTGGAGCTCACATGCCATTTTTGGTATCTGAGGTTTCTGGATGGTTTTGTTGCTTTAGACTTGTTCTTTAAGGTATTTAGAACAGGTCTGGAAGTTTTGGTGTGGTTTGGAATTGATTTGAGCAAAGTATGAATTTTTGAAAGTTTTCTGCGAGGAACCGGAATTCCGGTTGTGCATCCAGAATTCCGGATGGGGTTCAGGAATTTCCAGAATTGGAATTTCGGTTGTGCAACTGGTCTGCCGGTTGGGAAATTTTTTGGAACCCTTGATTTTCTCGTTTTTATGTTATTTGGGGTATTGCCATGCTTTTTATCGATAGGGAAACTTTTAGTTCCTAGTTTATGTCCTCGGGAAGTGATTTAGCGTATCACTTATAGTGTTGTGATTGTTATGGTTTAGGAGCCTGTAAACCGCCGCGCAGTTCGTTCCAGTCAGGTTGACCGGCACACCTGAATTTGGAATTGAGGTAAGATTAGTATAACAGTATGCATATATATTACATGTTTAGCGTGCATGTTAGGAAGCCTGTTAGATTACATTAGATATGTATGTTGGCTTCGTACCATCCGATCATATCACATCGGTTAGGCTAGAGTATGACTAGCAACTGGAGTATGACCAGTATACCGAGTATAGGCTGATACTAGGGTTGGTGGTACAGTGCTATGTGACCGTATCACATCGGTTAGGCTAGAGTATGACTAGCAGCTGGAGTATGACCAGTGAACCGAGTATAGGCTGATACTGTAACACATCGGTACGGGCTAGAGTATGACTTGCAGCTGGAGTAAGACCAGTGTACCGAGTATAGGCTGTTACTTGTCAATAGTACCGTCTTATGAACGTTCGGGACTCAGTATCGTGTGGGACACGGCAGTTAGGGTTATGGTCAGGGGTATGGGCGTCTGATCATAACCCAGGATTTATGTATGTTTATGATTTATGCTTTTCTTACTGAGTCTGTCGACTCACAGTGCTATGTTTATGTGTAGGTAAGGGCAGGGCTAAAGCTGAAGAACCGTGAGAGCGAGCCGGTGAAGATTGTACATGTCGGGGCGGTTAGGCCTGGAGCGTACGATCCTCGGGACAACAATGCTTGTTTTGTAATTAGTCGCTAGGCGACAAGTATTTTGTATAGTCACTGAACTTTTGTAAAATGTTTCATAATCGGGATCTCGAGTATTTTTGTATAAATATTTTATGAGTTTAATTAAAAAGCAAAAATTTTAATTAATCACGATTTCCATAAACCTCGTTGATTAGCAATGAGCTGCATAGTATGTTTAAAAATCACGTAATATGCCTATGCTAGTTAGGGTGTTACAAGAGTGGTCGGCCAGATAGGGAGAGAGAAGGCTCAAGTTTTTCTCTGAAGGAAAAATAGAAAATTTAAGTGTAATTTTCCTGAAGCCTTCACTATCTATTTATAGCATTCCACTAGGGTTAGGTTTGAATTATTTGGCATTAAAATAATGAAAATATCAGTTTAAATTCCCTACAAAAGTGGCCGGCCCTATACAAGTGGATTTGGGCCCACTCTTTGCAATTTTGCAATTTTATCTTTCCTGCATTTAATTTTCTCAAAAACGCCAATTTTCAAATTCAACCATTTAAATGCCAATTCTAACTATTTAATAACTATAAATAATTATTAAATAATATTGTCATTTATCATATTTATTAATTGAACCATACAAAGTATCATAATTAACAAATATGCCCCTAAAACTCTTTCCTTACAATTTCGCCATTACTTAGTGAAAAATTCACAAATAGACATAGTCTAATTTGAGAATTATAATTGATTAATCAAAACCAATTATATGAGTCTTACAAGCAATATTATCTCAACTAGTGCGGGGACCATGGGTTTATATAACCGAGCTTCCAATAAGTAGATCAAGAATTTATTACTAAAATTCACTAACTTATTAATTCTTCATTGAACCCACGCATAGAACTTAGAATTGCACTCTCAGTATATAGAATGCTCTATATGTTCCACCATATAGACACATCATTAGTTAACCATTGTTATAATCCTAATTTGATCAATGATCCTCCATATGAATGATCTACATGTAAAGGGATTAGATTACCGTTACACCCTACAATGTATTTATCCTTAAAACACTTAACATCGTATAAATGATAATTCAGCTTATGTGAAATGAGATCTCGACCATTTATTTTTCGTTTGGTCAAGCTCTAAGGAGATCATCCTTTACTTACTATTCGCCAGATAAAAGCTATAGATTCCATGTTTATGTTAGCGCTCCCACTCAATTGCACTACTGTGTTCCCAAAAGGTACGTATCACCCTGATCTAAAAGTAGGCTTAACTAACAAATCAAAGAACACGAATAGCCTCTTGAGATTGAGCCTAATCATAACTGGATTAAGATCATTTGATCTAGGATCAACTAGGCGATATTGACTTGAATAGATATTACGGTAAGTTTAATAAATCTAAGTCAAAGTTCAATATCGGTCCCTTCCGATGCATACTCCATGCATCCAACCTGAGCTTTACTTTAACTAATGCTCTGGAAAGAACATAGCACTTCTCCAAATGCAAGTAAACTCTATTGTAGATTATCATATCAGTAAAACCCTATGTCTGATAAATCTAGGAATCTTTATTCACATAGTCATGTTTACTTTCCAATGTGTTGACAACACAATAAACAGGATCAAGTATGTGAAAAGGGTTTCAGATGAATTTATACATTATGTACATATATAATCATGAAATAAATCATGTGAACCATGCAACATTAAATGTTATTTCTGATCTATATTAATAAGTAAATCTGATTATATTGAAATGAGTTTTATTTAGGGCATAAAACCCAACAATTACTATCTAGAATATATCTCATTAACTAAGTGTTTTTCTAAAATTAACTTTAAAATATTCAATGAAAAAAAAAATCATATATTTTAAAAGTTAATTATGTTGCTAATTCAATTTTAATTAGGTTAGACTAATACAATTAACCTAATACAATTATTTAAATAAGGCAAATGGGCCTTCACAATTGGGGTGGTTCATGTGAGGGAGGGCTGGGTTCAGTATGTCATTCTCACACAAGGCCCCAAGGAGAGAAATTTAACCATTAAATAAATAATTGTTATTCATCGAATAAGCCCAATTCTAATTGGGCCTAAATAAAATTACTTATGTGAAATTTTATTTTAGCAACCTAGTCCATTTACTTAGTAAAACTTAAATGGGCTTCCTATATGCATCTCAGCCCAAAAGCAAACATATAGGCTCACACAGGTCAAATAATTTGGATGGGCCCTATCATGTTACTAGGTTTACACAGATGAAAGAAGTACAAAATTTACCTGTTACAAATTATTTATAGGATCTATTGAAAATTAGACTATGATTAAAGTCAGATCATTGGATCTGTCAACAAGTTAATCATAACAATTTAGATCAAATAAATAATAGGTTTGTTAAAAAAAATTTGAATAAACAATAAAATTAAACAAACATTGTCCATGTAACAGATGTGAAATAAGATATTAATATAATTAAATTATTATTTTAAACTAACAAAGTATAATTTTGAAAATTTAGGGTTGTTAAAACCAACCTTAAAAATCTCATCAAAATTTAAAATTCAAAAATGAAAAACTAATTTAAAATATCTAGGTTTATTTGAATTATTTTATCAAATAAAATTAAATATCAAATAAGATAAATGATTTGAAAAAAAATATCTTCAATATCATTTTCTAATCTTGTAATTTAATAAAATTAAAATAATAAAATAAACTAATTTTAAAATAGATGTGGTTAGAAAATTATTATTTTAAGAATAAAATAATAAATAAATAATAATTTTCCTAATTATATGTCAAAATATCTTAAATTAAGCATTATTCAAATTTCTACAAAAAATATCTAAGTTATTTAAATATTTAAAATATAATTTATAAATTTCTAATAAGTAAAATTATATAAAATAGTAAAATATCATTTTTCAAACTTATAATTTATAAACAATTAAATATTTAACAAAATAATAAATTTTTGAATTTGAAAATATTATGGTTAGAATATCTATAAAAATATCTAGGTTAATTTCAAATTTATTAACTATTTAATTTATCATATAAGATAATTTTAATATAATATTTCAAAATTAAAAGATAAAGCTATCATTTAATTTAAAATATGTCAAATATCAAAATGTTTGATCTTATAATTAAATAATATATAAATATTAAGGAAATTAACAAAATTGTAAATCTCACCATAATTTAAAAAATAAAATAATCAATTTTTAAATTTAAACCTCAAAATATCAAAAATTAATAATAATCTATTAAAAAAATATATTATTAATTTAAAATTGATATTTAAGTTTAAATATATTAAAAAATATATATTTTATTTTAATTTTGGGGCTTGAAAATCAAAAAATACGAAATTTGGTGAAAAAACACCAAAAAATCGCATTTTGGCTGAAAATACGCAAGCTGCACACGAGGAGGTTGCATGCAGCCTCCTACGCGCGCGCAGAAGGGGTGTTGCAGGGTGCATGTGCGGGGATTCTCGGCGCCAGCAGCCTTCAGACACGGAATCAGCAGGGGCGAGCGCACGAGTTCAGACAAGATTTGTCTGAAGCATCTGCGCGCGCAGCCTCGTCTTGTCTGAGCTGTGCGTGCGATGCTCGACCCTGTGCACTCAATGGACACAGATTTTCAAACCTCCATAACTCTCTCATTTTTAATCAGAATTAAGTTCCGTAAAAACGAAAGTTGCTTAATTTTTCACAAGGAATCCAAATAAAATATTTTTTTAGGAACAAAAAAAAATTCATGAAAAAATTTCGTACAACACATACATTCATCAAATAAGCACATAAACCAACATGAAACCATCCAAATCAACACAAATCATTATTTTAATTCATATTTCATGAAAGTAAATCATTACCATGGCTCTAAGGCCAGTTGTTAGAATTATTTTATCAGGATCTAGATTTACTAACAAGTATGTTTCATTAACATCCTATTATGAATTTCTAAAACAATGAAATAAACACATATAAAGTTTACGAAACCTTACATTGGGTGCAGCGGAATAAAATGACTCCTTCCATTCAGATCTCTAGCCCTTAACTCCTTTCTGTAGCAGAGCATTATCAAGATTTGAACCTGGATCTCTTTCTCTCCTTCTTGAGCCTAATTCTCCTTCTTGTTGATTGGATTCTTTACAGTCTTCCACACTATGATTGAGATACCACTTGATGTGTGTGGGCACTCACTCTATCACTAATGGTTGAAATTATTTAGTGTGAAGAAAGGCTTAGTGTTTCGAATTGAAGAAGAAAGAAGAAGGATGAGGTCTCATCTAGGTTTTTAGCTTTGGAGGCATTAGTTTGGATGAAGAGACCATAGCCTTCCTTTTATTCTATTCTTCAATAGGGTTAGTGTTGAATTAAATGGATTAAAAAAGAATAAAATATTGGGCAAAAATAACATATGGTCGTACACTGTAATGAGACCAATTACTAGTTACAATTTTGCCACTTTTCAAACCACTTATTCTTCTTTTCAATAATACCATATTTTCCAATTCAACCTTATAAATGCCAAAACTATTTATTTAATAATTATAATTAATTACTAAATAAAATTGCCATTTATGTAATTTATTAATTGGACCATGCAAAGTCTCTTAATTAACAAATTGACCACAAAACATTATTTCTTCACAATCAAGCCATAACATAGTGAAAAATTCATAAACCAGACATAGTCTAATTTTAGAATTATAATTGATTAATTATAATCAATTAACTGAGTCTTACAAGCAGTTTGTCTCAACTAGTATGGGGACAATGGGCCTATATAACCGAGCTTCCAATAAGCAGACCTAGAATTCACCAAGTAAATTCACTAACTTATTAATTCCTTGTTGTATCCACTCATAGAACTTGGAATTGCACTCTCAGTTATATAGAACGCTCTATATGTTCCACGATATAGATACGCTATTAATTATCCATTGTTATAATCCCAATAATCAATGATCCTCTATAGATGATCTACATTGCATAGGGATAAAATTACCATTACACCCTTTCAATGTATTTTATCCTTGAAACACTTGGCCACCTATAAATGATATTTTAGTGAAATAATATAATCACTCAAATGAGATCTCAATCATTTATCTCTATTCAGTCAAGCTCGAAGGAAATCATCGTTTCACTTCTAAATACATATAGAAGCTATAGATTCCATATCTATGTTTAGCGCTCCCACTCAATTGCACTATCATGTTTCCAAAATGTACATATCACCCTGACTAAAAAGTAGGCTTAACTAACAAATCAAAGAACATGTATAATACTCTCGAGATTGAACCTAACCATGTCAGGATTAAGATCATTTGATCTAGGATCAACTAGATGATATTGAATTGAATAAATATTACCGTAAATTTATCATATCTAATCAAAGTTCAATATCAGTCCCTTCCAATGTATACTCCGTACATCCGATACAGTTAAACTTTGCCAATGCCCTGGAAAGGACATAACACTTATCCAAGATGTAAGTATTATCACTGATTATCATGCCAGTCTAAATCCAGTGAACTGACAAATCAGGGAATTAAACTTTCGAACATATAAACATGATTATATTTCACTGTGCTGACAACACTATAATCATGAACAAATACATATGTTCTGCACCTAATAGAATTTATAATCATGAAATAAATCATGTGAACCATGCAACATAAAATAATTTCTGATCTTTATTAATTAGTAAATTTGATTATATTGAAATGGGTTTTATTTAGGGCACAAGACCCAACACTTTGGTCATTAAAAATTCCTATTGAGATCAATAATTTTTTATGGCGAGCTGCTTCAGGCGTGCTTCCCACTTGTTTTCAACTCCAAAAGCATCATGTTCCTGTTGGGTTTTATGCCCTAAATAAAACTCATTTCAATATAATCAGATTTACTTATTAATAAATATCAGAAATAACATTTTATGTTGCATGGTTCACATGATTTGTTTAATGATTATGTATATAACGTATGAATTCTATTTAAGTCTAGAACATATCAATTTGTTAATGATTATAATGTTGTCAGCACAGTGGAATATAATCTTAATTATATGTTCGAAAGTTTATTCCCTGATTTGTCAGTTCACTAGATTTAGACTGACATGATAATCAGCGATAGGTATTCTTACACCTTGGATAAGTGTTATGTCCTTTCCAGGGCATTGGCAAAGTTTACCAGCATCGGATGTATGGAGTATACATCGGTAAGGGCCGATATTGAACTTTGATTAGATTTGTTAAAATTTACCGTAATATCTATTCAATTCAATATCACCTGTTGATCCTAGATCAAATGATCTTAATCCCGATATGTTTAGGTTCGATCTCAAGAGTATTATACATGTTCTTTGATTCGTTAGTTAAGCCTAGTTTTGGGTCAGGGTGATACGTACATTTTGAGAACATGATAGTATAATTGAGTGGGAGCGCTAACATAAATATGGAATCTATAACTTCTATAGGAATCTAGAAGTAAAACGATGATATCCTTCGAGCTTGGCTAAACAGAGATAAATGGTGGAGATCTCATTTCACTTCGCTAAAATATCATTTATACGGAGCTAAGTGTTTTAAGGATAAAATACATTGAAGGTGTAACGGTAACTTAGTGCCTATTCAATGTAGATCATCTATTAGAGGATCATTGATCAAATTAGGATTATAACAATGTATAACTAATGACGTATCTATATCGTGGAACATATAGAGCGTTCTATATACTGAGAGTGCAATTCTAAGTTCTATGTGTGGATTCAACGAAGAATTAATAAGTCAGTGAATTTAAGATATAAATTCTTGATCTGCTTATTGGAAGCTCGGATATATAGACCCATGGTCCCCATACTAGTTGAGACCATACTGCTTGTAAGACTCAGTTAATTGATTTTGATTAATCAATTATAATTCTAAAGTTAGAACTATGTCTAGTTTATGAATTTTCACTAAGCAAGGGCGAAATTGTAAAGAAAAGAGATTCTAGGTTTATTTATTAATTAAGAGACTTTATATGTCTAATTAATAAATATATTAATTGACAATATTATTTAATAATAATTAGAATTGACATTTAAATAGTTGAATTTGAAAATTGGCGTTTTTGAGAAAATGAGATGCAGAAATGATAAAACAGCAAAATTGCATAAGTGAGGCTCATTATCCAAAGCCCGGGTCGGCCACTATTGTAGGCTTTTATCATTTATTTTTCATTATTTTAATGCCAAATAATTCTAACTTAAACCTAGGTGGTTACATATAAATAGGTAGTGATGGCTTCAGAAAAATATGATACATCTCATTCCTTCACAGAAAATTTCTAGCCGCCACCTTCTCTCTTCTTTTCTCCTCTAAATTTCGAAATCGTTGAGTGAATGAGTGATTGCCCACACACATCAAGTGGTATCTCAATCATAGTGTGTAAGACTGTGGAAAATCAACCAACAAGAAGGAGATTCAGCATCAAAGGAAGGAGAGAAAGAGATCCAGGTTCAGACATTGATAATGCTCTGCTACAGAAAGGAATCAAGGGCTAGATATCTGAACGGAAGGAGTCATTATATTCCGCTGCACCCAATGTAAGGTTTACTAAACTTTATATGTGTTTATTTCATTGTTTTAGAATTCATATTAGGGTGTTAATGAAACATACTTGTTAGTAAATCTAGATCCTAGCAAAATATATCCAACAGTTCCTATCAATGGCGACTGCCCTTTGTGCAACTCTAGTACTGAAACTATTCAACATGCGTTGGTGGAATGCTCGTTTGCAAAGGCTGGTTGGCATCGCAGCATAGTGGATGTCGGGGCTGGGGCTGCAACATTCAGCAGCTGGTTGTTGGGAATTTTCACCAGGGGGCACGAAGTTGAAATGGAGGAAGTGGCGATGGTGAGTTGGGGTATTTGGCGTGCGCAGAATGACTTTGTTTGGAAAAAGAAGAGTTGGCTTGCTTCAAATATTATAACATCAGCTAGAAACATGCTTGATCAATACAAATTTGCTAAGGGAAGGAAGGGCCTTTGGTTGTCTCCTTTGAATGATGGGGGAAGAACTGTGAGCATTGGATTGCACCTGTGTTAAACAAGATTAAAGTTAATGTTGATGGGGCTTTATTTGAACAAGAGGGGCAGTTTGGAGTGGGCTGTGTAGCTCGAGATCATCATGGAACCATGGTAGAAGCTTTCAAGAAGGAAAGGTTGAGTGTGTCCAACCCGAAATTGTTGAGATCATATGCATAAAAGAAGGTTCGAGTTGGATTGCAACTCATCCCTGGGATAATGTAGTGTTAGAAACTGATAGTTTTGGGTGTGTACAAGCAGTCCAAAGTAATGTTTTTATGTCCTCACAGTTTGGTTTTATTGTTCAAGATGTTAGGAATTTACTTTTGGCTATATTTTGTTGAGTTATGTTTTGTTAAACGATCTGCAAACAAGTTGGCTCATTGCTTGCCAAGAGACTCTTGTTTCTCTACAAGTTGTGTACTTCAGTTGGAGGATTGTTCCTCTCAAGTGTGTTCTATTATTTTGAACGATTTTATTAATCAATAAATCTCCTGATTTATTCAAAAAAAAAATAATTTTTAAATTTAAACCTCAAAATATCAGAAATTAATAATAACCTATTAAAAATTAAATATTATTAATTTAGAATTGATATTTAAGTTTAATATATTAAAAATAATATTTTATTTTGAAATTAGGGTTTGAAAATATAAAAAATTTGAAATTTGTGGAAAAAATCACAAAAATTGCACTTTTTGTGGAAATCTCCCAACTGCCCACGAAATAGGCTGCAAGCAGCCCATTCCGTGCGTGGGAGAGAGATGTTGCAGCCTCAGATGTGCGACATTCTTCAGCCATTCCAGCCTCAGCATACGGGACATGGGCATCATCGTGCGCTTTAGACAAAATTTTGTCTGAATCCGCGTGCGCAAGGAGCTTCTTGTCCGAGTTCCTGGTGCGAGTGTGCACCATCTTGACACCCATGGCATCTGATTTTCAAACCTCATAACTTTGTCAATTTTTATCGGAATCGAGTTCCGTAAAAACCAAAATTGCTTAATTTTTCACAAGGAATCCAAATATAATATTTTTAGAACAAAAATAAAATTATTTTCATGGAAAAATTTTGTAAAACACATTCAATCATCAATTAACACATAAGCCAACATGAACACATCCAAATCAACACACAAACAATATTCATTGTTTTAAATCTATATTTTATGAAAGTAAATCATTACCATGGCTCTAAGGCCAATTGTTAGGAATATTTTACCAGGATCTAGATTTACTAACAAGTATGTTGAATTAACATCCGAAATATGAATTCCCTAAAATAATGAAATAAACACATAAGGGTTAAGAAAACCTTACATTGATTGCAGCGGAATATAATGACTCCTTCCGTTCAAGATCTCTAGCCCTTGATTCCTTTCTGTAGCAAAGCATTATCAAGTTCTGAACTATGATCTCTTTCTCTCCTTCGGGTTTGGTTACCACCGTCTTACTCACTATGATTGAGTACTTGACTTGCTATGTGTGAACATAGCACTCATTCACTCAAGGTTTGAATAGTGAAGAACAATAAAGGAGGTTGAAATCACTAAGGAAGGAACTCTCTCATCTAGCTTGGTTGAATAGTCAAGTTGACATTAGGATGAGATGAGAGTATCATGTTCCTTTTATAGTGTTTCAACTAGGGCGTAGGGCTGAATTATATGGATTAAAAAAAATAAAATATTGGGCAAAAATCCTTCATGGTCGTACACAATAATGAGACCACTTTCTAGTTATAATTTTACCACTTTATTTCAACCACTTATTCTTCTTTTCAATAATATCATATTTTCCAATTCAATCCTATAAATGCCAAAACTATTTATTTAATAATTATAATTAATTACTAAATAAAATTGTCATTTATGTAATTTATTAATTAGACCATACTAAGTCTCTTAATTAACAAATTGATCTAAAAACCTCTTTTCTTCACAATGAAGCCCTTGCTTAGTGAAAATTCATAAATAAGACATAGTCTAATTTTAGAATTATATTTATTTAATAATTATAATTAATTACTAAATAAAATTATCATTTATGTAATTTATTAATTAGACCATACTAAGTCTCTTAATTAACAAATTGATCCGAAAACCTCTTTTCCTCACAATTAAGCCTTTGCTTAGTGAAAATTCATAAATAAGACATAGTCTAATTTTAGAACTATAATTGATTAATTAAAATTAATTAACTGAATCTACAAGCAATATTATCTCAACTAGTGAGGGGACCATGGGCCTATATAACCGAGCTTTCAATAAGTAAATCTAGAATTCAACAAGTAAATTCTCTAACTTATGAATTCCGCGTTACGCCACTATAGTTTGGAATTGAATAGACTCTCAATTATATAGAACGCTTTATATGTACCACGATATAAATACATTATGATTACCCATTGTTACAATCTTAATAGTCAAAGATCCTCTATAGATGACCTACACTGAATAGGAACAAATTTACTGTTCTACCCTTTAATGTATTTTATCCTTAAAACACTTAGCTACCTATAAATGATATTTTAGTAAACTAATATAATTACCGAAATGAGATCTCCTTCATTTATCTCTATTCAGCCAAGCTCGAAGGAAATCATCGTTTCACTTCTAAATACTTATAGAAGCTATAGATTCTATACCTATTGTTGACCTCGCTTTTAGCCAACGACAGTGAGTTTAATTTTGTAAGCAATAAATAGTTTAATACGATTGAACTATAGTAAAGAAAATAAAGACGCAAGAATTTTATAGAGGTTCAGCTGTTACGAATTTTATGTTTATTACGCAAGTGTACGCAATCAAGTAGTATCTCACGCAAGTGAGGTCGAACCACAGGGAATTGGATTAAGTACTACTAAACTATACTTATGATTCTATTTGGTAAAATAATAATTTTGCAATTTGAAAGTAAATAACTCAAAAAATTTAAAGAGAAAATAACCGAAGATTAATCAAGATGAGAGATTAGGGAGGTGAATCCTGTTGTTACGCTACCAATGTTAATACCTAATTGCTATCCTTATCTCAATGTGAATGACAGATTATAAATTAACCTAACTCTTTTCAGATCTTTTAGGTTCTAAATAATGTATTCTCTAATTAACTTCTAAATTAAATCAACACAAAATCAGCATTAAGCAATAATCTATTAGTCACTGAGGCTATGTAAATACTTTCGTTTTACATCAAAACCTAGACTATCCAAATTTTAGCATTCTCAATTCTCACTTTTCAGATTTCAAATTGAGATCATTAAACATGTAAAAGGTGATCAAGCTTGCACATGGAATTAAACACAAATAAAGATAGTATTCACACATAAGATGAAGGAATGGCAATTATTTATTAACTAGGCATAAACTTAAACAACAATCATCATCCTCCCTTATTGGGAAATTTAGTTCATAATAACTCTAAAAACATCCATGATTAATTCAGGAATAAAAACAAACATAAAGAAGAATTTAAGGGTAAGAGAAAGAAACTAGAAGGTGATATCGCTCCGGGTCTTCAAGATAGCTTCCTCTCCACTTACCTCCACTATTAGGTCTATTTCTGCTTAATTCTGACCTTCATTGTCGTATTCCTTATATAGGGATGAGTAGTGTGCCTCCAATTGAGAGAAAAATCAAAATTAGGTCAAAAACACGACGTCCGTACCAAGTCGCGACTAGCCCTTAAGCTGGTCGCGACTACAGGCAAACCTCAAAAATCAGAAGTTCTGCCAAATCTCGAAGTCGCGACCAGAGTCGCGACCTGGAAAAAGGGTCGCGACCTGGCTCTCCTGAAGTCGCGACTACTGTAGCTTCTGGAGCCGAATTTTCCAATTTTTTTCCAGTTTATCCCAGTTTTTCGCCATTTGACTGAATTTGAACTTTAACACTCCGGGAACCTGAAATAATGAAAATCAAGCGTAAAACTGCTCCAAAAGACACCAATAGACGAGATAATGCTAACTTTAAAGACCCGAAACATAGGCTAATTATAACCTAACAAAATCCCCCAAACTAGATTCTTACTCGCCCCCGAGTAAGATAAAAAAAAAACAAACTACGCTATCAGATAATCACTATGCTGCTGACTCATGCTCTGTTTTCTTCCTTGCATAAACTAGAATTTTGATCCTACTAACTCTAACAATTAACTCGGATGCTCCATTAATAACACTATGTACAACTGCAACAATTTACTCAAATGTGAAACATTGTTATAACAGTTTTACTCTTTCCAACAGTTCCACAATCCGATAACTCATAAGCTTGCATGCTTACCTTTCTCCACTAATGTTGACAGTATTCTTTGGAATCATTAGGTCTTTTAAAGGCTTAAGTATAATGGCTCAGATATTCAGGGATAGGCAAAAGACAATTTTTGGCTCAACATATCATAAGCACACAAATGGAACCCACAAGCTTTTTACTTTTTTTTTTATTTAGAATCCCATAATTTTCCCCACTTTACCAAGATTGATAGAAGACATCTCTAAAATTTTTCCAACATCACTGAATTTTTTTTTTCCAAACACATTTTTACTTTTTTTTTTTTTCATATTTCTTTTTTTTTCCGTGACATTGAATTACAATTTTTTCCTCTTCTCAATCTTACAAGTTTTTCTCCCTCTCACTAAATTTTTCTCCTCCCCCAAACTAATTATGTAGCTTATGATATCATGGATAACATGGTGAAGAAACATTAATAGTGTGGTTGCACAATTTTTCAAATCAATGGGTGAAAACAAAACAGGTTTAGGCTCAAAAGGTTAACTAGGGATACACATTATTATGGTAGGCTTGAAAGGCTCAAACTTTCCAACAAATGCCTAAGTCATATTCCAATTGAACACTATCAAGGATTTCGCCTCAAAAGAATAAACATGCAAGTTCTAAGCTATCCTGTCAATCTTACCGCAAACCATAGTAAAACAGTTATAACAATTTTCACAGATTGAGTATTTGCAGAAAAACACAGGTTTCAAAACATCCGAACTAATCCAAAGAGTTAACAAAATCAAGCACACAGTTATTTTACAATTTCAGATCACATCGCACTAATCAGCAGTATACAACTATCATCAAGCTTATTGCCATTCCTTGACTAAAACAAAAACTAAAACAGAAAATTAAAATGCAGAAATTAAAGTGCAGAATTTAAAATTTTTAAGTCTCTCCCCCCAAACTAAATATGACATTGTCCCCAATGTATACAGGAATATGCAGAGACAAGAGACTTACCTGAGACCCTCTCAGAAAGGGTTGGGTGGTGGCGGCTGGTCATAGGGATAGAACCGAGGAGGTTGTGCCAAATAGTTCGGGTCATCAATCCCAATGTTCATTCTGTTAATAAGAGAGTTGAGTTGCTGAACTTGTCCCTCATCGTAGATACTCCTCTGCACCATGTATTGTTGCATGTGGTTGTTCTGCTGAATTATATAACTCAGCTGTGCATGAGTGTATTGTGTTGTAGGATCGATAGGCCCAGGCAATTGTAAGGGTTGCTCCTCTTCTTCTTCAACACTAGGCTCGCGTCGCCGCCTACGCCCTTGCGGTGCATCAGGTGGTGGTTGGCCATAGGGATGTGGCTCTTTCAGCCTGTTGACAAAGGCGATGTCCATCTTGCGAAGTGGCAACACCGTGTTGTCATACTCTAATTGGGGAACTTCATATGCCCCGCAGAGTTCTGTGATAACTCCCGCCAAACCAAAACCACCTCCCGTGGCTCCTTGCACGATCTGCTCAATGCTTTGCCTTATGACTTGTCCAATGTTAATGTTGTACCCCTTCATTATGGCGTACACATATTTCAGGCGATCCAATTGGACATCGGAAAAATGCTTATTTGGCACTAACCGAGCACTCACAAAGTACAGCCATGTTTTTGCCATCGGGTTCAGCTCACACCGGTATAGGATATTTGGCGACCCCTCTTTGCCATCATTGTCATGGAACCTCAACCCAGGAAATCCCACTGTCTCCGCCACATCCACCATATCAAACTGCTCTTCCTCCTCAATAATTCGGAGGCGTTGTTCTTCCCTAGTGTAATCTTGGACAGAGAACATCACATTAAATGCATCAGCAGTAGCTGGAACTTTCTTCTCGCGGACTTTTACTTCCCCATTCCGGCGGTCGGGCCAATTTGCAAGAAATTCACAAGCCATAGTAACATTAGCCCGACCCCGAGCATCCACAAAACTCCCCCACTTCATTCTTTCTATTTGAGCTCTGATTGTTTCAAATCGAGGTTGACGCCTCAAAGGATTCTCGGGGAATTCAATACCCCGATCATCAATATAAGCCCTATTCTTTAGCCTCATGTAGCGATTTTGAGCCTCAATGTTTCCAAAGCGGGTCCTATCAAAACCCGTTGGTGGTGGGTTTGAAGACGAACCCTCCTCTACATTCCTAGTCCTCTTAGGTGCCATTTTTTTTTCGAAATTTTTTTTTTTCTGAAACTTTTTTTTTTCTAAAAAAAAATTTGGGCAGCACCTCCCCTTAATTTTTCTCTATCCCAAAAATAAAAAATTCACTCAAACAATATTCCCAAACACTCAATACCACAATACAATAATGACAAACCCAATATCAACAATATTTTGCACAACACACAATTATATCACCCAAAATCTAGAAAAAGTTAATCAAATTCCTTAAAGATTGAAGAAAGTGATACTTACGAACCCGAAAAAGCTTTACTCCACCTCCATTGTTGAATGTTCTTGAAAGCTTGAGGTTGAAGTTGAAAACAATGATGATTTTTGGATTTGGGGTATTATGGGTGATTTTTGGTATGGGTTTTGATGATATGTGTAGATTGTTGAGTGAAATTGGGTTTTTGAATGGATTGGGTTTAAGAAATTTAAGAAAAGATGAAAAGATTGAAGATTGGAGATGAAAAATTGAAATTTTGAGATGGAAAGGGGTAGGGTTCGGCTGAGAGGGTTTGAATTTTGAAATTTTTGGTGTAGGGTTGAATGAGGGGGAAAAATTTGAATTTATAGAAAATACGTGAGCAAGTCGCGACTTGGCCAAAGGCTAGTCACGACTAGCTTACGATCAGATTATGAGCTTCTCTGGAAAATTGGGAAGTCGCGACTGGGGTCACGACTTGGAAAATAGGTCGCGACTTGCAATGTCCCTAGTCGCGACTTCTGAAACTCAGAATTTTTACGAGTCTCTGTTAAAACCCAAGTCGCGACTAGGGTCGCGACTACAAAAAAGGGTCGCGACCCAGGAACTGCCAGGTCGCGACTTCTGGGCTCCTAGTCGAAAAAAAACTTTTTTTTTCACGCTTTTCACGATTCAACTAAAAAAAAATTATGTCTGGTACTAATCTAAAAATTGAAAATACTAAAAAATATTAAAGCATACTAAAAACATAATCAAAAAGTCTGAAAGATTAAAGAAAACACTTGGGTTGCCTCCCAAGAGCGCTGTCTTTATCGTCATATAGTCGGACGCTGAGCCTTGTGCTTCAAAGTGGCGCCAGAATCATGGCAGACTTGGCTTGGTCAAATTGACCTCCCAAGTAAAGCTTTAAACGCTGTCCATTAACTTTGAAAGTTGCTGGACCAACACCTTTTAATTCCACCGCTCCATAAGGAAACACCTTGACCACTGTGAATGGTCCTGACCACCTTGACTTCAGCTTCCCAGGAAACAGTTTCAACCTTGAATTAAAGAGTAAGACTTGCTGCCCTGGTTGAAACTCCTTGCGTACTAGACCTTGATCGTGCCACTTCTTAGTTCTCTCCTTATATATTTTTGCGTTTTCATAGGCTTCGTTTCGAAACTCCTCTAACTCATTCAGCTGTAACAATCTTTTCTCCCATGCAGCTTTTAGTTCCATGTTAAGAGTCTTCATGGCCCAAAAAGCTTTATGCTCTAATTCCACCGGTAGATGACAAGCCTTTGCAAACACCAACCGATATGGGGACATGCCAATCGGTGTTTTGAAAGCAGTTCTATACGCCCACAATGCATCATCTAATTTTCTTGACCAATCTTTCCTTGATCTTTGCACTGTTTTCTCTAGAATCATTTTGATCTCCCGATTAGAAATTTCGGCTTGGCCATTACTTTGGGGATGGTATGGTAAAACAGTTCGATGTCGGACGCCATATTTTGAAAGAAGTGCTTCAAACTGCTTGTTGCAGAAGTGACTCCCTTCATCGCTTATTATTGCTCGAGGAGTACCAAACCAAGTAAAGATGTTCTTCTGTAGAAAGCGGAGAACTGTCTTACCATCATTCTGAGGTGTAGCTGCAGCTTCGACCCATTTAGACACATAATCGACAGCCAAAAGAATGTACTGATTGCTAAAGGAAGAAGGAAAAGGACCCATGAAGTCTATTCCCCACACATCAAACAATTCAACTTCTCAAATTCCTGTTAAAGGCATCTCGTTTCTTCTTGAGATATTACCTGTTCGTTGACAACGATCACATGCCTTCACAAATGTAGTAGCATCTTTGATTAGCATTGGCCAAAAGAATCCACTTTGCAACACTTTCGCAGTTGTTCTGTTTCCACTAAAATGTTCTCCACATGGTAAAGCATGACAATAATTTAGGATAGAATACATCTCCTCTTCAGGCACACATCTCATAATTATCTGATCAGCGCAGTGCTTGTAGAGGATTGGCTCTTCCCAATAATAATGTTTCACCTCAGAAAAGAACTTCTTCAATTGTTGACGCGAAAGCTCGGGAGGGGTTATTTTTGTAGCCAAGAAATTAACATAGTCAGCGTACCACGGTACCATCAGGTTTTCCCTCACACTAAAGAGTTGTTCATCAGGAAATTGCTCATTTATCTGTACCTCCTTTGTATTCTGACTCTCTTCCAGCTCTAATCTTGACAAGTGGTCTGCTACCAGGTTTTCGGTGCCCTTCTTATCTTTTATCTCTAAGTCAAACTCTTGAAGTAGAAGTACCCACCGAATCAGTCTCGGTTTTGCATCCTTCTTTGTCATAAGGTACTTGATCGCTGAATGATCTGTGTAGACAATTACCTTATTTCCAATCAGGTAGGGTCGGAATTTGTCACAAGCAAACACTATTGCCAGCATTTCTTTCTCTGTAGTGGCGTAATTTAATTGAGCATCATTCAGAGTTCTACTAGCATAGTAAATTGTGTGGAATACTCTGTCAACTCTTTGACCCAAGACCGCTCCAATGGCATAGTCACTCGCGTCGCACATCAACTCAAACGGCAACTCCCAATTTGGTGAAGTTACTATCGGAGCTGAAATCAATCTCTCCTTTAGAACCTTGAAAGCTTTCAAACACTCTTCTCCAAACTCAAATGGAACACCATTGACAAGTAAGCTAGACAAAGGTTTTGAGATTTTGGAGAAGTCCTTGATAAATCTGCGGTAGAAGCCAGCATGTCCTAGGAAACTCCTCACTCCTTTTACAGAAACTGGAGGTGGCAAATTCTCTATTGTTGAAACTTTAGCCTTATCCACCTCAATTCCTGCCTTTGAAATTTTGTGCCCAAGAACAATTCCTTCTGTTACCATAAAGTGGCACTTCTCCCAGTTTAGTACCAAGTTAGACTTCTCGCACCTAGTTAGCACTTTTTCCAAATTTTCCAAACAATGATCGAAGGAAGAACCAAAAACCGAGAAATCATCCATAAAGATTTCAATACAAGATTCGATCAAGTCTAAAAAAATAGCCATCATACACCTTTGAAAAGTAGCAGGGGCGTTGCACAAGCCGAATGGCATTCTTCTGAAAGCAAAGGTACCGTAGGGACATGTGAAAGTAGTCTTCTCCTGATCTTCAGGTGCTATAGCTATCTGGTGGTATCCAGAATATCCATCAAGAAAGCAGTAGTATTCTTGCCCCGCCAATCAGTCTAGCATTTGATCAATGAAGGGCAAAGGGAAGTGATCCTTTCGTGTTGCTTTGTTGAGTTTTCTGTAATCGATGCAAATCCTCCAACCAGTGACTGTTCTTGTAGGGATCAACTCATTCTTTTCATTCTTTATCACAGTCATTCCACCTTCCTTTGGAACCACTTGCACCAGGCTAACCCACTTACTATCTGAAATAGGATAAGCAACTCCAGCATCCAACCACTTAACTACTTCTTTTCTGACCACTTCTTTCATGGGTGGATTGAGTCTTCGTTGAGCGTCGATTGTTGGTTTGGCATTGTCTTCCATGAGAATTCGGTGCATCACTGTTGAAGGACTGATTCCTTTGACATCACCTAGTGTCCAAGCGATGGCCTTATTGTGAGCTCGGAGTACCCTCAGAAGTCTATCAGTCTCCACATCAGAAAGAGAAGCTGAAACAATAACTGGCAGCTTTTTATCTTGACCCAAAAACTCATACCTCAAGTGACTAGGAAGCACCTTCAATTCAAGTTCTGGAGGCTTTTCAGTAGATGGCATTAGCTCTTTTGGAACTGCTCCCAATTCCTCAAAATACCTTATGTTCAAGGGCCCATAGGAATCAAGCCACTTCACATAACCAATGACCTCTTGTCCCTCTTGCTCCGTCAATTCATCTTCAGTTAAGCTTAGTTCAAGAGGATCATTTATCAGCTTTTTCTAACCCACAATTTCATCAATCAAGTCAATGAAGAAACAGTTATCACTTGCCTTTGGGTACGTCATAGCCTTTAGCACATTAAAGACCACTTCTTCTCCTTGGACTCTCAACTTTAATTCACCCTTCTGAACATCGATCAAGGCTTGGCCAATCGCCAAGAATGGTCTCCCAAGAATGATTGGGACATTGTTATCTTCTTCCATATCCAAAACGATGAAATCAGCTGGAAAGATGAACTTGTCGACTTTAACTAACACATCCTCAATGACTCCTCTAGGATGGGCTAGTGATCGGTCCGCCAATTAGAGAGTTACTGTGGTTGGCTTTGCTTCACCCAGTTGCAATCTTTTAAACACTGATAGAGGCATCAAGTTAATGCTGGCTCCCAAGTCACAAAGTGCATTTATTCCTTCAATTCTCCCGATAGTACAAGGAATAGTGAAACTCCCTGGATCTCTGAGTTTGGGAGGGAGTTTCTTCTGTAGAATGGCGCTGCACTCTTCAGTTAGAGCCAATGTCTCATAATCCTCCATCTTTCTCTTCTTTGATAGAATTTCCTTCATAAACTTCACATAACGTGGCATCTGCTCTAAAGCTTCAGCAAAGGGAATGTTAATGTGAAGTCTTTTGAAGACTTCTAAGAATTTGGTGAACTGCTTGTCTAGGCTTGACTTTCTAAGCCTTTGAGGGTAGGGTATTTTTACATGGTGATCACTGTTAATTGGTGGAGACTGTTGTGATTGTGTTGGGCTGTCAGTAGCCTTCTCTGATGTTGGTGTGGGGGTTGACATTGGTTGAGCTTCGTTCTCCTTTTCTCCGTTCGCTAGTTGTGGCATTTCAAGACCATCATAATTTTTACCGCTTCTCAGGGTAATTGCTTTGCAGTTTTCTTTGGGGTTTACTTCAGTTGTGCTAGGCAGATTCCCTTGAGGACGGGTTGCTACTTGAGTTGCTAGTTGGCCCATCTGTGTCTGCAGGTCTTTGATTGAAGATCTAGTTTCAGTCATGAATTGAAGCAATAAATCTGTTTGCAAACTAGAATTTCCACCAGAGGTTTGTTGCTGATTAAACTGTTGGTTCTGATTCTGGTTCTGATTTCGTTGCTGATAGAACCCACTGTTTCTTCGATTATTACCCTGGTTAAACCCATAATTGTTGTTGTTATTCTGTGAAAAATTTCCAATGGCTTTAGCTTCATCCATTGGCAAATCATCACATTTGCTTGACACTCTGAAAAGTGGTGACTTCCTCCACATAACTCACAAACAACTTGGGCTTGTTTAGCTTGCCCTGCAATTAGCTTTGTCAATGCCTCAACCTGAGCTGTCAACTTTGTGATGGCATCAACCTCTAACACACCAGCTATCCTCTTTGATTGACTCCTTTCAGTTGGCCACTGCTGATTGTTTAGAGCCATCTCCTCCAATAGATCATAAGCCTCATTACCACTTTTTCTCATAAAGGCTCCTCCAGCTGCTGCATCTATTAGAGTTCTAGTGTTTCCTACCAACCCATTGTAAAAGTTGTGGACCAGCATCCACTTCTCTATACCATGATGAGGGCACTTTCTGATCAGATCTTTAAACCTCTCCCAAGCCTCATGGAGAGATTCATTGTCTTGTTGGCAGAAGTTGTTGATTTCTCCTCTCAGCTTTGCAGACTTGGCTGGAGGGAATAACTTTGACAAGAATTTCGTTGTCAGATCATTCCAGGTGGCAATAGAGTTGGGTGGCAAGGAGTTTAGCCAGCTCTTGGCTCGTTCTCTGGGAGAGAATGGGAACAGTCTCAGTCGAATGGCATCATCACTAACTCCATTAACTTTAAAAGTTTCACACAGTTCCATGAAGTTAGAGAGATGCAGGTTAGGATCTTCAGAAGGGAGGCCACCAAACTGAACTGAAGACTGCACCATTTGAAGTATGGCAGGTTTGATCTCAAAGTTATTTGCATCCACTGCCGGTGGCCTGATACATGACTGCACTCCCGTCAGAGTAGGGAGAATGTAATCTCTCAAGCTGCGGCCATTAGCTTGATCTTCCACGGCGCCACCATTATTATCGTTATTACCTCCATTGTTCGCAGCATTAGCATTCACATTAGCAGCCATGATTTCTGAAGTTTGCCTCTTGTTCTTTCGGTTTCTCCTACAAGTTTTCTCGATTTCAGGATCAACTGGTAATATGACAGCTTGTCCTTGACGGCGCATACACTTAGGATTCCTGAAATGGATCACGAAAATATTGCAAGAAAAAGGTTAGAAAAATCAGCAAGAGAAAATATACCAAAGTAGAAGTTAGTATAATTTGTGTAATATTAATCTTTAAACAATTCTCCGGCAACGGCGCCAAAAACTTGTTACGAATTTTATGTTTATTACGCAAGTGTAGGCAATCAAGTAGTATCTCACGCAAGTGAGGTCGAACCACAGGGAATTGGATTAAGTACTACTAAACTATACTTATGATTCTATTTGGTAAAATAATAATTTTACAATTTGAAAGTAAATAACTCAGAAAATTTAAAGAGAAAATAACCGAAGATTAATCAAGATGAGAGATTAGGGAGGTGAATCCTGTTGTTAAGTTACCAATGTTAATACCTAATTGCTATCCTTATCTCAATGTGAATGACAGATTATAAATTAACCTAACTCTTTTCAGATCTTTTAGGTTCTAAATAATGTATTCTCTAATTAACTTCTTAATTAAATCAACACAAAATCAGCATTAAGCAATAATCTATTAGTCACTGAGGCTATGTAAATACTTTCGTTTTACATCAAAACCTAGACTATCCAAATTTTAGCATTCTCAATTCTCACTTTTCAGATTTCAAATTGAGATCATTAAACATGTAAAAGGTGATCAAGCTTGCACATGGAATTAAACACAAATAAAGATAGTATTCACACATAAGATGAAGGAATGGCAATTATTTATTAACTAGGCATAAACTTAAACAACAATCACCATCCTCCCTTATTGGGAAATTTAGTTCATAATAACTCTAAAAACATCCATGATTAATTCGGGAATAAAAACAAACATAAAGAAGAATTTAAGGGTAAGAGAAAGAAACTAGAAGGTGATATCGCTCCGGGTCTTCAAGATAGCTTCCTCTCCACTTGCCTCCACTATTAGGTCTATTTCTGCTTAATTCTGACCTTCAGTGTCGTATTCCTTATATAGGGATGAGTGTGCCTCCAATTGAGAGAAAAATCAAAATTAGGTCAAAAACACGAAGTCCGTACCAAGTCGCGACTAGCCCTTAAGCTGGTCGCGACTACAGGCAAACCTCGAAAATCAAAGGTTCTGCCAAATCTCGAAGTCGCGACCAGAGTCGCGACCCGGAAAAAGGGTCGCGACCTGGCTCTCTTGAAGTCGCGACTACTGTAGCTTCTGGAGCCGAATTTTCCAATTTTTTTCCAGTTTATCCCAGTTTTTCGCCATTTGACTGAATTTGAACTTTAACACTCCGGGAACCTGAAAAAATGAAAATCAAGCGTAAAACTGCTCCAAAAGACACCAATAGACAAGATAATGCTAACTTTAAAGACCCGAAACATAGGCTAATTATAACCTAACATCAGCCCCGAGTAATCCGGTAATAGCCTAATCCTCGTTATTTGTATTGACTTAAGAAAAAAGAGAATAGTTCCTTTTCTTAGAGCTCTTACAACAGTATCTCTGAATATGAATTCTTAGACAAAATCTCTTGACCCTTTGCCCAGTGAACATGAGCCACTATTTATAGGGCTATGAGCTTGGGAGGAAAGTATTTCCCTTCTAATTACAATCGATATAAGTAGAAAGATTGCATAATAAATACAGAATACACCAATTGTGGGATTTGGACAGCTTTCCATATCTCTGTAATCTGATCCCAAAGTCAGGGGGATTTCTCTGATGACTCACGATGCAAAAGCTGAATTCGTTAAGTGTTGTCATTCTGCACGAATTGCTCACGGCTTCGTTTGAGCAAGTGTGTGAGGTGCCCTGTGTTGGGTTTTGTGCCCTAAATAAAACTCATTTTAGTATAATCAGATTTACTTATTAATAAAGATCAGAAATAACATTTTATGTTGCATGGTTAACATGATTTATTGCATGATTATATATAATGTATGAATTCTATTTAAGTCCAGAACATATGAATTTTTTAATGATTATAGTGTTGTCAGTACAGTGGAATATAATCTTAATTATATGTTCGAAAGTTTATTCCCTAATTGGTCAGTTCACTTGATTTAGACTGACATGATAATCAGCGATATGTAATCTTACACCTTGGATAAGTGTTATGTCCTTTCCAAGGCATTGGCAAAGTTTACTAGCATCGAAAGTATGGAGTATACATCGGAAGGGACCGATATTGAACTTTGATTAGATATATTAAAATTTACCGTAATATCTATTCAATTCAATATCACCTGTTGATCCTAGATCAAATGATCTTAATCCTGATATGATTAGGTTCGATCTCAAGAGTACTATACATGTTCTTTGATTTGTTAGTTAAGCCTACTTTTGGGTCAGGGTGATACGTACATTTTGGGAACATGATAGTATAATTGAGTGGGAGCGCTAACATAAATATGGAGTCTATAACTTCTATAGGAATTTAGAAGTGAAACGATGATATCCTTCGAGCTTGGCTAAACAGAGATAAATGGTGGAGATCTCATTTCACTTCGCTAAAATATCATTTATATGGAGCTAAATGTTTTGAGGATAAAATACATTGAAGGTGTAACGGTAATTTAATAAGTTAGGGAATTTACTTGGTAAATTCGGTTCGACTTATTGGAAGCTCAGTTTATATAGGCCCATGCTCCCCATACTAGTTGAGACCATACTGCTTGTAAGACTCAGTTAATTGGTTTTAATTAATCAATTATAATTCTAAAGTTAGACTATGTCTACTTTATGAATTTTTACTAAGCAAGGGCGAAATTGTAAAAAAAAAAAAGAGATTCTAGGTTTAGTTATTAATTAAGAGACTTTACATGTCTAAATTAATAAATATATTAAATGACAATATTATTTAATAATTAATTTTTAGTTATTAAATAATTAGAATTGGAATTTAAATGGTTAAATTAGAAAATTGGCATTTTTGAGAAAATGGGATTGAAAAATGATAAAATGGGAAAGTTGCAAAGTGAGGCCCATTTCCCTTATATGGTCGGCCACTATGCAAAGGGTTACCATTTATATTTTTCATTATTTTAATGCCATACAATTCTAACCTAAACCTAGATGGCATTCTATAAATAGAAAGTGTTGGCTTCAGGAAACTATGACTTGCATATTGTTTCTTTCAGAGAAAAGCCATTGCCGCCCCTCTCTTCTCTTTTCCTCTCTTTAATTTCGAAATACCTTGAGTGATAGAGTAGTGCCCACACACATCAAGTGGTATCTCAATCATAGTGTATAAGACTGTGAAGAATCCAAACAACAAAAAGGAGAATCAGCATCAAGGAAGGAGAGAAAGAGATCCAGGTTCAGATCTTGATTATGTTCTGCTACAGAAAGGAATCAAGGGCTAGAAATATGAACGAAAGGAGTCATTATATTCCGCTGCACCCAATGTAAGGTTTACTAAACTTTATATGTGTTTATTTCATTATTTTAGAATTCATATTAGGATGTTAATGAAACATACATGGTAGTAAATCTAGATCCTGGTAAAATATTTCCAACAACTGGCACCAGAGCCATGGTAATGATTTACTTTCATGAAATATGAATTAAAACGATGATTTGTGTTGATTTAGATGGTTTCATGTGGTTTATGTGTTTGTTGATGAATGTTTGTGTTGTACAGAACCTTTTTCCACGAAAAATATTTTTTCTATTTTCGAAAATATTTTATTTTGATTCCTTGTGAAAAATTAAGCAATTTTTGTTTTTACGGAACTTGATTCCGATAAAAATTGAGAAAGTTATGTTTTTTGGAAAAATCGGGTTTCATGGTGTCGAGTGGGTGCTCGTGAGCACCATGCACTCGGACTGGAAGCCCAACCCCGCGCGCCCATCACACTGCAGCGGACCGAGTTTTCTCGGTCAGGGATGCTGCAGATGCCGAGGTTTCTTGGTGTTTCCTCCCATGTCCGCGTGCAGCCTTCTTGGGCTGCACGTGCAGCCTCCTAGGCAGCCAGCACCCAAATTGCGATTTTTGTGGGTTTTTCCCCAAAAATCTGATTTTTTATGGGATTGTTTCCCAAAATTTGATTTTTCCAGTTTTAAATATTTCCAATTTTAAATATTTCCAATTTTAAATATTTCTAATTTTTAAATATTTCCAATTTAAATATTTCTTATTATGGTCAGATTTAAAAATTTGTTAATTTCTTTAATATTTATATATTATTTAATTATAATATTAGATATTCTGATATTTAACATATTTTAAATTAAAAGATAACTTTATCTTTTTATTTGAAATATGATATTAAAATTATCTTACAATTAAATAATTAATAAATTTGAAATTAACCTAAATATTTTTATAGATATTTTAACCATAATATTCTCAAATTCAAAAGTTTGTTATTTTGTTAAATATTTAATTATTTATAAATTATAAGTTTAAAAATGATATTTTTCTATATATATCATTTTTTTTATTTTTGGAAATTTATGAATTAAATATTTAAATAACTTAGATATTTTTGTAGAAATGTGAATATTGCTTAATTTGAGATATTTTGACATATAATTATGGTAATTATTACTTATTTATTATTTTATTCCTAAAATATTAATTATCTAACCATATCTATTTTAAAATTAGTTTATTTTAATTAAGTTATAAGATTTGAAAGTGATATTGAAGATTCTTTCTTTCAAATCATTGATCTTATTTGATATTTAATTTATTTTGATTCAAATAAACCTAGATATTTTACAAAAAAAAAATTAGTTTTTTTTTTTTTGAGATTTTTAAGGTTTGTTTTAACAACACTAAATTTTCAAAATTTAATTGGTTAGTTTAGGAATAATAATTTAATTATATTAATATCTTATTTCACATTTGTTACATGGACAATGTTTGTTTAATTTTATATTGTTTATTCAAAATCTTTTTTAACAAACCTATTATTTATTTGATCTAAATTGCTATGATTAACTTGTTGACAGATCCAATGATCTGATTTTAATCATAGTCCAATTGTCAATAGATCTTATGAATAATTTGTAACAAGTAAATTTTGTACTTCTTTCATCTGTGTAAACCTAGTAACATGATAGGGCCCATCCAAATCATTTGACCTGTGTGAGCCTATATGTTTGCTATTGGGCTTAGATGCATATAGGAAGCTCATTTAAGTTTTTACTAAGTAAATGGACTAGGTTGCTAAAATAAAATTTGACATAAGTAATTTTATTTAGGCCCAATTAGATTTGGACTTATTCAATGAATAACAATTGTTTATTTAAAGGTTAAATTCCTCTCTTTTGGGCCTTGTGTGAGAGTTGGGGGCCAATAGAAGTGGGTACGACATACTGAACCCAGCTCCCCCTCACATGAACTACCCCAATTGTGAAGGCCCATTTGCCTTATTTAAATAATTGTATTAGGTTAATTATATTAGTCTAACCTAATTAAAATTGAATTAGCAACATAATTAACTTTTAAAATATATGAAATTTATTTTTCATTTAATATTTTGAAGTTAATTTTAGAAAAACACTTAGTTAATGATATATATTCTAGATAGTTATTTCTATACTAGTTATTATTTCTAATATTAAATAGGAAAATATCATTGATTGTGAAATTAATTGTTTAATAATTAATTTTGGTACAATCTAAGTTTAGTATATTTTCCTAGTATTAAAGTAGAATTAATAATTAAGTTTCCTCTATACTTAATTATTTATTTCTTGAATTTAATACATTTAATTAAATTAAAATTTAATATCTAAGTTGATTTTCATCATGATACTTATATATTATTATTTTCATGTTATTTCATTAAATAGAACATTATTTTAAGTTTGAAATCTCAATTCTGAATAACTTAAATTTGAATAATTTTTCAAAATATATTTTATTTTATTAATCTTTTTCCCACAATTTCGAAATTGCATTTCTTTAATGCAGAAATTTCGAATGTTATTTGAAAAATGGATTAAAGTTGAAAATTATTTTCGGACCAAATTAAATCAATGATTTTTTCATTTATTGATTAATTAAAATAAATGAACTAAAATATATTATAAATAGAAATTGAATTAATTAGTCAATAAAAGTCTAGATAGATATTATCTGTTTTGCTTGAAATATTTTTCTAGTGATATTTAATTAAATAGAAAATTAATATTTAAGTTGATTCTTAATCATGATACTTAAATATTTGAAATTTTTTTAAAATATTTCATTAAATAGGAAAATTATATTTTTGTCAACATAAAATTAAAATAATTTTTCTAGGATTTATTTTTATTTTATTTTAAAGCATTTTTTTCGAAAATTGTATTCTTAAATACTTCAATTTTTATAATGCAATATATATTTATAGAAAATTAAATTTGAGTTGTTAGTTAATTTAAATTAATTTTGAAACAACTTAAATTGAATATTTTTCTAAATATTTATTGGAAATTATTACTAAGATGGAAATAATTCATGTTATTTTCATATCCATCTAAGTATAATTTATAAATATTAAATTAAAATCTATATTTCGAATTTTTCATTCTAAATTGGAAATTTTAATTAAATAAATATATATTTAAAATAAATTGATTAAAATAAATATAAGAAGAAAATACACTTTAAATAATGAGCTTTATTATTAGGATATTCGATCTCCATTGTTGGTTTTACATAGCTATTGCTTAGTGAGTAATCCTCCCTAATGGAGGAACGTTCAGTAGCAAGTTAGCACCGTTTAATCTCAAAAGATAAGTATTTTTGTAAGTTTTTTACATAGTATTGATCACCCTAATGGTGACGACTGTATAAAACTTACAAGAGTATGAAACAATGGTGGAAGCTCATAAGATAGAATAGCCTTGACTCTCGCCTAAACGGGACAACGCTGGATTCCAATCTTGATCGAATAAAAGGTTGCTAGAATGTTTATCATTTTAGATGAGCTGACAACTCTATTCAATGGATGGTATCACTGACTCTCGCCTAAACGGGACACTGATATCAGTTTGTTGAAGACCTTGGAAATTATTTAGGATTGTATGTTTTAGTATTTTCACTTGTCATTCCTACTTGCTATATGTTTAATAATTTCTGAATTGTGTATGAATTTATATTGAACCATGTTATTTTCTGTTATTAAATTGTAGTTTAATTTCGAATCTTCATTGTTGGTCTAACTTGGTTTGTTGTTCTAATGGGACAAATCCCTAATGGATTGTCAACATTAGACAAACATAATAGTGTTAGATCTCGAAAGATAAATATTGTAAATGCAACATCTAGCTGTTCATCAATTGATGACACCTTAGACTAGTATTTACAATATGAAACAAGAAGATTGTATAAATATAATTACTTTGACTCTCGCTAATCGAAGCATCATTGGATTCTTATTTAAAAACGAAATTATCCTAATGCCTCTTAGCTTATTCATTTCGAATCAGCTCTATAACATATTATTGGATGAATGGTCTATAAATCATTTCATGTCATTCTATATTTTCTCTTAAGAAATTAAATGACGCATATGATTATATTCCCGAAATTCTATCCCAAAATGATATAAATCCTTAATCTTAGAAATCTCCTACTTGTATGGGCAAATCAGACTTAGAGATAGATTAGTAGTAGTGGTCCAAGAAAGAATTACTCATTGTACAGTTACACTTTCACAAGTGTTTCATAACCATTTTCTATCAATGGATTCAAACTGTATGTTAGTATGAATATGAGTTTAGTATTCTGTGACCAGATCCACCTGCACTATTCTAAGAACTCTTTAATGTAACTAAACCTAAGTCATCAAAAGACTACAACCACATTTTTAAATCTATAGCATTTGTATCTTGTTCATAGTGGTTTTGACAAGATCATTCTCTGCAAAGAGTTAATATGCATATATCCACTGAAAGTAGTTCATCTCATTCGCAGATGGATGTACATTCAGGGGTGGATACGAGTTTTCGTTGTATTCTTAAAATGATAACTCTAGATTTAGAAATTTGAAATGTTTGAAAATTTCATGAGTTTCTAGCAATGGTGAAAAACCATTAAGGTAAGTGGTTAAAGATCTTGCGAACTGATAGGGGTGGAGAAATAGTTAGTAGATATGCAGTTCAAAGATCATTAAATTGATTTTTTTGAATTATATCCAAACTTACCTCCCCAGAAATTCGATTCGCATATTGATGATTAGTTACTAGTCGTTGCCTAAATCCTTCTATGGTAATATAATTTTAGAATGATGCAATGGTTGTATACTTAATGTAAATCATTACTAAATTCATGGATGACCTAATCGAAATCCTAAGAAAAGCTAGAACTGTTTACCATGGTTTGCATGTTTGTTAGCTATTCTAAGTGATTAGGGGTGGAACATCCCATAGTCATTAGATAAGAAAGTGTTTGTTTAAACAAATACTACTTTTCTAAGAAAATAACTAAGTCTGAAAATATAGTAGCAAATAAAGGAGATATTTTTTTGATTCTAAAAGTGTTCTATCATCTTATTCTACATATGATGATCCCACTGCCTCTATTGTCTTGACACAACCGAAGAGGTCAATACCATTTAGTTTTCTTAGACACAATTCACGGCACCTTGTCGTAGTGGGAGGGTTTCTAGGAACTCACCTTCTTATGACTTGGAAGACACTAGTGATTAAAATCCATTGTGAGTTTAAACAAGTAATGGATTGTCAAGATAAGAAACTAAGAAGAAAAGCCAATAGAACTATGGTTTGATCCATTCACATGGAGTAACCTAAAGTTTTCTATTACAAGGACATAAAAGGAAATTTTCGTTAATAAGTCTATTCAATGGACTTAACAAAACTTCATGTTCCTTGTATTATAGGTTTGAGTTTATCTAAACCTATGGCTTATGGTATACCTGGTTAATTACTTACTCTTGTGCAAGCAGCTTACTTTAGTATGATGCTGAAGCATTTTCTTTTCTAATGGCAATCTATAGAAGCTTCTCGACTTCTAGACATAGATTTTATTTATCTAAGGAAAAGTCTCAACTATTCCAGAAAAGATAAAGCCATGAAAGAATTTCTTAAATCAACAGTGAGAGGTCTCATATATGCTTTAGTATGCCTTAGACCAGACACCTGCTGTTGAGTGGGAGTAATGAGTAGGTATCAGATTAATCCAAGAGAGGAACATTGGAAGACAATCAAGTAAATCTTAAGATTAAGAAGAGGAACTATATGTTAGTCGATAAGGGTGTGTTTAAAACTCTTAGACTACACCACATCAGATTTCGAGACTTGCCTTTGTGCTAGAAAGTCTGCTGATAAGACGGTGATTACTCTGGGGGTGGAGTAGTGATTTTGGAGAAGTGTAAAAACCTATCTGAAGTCTCTAGATCTACCAGAGAGAGACTGAATGTTAAAGTTGCAGGAAAGGTACTTATTCAGTCTAAGGAAAGTTCTATACATTTGTGGCACCGTTCCAACTTGTCCTAACTACTAGTGTTATTTCCTGATTAACCAAAACGTAGTTGCCAAAAGTATAGAATCCAGTATCCCAAGGGAGTAGACATATAGAGAGGAATTTAACAATATCAAGGATTTTGTGATTAAGGAAGAGTAATGGTGGAAAGAAGGTTGTGTTTAATTCAACCTGTCAGATCCTATTACGAGAAGTATACTACTACTACACTTTATTTGTATATCAAGGTGTTGAGATTATTTGAAATGCACATTTTTTTATATTAGTGCAAGTGGGAGTTTGTTGGGTTTTGTGCCCTAAATAAAACACATTTCAATATATTCAGAATTACTTATTAATAAAGATCAGAAATAACATTTTATGTTGCATGGTTCACATGATTTATTTCATGATTATATTGTTGGAAATATTTTACCAGGATCTAGATTTACTAACAAGTATGTTTCATTAACATCCTAATATGAATTCTAAAACAATGAAATAAACACATAAGAGTTTAAGAAACCTTACAGTGGGTGCAGCGGAATATTATGACTCCTTCCATTCAGATCTCTAGCCCTTGATTCCTTTCTGTAGCAGAGCATTATCAAGATTTGAATCTGGATCTCTTTCTCTCCTTCTTTGATGGTTGATTTTCCATAGTCTTACATACTATGATTGAGGTACCACTTGATGTGTGTGGGCACTACTCATTCACTCAAGGGATTTCGAAAACAGAGAAGAAAAGAGAGAGGAAAGTGGTGGCTAAGGAATTCACTCCGAAAAGAATGAGATATTATTCTCGATAAAACTGAAGCCTTTACCTTCTATTTATAGAATACCACACAGGGTTAAGGTTGAATTACTTGGCATTTAAAAATGAAAAATAAAATGATAAAAGGGAAGAAAAGTGGCCGGCCATAGAAAAATGGAAACAAGCCTCTCACTTTTGCAACTTTCCTATTTTATCATTCCTAGTTTCCCATTCTCCAAAATTGCCAATTTTCTCATTCAACCACATAAATGTCAAATCTTATTATTTAATAACTATAATTAATTATTAAATAATATATTATCATTTATTTTATTTATAAATAAAAACTAATCAAAGTTTCCCAATTAATAAATATAACCTTTAAACTCTCTATTTACTGTTTTACCCTTGTTTAGTGAAAATTCATAAAGTAGACATAGTCTAACTTAAAGAATTATAATTGATTAATTAAAATCAATTAACTGAGTCTTACAAGCAGTATGGTCTCAACTAGTATGGGGACCATGGGTCTATATAACCGAGCTTCCAATAAGTCGAACCGAATTTACCAAGTAAATTCCCTAACTTATTAATTCCTTATTGAATCCACTCTTAGATCTTGGAATTGCACTCTCAGTTATATAGAACGCTCTATATGTTCCACGATATAGACACGTCATTAGTTATCCATTGTTATAATCCTAATGTGATCAATGATCCTCTATATAGATGATTTACACTATAAAGGGATTAAATTACTGTAACATCCTATAATGTATTTTATCATTAAAACACTTAACCCTGTATAAATGATATTTCATCTAAGTGAAATGAGTACTCCACAATTTATTTTCGTTTGGTTAAGCTCGAGGGAAATCATCCTTTACTTTCTATTCGCCAGATAGAAGCTATAGATTCCATATTTATGTTAGCGCTCCCACTCAATTGCACTACCGTGTTCCCAAAATGTACGTATCACCCTGACCCAAAAGTAGGCTTAACTAACAAATCAAAGAACACGAATAACACTCTTGAGATTAAACCTAATCATATCAGGATTAAGATGATTTGATCTAGGATCAACAGGTGATATTGAATTGAATAGATATTACGGTAAATTCTAATATATCTAATCAAAGTTCAATATCGGTCCCTTCCGATGTATACTCCATACATCCGATACTGGTAAACTTTGCCAATGTCCTGGAAAGGACATAACACTTTTCCAAGGTGTAAGAATACCTATCGCTGATTATACCATGTCAGTCTAAATCCAGTGTTCTGACAAATCAGGGAATAAACTTTCGAACATATTATTAAGATTATATTCCACTGTGCTGACAACACTATAATCTTTAACAAATTCATATGTTCTGGACTTAAATGGAATTCATACATTATATATATAATCATGAAATAAATCATGTGAACCATGCAACATAAAATGTTATTTCTGATCTTTATTAATAAGTAAATCTGATTATATTAAAATGAGTTTTATCTAGGGCACAAAACCCAACAAACTCCCACTTACACTAATATAAAACAAAATGTGCATTTCAAATAATCTCAACACCTTGATATACAAATCAAGTGTAATAGTAGTAAACTCCTCGTAATAGGATCTGACAGGTTGAATTAAACACAACCTCTTCTCCACCATTACTCTTCCTTAATCACAAAATCCTTGATAATGTGAAATTGCTCTCTATATGTCTACTCTCTTGGGATACTGGATTCTATACTTTTGGCAACTACTTCTTGGTTATTCAGGAAGTAACACTAGTAGTTAAGGCAAGTTGGAACGGTGCCACTAATGTATAGAACTTTCCTTAGACTGAATAAGTACCTTTCCTGCAACTTTAACATTCAATCTCTTTCTAGTAGACTAAGAGACTTCAGATAGGTTTTTACACTTCTCCAAAATCACTACTCCACCCCCAGAGTAATCACCATTTTATCAGCAGACTTTCTAGCACAAAGGCAAGTCTTGAAATCTGATGTGGTGTAGTCTAAGAATTTTAAACACACCCTTATTGACTAACATATAGTTCCTCTTCTTAAGATTAACTTGATTGTCTTCCAATGTTCATTTCTTGGATTAATCTGATACCTACTCATTACTCCCACTCAACAGCAGGTGTCTGGTCTAAGGCATACTAAAGCATATCTGAGACCTCTCACTGTTGATTTAAGAAATTCTTTCATGGATTTATCTTTTCTGGAATAGTTGAGACTTTTCCTTAGATAAATAAAATCTATGCTTAGAAGTTGTGAAGCTTCAATAGATTACCATTGGAAAGAAAATGCTTCAGCATCTTACTAAAGTAAGTTGCTTGCATTAGAGTAAGTAATTACCAGGTATACCATGAGCCATAGGTTTAGATAAAGTCAAACCTATAATACTAGGAACAAGAAATTTTGTTAAGTCCATTAAATAGACTTATTAACGAAAATTTTCTTTTATGACCTTGTAATAGAAAACTTTAGGTTACGCCATGTGAATGGATCAAACCATAGTTCTATTGGCTTTCTTCTTAGTTTCTTATCTTGACAATCCATTACTTGTTTAAACTCACAATGGATTTTAATCACTAGTGTCTTCCAAGTCATAAGAAGGTGAGTTCCTAGAAACTCTCCCACTACGACAAGGTACCGTGAATTATGTCTAAGAAAACTAAATGGTATTGACCTCTTCGGTTGTGTCAAGACAACAGAGGCAGTGGGATCATCTTGTGAAGAATAAGATGATAGAACACTTATGGAATCAAGAAAAAAAAATATCTCCTTTATTTGCTACTTTATCAGACTTAGTCATTTTCTTAGAAAAGTAGTACTTGTTTAAACAAACACTTTCTTATCTAATGACTATGGGATGGTCCACCCCTAATCACTTAGAATAGCTAACAAACATGCAAACCAGGGTTAGCAGTTCTAGCTTTTCTTAAGATTTCGATTAGGTCATCCATGAATCTAGTAATGATTTACATTAAGTATACAACCATTGCATCATTCTGAAATTATATTACCATAGAAGAATTTAGGCAACGACTAGTAACTAACTATCAATATGCAAATTGAATTTCTGGGGAGGTAAGTTTGGGTATAATTCAAAAATTAAATTAATGATCTTTGAACTGCATATCTACTAACTTTTTCTCCACCCCTATCAGTTCGCAAGATCTTTAACCACTTACCTTAATGGAATTCCACCATTGCTAGAAAATCATGAAAGTTTTCAAACATTTCAAATTTCTTTTGCATAAGGTAAAATCTAGAGTGATCGTTTTAAGAATGCAACAAAAACTCATATCCACTCCTGAATGTACATCCATCTACGAATGAGATTATTATACTTTCAGTGGATATAGGCATATTAACTCTTTGCAGAGAATGATCTTGTCAAAACTACTATGAACAAGATACAAAAGCCATAGATTTATTTGGTTGTGTCTGTAACGCCCGTACTTTTATAAAAATATTAATTTTATTTACAAGCGTTAAACGCGGAAAATCATTATATCACATTTTTATTTAATACTTGAAAATATTCACAACTGGCCAGTTTTCGTACAAAAGACATAATAAATAATAACTAAAAATAATTGCGACGTAAACTTAATAGCGTAAATAAATAAATAGAGTGCCCTAGACTGCCCGCAGTTATATGGCCCTCAGCGAGTTCACACACACAAGCGTCCAAAGTTCCACTCGCCACCGGCATTCTAGACTTTCAGTTACCTTGATCTCGAATGTGGAGCACTAGCCTTGATTGCAATGAAAGTGACCCTTGAGAAATAATTGTCTTATGAAAAACCTTAATTAGCTTCCAATGAGATCTAGTTGAGCACTAAAACTTGAATGTAAAAATGATGGTGATGGTAATGCTGATATGATGAAGGATATGTATAATGATGGTTTTAATTAAGGGATAACATAAATAATAAAAAGAAAGATCAAGGGATTTTAATAGTAGTGTAAGGTGGTGAAAAATAACTTGAAGTTTTGTTGTTTATAAGTGAATTTGACTTGGATGTTGACAAGATGAGAGAGTGATGTGACTATGGTTATGGATGATGGGTGTATGAGGGGTTGAGAGATGATAGTAGTTTAGTACGAAGAGAGAGAGAGAGAGAGAGAGAGAGAGAGAGAGAGAGAGAGAGAGAGAGAGAGAGAGAGAGAGAGAGAGAGAGAGAGAGAGAGAGAGAGAGAGAGAGAGAGAGATTTCTTGTGGGTTTAGGTCTTGTGAGTCATGAGATGAATGAATAATCAAGGTTCTATTTATAGGCCTATACCAACGTACATGACTCTCCAATATAGCCCTAGTTAACATTAAAATATTCAAATAATCAACTAAAATCCATGACCTTCCCCTAATACTCGGTCAACAAAGCAAGAAAATCTCATAAGCGAGCCTATTCTATGCATGCATATTAAATGTAACCTTGATTCCTTGCCACCTTTTCCTAAAATGGTGCCACATAATTAACCATATTTCCTCTTTAATTTCTACTATTGTTACTATTACTATCTATATTATTAATACTCCCCTAGCTTCTCTCTTTATCAATTTATTAATATATACTGTTACTAAATATATAGTTCTTATACATATACATATATATATACTACATGAAATGCCACACGTCCCAAAGGTGTATGCTACTACTACTTTTCTCATTAACTTAATACTATTATTATTATACCATCCATAATTTTCACATACTAACTAAATGATGATAAATAAAAATTTAAACCACTTCTCCATTTCTTAATTAAATCTAATTTGTAAAGACATAAATTCCAAAACCCATAATAATTAATGAAAGTCTAACTATAACCCCATTCTAATAATTCATAATAATACTACGTTCTACCAAGTTGAAAAATAACAATAATAATAATAACTTATTTATAAATTCTCTATTTCCACATCGAGATATTAATACTAACGTAATAGAAGATAATAATTAAATATTTTGGTTATTACAGTGTCTCTTGATGATTTGATTTAGTTACATCAAAGAGTTCTTAGAATAGTGCAAGTGGATTCTGGTCACAGAATACTCAACTCATACAGTTTGAATCCATTGATAGAAAATGATTATTAAACACTTGTGAAAGTGTAACTGTATGATGAGTAATTCTTTCTTGGACCACCACTACTAATTTAACTCTAAGTTGATTTGCCCATACAAGTAGGAGATTTCTAAGATTGAGGATTTATATCATTTCGGGATAGAATTTCGGGAATATAATCATATTCGTCATTTACTTTCTTAAGAGAAAATATAGAATGACTTTATATGATTTATAGACCATTCATCCAATGATATGTCATTGAGCTAATTCGAAATGAATAAGCTAAGAGGAATAAGGATAATTTCGTTTTAAATAAGAATCCAACGATGCTTCGATTAGCGAGAGTCAAAGTAATCTTATTTATACAATCTTCTAGTTTCATATTGTAAAATACTAGTCTAAGGTGTCATCAATTGATGAACAGCTAGATGTTGCATATACAATATTTATCTTTCGAGATCTAACACTATTATGTTTGTCTAATGGTGAAAATCCATTAGGGATTTATCTCATTAGAAAAACAAACCAAGTTAGACCAAGAATGAAGATTCGAAATTAAACTACAATTTAATAACAGAAAATAACATGGTTCAATATAAATTCATACACAATTCAGAAATTATAAAACATATAGCAAGTAGGAATGACAAGTGAAAATACTACAACATACAATCCTAAATAATTTCCAAGGTCTTCAACAAACTGATATCAGTGTCCCGTTTAGGCGAGAGTCAAAGCTACCATCCATTGAATAGAGTTGTCAGCTCCTCTAAAATAATAAACAATCTAGCAACCTTTTATTCGATCAAGATTGGAATCCGCGTTGTCCCGTTTAGGCGAGAGTCAATGCTATTCTATCTTATGAGCTTCCACCATTGTTTCATATTCTTGCAAGTCTTATACAGTCACCACCATTAGGGTGATCAATACTATATAAAAAACTTACAAGATTACTTATCTTTCGAGATTAAACAGTGCTAACTTGCTAATGAACGTTCCTTCGTTAGGGAGGATTACTCACTAAAACAATAGCTATGTAAAACAAACAATGGAGATCGAATATCCTAATAATAAAGCTCATTATTTAATGAAAGTTGTATTTTCTTCTGAAACTTATTTTAATTTATTTATTTTAAATAAATATATTTATTTAATTAAAATTTCCAATTTAGAATGAAAAATTCTAAATATAAATTTTAATGTAATATTTATAAATTATACTTAGATGGATATGAAAATAACGTGAATTATTTCCATCTTAGTAATAATTTTCAATAAATATTTAGAAAATTATTCAATTTAAGTTGTTTCAAAATTAATTTAAATTAATTTACAACTCAAATTTAATTTTCTATAAATATTTATGTAATTTCGAAAAAAAATGAAGTGTATAAGTATACTACTTTCGAAAATGCTTTAAAATAAAATAAAAATAAATCCTGGAAAAATTATCTTAATTTTATGTTGGCCCAAAATTAATTAATTAAAATTAATTTACAACAAAAATATAATTTTCCTATTTAAATAAATATTTAAGAAAATTTTCAAATATTTAAGTATCATGATTAAGAATCAACTTAAATATTAATTTTCTATTTAATTAAATACACTAGAAAAATACTTCAAGCAAAACAGATAATATCTATCTAGACTTTCATTGACTAATTAATTCAATTTCTAATTATAATATATTTTAGTTCATTTATTTTAATTAATCATTAAATGAAAAATCATTGATTTAAGTTGGTCCAAAATTAAAATAAATAATTTTCAACTTTAATCTATTTTTCAAATAAAATTCAAAATTTCTGCATTAAAGAAATGCAATTTCGAAATTTTGGGAAAAAGATTAATAAAATAAAATAAAATATATTTTGAAAATTATTCAGATTTAAGTTATTCTGAAATAAGATTCCAAACTTAAAATAATTTTCCACTTTAATTAAATAACATGAAAATAACAATATTTAAGTATCATGATGAAAAACAACTTAGATATTGAAATTTTCAATTTAATTAAATGTATTAAATTCAAGAAATAAATAATTAAGTATAGAGGAAACTTAATTATTAATTCTAGTTTAATACTAGGAAAATATACTAAACTTAGATTGTACCAAAATTAATTATTAAACAATTAATTTCACAATCAATGATATTTTCCTAATTAAATATTAGAAAATATAATTAGTACTAGAAATAACTATCTAGAATATATATATCATTAACTAAGTATTTTTCTAAAATTAACTTTAAAATATTAAATGAAAAATAAATTTCATATATTTTAAAAGTTAATTATGTTGCTAATTCAATTTTAATTAGGTTAGACTAATATAATTAACCTAATACAATTATTTAAATAAGGCAAATGGGCCTTCACAATTGGGGTAGTTCATGTGAGGGGGAGCTGGGTTTAGTATGTCGTACCCACTTCTATTGGCCCCCAACTCTCACACAAGGCCCAAAAGAGAGGAATTTAACCTTAAAATAAACAATTGTTATTCATTGAATAAGCTCAAATCTAATTGGGCCTAAATAAAATTACTTATGTCAAATTTTATTTTAGCAACCTAGTCCATTTACTTAGTAAAACTTAAATGGGCTTCCTATATGCATCTAAGCCCAATAGCAAACATATAGGCTCACACAAGTCAAATGATTTGGATGGGCCCTATCATGTTACTAGGTTTACACATATGAAAAAAGTATAAAATTTACCTGTTACAAATTATTCATAAGATCTATTGACAATTGGACTATGATTAAAATCAAATCATTGGATCTATCAACAAGTTAATCATAGCAATTTAGATCAAATAAATAATAGGTTTGTTAAAAAGGTTTTTGAATAAACAATATAAATTAAATAAACATTGTCCATGTAACAAATGTGAAATAAGATATTAATATAATTAAATTTTTATTCTTAAACTAACCAACTAATTTTTTTGAAAATTTAAGGTTGTTAAAACAAACGTTAAAATCTCAAAAATAAAGGAAACTAATTTTAAAATATCTAGGTTTATTTGAATCAAATTAAATTAAATATCAAATAAGATCAATGATTTGAAAGGAAAGAATCTTCAAAATCACTTTCAAATCTTATAATTTAATAAAATAAACCAATTTTAAAATAGATTTGGTTAGATAATTATTATTTTAGGAAGATAATAAATAAATAATAATTACCATAATTATATGTCAAAATATCTCGAATTAAGAAATATTCAAATTTCTACAAAATATCTAAGTTATTTAAATATTTAAGATATGATTTATAAATTTCCAATAAGAAAAAATTGATATATATATATAGAAAAATATCATTTTTAAACTTATAATTTATAAATAATTAAATATTTAACAAATAACAAATTTTGAATTTGAAAATATTATGGTAAGTGTATCTATAAAAATATCTATGTTAATTTCAAATTTATTGATTATTTAATTTGTCATAGAAGGTAATTTTAATATAATATTTTAAATAAAAAGACAAAGTTATCTTTTAATTTAAAATATGTTAAATATCAAAATATCTAATCTTATAATTAAATAATATATAATATTAAAGAAGTTAACAAATTTTTAAATCTTACCATAATTGGAAATATTTAAAATTACAAATATTCCAAATTAGAAATATTTAAAAATGGAAATATTTCAAATTTGGAAATATTTAAAATTGGAAATATTTCAAATTGGAAAATTTTAAAATTGGAAAAATTGAATTTTGGGAAACAATCTCATGAAAAAAATGGATTTTTGGGGAAAAAAACCCAAAAAATCGCAATTTGTGGGGGACACCATTGAACCCCGATTTTCCAAAAATCATAACTCTTTCAATTTTTATCGGAATCGAGTTCCGTAAAAACGAAAAATTGCTTAATTTTTGACAAGGAATCCAAATAAAATATTTTTCATAGAAAAAATTCGTACAACATAAACTTTCATCACATAAACACATAAACCAACATGAAACCATCCAAATCAACACAAAACATATAAAACATTGTTTTAATTCATATTACATGAAAGTAAATCATTACCATGGCTCTAATACCAGTTGTTGGAAATATTTTACCAGGATCTAGATTTACTAACAAGTATGTTTTATTAACATCCTAATATGAATTCTAAAACAATGAAATAAACACATAAGAGTTTAAGAAACCTTACAGTGGGTGCAACGGAATATTATGACTCCTTCCATTCAGATCTCTAGCCCTTGATTCCTTTCTGTAGCAGAGCATTATCAAGATCTGAATCTGGATCTCTTTCTCTCCTTCTTTGATGGTTGATTTTCCATAGTCTTACATACTATGATTGAGGTACCACTTGATGTGTGTGGGCACTACTCATTCACTCAAGGGATTTCGAAAACAGAAAAGAAAAGAGAGAGGAAAGTGGTGGCTCAGGAATTCACTCTGAAAAGAATGAGATACTATTCGCTATAAAACCTGAAGCCTTTACCTTTTATTTATAGAATACCACACAGGGTTAAGGTTGAATTACTTGGCATTTAAAAATGAAAAATAAAATGATAAAAGGGAAGCAAAGTGGCCGACCATAGAAAAATGGAAACAAGCCTCTCACTTTTGCAACTTTCCTATTTTATCATTCCTAGTTTCCCATTCTCCAAAATTGCCAATTTTCTCATTCAACCACATAAATGTCAAATCTAATTATTTAATAACTATAATTAATTATTAAATAATATATTGTCATTTATTTTATTTATTAATAAAAACTAATCAAAGTTTCCCAATTAATAAATATACCATTTAAACTCTCTATTTACTGTTTTACCATTGCTTAGTGAAAATTCATAAAGTAGACATAGTCTAACTTTAAGAATTATAATTGATTAATTAAAATCAATTAACTGAGTCTTACAAGAAGTATGGTCTCAACTAGTATGGGGACCATGGGTCTATATAACCGACCTTCCAATAAGTCGAACCGAATTTACCAAGTAAATTCCCTAACTTATTAATTCCTTATTGAATCCACTCTTAGAACTTGGAATTGCACTCTCAGTCATATAGAACACTCTTTATGTTCCACGATATAGACACGTCATTAGTTATCCATTGTTATAATCCTAATGTGATCAATGATCCTCTATATAGATGATTTACACTGTAAAGGGATTAAATTATCGTAACACCCTACAATGTATTTTATTCTTAAAACACTTAACCCTGTATAAATGATATTTCAGCTAAGTGAAATGAGTACTCCACCATTTATTTTCGTTTGGTTAAGCTCGAAGGAAATCATCCTTTACTTTCTATTCGCCAAATAGAAGCTATAAATTCCATATTTATGTTAGCGCTCCAACTCAATTGCACTACCGTGTTCCCAAAATGTACGTATCACCCTGACCCAAAAGTAGGTTAACTAACAAATCAAAGAACACGAATAACACTCTTGAGCTTGAACCTAATCATATCAGGATTAAGATGATTTGATCTAGGATCAACAGGTGATATTGAATTGAATAGATATTACGGTAAATTCTAATATATCTAATCAAAGTTCAATATCGGTCCCTTCCGATGTATACTCCATACATCCAATACTGGTAAACTTTGCTAATGTCCTAGAAAGGACATAACACTTTTCTAAGGTGTAAGAATACATATCGCTGATTATACCATGTCAGTCTAAATCTAGTGTTCTGAAAAATCAGGGAATAAACTTTCGAACATATTATTAAGATTATATTCCACTGTGCTGCCAACACTATAATCTTTAACAAATTCATATGTTCTGGACTTAAATGGAATTCATACATTATATATATAATCATGAAATAAATCATGTGAATCATGCAACATAAAATGTTATTTCTCATCTTTATTAATAAGAAAATTTGATTATATTGAAAGGGGTTTTATTTAGGGCACAAAACCCAACATATTATACAATGTATGAATTCTATTTATGTCCAGAACATATGAATTTGTTAATGATTATAGTGTTGTCAGCACAGTGGAATATAATCTTAATTATATGTTTGAAAGTTTATTCCCTGATTTGTCAATTCATTGGATTTAGACTGACATGATAATCAGCGATAGGTAATCTTACACCTTGGATAAGTGTTATGCCCTTTCCAGGGCATTTTCAAAGTTTACCAGCATCGGATGTATGGAGTATACATCGGAAGGGAACGATATTGAACTTTGATTAGATATTTTAAAATTTACCGTAATATCTATTCAATTCAATATCACCCGTTGATCCTAGATCAAATGATCTTAATCCTGATATGATTAGGTTCGCTCTCAAGAGTACTATACATGTTCTTTAATTTGTTAGTTAAGCCTACTTTTGGGTCAGGGTGATACGTACATTTTGGGAACATGATAGTATAATTGAGTGGGAGCGCTAACATAAATATGGAGTCTATAACTGTTGGAAATTATTTTACCAGGATCTTAGATCTACTCACAAGTATGTTGATTAATATCCTAAATATGAACTTCTAAAACGATTATAAAATAAACACATATAAAGTATGAGAAACCTTACATTGGGTGCAGCAAAATATTATGTCTCCTTCCGTTCAGATCTCTAACCCTTGTATCATTTCTATCGCAGAGTAATATCAAGATCTGAACCTGGATCTCTTTCTCTCCTTTCTTTAGTGCTGAAACTCCTTCTTGTTGAATATCTTTCTTCACGATCTTCCTCACTATGATTGAGGTATCACTTGCTGTGTGTGGGCACTACTCTAACACTAAGAGGTTCGAAATTATTCAAGGAAGAAGAAGAGTATGAAGGTGGCGGCTAGTGTTTAGAAAGAGAAGGCTCAGGTTTTTCTCTGAAGGAAACCAGTAGTAAAAGTGTAAATTTCCTGAAGCCTTCACTATCTATTTATAGCATTCCACAAAGGGTTAGGTTTGAATTATTTGGCATTAAAATAATGAAAATATCAGATGATAAAGCCTATAAAAGTGGTCGGCCATGGCTATATGGATTTGGGCCTCACTTTTTGCAATTTTGCAGTTTTATCATTTCTGCATCTCATTTTCTCAAAAATACCAATTTTCAAATTCAACCATTTAAATGCCAATTCTAACTATTTGATAACTATAAATAATTATTATATAATATTATCATTTATCATATTTATTAATTGAACCATACAAAGTATCATAATTAACAAATATGCCCTAAAAACTCTTTCTTTACAATTTCACCCTTACTTAGTGAAAAATTCACAAATAGACATAGTTTAATTTGAGAATTATAATTGATTAATCAAAACCAATTAAATGAGTCTTACAAGTAATATTGTCTCAACTAGTGGGGGGACCATGGGTCTATATAACCGAGCTTCCAATAAGCAGATCAAGAATTTATAACCTAAATTCACTGACTTATTAATTCTTCGTTGAATCCACGCATAAAACTTAAAATTGCACTCTCAGTATATAGAACGCTCTATATGTTCCACCATATAGACACGTCATTTGTTATCCATTGTTATAATCCTAATTTGATCAATGATCCTCTATATGAATGATCTACACTGTAAAGGGATTAGATTACCGTAACACCCTACAATGTGTTTTATCCTTAAAACACTTAACCCCGTATAAATGATATTTCAGCTATGTGAAATGAGTACTCCACCATTTATTTTTGTTTGGTCAAGCTCGAAGGAGATCATCCTTTACTTTCTATTCGCCAGATAGAAGCTATATATTCCATGTTTATGTTAGCGCTCCCACTCAATTGCAATACCGTGTTCCCAAAATGTAAGTATCACCCTGACCCAAAAGTAGGCTTAACTAACAAATCAAAGAACACGAATAACACTCTTGAGATTGAGCCTAATCATAATAGGATTAAGATCATTTAATCTAGGATCAACTAGGCGATATTGACTTGAATAGATATTACGGTAAGTTTGATAAATCTATGTCAAAGTTCAATATCGGTCCCTTCCGATGCATACTCCATGCACCCAACCTGAGCTTTACTTTAACCAATGCTCTGGAAAGAACATAGCATTTCTCCAAATGCAAGTAAACTCTGTTGTAGATTATCATATCAGTAAAACCCTGTGTCTGATAAATCTAGGAATCTTTATTCACATAGTCATGTTTACTTTCCAATGTGTTGACAACACAATAAACAGGATCAAGTATGTGAAAAGGGTTTCAGATGAATTTATAACTCAAATAGACAAGCAATTGATAACATGAACCAAAACATAAATAAATGAATGAAAAATACTTCTGTTTCTTTATTGATGTTGAATAAAATGGATTACATTGAATTGGAGTTTTATTTAGGGCATAAAACCCAACAAACTCCCACTTTCACTAATATAAAACTAATCAGTACATATCAATTAATCCTAAATTTTGACGGTGCTTTTCAAATGCAGTTACTGCCAAGACTTTGGTGAATGGATCAGCTAAGTTGTCTTCTGTGTCCACTTTCTCAACCAGTACATCCCCTCTTGCCACATATTCTCTGATGATGTGATACTTTCTTTCTATGTGTTTGCTTCTCTTGTGACTTTGAGGTTCCTTACTATTGGCTATTGCTCCATTATTATCAGAAAGTAGGACCAGAGGCTTCTCCATTCCTGGCACGACACCGATACTGGTGAAGAACTTTCTTAGCCAGACAAGCTCTTTAGCAGCTTCTGCTGCAGTTATGTATTCTGCTTCCATCGTCGAGTCCGATATTGCAGTTTGTTTAGCACTTCTCCAAACCACTGCTCCACCCCCAAGAGTAAACACCATCCCAGATGTAGATTTCTTGTCTTCAAGACATGCCTGGAAATCTGAATCAGTATAGCCTATGGGATTTAAAGCACCTCCCTTGTAAACTAATACAAGATTTCTTGTACTCTTTAAGTATTTCAGAATATACTTAACTGCATTCCAATGTTCCTGTCTTGGATTATACTGATACTTGCTCACGATTCCAACTGCATAGCAGATGTCATGTCTTGTGCATAACATTGCATACATTAGACTTCCAACTGCAGAAGCATAAGGCATTTTCGCCATGTCCTCTATCTCTTGAGGATCAGTAGGAGACTGTTCCTTAGATAAACGAATACCATATCTAGAAGGCATATTCGCCCCATTGGTGTTGTTCATGGAGAATCTCTCTAAAACTTTGTCAATATAGGTTGTTTGAGAGAGAGCAAGAGATCTGTTCTTCCGGTTTCTAATAATCTGAATACCAAGAACATAGGCTGCCTCACCCAAATCTTTCATGTCGAATTGAGTGTTGAGCCATTCCTTGATGTTAGTCATTTTCTTGATATTATTTCCAATAAATAAAATGTCGTCAACATAAAGGACCAGGAATACTACTACTTGGTCTTCCTTGAGTTGGTAAACACAAGGTTCATCTTCATTCTGAAGAAAGCCGTAGGTCTTGATGATTTCATCAAACCTTTTGTTCCATGAGTGAGAAGCTTGCTTTAGTCCATAGATAGACTTATTTAATTTGCAAACTTTCTTTTCCTACCCTGGAAGAACATAGCCTTCTGGTTGCTCCATATAGATGATTTCTTCAAGTACCCCATTAAGGAAGGCCGTCTTGACATCCATTTGCAAGATTTCATAATCGATAGCAGTAGCTATGGAGAGAAGAATTCGGATGGATTTGAGCATGGCAACAGGACTAAAAGTTTCCTCATAGTCCACACCTTCTCTTTGGGTATAACCCTTGGCTACAAGTCTAGCTTTAAAAGTTTCGACTTCGCCTCCAGCGCCTCTTTTCTTCTTGTAAACCCACTTACATCCGATTGGATGATAGTCATCAGGTGCGTCTACATATTCCCAGACTTTGTTCTTTTTCATAGAATCCACTTCTGAATCCATGCCGGTTGACCATCGTTTCCGTTGCGGACTAGTCATTGCCTGTTTATAGGTTAATGGGTCATCATCAATACCGTCACCAACGACCATATTGATTTCACCATCCAAGCCATAACAAGCTGGTTTTGTTGAAACCCTCCCACTACGATGAGGAGCGGTGATCTTCTGAACAGGAACTTTGGCAGTAGTTTTCTCAGTTGGCTCGACTGAGGGAGTGGGATTATCCTCTTCTTGAGTGGAAGAGGACGGAACATTGGAAGGAGTTATATCTGAAAGCATTTCCTCTAAAACAACTTTACTTTTCGGTTTGTTGTCTTTAATATAGTTTTCTTCAAGAAAAGTAGCATTTGTAGAAACAAACACTTTGTTATCCTTGTGACTATAAAACAGTCCACCCCTAGTCTCTTTAGAATTTCCGACAAATATGCACACTTCAGTTCGTGATTCAAGTTTGCCTTCTCTCTTTCTCAAGACATGAGCAGGGCACCCCCAAATTCTGTAGTGGCGTAAACTAGGTGTACGACCATTCCATAGTTCGACAGGTGTCTTAGGGACTGCTTTAGATGGAACAACATTTAAAATGTCATTTGCCATCTGTATAGGATATCCCCAGAAGGACGTAGACAGAGTTGAATAACTCAACATAGACCTAACCATTTCCAAAAGAGTGTGATTTCTTCTTTCTGCAATTCCATTTTATTGTGGAGTGCCTGGGGCAGTGTATTGGGATTCAATTCCAAGTTCAATTAAATGATCTTTGAACTGCATATCCATATATTCTCCAACCCTACCAGTTCGCAAGATCTTTAATGTTTTACCTAATTGGTTTTGGGCCAAAGCATGAAATTCTTGAAACTTTTCAAACATTTCAGATTTCTTTTGCATTAGGTAAAGAAAACTATATCTAGAGTAATCGTCAATGAAAGTGACAAAATACTCATAACCACCTCGGGCTTTTACATTCAGAGGTCCGCAAACATCGGAATGCACTAACCCTAGGGGTTGTTTGGCACACTCTCCCTTTGCAGAGAAAGAACGTTTGGTCATTTTTCCTTCCAGGCAGGACTCGCATACTGGCAATTCACCTAAGACGACATTTTTCAATGGACCGTCTTTGGTTAGCCTTTTGATTCTATCCAAGCCTATATGACCTAAACGTAAATGCCATAGATAAGTTTGATTATCATTATCAATCTCTTTTCTTTTGAGGTTTCTAGGTTTAGCTACATTGAAAAGTTCACTATTTTGTGAGATTTGTGTATTTGGTCTTAAAACATAAAGCCCTTATTCCATGGAAGCAACACATATTTGAAATCCATTACGAGAAATTGAACAATAAGAACTCGAAAATTCAATATATAAGATTGTGTTTGCAAACATGAGATACTGATCAAGTTTCTACTAAAGTTTGGAATAAATAAAACATTTTCTAAAATTAAAAATCTTTGTTGAAACTTGATGCGGGCTTTTCCTCTAGATTTGACCGACACTAACTCGCCATTACCAACTTTAAGCTTTAACTCTTCTGGAAGTAGATTTTCCCAAGTTTCAAGCAGCTGCAATGAAGAACATACATGGTTAGTAGACCCAGAATCAACAATCCAAGTGGATTTGTCGTTCTCTAAAACACATGATTCAAAGACAAAAGCATTACCTTCGTTTGAATTGTTTAGAAGCCGGGGACATCGTTCTTCTTGATGTCCCTTTTCATTACAATTCGAACATAGAAGATTATGTCTCATAATTGTACTTGAAGAAGCAGCTTTGCTAGAGCCTCCATGCTTAATTATTTTCCTCTAATTGAGATTTGCAAACCCAGGAGGTCCCATTGCAATCAGATTCCGTTCATGGGCTCGTAATTCTGCTTCGAGCTTGTCCATGTCGGAGGAGTTGAAATTGTTGATCATGTAAGAAACAACAAATTCATTATACTCCGAAGGAAGACTATTAAGAATGAATTGTACCCATTGTTCTCTTGATAAATCAATTCCTAGTAGATTTGCCTTTTGGAACTTCACATTCATCATCAACAGGTGCGAGTTTATGCAACTACCAGGATGCATTTTCACACTATAGAGTTCTTTTGCTAAGATATTAACTAGGAGTGGATCGAGGTGAGGGTTATTCATATTTTCACTACAACACATCAATAAAGCAGAAGTAAGGTTTTGGTTCATAAATTCATACACAAGTTCAGAAAATAACAAATAATTACATATGTTATAAAAATACTAAATCTTACATAGTTTATTTTCCAAGGTTTTCAACAAACTGATACAGTGTCCCGTTTAGGCGAGAGTCAAAGCATCATCCATTGAATAGAGTTGTCAATTCATCTAAAATGATAATCATTCTAGCAACCTGGTATTCGATCAAGATTTGAACTCAGCGTTGTCCCGTTTAGGCGAGAGTCAAGGCAATTCTATCTTATGAGCTTCCACCATTGTTTCATATTTTGTAAGTCAAATAGAGTCGCCACCATTAGGGTGATCCATACCATATAAAACACTTACAAAGCTACTTATCTTTTGAAATTAAACGGTGCTAACTTGCTAATGAACGTTCCTCCATTAGGGAGGATTACTCACTAAAACAAAAGTTATGTAAAACCAACAATGGAGATCAGATGTCTCTTGATTAAAGCTCATTATTTTAAAATATGTATTTTATTTAATCATTTATTCCGTATTACAATAATGAAAAATTACAAATTAAAGTTGGTTTAAATAAAAAATCAACTTTAATTAAATTTCAATTATTATTTAAATTCGAAAAATAAATTCGAAAATAATGGAACAAATTTGAACATATCTTATTTAAGTTGTTTAAAAGGATCTAAAAAATCAACTTAAATATCTTTCAAATTAGATTTAATTAAATATAAAATTAAGTTGTAACCACTTAATTTGAAAATATTCCATTTTAAGTTAATATTTGAAAAAATATCAACTTAAAAAATATCTAAAGAATCTTAATTACCAATTCCTAAAATTCCTCAACTTAATTTTGAAATTTGAAATTCAAAAGATATTCAGATTTAAGTTGATTAGTTAGAGATAACTAATTTTCAACTTAAATGGGAATATTTAATGAAAAATTTAAATTAAGCTTCAGAAAGAATCTAGTTGGTTATAATTCTATATTTAATTAAATACAAGAAAATACATATAGTTTAGAATATAATTCTTTAAACTATGGTTTTCTTAAATTAATTTCAAAATAAATGAAATTAATTATGTTGCTAATCAATTTTATTAGGTTAAACTAATTTAATTAACCTAGTACACTTATCCAAATCAGGCAAATGGGCTTTCACAATTGGTGTAGTTCATGTGAGGGGGAGCTGGGTTTAGTATGTCGTACCCACTTCTATGGCCCCCAACTCTCACACAAGGCCCAAAAGAGAGGAATTTGACCTTAAAATGAACAACTGTTATTAATTGAATAGGCCCAAAAACTAAATGGGCCTAAATAAAATCTATCAAAAAAATGATATTTTATTTAGTAACAACAACCTATATGTATCTATAACAAAATTAAACATATAGGCTCACACAGGCACACATTTGGATGGATCCTATCATGTTGCTAGGTCATACATAGATGAAAGAAGATTGTAAAATTTACCTGTTACAAATTATTTACTTGACCAATTGAACCATGGGTTAAAATGAGATCATTGGATTTGTCAATAAGTTAACCATGGCAATTTAGATCAAGCAATAATATGTTTTATAAAACTTACATACAAGCTAAAACACATACTCCTGCAACAAGATGAATTGGATAGTTGGATGTACGAATTATTTAATTTTAAATAATTATTTTCGAAAATATTTAAATATAAAAAAAATATTTCGGTTTTTAAGAATAAAATAATAATAAAAAAATTAAAAATTAAACCTACAATTTTGAAAAAATAGGTTTCAACTAACCTAAATATGTCAAATTGTAACACCCTAACTAACTTAGGCGTATTACGTGATTTTTAAACGTACTGTGCAGCTCGTTGCTAATCAACGAGGTTTATGGAAAAACGTGATTAATTAAAAATTTTGCTTTTTCATTAACTTATAAACCATTTTACAAAAGTCTCGGGATCCCGATTTATAAAAATATTTACAAACGTTTTAACTGTTCAACTTTTACATCAAAATGAAAGTCGTCTAACGACAGTTACAAAAATCTCAGCCCTGCTGTCCCGAGGATCGTACGCTCCAGGCCTAACCGCCCCGACATGTACAATCTCATATGCTCGGTCACGGTCCATCAGCAACAGCCTTGCCTTTACCTACACATGAACGTAAACTGTGAGTCTCATTTCAAAAATAATTGCTAACTACCTTTTAAATTTTTAAAGTTATTTTATAAATTAAATATAAAAAAAAAATTCAGATTTTAGAATTTAATTTAAATGAAAAATGACAAAATTTAAAAAGTTAGCAAAATATCTTACTTCTATTTAAAATTACATGATTATAGTAATCTTATTTTAAATTTAAATAAGGTCAAATATTTAAAAAAAATAATTTAAAAAATATTTAATGTCTGACCTTTAAATTTAAAATTAAGATAAAATAATCAAATCTAAAAATAAGATATAAAATCAAGCAAAAAAGATAGATTTTTACTTGTTTTTCAAATTCAAATTCAAATTACACTAATATCTAAAATTAAATTTAAAAATTCAAATTAATTTATTTCTGATATTAGATTTGAAAATTGAAAAGTAAAAATCAAAATACAAAACTACACAAAAAATCGGAAGTTAATTCCATGAAATAGCATGAAAAATCGAAGAAAAATGAAAAAATTGCGAGTTGTACGGACAGTATGCTGTGCATACTGCCCGCGCGTGCATGGGAAGGTGCTTGACTGAGAAACCTCGGCGCAGGAGGCTGCATGCAGCCTCTCCACGCGTGCGAGGCTCGGTTTCAGACAAAAATTTGTCTGTGCGCATGCTATCCGAGGGATGCCCCTCATCCGCGCTCGTGGGTAGTTGCACCACCCTGTTATTTTTCGAAACTTCAAAAAATCATAACTAATTCAAATTAAATCGAAATTGAGTTCTGTAAAAAAGTAAATTGCTTAATTTTTTCCATAGTATCCAATAAAAATAATTTTAGAAACAAATATTCAATCATTTTTCACGAAAATTCACAAACATCAATCAATCATCATACAACACACAAAACAACATGATAGCATCCAAAACACAAACAAATCGTTTTAAGTCCAAATTTCTTGCAAGCAAATCAATTACCATGATACCATGTTAGTCTAAATCTAGTGTTCTGACAAATCAGGGAATAAACTTTCGAACATATTATTAAGATTATATTCCACTGTGCTGACAACACTATAATCTTTAACAAATTCATATGTTCTGGACTTAAATGGAATTCATACATTATATATATAATCATGAAATAAATCATGTGAACCATGCAACATAAAATGTTATTTCTCATCTTTATTAATAAGTAAATCTGATTATATTGAAATAGGTTTTATTTAGGGCACAAAACCCAACATATATATATAATGTATGAATTCTATTTAAGTCCAGAACATATGAATTTGTTAATGATTATAGTGTTGTCAGCACAGTGGAATATAATCTTAATTATATGTTCGAAAGTTTATTCCCTGATTTGTCAATTCATTGGATTTAGACTGACATGATTATCAGCGATAGGTAATCTTACACCTTGGATAAGTGTTATGCCCTTTCCAGGGCATTGGCAAAGTTTACCAGCATCGGATGTATGGAGTATACATCGGAAGGGACCGATATTGAACTTTGATTAGATATTTTAAAATTTACCGTAATATCTATTCAATTCAATATCACTCGTTGATCCTAGATCAAATGATCTTAATCCTGATATGATTAGGTTCGATCTCAAGAGTACTATACATGTTCTTTGATTTGTTAGTTAAGCCTACTTTTGGGTCAGGGTGATACGTACATTTTGGGAACATGATAGTATAATTGAGTGGGAGCGCTAACATAAATATGGAGTCTATAACTGTTGGAAATTATTTTACCAGGATCTTAGATCTACTCACAAGTATGTTGATTAATATCCTAAATATGAACTTCTAAAACGATTATAAAATAAACACATATAAAGTATGAGAAACCTTACATTGGGTGCAGCGGAATATTATGTCTCCTTCCGTTCAGATCTCTAACCCTTGTATCATTTCTGTCGCAGAGTATTATCAAGATCTGAATCTGGATCTCTTTCTCTCCTTTCTTTAGTGCTGAAACTCCTTCTTGTTGAATATCTTTCTTCACGATCTTCCTCACTATGATTGAGGTATCACTTGCTGTGTGTGGGAACTACTCTAACACTAAGAGGTTCGAAACTATTCAAGGAAGAAGAAGAGTATGAAGGTGGCGGCTAGGGTTTAGAAAGAGAAGGCTCAGGTTTTTCTCTGAAGGAAACCAGTAGTAAAAGTGTAAATTTCTTAAAGCCTTCACTATCTATTTATAGCATCCCACATAGGGTTAGGTTTGAATTATTTGGCATTAAAATAATGAAAATATCAAATGATAAAGCCTATAAAAGTGGTCGGCCATGGCTATATGGATTTGGGCCTCACTTTTTACAATTTTGCAGTTTTATCATTTCTGCATCTCATTTTCTCAAAAACGCCAATTTTCAAATTCAACCATTTAAATGTCAATTCTAACTATTTAATAACTATAAATAATTATTAAATAATATTGTCATTTATCATATTTATTAATTGAACCATACAAAGTATCATAATTAACAAATATGCCCTAAAAACTCTTTCTTTACAATTTCGCCCTTACTTAGTGAAAAATTCACAAATAGACATAGTCTAATTTGAGAATTATAATTGATTAATCAAAACCAATTAAATGAGTCTTACAAGTAATATTGTCTCAACTAGTGGGGGGACCATGGGTCTATATAACCGAGCTTCCAATAAGCAGATCAAGAATTTATAACCTAAATTCACTTACTTATTAATTCTTCGTTGAATATACGCATAGAACTTAAAATTGCACTCTCAGTATATAGAACGCTCTATATGTTCCACCATATAGACACGTCATTAGTTATCCATTGTTATAATCCTAATTTGATCAATGATCCTATACATGAATGATCTACACTGTAAAGGGATTAGATTACCGTAACACCCTACAATGTATTTTATCCTTAAAACACTTAACCCCGTATAAATGATATTTCAGCTATGTGAAATGAGTACTCCACCATTTATTTTCGTTTGGTCAAGCTCGAAGGAGATCATCCTTTACTTTCTACTCGCTAGATAGAAGCTATAGATTCCATGTTTATGTTAGCGCTCCCACTCAATTGCACTACCGTGTTCCCAAAATGTACGTATCACCCTGACCCAAAAGTAGGCTTAACTAACAAATCAAAGAACACGAATAACACTTTTGAGATTGAGCCTAATCATAACAGGATTAAGATCATTTGATCTAGGATCAACTGGGCGATATTGACTTGAATATATTACGGTAAGTTTGATAAATCTATGTAAAAGTTCAATATCGGTCCCTTCCGATGCATACTCCATGCACCCAACCTGAGCTTTACTTTAACCAATGCTCTGGAAAGAACATAGCATTTCTCCAAATGCAAGTAAACCCTGTTGTCGATTATCATATCAGTAAAACCCTGTGTCTGATAAATCTAGGAATCTTTATTCACATAGTCATGTTTACTTTCCAATGTGTTGACAACACAATAAACAGGATCAAGTATGTGAAAAGGATTTCAGATGAATTTATAAATCAAATAGATAAGCAATTGATAACATGAATCAAAACATACACAAATGAATGAAAAATACTTCTGTTTCTTTATTGATGTTGAATAACATAGATTACATTGAATTGGAGTTTTATTTAGGGCATAAAACCCAACAATAACGTCTATAGGAATTTAGAAGTGAAACGATGATATCCTTTGAGCTTGGCTAAACATAGATAAATGGTGGAGATCTCATTTCACTTCGCTGAAATATCATTTATACAGAGCTAAGTGTTTTAAGGATAAAATACATTGAAGGTGTAACGGTTTTTTAGTGCATATTCAATGTAGATCATCTATTAGAGGGTCATTGATCAAATAAGGATTATAATAATGGATAACTAATAGCGTATCTATATCGTGGAACATATAGAGCGTTCTATATGACTGAGAGTGCAATTCCAAGTTCTAAGTGTGGATTCAATAAGGAATTAGTAAGTTAGGGAATTTACTTGGTAAATTCGGTTCGACTTATTGGAAGCTCGGTTTATATAGGCCCATGGTCCCCATACTAGTTGAGACCATACTGCTTGTAAGACTCAGTTAATTGGTTTTAGTTAATCAATTATAATTCTGAAGTTAGACTATGTCTACTTTATGAATTTTCACTAAGCAAGGGTGAAATTGTAAAGAAAAGAGATTCTAGGTTTATTTATTAATTAAGAGACTTTACATGTCTAAATTAATAAATATATTAAATGACAATATTATTTAATAATTCATTTGTAGTTATTAAATAATTAGAATTGGCATTTAAATGGTTAAATTGGAAAATTAGCATTTTTAAGAAAATGGGATTGAAAAATGACAAAATGGGAAAGTTGCAAAGTGAGGCCCATTTCCCTTATATGACCGGCCACTATGCAAAGGGTTTACCATTTATATTTTTCATTATTTTAATGCCATACAATTCTAACCTAAACCTAGATGGCATTCTATAAATAGAAAGTGTTGGCTTCAAGAAACTATGACTTGCATATTGTTTCTTTCAGAGAAAAGCCATTGCCGCCCCTCTCTTCTCTTTTCCTCTCTTTAATTTCGAAATACTTTGAGTGATAGAGTAGTGCCCACATACATCAAGTGGTATCTCAATCATAGTGTGTAAGATTGTGAAGAATCCAAACAACAAGAAGGAGAATCAGCATCAAGGAAGGAGAGAAAAAGATCCAGGTTCAGATCTTGATTATGTTCTGCTACAGAAAGGAATCAAGGGCTAGAGATCTGAACGGAAGGAGTCATTATATTCCGCTGCACCCAATGTAAGGTTTACTAAACTTTATATGTATTTATTTCATTGTTTTAGAATTCATATTAGGATGTTAATGAAACATACATAGTAGTAAATCTAGATCCTGGTAAAATATTTCCAACACCATGTTCGGCCTATGTTTTGCGAGTAGGTACTCAGAGTCGATTCCACGTGTCACCATCGTGTGCTACCATGTCAGAGTGCAAAAATTGGGATAACACCTATGATCAGCGCTCCCACTCAATTGAACTACCATGTTCTCAAGATGTAAATATCTACCATAACCAAAAGTTAGCTTCCACGAACAACTTGAAGAACATAAATAATACAACTAAGTTGAACCCAAGCATATCAGGATTAAGATCCATAGACCTAAGATCAACCATTGATATTGACTTAGAAAGATATAACGGAAAGTTTATGATATCTTATTTAAAATCAATATCGGTCCCTTCCAATGTATACTACATACATCCGATACTGGTAAACTTTGCCAATGCCCTGGAAAGGACATAACACTTATCTTAGGTGTAAATATACCTTATCGTTGATTATCATGCCAGTCTAATTCTAGTGAGCTAAAAAAATCATGGGAATTAAACTTTTGAACATATAATCATGATTGTATTTCCCTGTGCTGACGACACTATAATCATGAACAAATATATAAATATTTATATATGTTCTGGACTTAATAGAATTTATACATTAAACATAATCATGAAATAAATCATGTGAACCATGCTACATAGAATGATTTCTGATCTTTTTTAATTAGTAAATCTAATTATATTGAAATGAGTTTTATTTAGAGCACAAAACCCAACAATGAGAGCATCATGTTCCTTTATAGTGTTTCAACTAGGGCTTAGGGCTGAATTATATGGATTAAAAAAGAATAAATTGGGCAAAAAACACTTCAAAGGCCAGCCATAAAGTGAACCAATCTCTAGTTACAATTTTGCCACTTATTCTTCTTTCAATAATACCATATTTTCCAATTCAATCCTATAAATGTCAAAACTATTTATTTAATAATTATAATTATGAAATGAGATGAAATTACCAATTATATTATTTATTAATTAGACCATACAATGTCTCTTAATTAATATATTGACCCCAAACCTTTTTTCTTCACAATTAAGCCCTTGCTTAGTGAAAATTCATAAATAAGACATAGTCCAATTTTAGAATTATAATTGATTAATTAAAACTAATTAACTGAGTCTACAAGCAGTATTATCTCAACTAGTGAGGGGATCATGGGCCTATATAACCAAGCTTTCAATAAGTAGATGTAGAATTCACTAAGTAAATTCTCAACATATTAATTCCGTCTTGCGCCACTATAGATTTGGAATTGAATAACACTCTCAATTATATAGAACGCTCTATATGTACCACGATATAAATACGTTATGATTATCTATTGTTACAATCCTAATAGTCAAAGATCCTCTATAGATGATGTACACTGAATATGGACAAATTTACCATTCTACCATTCAATGTATTTTATCCTTAAAACACTTAGCCACCTATAAATGATACTTCAGTAAACTAATATAATTACTGAAATGAGGTCTCAATCATTTATCTCTATTCAGCCAAGCTCGAAGGAAATCATCGTTTCACTTCTAAATACTTATAGAAGCTATAGATTACATATCTATGATCAACACTCCCACTCAATTGAACTACTATGTTCCCAAGATGTAAATATCTGCAAGAACCATTCGTTAGCTTCCACAAACAACTTGAAGAACATAAATAATACAAATAAGCTGAACCTAACCATATCAGGATTAAGATCCATAGACCTAAGATCAACCATTGATATTAACTTAGAAAGATATGACGCTAAGTTTATGATATCTTATCCAAGATCAATATCGGTCCCTTCCAATGTATACTCATCCGATACTGGTAAATTTTACCAATGCTCTGGAAAAGACATAACATTTATCCAAGGTGTAAGTATACCTTATCGCTAATTATCATGTCAGTCTAAATCCAGTGAGCTAAAAAATCATGGGAATTAAACTTTTAAACATATAATCATGATTATATTCCACAGTGCTGGCGACACTATAATCATGAACAAATATATATTTATATATGTTCTGGACTTAATAGAATTTATACATTAAACATAATCATGAAATAAATCATGTGAACCATGCAATATAAAAGAAATTTCTGATCTTATATTAATTAGTAAATCTGATTATATTGAAATAAGTTTTATTTAGGGCACAAAATCCAACAATAAATTTGAATTCGTGCGCACTATATGATGAAGATCTTTGTATAAAATTAAAGACATGTACGTAAATTATTATTTGAAGATACACGTATGATTATCTATGCAATATGAATTTGTAAATTATGTATTGTAATAGGCTCTTGAAGAATATTCGATTATATTATAGAATACTGAAGAACAATTTTTTTTATTTAGAGAAATATTATATATATTATTATCATCTGTATCATGTTCATATCTACTTTAGTGGAATACATACTTTGGTATGAACAATATTATATGTATACACATGAATGATTCAATAAGTTGGATAAATATTAATCTTCCAGGAACTCCTCATCCATAATTTAGAAGTCCACACATACTCTACAAGAGTTATAGTAAATACACTGTCATAGATAATGTATAATGATATGTTAAAAGTGATAACAATAATCTTATGAGATATATTATCACTAAAATATTTATGGATCATATGTGCATAAGGGGAGACATATTCATGTTTCACTCTTTTTTCCCTTAATTTAGGTTTTGTCTTAATGAATTTTCTTGACAAGGTTTTTAACGAGCTAACTTGCAAATAATAATGAATACGAAATATATATATTGCACTCTTTTTTCCTTAGCTTCGATTTTGATCCTAGGTTTTTCTGACAAGGTTTTTAACGAGACAACTTTATATCATGTTAGGATACTTGCAATTCATGAAGTAAGTAGAAAATATGTGCAACTGAGATCAATGACACAACATATTAAAGGAAATGTTTATTGATGCCCAATAAAGAAGTACAAACAGTCCTCTATGAATTGCATCACTCAACTAAAAGGAGGGTACACTAAAAGAGATAAAACTAAACACATTTCACCAAAGTTCATCTTTACGCACGATCTTCAAGAGAGTGGTGATATCGGCTAATGTCCAACAAATTTGATCAAGTACTAATCTTCAAGACTTTCATAAAATCATTACCAACATCAATATTTGAGAAGACAATACATAAGATTAGAATTCATCGATTGAAAGATCACCAAAATGAGGGTGAGTTTATACACACCGCACTCTTTTCCCATGACCGAGTTTTTGTCATACTAGGTTTTCTAGCAAGGTTTTTAATAAGGCAGATATTATGGATATCTAAAGAGAAATATTATGAATATTCTATATATATATATGTCCAAATTACCCAAATCAATTATTACCATAAATACTATTGTATTTCTTTTTATTTTATTGATTTGCGTTTTTCAATTTTTTTAGCCATATTTTTGTATAAAAATAGAGATTCACCCCATTGGTTGAAACTTCTCATTTATTTTTTTTTTCTCTTTATTTTTTTCTTCTCTATTTTAGCATATTCATAATAATTGTATAATAATTATATAATTTTAGTTGTGTTTAAAAAAGAAACTATATATTTTTAGTTATTTCCTTTTTAGGATTTAAGATATTTAGTTGCTATTAAGTTTTTTTTAAGAAACAGTTGCTATATTTACGTAAATACCTTCCGAGGAAATTATATTATATATCTATTTTATTTAAATTATTTTAATATGGGTAAATTGCGGCATAAATACTTAATATTTCAAATTTTATACACTTAAATACCTAATGTTTATTTTTGGAGGTAAAAATACATAATGTTACAATTCTCTTACACCGTTACTACAATTTCCGTTAACTCATAAATATAGACACGTAGAGGGTTCAGATGCATTACATTTATTTTTATTTTTATTTTAAAACTTAATATTCTTAATATCAAAAACTAAATGCTACTTGTTTCAAAAAGAAAAAAAAAAACCAGTTCTCATAACAATTTTCACATAATATTGACACTTCAATTCGATAATCATGTTCCATATACTGCATTGGTTCACTCAGCTATGGTAATTTAGATTGCATCTTTTTTTTTAAAAAAAAAAAAAGTAGTAGTATTTAGTTTTTGACATTAAGAATATTAAATTTTAAAATAAAATAAATAAATGTAATGCATTTGAGCCCTCCATGTGTCTATATTTATGACTAATTAACGGAAGTGGTAGTGACGAAGCAAGAGAATTGTAACATTAAGTATTTTTGCCTCCAAATATAAACATTAGGTATTTTTAAGTGTATAAAATCTGCAACATTAAGTATTTATGCTGCAATTTACCCTTTTAATATTTATCTCTATTTTTATATTCTTTAAGATATAACCACTTTTATAGATGTGTTCCCATTATACCCCTTACATTAATGTAAATTATATGTTAAACTTAAGTAGAGGGTGGAGATACATTAGGCAACTCACTCACTAAAGTAGGTACATTTTAATAAAATATAATATAAGAGTATTTTGGATTAATGGATATTTCTTATTTATTCCCAAAAATACCATATAAATTAGGGTTTTACACTCTATATTGAAATTTCCAACTTATTTATTTTTTACTGTAGGACGAAATTTTTTTCAAAATTACTGTGTAAGTTTTATAATATGTACTGTGTTAAGTTTTCACTGTTGTTCCACGATTGTTTTTTAGTTATTCCACTATTGTTTTAATTGTTTTGTTTTGTTATTTTATGGTTGTTTTATAAAAAGACAATATTTTTATAAAAATTCCATGTAACACAAAAATTATAAACTTTTGCCAAACATTTAATATTTTGTAAAAACCCCTTATAAATTCCATTACACTTTCTTTAGAAGGCCCACAAAGTAATACTAATCTCGAACAATATTCGCTAGCCCAACTCATTATGTTAGGGTTCTTTATATTTTTAATCCAAGAGAGACCAACCTCAATAGAACGACAGTAACGGGAAGTGACAGTGGTGATTGAACGTTGTACTGTGAATTTACATGAAATATGGGATTTTGTAAAAAAGTTACAAAAATATGACATTTATAGGTTTGCCACTCTTCTATGGCATTTTTTTCACATTTAAGACTTTTTATGGTATTTGATATGCCATATTTTTGTAAACCTATTATCCAAACCCATATTTCATGTTTTTCTTTCTAACTTAAATAGTTTTATTTTTTTTTAGTTTATTTTACATTTACATTTTAGGGTTTTTTTCTATTTGAAAAATTTACACCAAATACTAACTTTTTGTTTTTCGAACATTACTTTTATAATTTGACAAAGATATTTTTACATTAGGTAAGTGTTTAAAATTACATGTATAATTGGACATATATAAACATTAGGTATTTAAGTGTATTAAATCTGAAACATTAGGTATTTATGCTGCAATTTATCCTTTTAATATTTATCTCTATTTTCATATTCTTTTAGATATAACCACTTTTATAGATGGTGTTCCCATTATACCCCTTAGATTAATGTAAATTATATGTTAAACTTAAGTAGAGGGTGGGGATACATTAGGCAACTCACTCACTAAAGTAGGTACATTTTAATAAAATATAATATAAGAGTATTTTGGATTAATGGATATTTCTTAATTTATTCCCCAAAATACCATATAAATTAGGGTTTTACACTAGATATTGAAATTTCCAACTTTTTTATTTTTTACTGTAGGACGAAATTTTTTTCAAAATTACTGTGTAAGTTTTATACTATGTACTGTGTTAAGTTTTCACTATTGTTCCACGATTGTTTTTTAGTTATTCCACTGTTGTTTTAATTGTTTTGTTTTGTTGTTTTATGGTTATTTTATAAAAAGACAATATTTTTATAAAAAATTCCACGTAACACTAAAATTATAAACTTTTGCCAAACATTTAACATTTTGTAAAAACCCCTTATAAATTCCACTACACTTTCTTTAGAACGCCCACAAAGTAATCCTAATCCCAAACAATATTCGGCTAGCCCAACTCATTATGTTAGGGTTCTTTATATTTTTAATCCAAGAGAGACCAACCTCAATAGAACGACAGTAACGGGAAGTGACAATGGTGATTGAACGTTGTACTGTGAAAATTACATGAAATATGGGATTTTGTAAAAAAGTTACAAAAATATGACATTTATAGGTTTGCCACTCTTCTATGGCATTTTTTCACATTTAAGACTTTTTATGGTATTTGATATGCCATATTTTTGTAAACCTATTATCTAAACTCATATTTCATGTTTTTGTTTCTAACTTAAATAGTTTTTTTTGTTAGTTTATTTTACATTTACATTTTAGGGTTTCTTTCTATTTGAAAAATTTACACCAAATACTAACTTTTTTTTTCAAACATTACTTTTATAATTTGACAAAGATATTTTTACATTAGGTAAGTGTATAAAATTACATGTATAATTTGACAAATATAAATATTAGGTATTTAAGTGTATAAAATCTGAAACATTAGGTATTTATGCTGCAATTTACCCTTTTAATATTTATTTCTATTTTTATATTCTTTAAGATATAACCACTTTTATAGATGGTGTTCCCATTATACCCCTTCAATTAATGTAAATTATATGTTAAACTTAAGTAGAGGGTGGGGATGCATTAGGCAACTCACTCACTAAAGTAGGGACATTTTAATAAAATATAATATAAGAGTATTTTGGATTAATGGATATTTCCTATTTTATTCCCAAAAATACCATATAAAATAGGGTTTTACACTGGATATTGAAATTTCCAACTTTTTTATTTTTTACAGTAGGAGGAAATTTGTTTCAAAATTACTGTGTAAGTTTTATACTATGTACTGTGTTAAGTTTTCACTGTTGTTCCACGATTGTTTTTTAGCTATTCCACTGTTGTTTTAATTATTTTGTTTTGTTGTTTTATGGTTATTTTATAAAAAGAGAATATTTTTATAAAAATTCCATGTAACACTAAAATTATAAACTTTTGCCAAACATTTAATATTTTGTAAAAACCCCTTATAAATTTCATTACACTTTCTTTAGAAGGCCCACAAAGTAATACTAATCCCGAACAATATTTGGCTAGCCCAACTCATTATGTTAGGGTTCTTTATATTTTTAATCCAAGAGAGACCAACCTCAATAGAACGACAGTAACGGGAAGTGACAGTGGTGATTGAACGTTGTACTGTGAAAATTACATGAAATATGGGATTTTGTAAAATAGTTACAAAAATATGGCATTTATAGGTTTGGCACTCTTCTATGGCACTCTTTCACATTTAAGACTTTTTATGGTATTTGATATGTATTTTTGTAAACCTATTATCGAAATCCATATTTCATGTTTTTGTTTCTAACTTAAATAGTTTTATTTTTTTTTTAGTTTATTTTACATTTACATTTTAGGGTTTCTTTCTATTTGAAAAATTTACACCAAATACTAACTATTTGTTTTTCGAACATTACTTTTATAATTTGACAAAGATATTTTTACATTAGGTAAGTGTTTAAAATTACATGTATAATTGGACATATATAAACATTAGGTATTTAAGTGTATTAAATCTGAAACATTAGGTATTTATGCTGCAATTTATCCTTTTAATATTTATCTCTATTTTCATATTCTTTTAGATATAACTACTTTTATAGATGGTGTTCCCATTATACCCCTTAGATTAATGTAAATTATATGTTAAACTTAAGTAGAGGGTGGGGATACATTAGGCAACTCACTCACTAAAGTAGGTACATTTTAATAAAATATAATATAAGAGTATTTTGGATTAATGGATATTTCTTAATTTATTCCCAAAAATACCATATAAATTAGGGTTTTACACTGGATATTGAAATTTCCAACTTTTTTATTTTTTACTGTAGGACGAAATTTTTTTCAAAATTACTGTGTAAGTTTTATACTATGTACTGTGTTAAGTTTTCACTATTGTTCCACGATTGTTTTTTAGTTATTCCACTGTTGTTTTAATTGTTTTGTTTTGTTGTTTTATGGTTATTTTATAAAAAGACAATATTTTTATAAAAAATTCCACGTAACACTAAAATTATAAACTTTTGCCAAACATTTATCATTTTGTAAAAACCCCTTATAAATTCCACTACACTTTCTTTAGAACGCCCACAAAGTAATCCTAATCCCAAACAATATTCGGCTAGCCCAACTCATTATGTTAGGGTTCTTTATATTTTTAATCCAAGAGAGACCAACCTCAATAGAACGACAGTCACGGGAAGTGACAATGGTGATTGAACGTTGTACTGTGAAAATTACATGAAATATGGGATTTTGTAAAAAAGTTACAAAAATATGACATTTATAGGTTTGCCACTCTTCTATGGCATTTTTTCACATTTAAGACTTTTTATGGTATTTGATATGCCATATTTTTGTAAACCCATTATCTAAACTCATATTTCATGTTTTTGTTTCTAACTTAAATAGTTTTTTTTGTTAGTTTATTTTACATTTACATTTTAGGGTTTCTTTCTATTTGAAAAATTTACACCAAATACTAACTTTTTTTTTTCAAACATTACTTTTATAATTTGACAAAGATATTTTTACATTAGGTAAGTGTATAAAATTACATGTATAATTTGACAAATATAAACATTAGGTATTTAAGTGTATAAAATCTGAAACATTAGGTATTTATGCTGCAATTTACCCTTTTAATATTTATTTCTATTTTTATATTCTTTAAGATATAACCACTTTTATAGATGGTGTTCCCATTATACCCCTTCAATTAATGTAAATTATATGTTAAACTTAAGTTGAGGGTGGGGATGCATTAGGCAACTCACTCACTAAAGTAGGGACATTTTAATAAAATATAATATAAGAGTATTTTGGATTAATGGATATTTCCTATTTTATTCCCAAAAATACCATATAAAATAGGGTTTTACACTGGATATTGAAATTTCCAACTTTTTTATTTTTTACAGTAGGAGGAAATTTGTTTCAAAATTACTGTGTAAGTTTTATACTATGTACTGTGTTAAGTTTTCACTGTTGTTCCACGATTGTTTTTTAGCTATTCCACTGTTGTTTTAATTATTTTGTTTTGTTGTTTTATGGTTATTTTATAAAAAGAGAATATTTTTATAAAAATTCCATGTAACACTAAAATTATAAACTTTTGCCAAACATTTAATATTTTGTAAAAACCCCTTATAAATTTTATTACACTTTCTTTAGAAGGCCCATAAAGTAATACTAATCCCGAACAATATTTGGCTAGCCCAACTCATTATGTTAAGGTTCTTTATATTTTTAATCCAAGAGAGACCAACCTCAATAGAACGACAGTAACGGGAAGTGACAGTGGTGATTGAACGTTGTACTGTGAAAATTACATGAAATATGGGATTTTGTAAAATAGTTACAAAAATATGGCATTTATAGGTTTGGCACTCTTCTATGGCACTCTTTCACATTTAAGGCTTTTTATGGTATTTGATATGTATTTTTGTAAACCTATTATCGAAATCCATATTTCATGTTTTTGTTTCTAACTTAAATAGTTTTATTTTTTTTTTAGTTTATTTTACATTTACATTTTAGGGTTTCTTTCTATTTGAAAAATTTACACCAAATACTAACTTTTTTTTTTCAAACATTACTTTTATAATTTGACAAAGATATTTTTACATTAGGTAAGTGTATAAAATTACATGTATAATTTGATAAATATAAACATTAGGTATTTAAGTGTATAAAATCTGAAACATTAGGTATTTATGGTGCAATTTACCCTTTTAATATTTATCTCTATTTTTATATTCTTTAAGATATAACCACTTTTATAGATGGTGTTTCCATTATACCCCTTAGATTAATGTAAATTATATGTTAAACTTAAGTAGAGGGTGGGGATACATTAGGCAACTCACTCACTAAAGTAGGTACATTTTAATAAAATATAATATAAGAGTATTTTGGATTAATGGATATTTCTTAATTTATTCCCAAAAATACCATATAAATTAGGGTTTTACACTGGATATTGAAATTTCCAACTTTTTTATTTTTTACTGTAGGACGAAATTTTTTTCAAAATTACTGTGTAAGTTTTGTACTATGTACTGTGTTAAGTTTTCACTGTTGTCCCACGATTGTTTTTTAGCTACTCCACTGTTGTTTTAATTATTTTGTGTTGTTGTTTTATGGTTATTTTATAAAAAGACAATATTTTTATACAAATTCCATGTAACACTAAAATTATAAACTTTTGCCGAACATTTAATATTTTGTAAAAACCCCTTATAAATTCCACTACACTTTCTTTAGAATGCCCACAAAGTAATACTAATCCCGAACAATATTCGGCTAGCCCAACTCATTATGTTAGGGTTCTTTATATTTTTAATCCAAGAGAGACCAACCTCAATAGAACGACAGTAAGGGGAAGTGACAATGGTGATTGAACGTTGTACTGTGAAAATTACATGAAATATGGGATTTTGTAAAAAAGTTACAAAAATATGGCATTTATAGGTTTGACACTCGTCTATGGCATTTTTTCACATTTAAGACTTTTTATGGTATTTGATATGCCATATTTTTGTAAACCTATTATCCAAATCCATATTTCATGTTTTTGTTTCTAACTTAAATAGTTTTATTTTTTTTTTAGTTTATTTTACATTTACATTTTAGGGTTTCTTTCTATTTGAAAAATTTACACCAAATACTAACTTTTTTTTTTAAAAAAACATTACTTTTATAATTTGACAAAGATATTTTTACATTAGGTAAGTGTATAAAATTACATGTACAATTTGACAAATATAAACATTAGGTATTTAAGTGTATAAAATCTGAAACATTAGGTATTTATGCTGCAATTTACCCTTTTAATATTTATCTCTATTTTTATATTCCTTAAGATATAACCACTTTTATAGATGGTGTTTCCATTATACCCCTTAGATTAATGTAAATTATATGTTAAACTTAAGTAGAGGGTGGGGATACATTAGGCAACTCACTCACTAAAGTAGGTACATTTTAAACAAAAATATAATATAAGAGTATTTTGGATTAATGAATATTTCTTAATTTATTCCCAAAAATACCATATAAATTAGGGTTTTACACTGTATATTGAAATTTCTAACTTTTTTATTTTTTACTGTAGGACGAAATTTTTTTCAAAATTACTGTGTAAGTTTTATACTATGTACTGTGTTAAGTTTTCACTGTTGTTCCACGATTGTTTTTTAGTTATTCCACTATTATTTTAATTGTTTTGTTTTGTTGTTTTATGGTTATTTTATAAAAAGACAATATTTTTATTAAAAATTCCATGTAACACTAAAATTATAAACTTTTGCCCAACATTTAATATTTTGTAAAAACCCCTTATAAATTCCACTACACTTTCTTTAGAAGGCCCACAAAGTAATACTAATCCCGAACAATATTCGGCTAGCCCAACTCATTATGTTAGGGTTCTTTATATTTTTAATCCAAGAGAGACCAACCTCAATAGAAAGACAGTAACGGGAAGCGACAGTGGTGATTGAACGTTGTACTGTGAAAATTACATGAAATATGAAATTTTTTAAAAAAGTTACAACATTATGGCATTTATAGGTTTGTTACTCTTCTATGACATTTTTTCACATTTAAGATTTTTTATGGTATTTGATATGCCATATTTTTGTAAACCTATTATCCAAACCCATATTTCATTTTTTTGTTTCTAACGTAAATAGTTTTATTTTTTCTTAGTTTATTTTACATTTATATTTTAAGGTTTCTTTTTATTTGAAAACTTTACGCCAAATACTAACTTTTTTTTTCAAACATTACTTTTATAATTTGACAAAAATATTTTTACTTTAGGTAAGTGTATAAAATTACATGTATAATTTGACAAATATAAACATTAGGTATTTAAGTGTATAAAATCTGAAACATTTGGTATTTATGCTGCAATTTACCCTTTTAATATTTATCTCTATTTTTATATTTTTTAAGGTATAACCACTTTTATTGATGGTGTTCCCATTATACCCCTTAGATTAATGTAAATTATATGTTAAACTTAAGTAGAGGGTGGGGATACATTAGGCAACTCACTCACTAAAGTAGGTATATTCTAATAAAATATAATATAAGAGTATTTTTGATTAATGGATATTTCTTAATTTATTCCCAAAAATACCATATAAATTAGGGTTTTACACTGTATATTGAAATTTCCAACTTTTCTTTTATTGTAGGACAAATTTTTTTTCAAAATTACTGTGTAAATTTTATACTATGTACTGTGTTAAGTTTTCACTGTTGTTCCACGATTGTTTTTTAGTTATTCCACTATTGTTTTAATTGTTTTGTTTTGTTGTTTTATATGATTTTATAAAAAGACAATATTTTTATAGAAAATTCCATGTAACAATAAAATTATAAACTTTTGCCAAACATTAAATATTTTGGAAAAACCCCTTATAAATTCCACTACACTTTCTTTAGAACGCCCACAAAGTAATAATAATCCTGAACAATATTCGGCTAGTCCAACTCATTATGTTAGGGTTCTTTATATTTTTAATCCAAGAGAGACCAACCTCAATAGAACGACAGTAACGGGAAGTGATAGCGGTGATTGAACGTTGTACTGTGAAAATTACATGAAATATGAGATTTTATAAAAAAGTTACAAAAATATGGCATTTATAGGTTTGTCACTCTTCTATTGTATTTTTTCACATTTAAGACTTTTTATGGTATTTGATATGTCATATTTTTGTAAACCTATTATCAAAACCCTATTTCATGTTTTTGTTCCTAACTTAAATAGTTTTATTTTTTTTAGTTTATTTTACATTTACATTTTAGGGTTTCTTTCTATTTGAAAAATTTACACCAAATACTAACTTTTTTTTTTCAAACATTACTTTTATAATTTGACAAAGATATTTTTACATTTATAATTTTCTCAATTTTTTTTCTTTTTTACTGTTTTTTACTTATTAAAGTTTTAAAAAGCTTTTTTTTTTTGTCTTTTTTATATATTTTTTAGTCAATTTTGGCTCTCTTTTTCTTTTCATTTTTTAAGTCAGTTGCTGATTTTTTTCTTTCTTTCTTTCTGTTCTCTCTCTCTAATTTTCTCTTTTATTTTTTTTTTTGTCTCTTTTTTTTATTTTTCTCAAACTTTTTGTATAATTAGTGTACATTTTTGTATCTTATTTTTTTTACAAAAAGTTAACTTGTTTTTTTTTTCTATTTAAACTACTATTTATTTATTTATTTTTTTGTTAAAAACTAATTATTTTATTAAAAATAAAAAAAAATACCAGTTTCATTAACATCATACTGAAAAAAAAAACAATATAAAAAATCATAATCTAAAAAGAATACAAACTTTAAAAACTAGTTTCATCAACATTGAAAGAAACTAATAATTTCATTAAAAGATTAAAAAAAAATAGTTTCATGAACAAGATAATGAAAAAAATTACAATCTAAAAACGATACTAACTTTAAAAACCAGTTTCATCAATATTAAAAAAAAACTAATTATTTCATTAAAAGAGGAAAAAAAAATAGTTTCATCAATAACATAATGAAAAATACACAATGCCTAATAACTAAACTTTTACAACGCTACTAAATTTAAAAATCAGTTTTGAACATATAAATTTTATATCAATACCTAATACCTAATAACTAAACTTCTAACTTCATTCTTTATTTTAGCATTTAATTTTTATTTGCTTGCTCAAAAAATAGAATTGATTTAAACATACGTTATGTAGCAAATGTTGGGTTTTGTGCCTTAAATAAAACTCATTACAATCTGATTAGTTATCAATTTAAGAGATTTGAAGTGATTATGTTAACATGTATTTTGCATGCTTATGGTTTAATATATATATTTAATATATACACAAAATCAGTTAAGTCAAGAACATATATTTATTCACAATTACAGTATTGTCAACACAGTGGAATGTGATTGTGATTATATGATTCAAAAGACTAAGTCCCTGTTTCATCAAGGTTTCAGATTTACACTGATGTGATAATCAGCGATGAAGTATACTTACACTTGGAGTAAGTGTTATGTTCTTTCCAGGACATTGGTAAAGTATACTAGTTTCGAATGTGTGGAGTATACATTGGACTGGACCGATATTGAACTTAGACAAGATATTATAAACTTACCGTTGTATCTTTTCAAGTCAATATCACTAGTTGATCTTAGATTAAAAGAATCTAAATCTTGATATGCTTAGGCTCAATCTCAGGAGTGATATTCATGTTCTTTGATTTATTAGTTAAGCCTACTTTTGGGTCAGGGTGATACGTATATTTTGGGAACATGATAGTATGACTAAGTGAGAGCGCTAAACATAAATATGGAATCTATAGCTTCTACTAGTGTATAGAAGTCAAGTGATGATTCCCTTCGAGCTTAGCTAAATAGAAGTAAATGGATGAGCTCTTGTTTCAGTGACTATATCTTAGATCACTAAAACATCATTTACAGGTAGCTAAGTGTTTTAAGGGGCCAAATACATTGAGGGGTGAAAACGGTAAATTTTATCCCATCTCGATGTAAATCATCTATATAGAGGATCTTTGATCACATTAAGATTATAACGATGGTTAAATGAGATAACATATCTATATCGTGGAACATATAGAATGCTCTATATAAGTCTGAGAGTGCAATTCCAAGTTCTAAGAGTGGATTCAACAAGGAATTAATAAGTTAAGGGATTTACTTGGTAAATTCGGTTCAGCTTATTGGAAGCTAATTAATATAGATCCATGGTCCCCATTCTAGTTGAGACCATACTGCTTGTAAGACTCAATAATTGATTTATGTTTAATCAATTATAATTCTAAAGTTAGACTATGTCTAATTTGTAATTTTTCACTAAGCAGGGGTGAATTGTAAAGAAAAGAGATTCTAGGTTTATTTATTAATTAAGAGACTCTATATGTCTAATTAATAATTATATTAAATGACAATATTATTTAATAATCTATTTTAGTTATTAAATAATTAGTTTTGACATTTAAATGGTTAAAATTAGAAAGTTGGCATTTTTGGGAAAGTATAAATAGAAATTGTGAAAACTACAAAATCCAAGTGAGGCCCATTAACACCCTAGGCCGGCCACTTGTGCATGCATTTTCCAAATATTATTTTCATTATTTTAATGCCAATTAATTACTAACCTAAACCTAGCAGTTGTCTATAAATAAAAAGTGATGGCTCACACCAAATCAAGCAATCAGGAAACTGAAATTTGAGCCTTCCCTTTTCTCTCTATAGCCGAACCCCCTTTCTCTTCTCTTGCTCTTCCAATTTCGAAAGACCATAGTGAAAAGAGTAGTGCCCACACACATCAAGCAGTACCTCAATCATAGTTTGGAAGACTGTGAAGGATCCAAATCCAAGAGAAGGACATTCAGACTCAGATCTTGATTATACTCTGCAACAGAAAAGATTCAAGGGTTAGAGATTTGAGTGGAAGGAGACATATTATTCCGCTGCAACCAATGTAAGGTTTCTCTTAACTTTATATGTGTTTACTTATAATCGTTTTAGAAGTTCATATTTAGGATGTTAATCAACATACTTGTGAGTAGATCTAAGATCCTGGTAAAATAATTCCAACAACAAATATAACAAAGAGAAACAGAAATTAAAATCAAAGAGAAAAAAAGAAACAAAGATTATTAAAGAGACAAAAATGCAATAAAACCATAAAAGAATAACAAAAAAAAAAAATAGTAGAATGTGAGAAATCAGTTAGTAAAAAATTGAAACTTAAAACTCAATTATGAACAACAATAAAAAAAACCAGTTATGAAAACTAGTTACTTAAAAAAAAACAAGTTATGAAAATAATAAAATAATATGTGTGTCAGAGACTGATTATTTAAAATAAAATAAAAATTGTTGTTTAAATATCATACAATAATAAAACTGGTGCAACCCCATTATAGAACAATTAAAACATGTGAAACCATTTTTGACGCTATAAAAAATAATAACAAAATATAAACATTAATTATAAAGTTAACTGGAACTAGTTTCATCAGACAATCAAATAAAAAAAATGCACACACACAAAAATACAAAAAAAAAAAAGAAATACTAATCACAAATATAATCAAAACAACACACCATGCATACCAATATTAAAAACAAAATATAAGTGTAAGTTTCGAACCTAGAAACAAAATAATAAAAAAGTAACTAAAATAAAAAATTTGTAATAACATAACGAAACTATTTTTTTATTCTTTTAATGAAATTATTAGTTTCTTTCAATGTTGATGAAACTAATTTTTAAAGTTTGTATTATTTTTAGATTATATTTTTTTATATTATTTTTTTTCAAGATGATGTTGATGAAACTGATTTTTTTTCCTGCAACTTTTAATAAAATAATTAGTTTTTAACAAAAGAAAAATAAAGAAAAAAAAATAAATAGTAGTTTAAATAAAATAACAAGTTAAATTTCTGTAAAAAAACAACATTTACATCATTTTTTATTTATTTTAGTATTTTATTTAATAGAAAAAGAAAAAAAACACAAATTTAAAGATTTTATAGCATTCCTCTTAATGTTTTTTTATAAAAAATACCATAGGCTAATTAAATTTTTATGCCACAAAACATATATTTATTTTCCCTTTTTGTAAATAGCCCAATAATATTCGGCTACCCTAACTGTTAGGGTTTTTATATTTTTAATTAATCTCTCTACGACGGTAACGGGAAGTGATTGAACGTTTTGGGCATTGTGGCGGTGGCGGTAGCGGGGTTTAGAAGCGGGTGTGGCCTAGTCTGGGAGTAGGTTATTTAGCTTAGCGAGTGTGCCAAAGTTATTTTATTTTATTACAGTTATGGTGGATGATGGTTCTGACAACGGGCTTCATGAAGAAGGGGCTCCAAAGTTTGAGCTAAAAGTGAATCATGAGGCTAAACTCAGAGAACTATTACATAAAATTAATTCACTGGAAATAAAGTTATGCTCAGATGCTACAAAAGAGTTCATCAGGTTACTTAAAGGTAACTCTGGAAGTGAGTTGCTTAAATATTATGTGAGGAGTTCATGTAGGTGCTCAGAGCTTCTTGATGCTTGGAAGCTTCAACGAGGAAAACCTGGTTTATCATACATTTTAAAATTAATTTTTGTTATTTTGAGTCATCCTGATGGGAGGTATAGACCCAATGATAAAGAGGGTTTAGTTATAAGTAGGGTTCTTGATAAGTTTGCTCGATTGATTATTGAAGAACTTTTGGAAGATGTGTACAAAGAGCTCAATGGTAAAGAAACAAAGAGCCAAAATGCAGCACTTCGGCTTATGGCTTCGATTGTCCGGCGGGGTTCAGGGTTGGCTTCTGATGTTGCTAAGAATTTTGATTTCAAACTCAAAGGGTTTTCTAAGCTGGCCGAGTTCAAGAAGAAGCAAAATGAGAAGAAAGCAAAACGGTCTTCCAGAAAGTCTTTTGTTGGGTTTGCAATGTCATTTTTGGAGGTGGGAAAGCCAGGGTTGTTGAGGTGGGTGTTGCAGCAGAAGGAAATGTATTCTGGTGTACTTCGTGGGCTTGGGAATGATGATGACGATGAGACTGTTGTTTATGTTCTGTCCACTTTGAGAGATAAGATTCTTGTTGAGGAGTCATTGGTTCCTCCAGGTCTTAGGAGTGTTCTTTTTGGTAGTGGCACTTTGGAGCAATTGGTTAATATTTCCGGAAAGGGTAATGGTGGCTATGCTGCAGAGTTGGCATACAATATTCTTGTTTTGGTCTGTACTGATCCCTGTAATGGATTGATGCCTGATCTTACAAGACACCCAAGTCCTTTAAGGGGTAATCCAAAACGTCTTTTGGGGCTTATGAAGAAACTGAATGCAACTGAGAGCATCTTTCACAGAGACTTGATTTTGGCTATTGTTAGTGGGAGACCCTCTTTCGGTGCTGCATATATGGAAGAGTTTCCTTACAACCTTGAAGATTATGCATCACCTAATTGGTTAGATATCTTATCTTATTTTATTGCATTTCCTATTTTCTCTTTTGTCATACAAATTTGTTATTTAGGTATTTCCCCGTTGCTCTCTATGTTTCTATTATGACTATGTCATTTGCAGGTTTTCAATTGTGACTTTGGCTGCAAATTTGATCTCCTCAGTTGGAAATGGCCTAAAGTTTGATTTCCTTGCTTCCAGACCTCATGATCTGCTATGGCAGAGTATCTTGAAATGCTTGTGTCCTCGTTCATTCTCACGGTCAGTAATCAATAAGGGGTTGCTTCACTCAGATTTTCTAGTTAAGCATGGAACTTTGCGGCTGCTTTTTGAAGCACTGAAGTTGCTAGATTCTTTAATTGGGGCTATAAATAGTCAAAGTAGTTTTACTTCAAGTGATGTAGTTCAAGTGAAGCAACTAATTCAAAATGAGGTTCGAACATTGCTTCCTGATCCACAAGTTCTGCTGACTCTACTTTCATCTCTGAGTAGCCAATCCAAAAATCGTGTCAGTTCTCTAAAGAGGAAATCAGACTCAGGGAAGCAGGGGAGAGATAATGTGAAAAAATTGAAAACAGATCATATGAACAACACATATTCAGATATCATTGTGGGTGGAGTAAATCTTTCTACAGACCTTGCTCCATTTGAGGACAGTGACAGAATTATAGGTACACCTAGTGCAGATGAATTTGACGATGGAAAGGATATTGTAAAAATTCTTCATGAAATTTGGGGGCCACACCTGTGCGATATGTCTACTTTTGCGATGAAAGATGCAGAGATATACTTTCAGTCCAAGCTTTTTGATGCTCTCAAAACTTATTTTGTAAGTTCCATTAGTGTTATCCATACTAACCTTCCCAGAATTTGAATAATCTTTTCAAAATTTCTTTCAGGATAGCTTACACTGTAATTGATTCTTGTTTTGCAGCGAGTAATGCCAACTGTTTTGGAGGGATCATTCGAGTTCCTTATAAATCTCCTAGTTGATCCTTTGGGACTAGATACTAACTTACAGCATTCTCTATTGTCTTTGCTAATAGAATATGTTGTATGGTCTCCTACTGGAACTCCTGTATCGGCTCCTCCTTTGATGTATAAACATCTTCAGTCATTTATGACATTGTTAATTTGTTCACCCTTAAGTGAAGTTAAGAATAAAGCTTGTGATCTAGCACAAGCAGCGATGCTAAGTACTGGTGCCTTTGATAGAAATCTTCATGAAATTAGATCATGGTTCTTGTTTATACCAGGTTATGGCAGAAGAAATTCTGATCTACACATTCCAGGTGTGGAAGTATTACAGAGCATGTGTCAGGTTGTCATCTCATTCTTATGTGATGCAATTTCTACTATGGGAAATAATTTATTCAAATATTGGGACATGGTTAAGCTTCGTACCTGCAACTTAGAAGGGCTAAAAGGTAACTGTAACTCACATGGTCATATGTGCTTCTTAGTGTGGTGAAGTAATTCTGTTCACTTTTGAGTATAATTGTTAAATGCTACAGTTTGTTGTTTTTTCTGCATCAGTTTATAATTTGTTTTAGAAACTTGAGAGTTGAGACATCTAATTATTCTGTGATATGGATTTCAAAACAAATATGTGCTATGAGAGTATGATTAAGGACAAATCTTTGAGATGTGTAGCATCATGGTAAGGCTGAGGAAGGCCATGAAAGAAAAGTTGGTATTTTGACTATTCACGATGATATATTAAAATAGTTTTAGCAATTTTGTTTTCCGTTATTGGAGATTGTATATGTAATTTCTTAATTTTACTCAATATAGCCGAAGATAAATGAGAAATTTATTAGATGCTGGGGTGACTATTTTATTCTATCTACTTGTGATTTGATTTGTAATGATTTTTTGCATGAAAAGTACAGTTATGTTTGCCAGATTGTTTGCTGGGATCGGTTCATTCATTTTTTTATGTGTTAGATTAGTAACTAGTGCATTGCTGTGTTTGATTATTTCTTTTTTATTATTTCTTATATAATTAATTGTAGTTGTATGGAAGTGGCCACACTATGAAAGAAGTGAGAGGCATTTTAGCTTCAGTTGATGTTTTTTACCCTTTATTGACCTATGACTTGTCTTATGTTTATCCCTTTATTCTGGCAGATAGATCACCTGATTTCAGCCCTCTTGTTGTATGTATACTGCAAAAGTGCCTAAGGTTGCTTGATTCTAAATCTGAGACTTTTACATCGCCTGAAAAATCAATGATATCATTGTATGTGGGTAATACACTAAAATATATCTTGCAAACTCAGGTAAACAGTGTAGCATTTTAGTTTAATAATTGCTTGCTATCCATAAAAAAATCTGATTGGGGAACATATTTTTTATAGGTAGATGCGAGGTTACTGTCTGCTGTAGTTGATTCAATGTTATCTGAGAGATTTTGTGAACATAGTTCTGTTAGTGATGTTTCTGGTGCTGCCTTCTGTGAGTGGAGACCATTGAAGAATTTATTTCTTTTATCGCAATGTATATCTCATCCAGAAACATCTGTCTTTTCTATTGATAATAAAGCTATACCAGCTGTTAGATCTTTTGGAGATAAAGTTAAAATATTCATAACCAGTGGGAACAATGGTGAAATAGCTGGAATGACCAAAGATTTTGCTTCCTCAATCATTTGCGCAACGCCTGAAGAGATTTCAAAAAACTTTCCAGCTGTTGTGACTGTATTAAAAAATCTTTTTGGTGTTTCCACATATCTAATGCCATCTGTGTTCTTTCTTGATCATACGTTTCTGGCAAGTATTTCTAATTTATGGCCTGATATCTTTCTTCTTGGCCTGGAAATGGCTGTATCGGGTAAAAGCAAAGACAAAACAGATGATGCCGGCGGAGATACCGATGGTGCTTTTGTTGCAGGAGAAATGATTTGTGACAAAGGTTTTGATGCAAATGAAGCTGCAGCTACCTTTAGTTTCTTTTTAAAGCAGACACCTTTTCATATATTATTACCTTCCCTTATGTGCAGTGATGGTCCTTATTCCACACACCCCGTGAAAATAAAAGACCTTCTGTTGGCTAAACTGGCAGAGTGGAAATTTGATAACTGCTTTGTCTCTTATCTGCGCCTTTTGCTATTCTGGATTCATCAGTTACAATCATCTTATACGGTTAGCCCTTTAGCCAAAGTCCAAGAGCTTTCTGAGGTTTGCTTTATTCTCTTAAAAGACTTGTTGGGTCAGTTACATTTGAATGGGGATTTTGATTCTCCCAGAACTACTAGAATTCATTTGTCAACCCAAGAAGTCCAAGAACTGGCTGAAACTATCTTTTGTCATCCCGCAGTAGAGATATCACTTTCTCGCCCTTTTACCTGTGAGATGGGCTTGTCAAATACAAGCCTTGTTGACAATATGGATACTTTAATTAATTTATCCAGGCAGAGCGTTCATAAGTTAGATCATCATGTTTTAGATATGCTGGGAACAGCTTATGAGTACTTTCTTTCTCTTTGCGACGATCAGCATTTTAATACCAAACATGAAAAAGGCATTGGGAAACATCTTAGGAAAGTTTTTAATGTTCCAATCCAGAGGGTTATTGAAGCGGTGAAGGATAGGTTCAAGGTATGCATTTGCACAGAAAATATGATGCCCCTCCTCCAACCATACTATGCTTTATATGTTCTGAATCATTTTATAGGCCCCTTTGAGCTGCTCGATTTAGTGCAGTGGATGTTCAATAGAGTTTCCATGGATACTTATGCAGATTGGAATGCTAACAGGATATCTGCTATTTCTTTTGGGTTTTGCATTGCTGCTGGTGCTTTCAGAAATCTATCTAGCTATTTGGTGCAGCCATTGTCAAAGAGACAAAAATACAATATACTTTGGGAAATGGAAGGGAATAGAAATGCAAAGAATGTTGAGGAGATCTATTTTCTGGTGACAAAGTTTGCCTTGAAAGTTAAAACAGATTATGCGGATCTCTGCTTGCTTGAGGCTGTTAAAGCTGCACACAGACAAAAATATGTGCAGCACGATGATTTTCATTCTTGTTTGGTATTGTCAAGAGTTGTCATAAACACTTCTGTGAAAATCATTTCCCATTGCATTTATGAGACAACAAAGACCAGAGCTAAGTTATTGTTTTTTCTCACTGATGTCAGCTCCCTTCATATATCAATCTTTGGGCATTTATTTTTTAATATGATGAACAAAGATATATCTCATAAAAGTAAATTTGTGGAGGAGCTCCCTGAATTTGCTCCTTCTGATGAGCATTATTTGATGCTTCTACCCACTGCTTTGTCATACTTGAATTCATACTGCGTGAAATATGGATTGCAGTATTACAAGCACTTTAGAAGTATTCCTTGTTTTTATTCGAAGTTTCTTTTGAAAAGTCTTGTCAATTGGAAGAGCTTTGTGCGTAGTGACGTGTTTCAGGAGGAATATGGTGAGTTTGTACCATCATCTACTGAAGAACTTCTCAATCTTGTAAATGATAGTCTTCTTGGAAAAGCCATCCGTATGTTGCAGTATCACTTTGCCTTAAATGGAGATTCAGTACAACTGAAGAAGCGGCTGAAGCTATTTAATTCCATATTCCTGGATTCTTTTGAACGTGAGGAGCTGATGGACTGTGATTTTGCTGAAATTGATTCTTACTCACTTGGCGACTCATTGAATTTTATTATAAGAGTTATTGCAAAGATTTCATTTGGAAGGATGTTGTTGTTTCCCATTTGTAATCAAAGTCAGTTACTTCCATTAGAAGAAAGCGGAGTTTTGAAAGATATTCAGATGGAAATGGGGCCAACTAGAGATGAAAGTTCAAAAATGTACTTTATTAACATTTTAGTGGGAATTTGGCAATTGATTGTTAAAAAGTTCTCTTCTGTTTCTTATAGTGGTCAAAAGAGCACATATGTTTTGCCCCTGTATGGATACTTAGAAGCTTTCATATTAAGAAGTATTCTTGAATTAACTAAAGATATGCATGAGACTCTTATCCAGCTAGAATCCATTCCCTTTCTAGAGCAATTGATGAAGTCTGCTCTTAGATATCGATTTGAAGATCCCACAACTTTGAAAATGCTCCAAGATATCCTAACTCTGTTGTCTGATGGGGAATTTTCACGTGACTTTTACCTCCAGCTTCTACTTTCCCACTCCCAATTTGAGTCTAGTGTTCAGTCGGTCTCTCTCTCAACAAATAGTTCGCAACTTGGGGCATTTTTGAGGCCTATATCTGGTGTTCTGAGACATCTTGTTTTTCCTACTGAAAATAATGCATCTGATAGCAGTTATTTAAATCTAGAATCAACTGTGTTGTACATGAGAAAGTTGGAGCTTATTAAATTGTTGCGGACACTCTTTCCATCCAAACCACATGAGTCGGCTTTTGATTTGGAAAAAAGTGTAGGCATAAATTTCAGAAGTCTGCATTTAATGCTTTTGTCTTCCTATGGTGCAAAGCTTAGCAAAATTGATATGGAGATATACAATCTGATGTTGGCAATTGAATCTATTGATGGATTGGAGGCTGAAAACATTGCTGGTTCTGATCACCTGTGGGGTAGTGCTGCTTTAAAAATAGAAAAAGAAAGAGCTTTGGAACATGATCCATCTAATGTGGTGGCTGATGATGAAGCAGTAAAAGAACGTCATAGAAGTCAATTTAGAGATAACCTTCCTATTGACCCCAAAATATGTGCTTCTACAGTGCTATATTTTCCCTATGATAGAATTGCATCTAATGAAGCTATAACCTTGGAAAATTTTCAATCAAGTGATTTTACCCGTATGCTTGCGGTACGTCCTTTATTTTTAGTTCAATGATAAAAGTATTTATTGGGTTGAGCTACACAATCTTTCAGTAATTTGTATTCTGTTTAGTCTTACTTGCATAATTCTCAATAATTTGTATGTAGAATTATGCCCAGACTAGTACACCTGATGATGGAAATCTAGAGCGATATGATCCTGTCTTCATCTTGCACTTCTCGCTTTATAGCCTATCAGCAGGTCATATTGAACCCATGGAGTTTGCTGGTTTAGGCTTGCTTGCTGTTGCATTTGTTAGCATGTCATCACCTGATGATGGGATAAGAAGATTGGCTTATAGTATTCTTGGGATATTTAAGAAAGCACTGGAGGTAGTAACTTCTGGTTTACTATATTTGTCTTTTCTCTTTCTTTGTTAAGTACTTGATGTAGAGCTGTTTAATTCTGTTTTTAGGATGACCACGACATTTGCTTTTTTTTTTCAAAGTTTTTTGTTGATTAATGTTGAAACTATCTTTTCAGCTATGTAAAAAACGGAAAGAAGTGACACGGATACGACTTTTGCTTAGTTCTTTGCAAAATGGTATAGAAACACCATGGCAGAGAGTTCCCTCTGTTGTTGCAATATTTGCTGCAGAGGCATCATTTATATTGTTAGATCCTTCACATGATCATTATGCAACAATAAGTAGGGTTTTGATGAATTCGTCTAAGTTGAGTATGAAGGTATGGGTTTTCTGACATGAATATATTATGTACTGTTTCCATTTTATTTTTCCCTTTTTGTTTTAATAGAGTTCAAATTACATATTGCAGAATGTACCTCTTTTTAATGAATTCTTCTGGAGTACATCTGTTAATTTTAGAGCAGAAAGGTTGTGGATACTTCGTCTCCTATATGCGGGGTTGAACTTGGATGATGATGTTCAAATTTATACGAGGAACTCCATTCTTGAGACTCTAATGAGCTTTTACTTTTCTCCACTTTCAGACAATGAGTCCAAGGATCTAATTCTTCAGGTAATCTCTTATCTAATTGTGATGATTTGCTACCAAATAACACAGTCACGAGCAAAGCACATCTCTCAAAAAACAGTAGAAGATTGAGAACAATAATTTTTTGATTTACTTTTAAAGAGAAATGCAAACACTCACTATCTCTGGTGGTATTCAAGAGACCACCCCTCTCTCAAGAGCAATAGCTCTTAATCCAAATTCTTAAAATACATAATACCCTTAATCTCTCCTACACTATTTGATTACACTCATTGTTTCTAGAAATTCTTTTAATTTCCTCAAAATCACCAACACTCTTTTATTACAAAATATTGTAGAAAATCTTTAAGGCTCCCCACTAAATTTCTTTCTATCTGATTCTTTATTGGGCCCCTGACAGTTTCATTACTCATTGTTCTATCTTAGACACGTGGATAAAAGTTGAAGATTATTGTCTGATCTTTAGTACTTACTATTGTAAGAATTACTGTTTTCAAATTTTAATTTGTGAGTTTGTCTTTGGAAAGTACTGTTTTCAAATTTTAATTTGTGAGTTTGTCTTTGGAAAGTACTACTCCATTAATAGTGTGAGCTCATAGTCACAGTACAGTCATATAATATACAAGAAAAAGGAAATATACACCGTACTGAAGTCCTTTACAGATCAACTATACACAAATAATTGGAAAAAGCTAAGTAATTGCAATGGAACAAAACTAAATAGTCAGTTGTATAATTTCTGAATCAGAAAGGTTTCTGGTACCTATTTAAAGGATCCTGGCCTTGATTCATGCTTAACCACCCTATTTGTATAGACGACCCAAATTCTATTGCTACTAAACTGAGAAAATTATACTTTCATTGCATTAATATGAGAAACATGCATGCCACTTTGGATGGGCTCAAATGGTTTGAATGTGATTGTGTGGATGTGGAGGGCAAGGGTTCAGATCTTCATTGTATCCAAAAAACGATATGACAGAGAAATATGCATCACCTGCCAATCTAAATGATTATTTGCACGCACGTAAAGGATTATAATTGTCATTGAGGTCTTGAAAGTAGAAAAAGAATTTTGGTCATAAAGAATTAAAATAGTTATTGATGTTCTTGAAAGTTAAAAAAGATCTTTAGTTAACGAATCTAAGAAAATGTATGGGTGAATATGCATTGCCACTTTTGCACCTTTTAGCTTGTAGTAAGTTATCATTTTGTGTGAATGTATATAGCTTGTACAGTTCATAGCAATATTTGGTTGAATGTGAAGTTGTCCTAATATTGTGAGTGTTTTTTTACTTTTCTTTTTGGAAATAACAAATTTAAGGTGTGCCTTTTAGCATCATGTTCTGTGGTTTTAAGATCCTGTGATGGTTAATTGACAGAGTTGCTTACAAGCTTTCTAATTAATAGAACTTTCTCATTTGTCTCACAGATATTGAAGAAATCACTCAAATGTTACAAAATGACTCGACATCTGGTTGAAAATTGTGGTCTCTTTTCATGGTTGTCTTCTGTTGTCTCGATCTTCAGTAAAATGAACTCTAGAGAGGAAAAGAACATTTTCATGATGCAATTGACTGTAGTGTTACAGGTAAAAGCAAAGAACCATTTATTTCCCCCTATTTCCTTCAAATGTTTGTATCAGAGATTTTATACGTGATCAAATGCTTGGCAAAGATTTGTTAGGTGTTTGATGAGTATAATATTAGTAAGTTAATGAAAGCTTCATTACAATATTAGTGTCAAGAGCAGTTTTAGATAGGAGACGAAAAGAAGACTGATAAAATATTTTATTCTCTTCATTACAATATTAGGCTGTCTACAATATCATGTTCTCCAGAAACACAATCGAGTGGTTGCAAAAGAAGGCCCTTGAACAGCTCATGGAACTTATGTCTCACCTGTGCAGATTTTTGGTTAATGGTTTGATATTGCTAAAGGATCATGTGACATTGGTCAATTTGATTCTAAAAATTATGATATCAACTTTGAATATATCCCATAAAAGGAAAATATATCAGCCACAGTTTAACCTATCAATGGATGGTTTGTATCAAATATGTGAGGCTATTCGTACGGATGATGATGCAATAACTTTGGGTGATCCTGAGCTTGGGCTCAAAGCTATACTCATGAGTACACCTCCAGCTGCTGTGTTTTGCATGGTATCTCCCTCCCTCCCTCTCTCTCTCTCTCTATATATATATATATATAACTATATATATATATAACATATGTGTGTCTATTAGTATCCTACTGTGTATATTAAGGTCATCATTTATAAAGAAAGTTTCAACTTCGTGCATTCCTGAACATGAGAGAGCAGCCTAAAGGAATGATCTTTGTTTTTGCAATGAATTATCTTCTCTCTTCACCCAGTTTCTTCAACTGACAGATCTGATTTAACTGTTGCTAAAATGAATACTTGTTTTGATGTGTTCCAGAGTCTAGAGAAGCTATCAAAGTTCATTGGATGGGCAATTTCCTCTGCTTTGCAAGCTGATTCAGCAAAATTGCATCAAAACAAAGAACCTCAGCACATTCTCTCAGCTATTTCAAAGGATGAGCAATCTGAAGAATCCCTAGTATCAAAACTTCTACGTTGGCTTACTGCTTCCATAATCCTAGGGAAACTTAATGTGGAATCCAAAGATTTGGATCCAAAGCTAGGGTTGAACTTAAAGGATCTGGTGAGTTTATTTGAACATTCTGAAACTGAATGTGAAGAAGGCAGAGAAGATAGAATTCAGCGTCACCAGTTTTTAGCTTCTACAATTCTCTACCTCCAATTGCTTGTTCGCACCAACCACAAAGTTCTACCATCTGTCGTATCTGCTCTTAGTATTCTCCTTGGAAATGCCTCAAGTCTTGCAGGTATACCGATTCGTTTGTTTGGCTACTTCAATTACTTGAATCTGGATTTGGTATTTCGGGTTAGGGTTGATGAAATTCATCAAAAGGCATTAGGCAGGAACCTCGGGGTAAAGCTCAAGGAAAACCAGCTCTAAACTAGGGGACAGATTATAATCTAACTCACTAACTTGCAAGTCTTAATTCTTAACACACCATTGGAAAGGTAGCAAGCCTTAAGAGAGAAACCACAAAAAGAATGCATGAACAATAAGAATGGGTTAGAAATAATAATTATAAAGGATATCTCCACATATGACCCTAATAAAAAAAGTGGCGGCAAAAATACCTTATCTTACAATTTTGTTGCAGTCTTATTTTTTTTTGGCTGTTAAGTGCCAATTATATTGTCACGTGTTTCTGAGCTAGCACTTGATGGCCAAAAAATAGTACGACTGCAACAAAATCATAAAATAAAGTACTTTTGCCGTCATTTTTTTTAATTAGGGTCATATGTGTAACAATTGTAAATGTTAAGGGGGTTTCACCGCAAATGTCCCTAATTATTATTGATTTTAGTTTCTTTCCATTTGCTTGAAAGTCAAACAATAACTACTTAAGGATGGGACAACTTTGATTCAATTGTAAGCACTACCTTTATTTTTTTGAGTAGTGAAGTTTACAATTGTAAGCAATACATTGATTAAATGACACTGTCATTTGACATTTTACTTTGGATTGGCAGTTGCTTATTTTATTGTTTCACTAATTTTATTTACAATTTTATTCTCTCTTATTCAGATGATACACATAAAAATGGGGTTCGGCTGTTATTGGAATCACTGTGGTTGAAAATACGCTACCCTGTTGAAGCTAATCCTGCATGGAGATGGTAATACATTGTTATTTTTCTGCCCATTATGATTTTTCCTTTCTTTTCACTTCTCGTTTATATTGATATTTTCGGAGATTAAAAACAAATCATGAACTATAGATGATCACTACTGGGTTCTGTTTCACTTGCATATCAGTTTATAGATGTGAAATCTCATGAAAATCCCCTGTCAATTACCTTTTTAGTGAATACTTTCCTGATCTTGCACATTGCTTTTTGAAGGTCATTTTACCAACCATGGAAGGATCTCTGCTTGGAATTAACTGATTTACAAAAAATAGATGAACTCCATGCTTGCCAAATTCTTCTCCATATCATGGCACATCTACTTGGAAGTCCTCAATCTGAAGGGCTGCAAAGTTTGGTAGAAGAAGTTCAAAGAGTCGATGCCTTTGAATGGGAAAAATACATATTCGAGACTGTGCATTTATTATAAACTAGCTGCTTGTGTTATGATATATCTTTGTTTTGAAAATTTACACAATCATGTCTTGAGATTTTGCTTATAATTGTACAGAATACAGACATGTAAATTTCAGAATTATTAATTGGTAAATGAGAGATCGTCAATTTTTGTTCCTTTATATTAATTTTTCTGCTAAACCTTTTTAACCCCCCAGTTTAAATTCTTCAAGATCATTAGATTTACATAAGTTTAGTGTAATGTTCGTATAGAACCAGGACACTAGCCAAGAGCTAGATAAATTGTTTCAGTGTCTTGGCACATTTTTTTTTTCAGAAAAAATATGATAAATTGTTCATTTTAAAATTATTTTAGTCCTTGTATTGTATTATTATTGATATAAGGTATGTAACTGTTCCTTCTTATTGTGCCCTGATTAACTTTTTTGTGTTTGAGAAAAAGATGCAGTTACATATTAATCCGGATAAGTCATACATAACATAAGAGACAGTCTATTGGAAAGGGAGTTTCCTCCAACTAAATTCAATTGCCAAATTATTAGTAGACCTGAAAATATGAGAAATCTTAGCTCTAGGGAAGATGGCTATAAAGATTTGTGATATCAGTGAAGGGAATGAAAGGGAGTATGAAGAGAGTGAGCACACTGCAACCATTGCGCAACTTATAAAGATTTATTTTCCTAGTAATACACTGGAAACTCAAGGTCATCTTCCAGCTATTTCAAAACATGCGCAAGCAAGAGTCATATCTTCTATTTCTTCAAGTTGGTAATATCCAAATAAAGCTTGACATATTTGAGTTCTCGAGAACATACTGCCATGAAGATTATCAATAGTAGTTTTCGAGCGAGGCCGGCTTGTTGAATGGTGTTTTAGCTTGAACAACTTGCTGGCTTGGTTCTTTGACAGAGGTAGAGCAAAGTTTAGGACTACACGCATCGAAGTTGATCTTCTTCACCTTGAGAACAAGGTGAATTTCAGGCGGTCGGTATTGTTAGGCCTTAGGATAAATAAAAAAGGTATATCAATATGGGTCATTGTAATAGAGATATTGAGAGAGTATATATAGGAGAGTATTAGAAGAATAGAAGGGTTTGGGTGTGAATGATTTAGTTAAGGAGCTTTTAGCTCTTGGGAGAGGACTGGGTCTCTCGAATACCCAACAATTTGTTCTCTTTTATCACTCTAGTATCAATATACTAGCTATTTTCCATTGTTGTTGCTCTTTCTTCCTCTATTTTGCTTCTGTAATGATAGGAAATTCCTATCACACACCCAAGAGCAACAGATGCTGGCTTAGGTCCCTTATCATGATTTTCTGAGGTAACATGAAAATTTAATCTTTGCATGTATTATAACAGGCAACAGTAAAGTCAATTTGGCAATTTTTCCAAACTTGCTTGGCCGTCCTGCAAAGAAACAAAGCGTGTATAACCGATTCATCATGGTGAGAGCATAGAGTGCATGCAGCAGATGGCATGATGCCTGTATTTTTATTATTCTGTAACGTATATTTATTACATATGAAAATATATAAGAACATGCAGAACACAACCTTCTACTTTGCATGATGAGTCAGAAGTGAGAGCTGTGTGATATAAAAACAACACAAAAAAAGTCTTTCTGCATAATTAATGAAACATGGCTTACAACAAGTGGTGCTTTAAATGAACTAAACGGAGCGGTAGTGCAATAATAGCACTACATTTCATATTTTAAAACGACTCTCATTTTAAATGGAATTCAAGTCATTTCTTAACCTCTTTTCTTTACATCTCTTTTGGTCATCTACCATTGACTCAAAGACATCCAAAAGATTATCCAAGCCTTGAAGATTATCATCTCCTACTGCTTTTAGTGTATACACAATGCTCTCAATGGTTGACAAACATCCAGCCTTGGGCTGCATCCTCACTCCATTATACAAGCTTACCTTATCCAATTCCAACTTCAAGTGTGGCAAAAGTTTCAACCAGGGGTTTTCAGCATATATTCTCTTTGCCTTTGCCCATGTTCCATCCAAAACAATTAAATTCTTCACCTCAAAGTTAGCAGCCCTTAGTCCATCAACACTCATTGCTTCTTCAGTTGGAAACAAGAGTACAGTTCCTGGGGGAACTTTGATCTCAAACTCTAAATGCTCTTCCAACTCCAAGCTCGCCTGCTGCCGCCGCTTTTGCAACTTTTGTACAATAAACCCTTTTTCTAGCACATCACGAGCAGTGTCAATGTCTAAAATTTTATCAAACTTTGGCTTCTCGTGATTGTTTTGCAGCATCCAGCTATGGCAAAGATGTTTAACTACACCTTGTTTGCTAATTGTTGCCGTTACAACAGGCCTTTCCTTTCCACTTTGTACATCTTCAATTCCACTACAATCAAAATTAGCAAGCTTGCTCTCATCAGACACCATATTAAGCTTCATAGCAGCTGATGTCTTATCTCCAACATCAGGTTGTTTAAATAGTTTCTCATGATGAGTTTCCAAAGCAACTTCATCTTCACCCTTAAAAGATGTTCCATTTCTCTTCGATAAGCCAGATTTTCTCTCATTACTCCAATCTTCTATTCCATTTTGAGCATTATCATAACCACTTATATCTCTCCCCAAGCTAAACGTCTCAAGAGAACCAATCATACTATTGCTTTTTTCTTTTGGGCATTTCGCAAACAGCTTGTGTCCAAAATCATCCACATTTTCTTCCTCTGTTCTTGTCCCGTCACAATGCTCATCAATCAATTTCTGGGTATCTGTAGACCCCAAAACATGATCGAATTCCATTCCATTCGATCTATAGAAAGAACCCAGTTCAGATTTTGAGTCGAGTAACCAAATGTCAAACCGGGCTTCCAAAATCACATCAGAAACAGTTGCAACAGTCACATTCTTGAGGCCTAACACAGCAATTCTAGTAGAATTAAGAGGGTGTTTTTGCTCTAAACTGTGTTGAAGGATGGTCACACTTACGGAATTGTCAAGCTCCGGGGTCTTGATCCGAGAGCAGAGGCAGAGCCTGGCAGGTTTAGTGCAGGTTTGGCAAGTGGGTCTCTTGGAGGTGGCTCGAATCTCCACCATCTTATGGGTTTGGGAAAGAGTTAAGGGCCTTCTGAGGGTACGGAAATGTTTGGTCAGTGGCGGTGTCCGGATCCTTGTCACCAACGCTGGTAAGACAACCATGTAAGGTTGATGTGTGAAACCACGAGTAGTCAAACGTTGCACTTCTTTCTAAAATATGATTTTTTTTTTTATTTTTTGGGTCGCCTTCCCTAATGCATTACTAAAATATAGTTTATTTTTATTTTTTATAAAAAAAACAAAAGAAAAAGAACAACATCATGCTCCTATTTTTTTTTTTTCTTTTTTCTTTTGAAAAAGAACCTCAGTTCATTCATTTAAAGAAAGAAATTAGGATTGACAGGGGACAATCCATCCCCTACACTGATCGAGTCCACAACTCCCAACACTCTAGCTTGGACAGCTAGATCACTCACACCGGAAATACAATCACGTTTAACATGTAAAAAAGAACAGACATTAAAAGACTTAGCTAGTTCAATTGCTTTAAAGAAACCTGCAACCAGCTTCCAATCCGGCAGAATTTTAGACTTCAAAGAGTTAACTGCCACCAAACAATCTGAGAAGAAGGTTACAGAAGACCAATTCATGTTGATCGCCCATTGCAAAGCTAAAACAATTGCCTTAAGTTCAACAATCAAAGTTGAAACACCTTCATCACTACTGCAAACCTCATGCCACTTCAGGGTAGTCATATCCAAACTAATTGGTGCCATACCACAACGCCCCTCTTTGAAGGATCCATCAGTAAACATAACATTTGAATTGAAGGGGGCCCGTATGGGACCTGTTGCACCAGCCGAGAGGGTGTCGACAGGTCAGACACACCAGCAACTACCAACTCTGCAAATCGGTTGCGGACATCCTTCAGCAGGCTTGGGATCTCACAGCTTCTTCCACCATGCAAGACCGAGTTTCTACAGTGCCAGATCGTATCCCAGACAACATAGCCACATAACAAAATTTTTACCAAGTCTTACTTACTGAGATTGGAACACAGATTCAAGATCCTCGTCTTCACATCTTCTCCCTGGATCAACTCAATTCTGACAGGTAAGGGGGCTCCAAACCAAAGAGTCTTAGCCAAATTACACTCAAAAAAGACATGTTGGGGACATTCGATGTTCCCATCACAAAGAATGCAGTTCAAATTATCCCCACTGCTGATCTTGTCCCTGGTAGGCAAAGCCCCACTGCTCATTCTCCACAGGAATATGCTAGCTCTCGGATGCAGCTCCTTGGACCATATCAACTTCCACAAGTCGTGAGTACAACCAAATTTATGCTCATTCTCCAGCCAATAGGCCTCCTTAACAGAGAAATTTCCCATGGGAGATCTCTTCCACACCACCCTGTCTTTACCAAGCCCTTCAACAATATCAATAGCATTAATTTGTCTACCCACAGTTTGACCAAAAAGATAGTTCACATATCCCATATTCCATTTGCCTTGACCACGAAGAATCAAATCAGAGACAGTTCTCAAATTAGGAGCTTTCATCCTTACTTCCTCCATAGTAAAGCGAAATTCCTCATAGCCCATCCAAGGATCCAAGGTTGCCGCCATATGTCAATGTCTATCCCATTGGCAATAATAGTACACGCCCCTTCAAAAATAATCTTTCTTGCATCTAGAATAGACTTCCAAATGCTTGGATCAACCGCCGTCTTTTCCACCACCCAAAAGGAGTTCCAATAACAAAATTTCTCCCTAAAAATCTTAACCCACAACTTCTCATCATTTGAAGCCATTTCCCAAGCTAGTTTAGTAACAAGGGCTTTATTAATATCTTCAAATTTTCGAAAACCCAACCCTCCCCTAGCTTTTGGCTGGCAAAGGGAGTCCCAACTTCTGGAGGCCAGAAAATGTGTCTTCGTCATACCCCCGGTCTACCAAAATCTCCTTACAAGAGCATCCATCTTCCTACATACAGTTAGTGGGATAGTAAAGGTTGACGTAGAATACACCGGCATTGCCAAAGCCACTGCACTGACCGCGGTCATTCTCCCAACATAAGACAAAGTCTTAAGCCTCCACCCTTCAAGGCAGTTCTTTAACTTTTCTACAATAAAACCAAAGTTACTAGATCGATTCTTAGAAAGAAACATCGGATTTCCCAGATAAAAACCCCCAGCCTCCGAGCTTTTCATTTGTAGGATCCTTTCAATTTCCTTTTTTCTGCCATTAGAGCACCTTTTAGAAAACAAGATACTCGATTTTTGATTGCTACATAGCTGGCCCGACCAACTCTCATACTTGTGTATACACTCCTTGATACAGATAGCCGCATTCTTGCTTGCCCTCACACAAACCATTGTATCGTCGGCAAACATTAGATGTGAAATTGGTGTCACTCCTCTAGCAATGGAAATACCCTTAATAGTCCCAACCATTTTCGCTTTCTGCAATAATCTAGATAGAACATCATGACAAAACAGAAATAAGAATGGGAGATCGGGTCACCTTGCCGCAGACCCCGCGAGGGTCTACACTTCTTTAGAGGTTTCCCATTGAGTAGGACCGCATAGGAAGCACTAGTAACACATGTCATGATTCGAGCAATAGTGTCATTAGAGAAACCGTGAGCTCCTAGGACTTTCCTCAAGAAGTTCCATTCGATCCGGTCATAAGCCTTATGCATATCCATTTTGATGGCCATCAGACCTCCATTGCTCTTGTTCTTTCTCACCGAATTCACCACTTCTTGGCCGAGCAAAGTTGCATCCGCAATCCAACGTCCCGGAATGAAGGCAGCTTGGAATGGCAAAATCACCCTATCCATAATCCCTTTTAACCTTTGAGAAAGGATCCGAGAAATGATTTTATAAACAAAATTGCAAAGACTAATCGGTCTAAACAATTCCACCCTCTCTGCATTCGGAACCTTAGGGATCAAGCAGATATAGTTGAAGTTTAAGTCCTGGTCCGAAATGGCCGATCGAAAAAACTCTTGCACACACTCAATCACCTTAGTTCCCACAGTATCCCAACAATTCCAAAAGAAAATACCTGACACCCCATCCGGCCCCGGAGCTTTGAGCGGGTGCAGTTGAAATACATGACCATGCTCCTATTTCACCATCCTAAAACTCATGCGGTCGCTACCACCATCAAACTCCTTTTTTTTATTATTTATTTAAATCACACCTAACCAAGCATTTAGCTAATTACCAAAATCTTAGACCATCACCAATGAAAAATCTAAAATTTATGAAAAATTAAGCACAAAAATTAAGTTTGTGCTATATTTGGCCTACTATTTACAATTGTGCTCTAATACACAAGATGTAAAATAAAGAAAAAATATAATTAATTATATTGATGATCATTTTATATTGGCTAATTAGGATTTTTGTCTTCTGAACTTTGACATGTACCAAATCATGCCTCCTGAACTATAAGGCCGTTAAAAATGCCCCATGAACTATTGAGATTGTTGGATTTAAGGACTTTTGTCTAATTTCATTCAATTTTACTATTTCAGTGATTGTTTATGTACTAAATCATGCTCCCCAGACTTTGATATCTACCAAATTATGCCCCTCGAATTTTGACATATAAATTATGGCCCCTAAACTTTCATCCATGTTAGAATTTTTTACTAAACTTAGAAAAAAAATCTTTAAATCCAACAATCTCAATAGTTCAGGGGGTATTTTTAACGACCTTTAAAGTTCAAGGGCATGATTTGTTACATGTCAAAGTTCAGGGGGCAAAAATCTTAATTAGCCTTTTATATTTTATTGAAAATATACAAAATTTATTATTTTTTATTCTTTTATTATTTAAATAATAGTAATATGGTAATTAAAGTAAATAAAGTTTAGTAAAAGTCAATTAATCATAATAATTAGTGACATTATAGTAAATAAAAAAGTAACATTTATTGTGGGCTAAATTTGACACAATGTTATATCTTGTGCAAAATTTAACACAACTTTTAGCATGTACCAAATTTAGCACACTTTTTAGAACATCGTTAGAGTATAGTTTTTCTGAAGTGTACTAAAATATAGTAATGTACCACTTTTTTGACACTGCATTGGAGATGCTCTTAGAGCACTCATAACAAGTGAGCTATAATAACTAAAAAGGTAAAATAAAATAGCAAAGACTTTAAAATTGAGCTTCATCAAATGTTTTAATTTCTTAGCTATTATACATATTTCCAAACTCCAAGAATCTATTCTCTACATATAGCTCAATGAATAGTGGAGAGGTAAACATATTTTATATTTTCTCTTTCTCTTTTTTGTTTTTTTAATTAATTGTTATTCTTCTTTTTACTCTATTGTGTATTTTTTTTTTATTTTATTAATAAAATATATGTGAAGATATACTATTTAAATGATATAGAGAAAAATTTAAAGAAGTTGATGTATGGTGTAATGTAAATGTGTGAGGTAAAATAGAAAAAGTAAAATTTTAATGAGATATTTTAAAGGATAGAGTAGAAAAGTTGTTGGGAGTGCTCTTAGTAACTACTTAAATGTAATGTAAGCTCCTATTTTTGTTGCTACCATTGACTCTTGTTGCTACTGCCACCGTCAAACTTCCGTCTTCGCTGCCACAATTTCCATCAACATCCCTAGTAATCGTCGTTGTCATCCAACCGCCCAATAAAGGTACAAAACCAATCTCTTTCTTTGCAAATTCTTAGAATAATATCTCAATTTTTCTTATTGTAATTTGGAAAATGAATATTATATTTTACAAACAAAGTGTTAGTATTTTATTTAGTGATAATTAAACTAAAAAGTTATATTAAATTTTATAATAAGAAATTATCATGTAGCACCTAAATTTGAATATTATTTACAAAAATAATCTTGTTTTTGTGAGTAAGTTTTGTTTATGCATTGTTGTTGTTTTTATAGATGTTTTTTTTTTAAACGTTTTTTTAGTTTGGACTTTTTTTTGCATACATTACCGACCCATTTTTTTTTGAATCTCTTCTCTATTCGCGCGCGCGTGATGTTAGCCTGAGAAGCCTACAACAAGTCAATCACGTAAGATTGTCTTACTAATATATTTATTTCTATCCTTTCTTCAATTTTTCATTTTCTTTTTTTCTTTTCATTTTAAATCTTTTTAAATGTGTTAAGCGAATATCAGGGTTAAGGTTTGGTTATCTTCTCATTCTGATCATATCGGTTCATTAACTAAAATGGCAATCATTCAATCGTCTATTTATCCTTCTCCTTTACCTCTCTCTGATTGTGGTAGAGCTAAAAATGATTTATCAATCTGTGTCTCTGGTGGATTGCGAAGAAAAAATGAGATAAGAAGAAGATAGGCGAGAAAGGAAAGATTTTTGAATATGATCGTGTTGTCAAAAGAGTTAGGAAATGTGCTGCTGTGGATTCTGATTCTGAGGATGAGTTAGATATGGTGTTGAGGTTTGACCTCTTGAATCTATTTCTTACTGTCAGTTTTGACAGTTCGTATCTACCTAACTAACTTAACTGTTCTGACAGTTAAGTTAGTTAGCTGCCATCTCTATATAAGCCTTGAAGTTTCCTATGTTCAGAGAGGAGTTTTTAGACAGAAAATTCAGAGGTTTGAGAAAAGATTGAGAGAAATAATTGAGAGCTGTAATTGACCTCTCTTGTGTTTGAGAGAGAGTCACTCGATTGACAATTTGTAAGGAGCAAGACTCCATTTGATTTCAAGGGTTTTAATCCCTGGTTTTGTACCTCTGTTCAGATTAATAAAACTCATCACCTCAGCCATGTTTAAGGCTGCTTTCTCCCGTGGATTAAGCTCATGATCACCTTGATTATGTAGCCCAAACACGTAAGTTTTATGTGTTCATTTAGTGCTTTCTTTAAGTTGATTACTGGTTTATTTTCTGGTTTATGTTGCTGGTTTAGTGTTGATTGTGTTCTTGATCATTGTGTGTTTATTTTGGTGCTGTGTTGGTTCTTGTTGGGAGTTCAAGCCTCCACAAATTGGTATCAGAGCCGTGGTTAATCTCGGCTATTCAAGAATCAAATCAGTTCTTCAAAGAACTCACCAAGAAGATCAAGAATGTCCAGCTCAAAGTTTGAAATTGACAAGTTCAATGGTACCAATGACTTTGGTCTATGGAGAATCAAGATGAAAGCATTGTTGGTTCATCAAGGTATTTCAGAGGCCTTGAATCTAGAAGCTCTAGCAGCTATTGATGATAAGAAGAAGAAGAAGTTCGAAATAGAAACTAAAGCACACAGTGCAATTTTACTCAGTTTGGGTGATGAAGTTTTAAGAGAAGTCTCAAGTGAGGAGAAAGCCTTGGGATTATGGGACAAACTTTCTGAGATTTACATGAAGAAATCCCTAGCCAACAAATTATACCTCAAGAAGAAACTCTACACTATGAGAATGGATGAATCCAAAGAATTAAGAAAGCATCTTGATGACTATAACAAGATTATCTTGGATCTGTGCAACATTGGGGTAAAAATTGATGATGAAGATCAAGCAATTATTTTGCTAAGGTCCTTGCCTAAAGCCTATGAACACTTTGTTGACACTATTCTATATGGGAAAGATTCTCTCACCATGACAGAAGTTAAGGCTGCCCTAAGTTCTAAAGAGATTAAAAGAAAGGATGACAACAAGATTGAATCAAGTGGTGAAGGTTTATTTACTAGAGGCAGAAGCACAAAAAGAGAGTATAAAGGGAACAAGAATCATCATGGAAATGGAGGACACAAAGCAAGATCTGGTTCAAGAAATGCAGCAGGGAAACAATGCTACTATTGCAAAAAGGAAGGGCACTTTAGGGATGATTGTCTTGCTCTCAAAGCCAAATTAAAGAGAGAGCAAAACAAGAAAATCAAGTTCAAGGGAGAAGCTGATCTAGCTGCAGATGGTTATGAGTCTGCTGATGTACTTGTTGCATCAAGCATAAAGTCTGGTGAAGAATGGATACTAGACTCGGGTTGTTCTTTTCACATGACACCAAATAACAAGCTCTTCAACACACTGTCAAATGAACAAGGTGGAAGTGTCCTATTAGGCAACAACAAATCATGCAAGATTGAAAGAATCGGCTCAGTTCAAATGAAAATGCATGATGGAGAAATTAGAATTTTGCAACAAGTAAGGTATGTACCTGATTTGAAAAGAAACTTACTTTCAATTGGTGCTTTTGATAAAAATGGCTATACTGTTAAGATAGGTGATGGCACATTGAAAGTTACTAGAGGATCACTTGTTATTGCTAAAGGAAAACTCAAAAATGGCATGTACTATCTTGATGGTCACTGTTACTGGTTCTGCTGCACCAGTAATAGACAAATCACTTGAAAATAGTATCAAAATGTGGCATCTTAGGCTGGGACATGTGAGTGAAAGAGGATCGATGGAACTTGACAAACAAGGTGTATTCAAAGGTGGTCTAAAAGAAAAGTTAGAATTCTGTGAATCTTGTGTATTAGGGAAAAGTTGCAAAGTAAAATTCCCTAAAGGAATGCATACAACAACAGAAAAGTTAAGCTACATACACTCTGACCTCTAGGGTCCTTCTAAGATTCAAACATTAGGAGGTGCAAATTATTTCCTTAGTATCATTGATGATTACTCTAGGAAAGTCTGGGTGTTCTTGCTAAAAAATAAGAATCTAGCATTTGAAACCTTTGTAAATTGGAGAACAATGATAGAGAAACAAACAGGGTGTTGCATTAAGGTTTTAAGGACTGATAATGGACTTGAATTTTGCTCAGAAGAGTTCAAGAGCTATTGTACAAGAGAAGGAATTAGAAGACACAACACAGTTGTCAAAAATCCACAACAAAATGGATTGGCTGAAAGGATGAATAGAACTCTTCTTGAAAGAGTGAGATGTATGTTGAATAGTGCTGGTTTGGAAAGGAAGTTTTGGGGAGAAGCACTAAAAACAGCCTGTTATTTAATTGACAGGTGTCCCTCAACAGCAATCAACTTCAAAACTCCACAAGAAATGTGGACTGGTCAAATTCCTAAGTATGAGCATCTAAAAGTATTTGGATGCACAGCCTATGCACACATTAGGCAAGACAAGCTTCAACCTAGAGCCATTAAATGTCTATTCCTAGGCTACCCTGATGGGATCAAGGGATACAAGTTATGGTGTCTTGAAACTAGTTTTAAGAAGTGTATCATAAGTAGGGATGTTGTGTTTATAGAGGATGAGATGGCCATGAAAACAACTACAAGACAGACTGAAACTGCTCCTACTGCAGATACTAATTCAAGCAGTTTACAGCTTGAGGTGGAACCAGGTAATGACTCAGATTAGACTCAGGGAAACCAGATTGAAGAAAGACAAGATAGATCAGATGATGAACAAGAGGATCTCAGCAACTATCAGTTGGCCAGAGACAGAGAGAGAAGAGAGATAAAGCCACCTGACAGACTTGGATATGCTGAGTTTATTGCATTTGCACTTACTGTTGCTGATGAAATTGATAGTTCAGTTCCTTCAAACTTCTATGAAGCAGTAAATGGTAAGAATGGGAAGGCCTGGTTACAAACAATTCAAGAAGAAATGACCTCACTTAAAAAGAACCGAACTTGGATTGTGGTTAAGAAACCAGCTGGAAAGAGAGTTGTTGGTTGCAAATGGATCTTCAGAGAAAAGGAAGGTGATTCTAATGATGGTTCAAAGAAATTTAAAGCAAGATTGGTAGCTAAGGGTTTCACTCAACAAGAAGGTGTAGATTTTAATGAAATCTTCTCACCAGTTGTCAAGCAAGCCTCAATAAGAATGATACTGTCAAAGGCTGCTAAATTTGATCTTGAGGTGGATCAAATGGATGTGAGAACAACCTTTCTACATGGAAATCTAGAAGAAGAAATTTATATGCAATTACCTGAAGGATTTGAAAGACAAAGACCAAGTCTGTCTCTTGAAGAAATCTCTATATGGTCTTAAGCAAGCTCCTAGACAATGGAACTTGAAATTTGATGAATACATGAGTAAGATTGGTTACTGTAAGAGCACTTATGATCCTTGTGTATATTTTGCTAACAAAATCTACTTGCTATTGTATGTTGATGACATACTGGTTGTTGGGAAGGAAAGGTCTGAAAGTGACAAGTTAAAGCATCTGTTATGTGAAGAATTGGAGATGAAGGATCTGGGGACAGCAAAGAGGATACTGGGAATTGATATAAAAAGAGAAAGACCTCACAAGATCACTCTATCTCAAAGCAACTACCTTAAGAAGGTTCTTGATAAGTTTGGGATGCTCAATTCCAAAGCTGTATCAACACCATTAGCACAACATTTCAAGTTATCTGCTACTCAATCTCCAACAACTGATGCTGAAAGAAAACACATGAGCAGTATACCCTATGCCAGTTGTGTAGGAAGCCTAATGTACTCAATGGTGTGTACAAGACCAAACATTGCACATGCCATGAGTGTTACAAGCAGATATTTGGCAAATCCTGGTATGAAACATTGGTCTGCACTCAAGTGGACAATGAGGTACATTAAAGGTACTCTGAACACAAGGTTAGTATTTGATGGTAGAAATCAAATACATGGTGATGTAACTGGCTATGTAGATTCTGATTATGCAGGGAACATTGATACCAGAAGATCATTAACAGGTTATGTGTTTACTGTTTATGGAGGGTGTGTTAGCTGGAAATCGAACTTGCAAAAAGTGGTTGCTTTGTCATCCACTGAAGCTGAATATATGGATGCTACAGAAGCCATCAAGGAAGCAATTTGGCTCAAGGGAATGTCATCTGAAATGGAAGTAAACTCTGATGATATCACTGTTTTCTGTGATAATCAAAGTGCTTTGCATCTCATGAAAAATCCCATGTTTCATGAGAGGTCAAAGCACATTGATATAAAATTACATTTCATTCGAGACATAATTAGTTCAAAGCAAGTTCAAGTCAAGAAAATTGGTACAAATGACAACCCTGCAGACATCTTCACAAAGAGTACCACGGGTGACAAGTTTAGACATTGTCTAAACTTACTCAGAATCAACTAAAATCCTTGTCTCCTATTGGAGACAACCTATATTGGAATTAGAAAGCAGTCTATTTTTTTTGGAAAACTTTCAGAGATATTCAAGTGATCAAACCAGGTGGAATTGTTGAGGTTTGACCTCTTGAATCTATTTCTTACTGTCAGTATTTGACAGTTGGTATCTACCTAACTAACTTAACTGTTTTGACAGTTAAGTTAGTTAGCTGCCATCTCTATATAAGCCTTGAAGTTTCCTATGTTCAGAGAGGAGTTTTTAGACAGAAAATTTAGAGGGTTGAGAAAAGATTGAGAGAAATAATTGAGAGCTGTAATTGACCTCTCTTGTGTTTGAGAGAGAGTCACTCGATTGACACTTTGTAAGGAGCAAGACTCCATTTGATTTCAAGGGTTTTAATCCTGGTTTTGTACCTCTGTTCAGATTAATAAAACTCATCACCTCAGCCATGTTTAAGGCTGCTTTCTCCCGTGGATTAAGCTCATGATCACCTTGATTATGTAGCCCAACCACGTAAGTTCTATGTGTTCATTTAGTGCTTTCTTTAAGTTGATTACTGGTTTATTTTCTGGTTTATGTTGCTGGTTTAGTGTTGATTGTGTTCTTGATCATTGTGTGTTTATTTTGGTGTTGTGTTGGTTCTTGATGGGAGTTCAAGCCTCCACATATGGATATCTTCAATGGAGCTAAGGTTAATTTTGTTTCATTTTAGCTTTTTGATTTTTATTTTTTAGTTACTTTTTGTTGGTTGTGGGTTGCATATTTTGGATTTGTTGTTCATGTCGTTTATTCTTTTTCTATTTCATTGATTTTTTTATAATTTTTTTTATACGTGATCTTATTTGGTACCAATTTAGTTTTGTGTTATTGTATATATATATTATGTTGATTTTTCATTTTTTCTTTCAGCATCTTTTTTTTTTCTTTTAATGTTATAATTATTCGTATAAATATTTTTTTATTCTATTATTTCGTGTGTTATATTTTTGGTTTATTTTTTTTATCTAAGTTATAGTTGTTTTTTTTTTTGAATTATTTCAATATTTTTTGTTTATTTTTAGATTCAGATTCTTATATATATATATTACTAATTTTTTTAACAAATTGTGATTTTATCTATTTTTGTGTGTAGTTTATGCTGATTATTTATTAAGTTGTTTGGTTGCATTTCTTTTTTATTATTATTGTTATATTTTATAGGACTATTAGTGATTTGTTTGTTGGTTTATTTTGGTGAGATCTTGTTCTTGTTCTGTTTTATATTTATATATATATAATTTATGTTTAACTTTTTTGTTTTTTATGTTTACTTTATGTATAGTTTCTTATTTGTTGTCTATTGATGATTTAGGGTGAGTTAGTTTGGAATTTCTTCACTCTAGTATATTATTAAAAAAGAGAGCAGAACATTCTCTGCAAGAGATACGTGCATATTAAATATCAGAGACTCATGGATTAAGGCTCATTAATGCCCCAATTGCGTAAAAATACTTGTATTTACTCTCTTTAAATCATTCTTAGTGCATTAATGATTTAGCTGCCAAAAAGCTCGGTCTACATTTTGGTGCTTTCATTGAGAGCTATATAAGAAGATTCAGAGTACAATGGTGGAGACTAGAAATCATAGACGTCAGCCTCGTCCCCCCCAAGGTCCCAGAGAACTGGGGGACGAGGAAGCAACTTCACGAGTAGACGTGGAGGTAGAAGAAAAGAAGAAACAATGACGCATAGTACGAAGAAAACCAAGAAGAATATGACGCCTATGATGATGGCAGTTACACTGAGTTATTGTCCCTGAGGAAAGAAGCAACTGATCACAAAGCTGAACTAGCAGCACTGAAATAGCAAAATAGGAAAATGCAAGAGATAATGGTCGCCATCAGAAGGATATAGAGATGGTAGGAATTTACGTGCATCCAAAAGCCATGCCTCATGGACCAGGAAAAATAAGAGAAAAATCTTCACCAATTACCCAAAGACGTAAAAGTCAGGAACCAAGCCCTATCCGGTATCCCTCAGAAGGGTGTCCAAAGAGAAATCTCACGTCTTTCCCAGAAAAGAATAAGAAGGCTTAGGATCCACGAAAGGTCCGTTCTGATTTCCCAAAGGGAAAAGGTCCACAGAGGGGTAGGCTCTTTAGAGAGAGAACTGGCCCTCAAGACCGGGAAGACCAAAAAAGCATATTCGTGTATCAAGAGCCCGGGGAAAGAGGAAGGAAAAACTGAAACACCCCCTGTTGATTTAAGACAGAAGCTTAACGACAAATACAATGACCTTAGGAATCACTTGGAGAAAAAGAAACAAGCAATACCAGTTTCAAAGGAAATTCACCATGTGATTTCCATGCCTAGGCATGTGATTTCTAAAGTCAAGAACAAGAAATTTGCCATTGGTGATCTGGTCCTAAGAAGGGTCTTCCCAGCCTCCCAAGAACTCGGAGTGGGGGTACTTGGACCAAATTGGGAAGGCTCGTATGAAATTGAAGATGAATTAGGCTCTGGAACTTATGAATTGAAGCAAATGGACGGATCCATAATCCCAAGAGCTTGGAATGCTGATCATCTCTGAAAATACTATCAATAGTTAGGAGTTCAGTATTTAATTTCATATATGCATTTCATAAGTTAACCTGCAGCGAACAATGAGATATGCATTATCCCGAGTAAATTTAAGCTAAGTGACCTAATTTTTTTTAAGCCACTTAGGGGGTACCAAGGAATAAATATGCGCAAAGGCAGGAAAAAGTCAAAAACGAGACAATAAATACAAGTGCTTTCTTAGAATAAAAGTTGTCAAAAAAAGACAAGCCTGGGGAAAGGCTATAAAAATGTCTCCCCTAACAAAAAAGAAAGATAATATAAACTAAAAAATTAAAATATTATCTTAAAGGGGGTAGTAGTAAAAGGAAATGAAAAAGAGGAGGTTTAATTAATCAATTCTTAGAGGAAGTCAGTGACTCATCTGCTCAGCCAAGGCCTACTCCAGCTTCTTGTTCTTCTCCCAGAAGCGAGTCACCGTAGCCTTGGGATCAGGCACGAAATGGAGGCGAGGTTTAAACTTGTTCAATTTCTAGCATATAAAACTCTATCCTCGAAGCGCTGCACATAATGCTTACAGGTCACCGGAGATAATAATGCATCCCTCGCAGCCTTCGCGGCCTCCTTCTAGGTTCAATCCCAGAACTCACACAACTATTTGAGCTCAACCGACATACCCGCTATAGTTTCCATGTCGGTTTTATGTAACTCTTCAAGAGCCTTGAGTTTAGTTGTGAGTCCTTAAATCTCCTCTCGAGCATTTAGAAGGTCCTTCTGGCTAAAGTAAATGGTCTCATCCTTGGCCTTTAGATTCTTCTGATCCCGCTCCCTGAGGGCCTTCTCTGCCAAAGTGTCATTCTGAAGAGTCTCCATCTGGCTCTCTATCTCCCTAAGCTTCCTTAAAACTTCGTCCATGCCACCCAACTCCGAAACGACAAACCTTTGGTCGATTAATGTCTTAGAAAGATGATCGGCCTTCGTAGCAATTTGACAACAATTAGCAAGAATGGGTCAGATCTCCAGGAGAAATAAAAAAAAAAAGAAACTTAAAAAATATATACTTATGGAAGTAAGGGCTACGCTCATGTCCTAGATTTAGTAGATGGGGTTGGAGGAGGCGCAAGTCGCGTACCTCTTGGTCGGGAGCTGAGTTAGGTCAGCAACAAAATGACTCACCATCTTGGAAGCAAAGGGTTCCAGAGAAGGGCCCAAGTACCATTTGAACCAGTCGGTCATGAGATCAAGATTTAGGTCCCAGACCTCCCCAATGTACTCGCCTTGGAAGGGCCCATCATGAACCTCCTTTAGCCACTTTTTTAAAGCATCAGCTTCAGCATTGCCTTTCGACAGCTCATCCATAGCATAGTTGTGTTTGGCAATGCGGAGCTGGATCCGCTCTTCATCAGGATGAGCTAGAGTTAAGAGAATGGCTAAAGGGGTAGGAAAATCTTCAACTTCGACCGGGATCCCAGAGTCAGCACTAGGATCAAGGGTAGCAGCGGGTTTTGGCTTTTTGGAAGGCTCCAGAATGGAAACTACACCTTTCCATTTCTGGTCAAGTGGGGGTACTTCTTCCTCCTTTTCCTCAATTAACACCGCCTCTTGGTTCCCGGGCGCCTCTTCGGTCGAACCTCTGGGAGTCACCACCACTTGGGGAGGATTATGCACCTCCGACTCAAGACTATGAGTGGTGGCTAGCATGGCCAGCAGATTATCCTTGGGTTTTGCTATTCAAAATAAATTAAAGGTGAAAAAGAAAGCACATAAGAACCACATATACAAGTATAATACAGGAAGGAAGTCTAATCCTACCCTGATGCTCTAACTCTGTCCTAGAAAATTCATAAATTAAAGAGTTGGTGTCGTCATCCCCTAAAAACTATCTAAAGGAAGGAACCAACTTGAGGTCATGTAGTAGGTATGATCCAAAAGGATGGGAACATGAGGACAAGAGCCCTTTTGAGATCGACCCAAGATATGGCTCAAATTTGAAAAATATAAACCTTTTGCATTATTGCCCCACTGAGTATGGGGCATCCGAAACTTATACAGCCTCATGTCATAACCCACTAGCCTTAAGTAAGAGTAATCTTGAGATGAAGGAAAGAAATGAAGGTTCAAAGGGGACTTACGAGCTTTAGAGGTACTGGCTCCAGGGGTCTTGGATTTTAGAACCGGAAAAGGGAACTTAGGCCTGACTGACGTCTTTTCCTTTCCTGCCTTCTCCTGGTTGGACCTCTCGGAGGCACTTTAGAGGCGAGCGTAATGAAGCTCTTATTATTTTTTGTATCTATACTTGTTGTATTTGTCTTTAGCAGCCACAATAATGTCGACCCTGAGCGTCCTTTCATTCCTCGGATTGCAAGCGTTGGGGTAAATATTGGAGAAGTTGAAGTCCTCGACTGATTGGCTCTCCAAAATTAGTTTGGCCCTCCGGTAGTTGGCGGTCGTCGCCAAATCCCCCTCATTTAAATCTTCCTTCCTATAGCCAGCAAAGACTTTGGCGTGGTTCAGGAAGAGTTGAGTGAGGCCTGTGTGATGCATCGGGGTAACCCAAACCCAGTCTGTTAACAAATTTGGACGCTTAAAGGCCTTAAACCTAGAAGAAAAGAAAAAGCCGTGACGATATTCCTTAACATTCTTTTGAAAATTAAAGGGTACTGGGGTTTCATTGGCCGAATGAGCTTGTAACTTATAAAAACTTTCTTTAAATTTGTCACCCTTCTTGGGGACAGAAAGAAATTAATAAAAATATAAAATTTCAGCGGGGCTAGGGGTGGCCCAATCCCTAGCAGAATAAAAAATGAAAGGCCTAAAAACAGGCGGTAGGCTCGGGGAATAAATTGGTATGGGGTGAGTCCAACAAACACTAACAAGTCAATGAAGTAGTCTTGCAGAGTCAACATGGCTCCGGACATGAGATGGGTCTAGCTCCAGGCTCCAAAACCATTAGAATTATGGTTCGATGTCTCCTCTTCCCCGGAAAGATGGTGGTAGACTCCAGAACCATACGATTTGATCCCATTCACAACCATTATCTTCTCCAGCTGATGAGCGAAAGTCAAGGTTGAATGGAGTTCATCGACCTCCCAACCATTGGAGCGACAAGAGTATTTCTTATAAGCGACCGGGCCTTGCATAACATCTTCCACCGTGGCAAGCTTCTTTGTCGCCTTTGTTGAGGATTTGGCACTGGATACGTTGGAGTGCGACATGGAGTTTGAGGAATGGAGCTCAAGAATTTCCTTGTTGAACCCAAAGAAACCATGTTTCTAAAGGTCATGGAGAACTTCACTCATGTGAAAGATAAGAAGCCAAGCAGTTAGCCTCCACATCAAATATTAAGTCAAAAAGGAGAATGAGGGTCCCCTAACTGCTGGGAAGAGGCCCTCTACTGATGAATGACAAAAGGAATCTAACGATTCACATTAACAAACATCTAGTGCAAAACATCCAAGCAATATAAAGAAATCAAGAGAAAAAAGGAGTGGGAATGTGTGAAGAAAGTTCAATCCACTAAAAAATCCTAAATCTATAAAATACTCACACAAAGAAAATGTAAGACGAGGGGTTTCTTCCCTTTTGCCTCCCAAAGAAAAAAAATAAGAAGACAAAAATATATCATCAGACATTTTGAGAAAAGATTCTCCAAGGATAATCGCCATGGCCATTATCCAGGAACAACATGCATACAATGTCCATTAAAAAGGAATGAAGCACAATTTATCAAACTTTGCTTAACTATATGGAAAAGTAAAAAGAAAGAAGAACTTACACGATGGAGGTAATGTAGAGGTGGAAGCTGCCATACGACGGTAGTAGTTCGCCTGGCAGCAACGAAGGAAAAGTAGAAAGAAATTGGGAGAGTCTGGAATTTCAGGGAGAGGGTTTGTAAAGCCTAGAAGTTGAAATGCAGTGTGTAAGCAACCCAGTCACAAAAGGTATAAGTTTTTATAGGCCCTTAGGGTAAGTACCAGCATTAATTGAGTTCCATCGTATGGCGAGGGTTCAAACCGATTCAAATTCCATTGATCCAACGGTCAGGATAAAATCACGAGATGAAGAGAAAATGGCAGTTGAAGCGTTTGAGTACCTCTCTGACATCTACACTAATGAAGGGGTCTATCAAACAGGTGGGAATCGAATCGTTGCCTGCCAAAAACAAGGCAGAATGATTATAAAAATTAAACAGCCCATGCACATTGTAATACCCGGATTTAAGAAAAGGATTTGCAAAGCCCTAATTAAATAATTATGAATAATTGAGGAATTATATTATTATATAGTTCAATATATGTGATTTTATATGAAATTTAATATGTTAAAGACCCCGTTGGTGAGTTAGGGGCATTTTGGTAATTATGACCCGAGAAGGGTAAATTGATGAGATTAATTTAATTACGTGCTTAATAGAACTATATTATTATATAGTATGCCTGTGTTGTCTTTTCTGGTGTGTTCTGGCAGGTTGGCGTGGTAAAGTCACAACCGGGAATTTCGGGCCGAATTTGAAATGTAAATCATATTGGTTATTTGGCATTTTTATTTGATATGTGATAATCTGAAATTTATTTGAAATTAATTGAGTATTGAATGACTATTTTACCCTTGTGAGGGTGTATGTGAGTATTTAAGCCCTAAGGGAATTTTGGTCATTTGACCCCTAATTAGTATATTTGGAAAATTGATTTTTGTTAAGTTTACCAAAGTGAAAAATCTAGTTCTTTCTCCCCATCTCACCCGACCCCTCTCTCTCTCTCTCTTTCACTCAAAACCTTTTGTTTTTCAAGCTTGAATTGTTGAAGAAAAGCTTGGTTTTGGCTTGTGTGAGATTTGAGTTTGGAGGAAAGACTATTGCTCTTGTTTTATTGTGAATTGAGGATTACCGGCACATGGTCAGGAGCACCCGGAGATTTGGAATCTCTGCCTTTGCGGGACAATAGGTAAGACAGTGATTAACACGTAGAGTATGCACAGTGGCGCTTATATTGAGAATGATATGCATGAATGTTCAAGTAACCGGGATTAGGGTTATTACCCTAATAGGAACGGTCTAGTAGCCTAGGGTTATTACCCTAGTAATAAATGCGTGTAATGCCATGCCATGTGAATTAAAATGAGATTTAGGGATTATCCGCTCAAGGCATAATCAGGTTGGACTCGGTACTCATAACCGAGATGAACCACTTCTAAGGCCTTAATGTATTTAGACGTGTGAGAGTAACACGTGGGTCTATGCCATGTAGATTTAATTAGATGTGTGAGCGCAACACATAGGTCTATGCCACGTAGACATAAATGGGCATGATGAAATAATGATCAGGTCTATGCTATACAGACACGTGTGAATGAGCATATTCTATTTGTTATGAATTATACTGTCTTGCTGGGCTTGGCTCACGGGTGCTCTACTGTGCAGGAAAGGGTAAGTCAGTGGCTGATCAACCATGAGTTTCAGGAGCAGGGCGAAGAATGTACATGTTCATGCCATTTCAGACCAAGCGGGTTATGGGTCTATCAGTGTTGAACTTTTGAATTCCGTTTTGCCGCTTAAGTCGGCTAGAAAGAAAAGACTTGTAATAAGTTTGTAAATATTTTTGGGATCCCAACTATTTTGAAAGTTTAAATATATTACAAGTTTATTTTCATTCTGTTTAATATAAAAGTTTAAATTTTTCGCTATTTTGGTTAGTAATCCCGATTAGGGGATTAGGGTTTCATAAGCATTTTTGGGTAGGGTGCCTAATTATTTTTGGGCGTTACACACATGCAGGGTATTTGCCACGCCACTCTCTGAGAATAAAAGCAATATACAAGTCTCATTTACAAAATTTTAAATAAGACTTGGGGGTAAATATTGCCCCAATTTTATCCCAATATATGTGGCAATCCCATGACACGACATGTGGCAGATTAAGCTTAAGTACCCAAAGATAGTCAAACGAAAATCTTACATAGGCAGGACCCCTGAGACAACCTAAAAGTTCCTCTTGGAGCCATGGCTATGTCCGGAGGGATCCATCTTTTGTTCACCTCTAGGAGTTGGGTAGCACCCAACCCCTCTAGACTTAGGATACTAGAGATGCACTATTAATTGGCATTTAATGCAGCATGGAGGAAACGTCTACGGACGAATATGAAAATATATGTTAGACGCATTAAACCCATTCTTTAGCAATTACATGCTAATCAAAGATGTAAGTGACGGCTACATAATGTACTATCACATCAATCAAGGAAGGATAAGGGCTTGTCTCACCTAAACCCTACGCATCCTACTAGGTAGGGCCGCATACCCTACTTCATCAATTTAGGAACTTGTGCATGACCAAGGTGGACACTTATGACAATAGAGGCCTTCCTTCCTCTCCAATGAACTGCTATAAATACCCCCAACCATATTTATAATAGGGATCGAAAAAAAGAGAGCAGAACATTCTCTGTAAGAAATACCTACATATTTAATATTAGAGACTCGTGGACTAAGGCTCATTAATGCCCCAACCATATAAAAATACTTTCATTTACTCTCTTCTAATCATTCTTAGAGCATTAATGATTTCGTTGCCGAAAATATCAGTCATCAACAACATATTGATATCTTATTTTACTATCTGAGAAAGAAGATTAAGTATGACGAATCTATCCAGCTTAAAATCAATACAATTGATTATTATTTTGCAACTCAAATTTTTGAGTTGTTTGGAAACTATTTGAGAAAAGGGGAGAATAGCTTTTCTGTTCCTAAGAATTCTAAGGCTGTTGGCTATATTAAGGGGTTCCACATGCTTGTTTTAAAGTCATGGCTGTTGCTTGATTATGTTTTGATTCCAGTGAATGTTGCTTCATTGACACATTAAATTGTGAACATATTTGACATTAGGTGTAGCTGTTTGAAAGTATGTAATTCCTTGTCTGTTGGTAAATTCAAAAACTTGAAGAACTTTGTGACTGTGATGATCGCAATTTGTTGGCACAAATTGGTTTTATGGTTGTAGGAATGTGTTATCCAATTTTTTGCATAATGACATGGCAGAATACTGAAGTGACACGTGTACTGCATTTCTCGCAGTTGGGGGGAAGTGAATGTCCCGAAAAGACTCCATGTTGTACATCTACATGTATAAACTTTTGCGTACCCGAGCAGGATGAAAGGTAGGAAGACATAAATTTGGCTTTCCGAACTACTTATCAGGAGTTAACTACTTCAGAATGATCTTGTGAAGTTCAGACACGAAGGCAATCCCTAAAATCACGGGATCGAATAAGAGAAATATGGCAACCTCTTCTATTTTCTTGTTTTGTGGATCATAACTATGTAATAAATGTACTTTCCTATTTTATACATTGTAAGGAAAAAGGAAACCTTCCCTCATGCATTAAGGCCCTATAAATAGTGACTTAGCCTCATTATGAAAGGGATGGAAAGAATTGCTACATAGAGAGAGATCTAAGAGAATTACTCAGAGATTTATTGTATGAAATTTTAGAGAGAAAAACACTTCGTTCTTTCTCTCAAGTTAATATAACTCAAGGGGTATAGGTATTACCGCACTCACGAAGCCGAACCTCTTTAAAATCTGGTGTTCTTTAATACTTTGTTGTTTTTGCTCTATTTTAATTATACTCTTAATCGCTTATTAATTGACTCACTGTTGTTGGCCAAAAGCGAGGTCAACATTTTGGTGCTCTCATTAGAGCAAATACCAAAGTTTTCTATTTTTCTTAAGTTTCAACAGGCGTACAGGATGGTGGTGCAAACCCGTAGAGGCCTGGCTGATCAGGGTGACCCGATTGTGATAGATTCTAACGTGCAGACCCCTGGGACAACGAGCGGACCACCAAGGACAAACCCCAAACATGCAATTACACAGCCACCTACTGTGGGCCATAGTGTGACGTCCCCTCTGACTGGGATCACACCAGGCGTGCAAGAGACTGGGAACACCAGTTCAACAGCCGATCAATCCATTCCCAATTCTGAGGTCTCGTCCACCACTAATGCTCAGCGGGCAATCGGAGATGATAATGAGATCCAAAACCTCCGTACAACCTTGGACTCATGCAAGGCCATAATAATGCTTTGCACCATGATTAGGAGGATCTCTGTGCCACTATAAACCTTGCGTTCGATGAGTAGAGGCGTCAATTTATAGGATGGAGGGATAGGGAGATGGAAACTTTAAGGGCTCAGCAAGCAGCCAATGATGATTGCACAAGGTAGGCCACCTTACTGATAAGGAGGGCCTACCGAGTTGCCAGTCAACAGCCAGCTATCGCGTCTAGTATCCCTTTGGGCGGTATAGAAGAGTATGTTGCTGGGCATTCTGCCTAAATGCCCAATGGTTAGCCATCCAATCCACATCCACATGTCAACCTGTAGGCCAAACAGTAGACGGCCAGATCCTTCCTGATTGACCTTTGGGTGGAGTTACTCCTAATAACCTCATCTCTATTGAAATCTCTAGCCAACCTACCGGCCAAACAAGCTAGAGGCTGAGACCACCTGGTACCTCGGTATTCAATAGGTTGGGTGTTGCGCATGACCTCAAGACTGATCTAAATAGAAGAAAAGGCCTAGACGAACAGTATGTCCCACCAACTATCGAACTAGGCATCCTTATCTAGGACCCAGCTCAAAGAGATCCTAACGTGACACATGTCGGTCAACAGGCTGAACCAGTTCATTCATTTGTGCTAGCACAATTGAAAAACATGGTACAAGGTCTGACCGGTCCAAAACTCACTGATCTCGAGCTGGACCGAGCATGCGGATCACCCTTCTACCTAGAGATTGAAGTCCTTGAATTACCCCCAAAATTCAAGATGCCAACCTAGAAGATATATACGGGGAAAGAGGATCCCTTATCACATCTTAAATACTTTGAGATGCAGATGTTCCCTCATGAATTAAGGCCCTATAAATAGTGACTTAGCCTCACTATGAAAGGGATGGAAAGAATCGCTTCACAGAGAGAGATCTAAGAGAATTACTCAGAGATTCATTGTAAGAGCTTTTAGAGAGAAAAACACTTCGTTCTTTCTCTTAAGTTAATACAACTCAAGGAAAGTAGGCTATTACCGCACTCACGGGGTCAAACCTCTTTAAAATTTGGTGTTCTTTATTACTTTATTATTTTTGCTCTATTTTAATTATACTCTTAATCGGTTATTAATTGACTCATTGTCGTTGGCTAAAAGCGAGGTCAACCGAATGATATTAACAAGTGTATGGGATTGTTCAAAGGGAAGCATGAGTATGATCCCCTTGATACCTTTGTAGTTCAAGGTCTGCCACAACAAAATCTTAGGCAATTATTCATTAGTTTAGTTTTTGTTATAGTTGTTAGGTTTTTTATTAATTGCTTAATTTTTGTTGATATACTTTTTTATTTTTTTATTGATTCCTTATTTCTATTTATTGCAGTGATTGTGGTATATTCATATTCAAGTACTTTAAATATTTTGCTCATGGTTTGATTGAAGATATTCTAAATCTTTTGGATGTGAAGTTTGTATGGAACAAAGTTTGTATCGAGTTGTTTGTGCATGACATGGCAAAGCAAGTAAATTGATATATATCTTTCTCTGAACATCCTAGGAGGACGCCAGTTAAGGATGATGATGCAGATGAATAGATATTGATAGTAGTGCTCTTGTTAGAAATTTTTATATTTAATGGTACCAAACCTTTTATATGTAACTGGTTAAGTAACAAACTCTTTTTTTTATTACATCTTCTTTTATAGGCAAACTCCTTAGAGTTTGTAATTTTGTGGATATGTAAAGGTATTGTCTAGTTTGGAGTTTTTTAATGAAGCTTTAGAATTCGTAATCTTTTGGAAGTTTATGGATATATGTATAGGTTATTTCTTGTTGCAGTTTTTTGATAAGCAAACTCTTTAGAGTTTGTAATCTTTTGGAATTTTATGGATATATGATAGGTACTCTCTGGTTAGATTTTAGTTGTTTTGCTTCTTTTTCAATTTAATAGAGTTGTTAGTTGTCATCTAGCAAAACTATTATGGTATTATTTTGCATAGTTTTATGTAAAATTTCTTAGTTTTTATTTTTATATTGATTGTTTTTTTTTACTATTACAATTTTTAGTAAAAAAATTCAAGTTATTATCTTATGAGCTTCTTATTTTCTAATTTTTTTTTTAAGTTTTTATGAAAAATTTGGTTTGATCTAACTTTAATTTAATTTTGTAAAAAATTTTATTTGTTAGTTTTTTATAATCTTAACAAAGGAATATTTTGAAAGCAAGAACTAATGGGCAAATTATGACCGAAATAACAGCATAAGTTCTCCATTTAGCAACATGTTAGAATTTTAATAGATATTGAGTCCAATTTTTAACCTTCGTAGTTTGTTATTATACTTGAAATTCCGTATTTTAATATTCCTATTTTTATTATTTAATTAAATACTTAACTAAATGCAAAATAATGAAACTGATACTGAAATAGTTTTTATGTAGCTACAGAAGATAACTTTGTAACTCTAGAAGAAACTAGAAAAACAAAGAGTGCAGAAAAGTAAAAACACACAAGGTTTTTGTATGTGGTTTCAACAATCCTTTCATATTGTTACTACTCGATGGGGTCACGCCCAGAGATAAGATTTATGAGATAGATCTCAAAAATATAAAGTAATTGACTTATGCATAAATAGACTCCCTCTTATTATATGTTTCAAGCTTGATGTATTCTATCTTCTCATCAAATCTTGCTGAAACTTCAAGTGCTTGAACTCCCTTCGATCTCCTTGAAGAGTGCTTGCTTCCTCCCGAGGTAAGACTTGAAAAACAATCTCCTGAAAGCTTTGTAAAACCTTTTCCCGTAGGTAGCACTATTGTTCTTCTTCTTTGTAAGCTTGAATATAGACTCAAGAAAACATAAAATACAAATAAACAGAGTAAGAGACGAACAAGCTCTTCTCTACAATACAAAGACTCTCTTTTCTAAAGATATGAGTGAAAATCAAAGATACAAAAGAGGTACTTGACCTAGCTACCATAAGGTGTATTTATAATCAATATACACCTTATTGACAACTCATACACGGTCTGAACAAGACCAAAGCCCACTAGAAAATTCCCTAAAATAGATATTCAATCAGCCCAAGAATTTCTATTTTTGTACTTACAGAATCTGTGCAATAAGTGCAACTTTTCTTTTATAGAAACAAAAAACTTTTGCTCCGGGTTTCTCCTCAAGAAATCTGATCAATCAAAATGGGAAACTCACACAAGATCAAAATATCACAACTGTTAGATAGAAAAGAATTGAGTAATCAAACTTACCCTTTTTACCTTATTTTCCATAAATAGGAAAGCAAGACAACTTTCCTTCCAAAAATAAATTACTTAATATAAAAGTCACATACTATATATGGAAACCAATATTAACACCAGCCAAATTTAAAAAATAAATAATAAAATATTTTTGTCACATTAAAGATGCCAAAAATGGAATTAACAATCTCCCTCTTTGGCACTTTGATTGACAAAATATTTTATTCGAAGAAAACCTACATCAAGTGTTAGAAATAGAAACAATAGAGTATAGAAAATACTCCCATACATGAAAGCACTCTAACACATAAAACAAATAACTTTTTAAACGGAAAAGTTCACAAACCACAAACAAACTAACTCTCCCTAAAACAAGGGTCCAGAGTTGTAACCAACAATCCAAAAATAACTACTTTTTCCTCCTTTTTGTCTATCAAGGAGCCAAAGACAACAAACAAAATAGACAAAGTCATCATAGTACAATAAAAACATAGATAAAAAAGCAAAAAGATAAGAAATGGACCACTTATTCAACATCATTGGATTGGAAGAATTTCATGATGCTGTTCATTTTCCTGAGAAGTAATGCCTGACTTGTCTCCATTCTTCCCAAATGTAAGTTGAATTCAACCATCTCTGTAGGAGCAGAAGTGGAGGCAATGCAGGTTCATCAGTAGCACCAGGAGAAGTAGACCTAGCCTTTTTCTTAGCAGATTTTCCTTGAGGAGGTTTTTCTAGAGCTTTGAAAGTGGTACCAGTAGACATTTCTATGGATTCATTCTCAAGAATTAACTCCTCTTGGTTAGACAAAATCTTATAAATCAAGTGAGGAAAAATAAGATTAAGCCTAGGTTTCTTGCCCTTTCGAAGAGAGACAATTTGCTCCCAAATCATGTCAGCTAAATAAATTTTTGCACTAATGGAAACTTTATACAAAAAGAAAGCAAGTTCATTTGAAACATTTACCGAATTAGAGCAAGGAAACCAATTAGATAGGGCAAACCTCATAAGAGCAGCATGATGATAGGTAAGTTGAGACATGTGCATTGTGTTTGAGAGTTCCACATCATTGTCACCAGTGAGATACCCGAACACCTTTTGATAATAAAATTCAACTTCAGTTGGCTCAATTCCCATAGGTAGGTTGAGAGCTTCAGCCACATCCTTCACAGTAAGGGAATACCAGTGTCCCCTGACAAAGACTTTGCCAAACAAAAAAGAGTCCTCATTGAGGCATTCATCAGTGATATTAGAATAAAATTCCTTGACAATTCGATCCACATAGCTATTAAACCCAATCAAAATATCCACCCATTGTATTTCTTTCAACAAGTTATATACCCCAAACGGCTTATGAGCAATGACATTGAAATTTTCCTCCACAGTAAAATACCTATTCTCATAAAATTTCATATCTCTAGCATTATCATTGTAACAAAAATAATGAGAATGAGGCTTGAAGTTTTCAAGAGTAATACCAGGGGTCTCTTTCTTTTTTGAGGAAAAATAGGGCTTGAAGTATGTAATGACCGCATTTTATAATATGGATTAGTAAAGGCAATTAGCACTAATTATTGATATTTTCATAGTTATTTGTGAATTTATTTAATTGTGGGTCCCATTATTAAAAGTGAACATTAGAGTTATAATTTCTACATTTCAGAAATTTTATTAAACTCTAGGTGTATTATTTGAGTTATATATGAATTATGCTATTTTTATAATTTTTGCTTGGCAACAATGGAAAATGCGATGAATGGCTATTTAAATCATATAGGTAAGTTTAGAACCTTTTTATTACTGGGATTAATATTGGAAATAAGTAGAATACCGGGTTTGTGCGGGGTTATGGTTTTGACCATTTTACCCCTAAGCCTTTAGATTACTTAAGGTGTAAGTAAGGGCAAAATGTTTTGCTACCTTGGTGAGGTTTGTCCTTTAATGGATTCTGTAGAATTATTATTTAACCATTATTTGTAAAAGGAATTGACTTTTCACTATTAGAGTTGGTTAGAAGACAAAGAACACTTAGAACAAAAACAACATATTTCTTGAACTCTCTCTTTCTCTATTTCAGCTAAAGCAAAACCAGGGGAAACACTAAGGGTTTTCAGCTAATTTTTGTGTTTTCTTCAAGGATTTGAGGAAGTTCTACCAAGGTATGCCCTTGAAACTCTTACTTCTTGATTTCCTTTAAGTTCTATTTGGTTATAGCATGCAATTTTGGGTTTTGGTGGCTGTTAGGGTTAGAAATGTTTGGGGTTTAGTTTTTAGGTTCATTTTAAGTTAATATTGAGTTCTGGTTGTTGATTTTGATGTATTGTGATGGAATTGAACAAGTTTGGGCTTGGAATCTCAAACTTGAGTCTTTAATGGCACTTTTGAATTTTGAGTTTTTCTCTTGCTGTTATTGCTTCGAATATATTGTGGAAGGTCATTATAGGTGTTCTGGAGAGGTTCTTGGGATTTGGATATGTTTTGAGCAGGTTGGGAATTGTATGGGGAAACCTGGTGCAAAACGGTTAACCGGTTTGCCAGGACCTGTAAAGCTGGTTAACCGATTTTGGTAGATTCCCAAACAATTCATTTTCTCAATTCGTGTCATTTCAGTGTCTTGGTTGGGTGATTCCTATTTCCTAGGGTATTGCAGTTCCAATTAGTAATAGAAGAACCTTAAGTTAGAGGTTTGGGTTTCCTTGATTAGGGTTTTGACGTGTGATTTATCCAGTTATTGTTGGGTTTTGTGCCCTAAATAAAACCCATTTCAATATAATCAGATTTACTAGTTAATAAAGATCAGAAATAACATTTTATGTTGCATGGTTCACATGATTTATTTCATGATTGTTTAATGTATAAATTATATTAAGTCCAGAACATATGTATTTGTTAATGATTATATTGTTGTCAGCACAATAGAATATAATCATGTTTATATGTTCGAAAGTTTAATTCCCTGATTTGTCAGTTCACTGGATTTAGACTGGCATGATAATTAGCGATAGGTATGCTTATACCTTGGATAAGTGTTATGTCCTTTCCAGGGTATTGGCAAAGTTTACCAGTATCAGATGTATAGAGTATACATTGGAAGGGACCGATATTGAACTTTGATTAGATATGTTAAATTTACCGTAATATTTATTAAATTCAATATCACCTAGTTGATCCTAGATCAAATGATCTTAATCCTGATATGGTTAGGTTCGATCTCAAGAGTATTATACATGTTCTTTGATTTGTTAGTTAAGCCTACTTTTTGGTCAGGGTGATACGTACATTTTGGGACCATGGTAGTAAAATTGAGTGGGAGCGCTAATCATAGATATGGAATCTATAGCTTCTATAGGTATTTAGAAGTGAAACGACACTACAAGAAAGCCTAGTTTTACCGGCGCAGTTGACCAATTGCGCCGACAAAAGTTATCAGCATAAATGAGATGCTGAATTTGGGATTGGATTCAGCTATAACTTTTACCGGTGCAATGAAATGCGCTGGTGAAAGATGAACAATGAACCGCCAAATAGCGCGAACACATGTCCACTTCTGTAAGGCTTTTACCGGTGCAAGTTTTGTGCCGGTAAAAGTTTCCCAAATTTTGGTGGGAATCTTGACCGCCCTCGTGAAAATTTGGGGGGAAATAATCCGCGTGGAAATTGGTGGTAGGTGAGATTACTTTTACCGGTGCATTAATGCGCCGGTAAAAGTGTTAAGCGAAACAGTGCGTTTGGGTTTATGGTTATATGACCACTTTTACCGGCGCAATTCAATGCGCCGGTAAAAGTGTTCATATATCTCCTTCGACGAGCAGACCCCATTTTCATTTTTTTTTTGAATTTTTTTTTTCTCTCAAATCCCTCCTTCATCCCTCTCTTTCAATCTCACTCATTCTCACTCAATCTCACTAATCTCTATCAATCTCACTCAAAATCTCACTCATTACTCTCAAATTTTTTTTTTTTTTTGGAAAAAAATTCCCCACCGCCGGCAGCCACTCACCACCGGCCGCCAGTAGCCTCCACCGCACACCACCCGAAGCCCCACCTCCTGTTATTTGTGGAAGGTATTTTTTAATTTTTTAGTTTTAATTTTTTTTGAAAAGTTTATATATAGGTATGGATTAGTGTAAATGTGTATGTGTATGTGTTTATTAGTGTATATATGTGTATATATATATATTTTTGTATTTGTATGTATGTATGTGTATGTGGATGTGGATGTGGATGTATATATGTGTATGTATGTATGTGTATGTGGGTGTATGTATATATATGTATATGTGTATGTGGGTGTATGTATATATATGTATATGTGTATGTGTATGTGGGTGTATGTATATATATGTATATGTGTATATATGTTTATGTGAGAGTATATGTAAATATGTGAGCGTATAAATGTGTTTATGTGTGTATATGTATGTGTATGTGTTTGTGTGTGTGTGTGTGTGTATGTATGTGTATGTGTATAAATATGTAAGTTTAAGTGTAAGTGTATGTATATATATTTATGTGTGTATATGTATGTTGATATTTTAATTGGGTTTTATTTTTATGAAATTAGGTCCCGTTTACCGGCCCGAAGCACCGCTTCCTGCTTGTTGTTGTCATTTTTGGACTGCTTCACATTTATTTTTTTTTTCTTTATATTAGTAATAAATTTAATAGTTTTGTTATAGGTTAGTATGCCTATACATGTTAGTAAAGTAGGTTCTGTGATAAAATACTGCAGTCTGATCGGTGGTGTGATTTATTGTTTTTCATATGTTGTTATGGAAAGTTTGTTTGTGCTATATTCATAGGTTTTGAAAATTTTGGGTTTACGCTTTTTAAGCCGTTATGCTGCCCAAATTTTGGTAGATAGTTATGTAATGTAATTTTTAATTTAAATAAATTAAATAAAAATTTGTTAAATAATGTATATCATAAAATGTCAAAAGTATGAAAAAAAAAATATTTTAAATTTTTTAAACTTTATAATATTTAATCTAAATAAATAAAATAGAAAAATTATAAATTAGTATATATTAAAAAATATAATAAGTAATCAAAATATTTATTTTAGTAATCTTTAATTTAAATTAATATATATTATAAAATATAATAGGTAATCAAAATTTCTTTTTTATTTTAAAAAATTTGTAATCTTTAATTTAAATAAATAATATTAAAAAATTAGTATATATTATAAAATATAATAGGTAATCAATTTTTTTTTTTATTTTTAAAAATTTGTAATTTTTAATTTAATTGAATAAATGTGAAAATTATAAATTACTAATTATTGTTTAATTTTAAAAAGTAAGTAAGTGATATTATGAACTTTAAAAAGGTTGTAATTTTTAAGTTTAATAAATAAAATAGAAAATTATAAATGAATATTTATTACAAAATTGAAAATGTAAGCAAATGATATTTTGAAGATTAAAAAATTTGTAATTTGTAATTTAAATAAATAAAATAAAAAATTATAAATTAATATTTATTATAAAATTTAAAATGTAATGAAGTGATATCTATAAATTTTAAATATTTATACTTATAATTGAAATTGAAAAATAAAATAAAATAAAATTTTAAAGTAATTATAGTAAGAATTTAATCTAATTATCCTAAAGTAAGTGTAATTATAAAGTAAGTACAAATGAGCATAAGATATTAAAATAGTATAAAACTAAATTTTTATTATCTTTTCTTGATCTCTTTGGTTATACACCAAAGATAGGATAGTAAAATTGTATTTGTATTTGTATTATCACATAGTGATAATTTATTTTTATTTTTTTGATTTTACACATGCACGAAATACCTTAGACCCGTTTGGAGAGGCTGAGTCAGTAAGGACTCTTAAATACGCTTCTCCAAATTATCCAGGACTATTTGTCCGCATGGATAGTTTGGGCTTGTTTTATACTTATAGTATGATCTATTGCTTATTTGATTATTTCATTAGTAGATATTTTGGTACGTCTTCTTACACGTTCTTGTAAGTCGGCAAACTTAATTATTACAAGTTTGCTAACTTATAAGAACTGTGGGGAGGTGCTGCCGAAATTTTTACAAAAATGAAATAATCTTAAGAGCGTAGATTGTACTATATGTATATTACAAACCTGAATGGGATAGGTTCTTTACCCTTTTAGTAATGGAGTGAGAAGGTGGATTATGACACTTGCACATTTTTTGTTTTTTTTTAAGTTGTTTTTGTTAATTACTTCATAGTGGAAGATGCCTACCAACCGAAGTTGGATGAAGGCGCACCGGCGCTCTGCAGAGTTTCGAAGTGGCATTGACGAGTTTGTTGCAGTCGCAATGAACCACGTGAATTCTGACGGATTAGCTCGATGCCCATGCATGCGGTGTTTGAATGTGAATTTCCACACACCTGCAACTATAAGGGTTCATTTATTTCTCAGCGGGATCCAACCTTCGTACAACCCCTGGTATTTCCACGGGGAGACTTTCTCTCAGCCCGCAGTTGAACTTCCAGAAAATGACGAAGAGCAAATGGCAGATGTGTTGGCAGACATGTTAAGAGGGGACCCTGGGTTTAACGAATCTGCTAACACGACTGATTCTTTCAATGAACCCCCTATCAACGACAACAACAAGTTTGATGACTTGTTTAAGGAGATGGAGGCTGAGTTATATCCAGGTTGCAAAAAATCAGCCCTCAATGCACTGGTAAAGCTTATGCACTGCAAGGTTTTGAATAGGTGGAGTAACCACTCTTTCGATATGTTGCTGTCCATCTTGATTGATCTATTTCCAGAGGGGACAAAATTACCGAAGTCGCATTATGAGTCGAAGATGCGATTGCGCAATCTAGGTTTGGGTTACGACTCAATAGATGTGTGCAAGTATAATTGTGCTATTTTCTGGAAGAAGAATGAGAAGAAGGAGTTTTGCCCTGTATGTGGCGAATCACGATGGGTGAAAAGAAAGGGTAAGGGGAAAAAAGTTCCTCACAAAGTTATGCGTTACTTCCCACTCACACCTAGACTAAAACGATTATATTATTCAAGACACACTGCGGAGGATATGCATTGGCATTACTCGCAGAGACCAAAAGAAGACGGTGTGCTTAGGCATCCTGCGGATGCTGAAGAATGGAAGCAGTTTGACTGCCTTCATCCGTCTTTTGCTGTTGAACCTAGAAATGTCAGACTGGGATTGGCGACTGACGATTTTAATCCATTTGGCAACATGAGCAACTCTTACAGCATGTGGCCAGTTATTTGTGTCCCATATAATTTGCCACCGTGGAAGTGTATGAGTTCTGAATCGTTGTTGTTGACCTTATTAATTCCAGGTCCATCATCTCCTGGGAAAGACATAGATGTATTCATGAGACCGTTAATTGATGAACTGAAACAGTTGTGAAAGACGGGTGTTGAAACCCGAGATGCCTACAACGGAACTGTGTTTTCAATGCGTGCGGCAATGTTGTGGACAATAAATGATTTTTCTGCTTATGCTCTAATGTCTGGTTGGAGCACAAAAGGGTATATGGCGTGTCCCACTTGCAATGAACATACTCCTTCCATTAGCCTAAATAGTAAGATTGGATATGTTGGCCACAGACGTTTTCTCGAAATGAGTGATCCGAGAAGGAGAAGCAAAAAGTACAATGGTAAGACTGAGAAGAGAGCACCACCTCCTGTATTGACGGGGGATGATATTTTATCTCAATTAGACCGAATTCCATTGACTTTGCCTGGAAAACACAAACAGTTCGGGGGTGTGAAACGGAAGCGTTCTAGTGAAGAGCTCAATTGGTCTAAAAAAGTATTTTTTTTGAGCTTGAGTATTGGAGGTCAAAGTCATTACGACATAGTGATGATGTAATGCACATTGAGAAAAATGTGTGTGACAGCTTAGTAGGTACTCTTCTAAGTATCGACGGGAAGTCAAAGGATACCGACAAGGCGAGAATGGATTTGCAAGACTTGCAAATACGACAAGAGTTGTGGTTGTATGAAGATCGGAATGGGAAGTGGAAAAAGTCTCCAGCTAGTTACACACTTAGTGTTCAAGAACTGATTGAATTCGCTGACTTCATAAAGTCTGTACGATTTCCGGACGGTTTTGCAGCAAACTTAGACAAAAATGTAAATTTGGATACGGGCAAGATTTCCGGGCTCAAATCACATGATTTTCATGTGTTGTTACAACGTTTACTACCGGCAGGTATCCGTAAGTTCTTGAAAAAAGAAATCCGGGACACAATCATTGAGCTCTGTGTGTATTTCAAACAATTATGCTCAAGAACACTTAATGTTTCAGATTTAGAAAAAATGCAAACAAATATTCTAACTATTTTGTGCAAGTTAGAAACAATTTTTCCACAGGCTTTCTTCGACATAATGGTTCATGTAGTTATGCATCTCCCTAAAGAAGCTATACTAGGTGGACCAGTGCAGTACAGGTGGATGTATCCCATTGAGCGGTCAATGTCTGTGTACAAGCAATATGTCAGGAATCGTGCCCGTCCAGAAGGTTCTATTGCTGAATCTTTTGTGGTTAATGAGGCATTAACCTTTTGCTCAATGTACTTTCGAGAAGTGGAAACTCGATTCAACCGTTCTGACCAGAACAATGACATTGTCCAAAACATGCCCACTCAACAATTTTCTGTATTCAAGCATGTTGGCCGACCTCTCGGTATGAGGACAGTCGACACCTTACCAATGCAAAGCAAGCGTAAGGCGGAGTGGTACATTGTAACACCCTAACTAACATAGGCGTATTACGTGATTTTCAAACATGCTGTGCAGCTCGTTGCTAATCAACGAGGTTTATGGAAAACGTGATTAATTAAAATTTTTGCTTTTTAGTTAAACTTATAAAATATTTATACAAAAGACTTGGGATCCCGATTACAAAATCATTTACAAAAGTTTACTGTTCATACAAAATAATTGTCGCCCAGCGACTAGTTACAAAAATAGCCTTGCTGTCCCGAAGATCGTACGCTCCAGGCCTAATCGCCCCGACATGTACAATCTTCACCGGCTCGCTCACGGTCCATCAGCTCTAGCCTTGCCTTTACCTACATATAAACATAGCACTGTGAGTCGACAGACTCAGTAAGAAAAGCATAATAATACTCATACATAAATCCCGGTCATGATCAGACGCCCATACCCCTGATCATAACCCTAACTGCCGTGTCCAACACGATACTGAGTCCCCCTAACTGCCGTGTCCAACACGGTACTGAGTTCTGAACGTTCATAGGGACGGTACTATTGATAAGTAACAGCCTGATCGATCGAACCGGTCATACTCCGACTGCTGGTCATACTCCAGCCTGTACCGACGTGTTACAGTATCAGCCTGATCGGTCGAACCGGTCATACTCCGGCTGCTGGTCATACTCCAGCCTGTACCGACGTGATACGTCAAATAGTACGGAACCACCAACCTAAGTGTCGGCTGATCGGTCGAGCCGGTCATACTCCATTCTTGGTCATACTCCAGCCTGTACCGACGTGACACAGTTGGATGGTTCGAAGCCAACATACATAACTAATGTAATCTAACAGGCTTCCTACATGCACGCTAAACATGTAATCTACATATGCATACTGTTATACTAATCTTACGGATTCGAATTCGGGTGTGCGTCAACATTTGGAACTATGCAACGCGGCGGATTACAGGCTCCTAAACCATAAAAATCACAACACTATAAGTGATACGCTAAATCACTTCCCGGGGACTTAAACTAGGAACTAAAAGTTTCCCTATCGATAAAAAGCATGGAAATACCCCAAAAAACATAAAAACGAGGAAAACTAGGGTTCCTGAATTTTCCCCAACCGGTAGACCGGTTGCCCAACCGGAATTCCGGTTCTGGGAAATTTCAGAACCCCATCCGGAATTCCGGATGCACAACCGGAATTCCGGTTCTTCGCATGCAGAACTTCAAAAATTCACACAATGCTCAAATCAATTCCAAATCACCCCAAAACTTCCAGACCTGATCTATATAACCCCTAGAACATTTCTAAAGCATCAAATCCACCCAGAATACACATAAACAAAAATCACCATTAAAGCTCAAGCTTTGAGTTCTAAACTCAAACTTGATCAAACACTACCAACATGCAATCAAACCAGTCCAAACCTACTTAAACAAGCATAAAATAGCCTCTGAAAACAACTACAAACTTCAACAACATCACAGCAACAGATTTTAACCAATTCTCTTTGAAAACCATAGCTTTTGAACAAAATTTCACAAACTTAAACCAAGTAACTAGCATGCATGAAACCTACTTAATTCCATTCAATTCAAGCATAGAAAATCACAGAAAACAACCTAAAACTACAACATCAAAATAGAACATGCAACCATTTTCATTTTTCCTTGAAAACTAAGAAAACTAAAGAGCAAGATTCAAGGCTTACCAAGAGCTTAGAATCACCCAAAAATAGCTTGAAAATCAAAGGAAAATCCAGCCCTAGCACCCACACAACCAGCCGAGAGAGAGAGAGGAAAAGAGAGAGTGTTTTCCAAATTTTTTCTATTTTCTCTAACTTTGAAATTTTGAAAAGTAAAATGAAATAAAACAAGGGATTCTAACTATTCTTTTAAGCCAACAAATAATTAAAATAAACACATAAAATTCATTTACTAAGTCAACTAAAGGACAAAATATCATTGGGGCAAAAAGACCATTTTGCCCCTCCACACTAAAATAACATAATTAACACTAAAGGGGTATTTTTGGGAAATTCTAGATTCCCGGCCATTCCCGACATTCCCAATGTCTAATAAACCGTCCAAAACCACTAACATACTAAGTTGTGATTTTACTGAGCCAAACACCGAGTTCCATAATACCGGGCACTGGAATGCAAAATTACGAAAACTACTACATGACATAAAAATGCATCTCTGAATTCAAAATTAACAGTATAATAATTATTTAAATAGCCATAAATAATTTTCATAATTAAACGTGATTAACTGCTAATTTCCAAATTAAACTAAGCGGTCTTTACATACATTTTGAACAATTGCACAGAGGTTTAGCCGTATGTCAAGTAAGTATAAATTCCAAAAATACAAACACACAATAGTCGACTTCATCTAAAAAATTCTTAACTTACTAAGTGCATTATATTATATAGTGAGCACAAGGAGTTGCTTCAAGCAAGGGGTGTAGGCAATATTGAAAAAGTGCAAGAGACTGAGTTCCCTGAATGGTTCAAAACTCGAGTAAGTCTTGTTGCCTCTCAATACTCTTAATCTTGTTCTCAATAACTGTTTAACTTTTCTTAATTTAATATTTTCCTGATATGTAGATTAATGAACTACGGTTGAGCAACCAGGGTGCAGTGTCAGATGAGTTGTATGCTATCGCTAACCCAACAAATGCAGCAATTTATTTTTATCCAGGGTTCATAGTGAACGGTATTAAATTTTTGGTCAAGGAAAGGGATGATAACCGCAAAACATAAAATAGCGGTGTTATGGTCCCCTGTGAAGATGGACAAAATTTTTACGGCACACTTGAAAAAATTATGGAGTTCACTTATTTAAAAGACTGCAGTGTTCTCATATTTTTGTGTAAGTGGTTTGATACTAACGGGAGTAGAATGGATAGTGACGGTGTTATTACTAGCATTTGCGTCAACCGACAGTGGTACCAAAATGAACCGTTCATACTTGCATCGCAATAAAAATTGATCTACTACATTCCTGATTTGAAGAACAGTAGAGAGTGGCTGATTGTAAATGAGTACATACCGCGAAATGTTTGGGACTTCCCGGACACGGATGGGGAGACACCCTTTGTACAGGAAAACAATTCAGCTGAAACCGAGTTCCTTGTTCAACTTCCACAGTTGGATGATGTTGACTATGTTCGCCATGATGTCGACCCAACTGAAGTTGCAAACATCCATCGTGTGAATTCACTGCCTCAACAATTAGATGATTTCATTGTGGATGATGACAACGAGGGTCTAAATACCGAAGAAGACAACTCCTTAGAATTAGAGAGTGACAGTGATGATAATGCTGTATATGTAACTGATGATGAGGATGATGAATTGTAATTGAAATAGTGTTTTAAATATAATAAAATTACAACCCTTCTTCTTTAATATGTTTGCAATCTGTTAGTTTATTTTATTTAAAAAATATGTGTTGTATATGTAGTATGTCTACACCAGGTGGCAGCAGTTCGAAAAAGAAAGGGGTCAGAGGTAAATACAAGGGCAAGAATGTTGAGGAGGAGCTCTCCAAAACACAATCTGCCAAGTTACAGATTGAGGTGCACGCAGAGACTGGCACCCCCGTCGGCAAAAATGGAAAAAAAAATTCAACAATATGGCGAAATGGATGACTCGGATGTCTATCCCCATTAATAAATTCAAATGGGAAGATGTCAGTAGAGCTGACATCAATGCACTCTGGGATAGACTTGAGGTATGTCTTAATAATTTTTTTAATTTCTAAATTACTATACTCTTACTAAATTGTAATTAATGTATTAATTTGTAACTTTTTGCAGACCAAGTTTGTCCTCCCACGAGATAACCCTACATTCGTAGACTACGGTGAGTACGAGATGTCAAAGGGTTTACGTGACTGGAGGGCAGACTACAAGAAAAAGTGGATACAAAACATTGAGGAGCTTGGACAGGAGATGGCCAACATGTCACCTCCTGAGGGAGCAACTCAAGAGGTGTGGAGTGACTGCATCGCTTATTGGAGCACAGACAAACAAAAAGTATATTTTTTAAAATTTCAAATTTTAGTAATGTTTAATTTATATAGTCAATAATAAATAATTAATTGTTAGAAAAATTATTAATTTCAGGCGAGAGCAGCGAAAAATAAAGAAAGTCGGGGTAAGATGAAATTTCTAGGAGGCTGGGGCTCCAAGCCTATTGTTTCACATGTTGTCGAGGGGGTAAGTTTATATTTAACTATCATTCATTTAAATTTTTCTAGTAAAATAACAATACTAATATATTTTCTCTTGAAAATAGGCTAACCCCGACACAGGAGAACTACCAACTGCGGTGGAAACTTTTCAAAAAGTTTCACCATAAAGGCAACAATTGGCGCAACGAGTTCGCGCAACGAGCTTACGTAAATTTACGTTTTAATTAAATTTTTATTTATTTCTTTCAATTTATTTTGTATTAAAATTAACCATTTAACTTATTTGTTTGTTTTAGGAGCAAATGGTTGAAATAGCGGCAACTCAACCAGCGCCCACTGAAGATGAGCCCGAAGAGCCTGCTGTTGATCCTACACAGTACCCCCGAGACTTACTGTTATGACGCAAGTACTCGGCGAACGATCTCGGCATCTTAGAGGCTTTGGCCATCTCCCCAGACAGAAGGGAGTTGGGGCCAAAAGAGCACCTGCCACGCATCCTTCAGCCCCACCGACTATTACAATGGAACAGTACGAGGCTTTACAGAAAAAAGTGGAGGAAGCGGAGCAGACAACTCAACATACGAGGCAGCAGTATGAGACACAACAACTCTACCTCAGACGATTCCAAGATCAGTTTGAGTATCTTTCTCGAGCTGTGCCGGGTTTCAACTTGCCTCCCATGGATCTTCCACCATTGCCCACTCCTGGTGCTGGATCGTCGGCTGCTCCTGGTGCTGGATCGTCATCGCAGCCTCCCGAGACTCAGAGAAACAACGATGACGACATTACCCGCCTATAGAACTGTACTTTTTTTATTATCCGGTTCGAACATTTAACATTTTGTTTATAACTGATTTTAGTAGAACATAATATAATTAATGCTGGTTTATATTTTAATGTAAATTATGTTGGTTTTTTTTGTTAATATAATATTATAATTATTTAAAAAAAATTAATTAATTATATTTAATTAATTAATATTATAATATATTATTTTTTTTAAAAATAAAAATTAATACTTTTGCCGGTGAATAGTGCGCCGATAAAAAGTGGCTAAAACTATTGGCGCCAATCTGACGGTTGGCGCCACGGTTGGCGCCAATAGTTTTACCGGCGCATTATTGCCCCGGCAAAAGCTTATCAAAGCAGGTTCAAAGCGGATAAAGACATTTTTTAACACCGGCACTTATTTTTTACTGGTGTGATTTCTCGCCGGTAAAAGGAAGTTTTACCGGCGCAGTTAGTCTATGCGTCGGTAAAAAGTCCTTTACCGACCAAGCTTCCCAGATAAGCTTTGCCGGCGCAATTAGGGTACTTTTGCCAAAAGCGGGTTTTCTTGTAGTGCGATGATTTCCTTCGAGCTTGCTAAATAGAGATAAATGATAGAACATACATTTTAGTGACTATATTAATTCACTATAATATCATTTATAGGTGACAAGTGTTTTAAGGATAAAATACATTGAAAGGGTGTAACAGTAATTTTATCCCTATGCAATGTAAATCATCTATAGATGATCATTGATTATTGGGATTATAACAATGGATAATTTATAGCGTATCTATATCGTGGAACATATAGAGCATTCTATATGACTGAGAATGCAATTTCAAGTTCTATGCGTGGATTCAACAAGGAATTAATAAGTCAGTGAATTTACTTGGTAAATTCTAGGTCTGCTTATTGGAAGCTCGATTATATAGGCCCATGTTCGCCATACTAGTTGAGACCATACTGCTTGTAAGTCTCATTTAATTGATTTTACTTAATCAATTATAATTCTAAAATTAGACTATGTCTAGTTTATGAATTTTCACTAAGCAAGGCAAAATTGTGAAGAAAAGAGATTCTAGGTTTTATTTATTAATTAAGAGACTTTATTAGTCTAATTAATAAGTATATTAAATGACAATATTATTTAATAATTAATTTTTAGTTATTAAATAATTGGAATTGGCATTTAAGTGGTTAAATTGGAAAATTGGCCTTTTTGAGAAAATGAGATGGAAAAAATGACAAAATGGCAAAATTGCAAAGTGGGGCCCATTATCCTATCATGGCCGGCCACTATGTGCATAATTTATCATTTACGTTTTCATTATTTTAATGCCAAATAATTCTAACCTAAACCTAGGTGGTTACCTATAAATAGATAGTGATGGCTTAAGAGAAAAGATGATGATACATCACATTCCTTCAGTAAAATTTTAAGCCTCCTTCCTATAGCAAAACCGAAACCACTTCCTCTCTTTTCTTCTTCATATTTTCATACCTTGAGTGATAGAGTGAGTGCCCACACACATCAGGTGGTATCTCAATCATAGTGTGGAAGACTGTGAAGAATCCAATCAACAAGAAGGAGAATCGGGCTCAAGAAGGAGAGAAAGAGATCCAGGTTCAGATCTTGATAATGCTCTGCTACAGAAAGGAATCAAGGGCTAGAGATCTGAACGGAAGGAGTCATTATATTCCGCTGCACCCAATGTAAGGTTTTCTTAAACCCTTATGTGTTTATTTCATTGTTTTAGAATTTCATATTAGGATGTTAATGAAACATACTTGTTAGTAAATCTAGATCCTGGTAAAATATTTCCAACAACTCGCCTCAGAGCCACGTTAATGATTTACTTTCATGAAATATGAATTAAAACGAAGATTTGTGTTGATTTGGATGGCTTCATGTGGTTTACGTGTTATTTGATGAATGTATGTGTTGTACAAAATTTTTTCCATTAAAAAATATATTTTTCTGATTCTGAAAATATTTTATTTGGATTCCTTGTGAAAAATTAAGAAATTTTGGCTTTTACGGAACTCGATTCGGATAAAAATTGAAAAAGATATGAAGGTTTGAAAATCGGGATTCAATGGCGTCGAGATGGTGCTCATGCGCACCAGGCGTCTCAGATAGACACCATCCATGCGCGCGGACAAAGGGGTTGATGCCTGTCTGAAGGCGTGTCACGCCCATGTCTTAAGACACGGGATCCTGCGTGCATGCCGAGAGAGACCCTGCACACGCCGAGCCCAGCCGTACATCCAACCCTTCAAATTCCATTACCCGCGCGCGTCCTAGGCATTTGCTGCCTCCTGAGGCTGCAGCGTGCAGCCTAGCTGCCAACTTCACTCAAATTTCTGAATTTTGTGGGATTTTTTTTTTTCCAATTTCAGATTTTTCCAATTTAAACACCCCAAAATTTAAATAAAATATTATTTTTTAATATATTTAAACTTAAATATCATTTTAAAATTAATAATATTTATTTTTTAATAGATTATTATTATTTTTTGATATTTTGAGGTTTAATTTAAAATTTGATTATTTTAATTTTTAAATTATGGTCAGATTTAAAAATTTGTTAATTTCTTTAATATTTATATATTATTTATTTATAAGATCAGATATTTTGATATTTGACATATTTTAAATTAAAAGATAACTTTATCTTTTTTATTTGAAATATTATATTAAAATTATCTTATATGACAAATTAAATAATTAATAAATTTGAAATTAACCTAGATATTTTTATAGATATTCTAACCATAATATTTTCAAATTCAAAAATTTGTTATTTTGTTAAATATTTAATTATTTATAAATTATAAGTTTAAAAATGATATTTTACTATTTTATATCGTTTTACTTATTAGAAATTTATAAATTATATTTTAAATATTTAAATAACTTTGATATTTTTTGTAAAAATTTGAATATTGCTTAATTTAAGATATTTTGACATATAATTAGGATAATTATTATTTATTTATTATTTTATTCTTAAAATAATATTTATCTAACCACATCTATTTTAAAATTGGTTTATTTTATTATTTTAATTTTATTAAATTATAAGATTAGAAATGATATTGAAGATATTTTTTTCAAATCATTTATCTTATTTGACATTTAATTTAATTTGATAAAAATAATTCAAAATAAACCTTGATATTTTAAATTAGTTTCAATTTTTTTTAATTTAAATTTTGATGAGATTTTTAAGGTTAGTTTTAACAACCCTAAATTTTTAAAATTTAGTTGGTTAGTTTAAAATAATAATTTAATTATATTAATATCTTATTTCACATTTGTTACATGGACATTGTTTGTTTATTTATATTGTTTATTCAATTTTTTTTAACAAACCTATTATTTATTTGATCTAAATTGCTATGATTAACTTGTTGACAGATCAAATGATCTGATTTTAATTATAGTCCAATTGTCAACAGATCTTATAAATAATTTGTAACAGGTAAATTTTGTACTTCTTTCATCTGTGTAAACCTAGTAACATGATAGGGCCCATCCAAATCATTTGACCTGTGTGAGCCTATATGTTTGCTATTGGGCTTAGATGCATATAGGATGCCCATTTAAGTTTTACTAAGTAAATGGACTAGGTTGATAAAATAAAATTTCACTTAAGTAATTTTTTTTAGGCCCAATTAGAATTGGGCTTATTCAATGAATAACAATTATTTATTTAATGGTTAAATTCCTCTCTATTGGGCCTTATGTGAGAGTTAGGGGGCCAATAGCAGTGGGTACGACATACTGAACCCAGCCCTCCCTCACATCAACCACCCTAATTGTGAAGGCCCATTTGCCTTATTTAAATAATTGTATTAGGTTAATTATATTTGTATAACCTAATTAAAATTGAATTAGCAACATAATTAACCTTTAAAATATATGAAATTTATTTTTCATTTAATATTTTAAAGTTGTTTTTAGAAAAACACTTAGTTAATGATATATATTCTAGATAGTTATTTCTAGTACTAGTTATATTTTCTAATATTTAATTAGGAAAATATTTTAAGTTGAAAATTAATTATTTATTTTAATTAATTTTGGACCAACTTAATTATAGAATATTTTTCCTAGTATTAAATTAGAATTAATAATTAAGTTTCTTATATACTTGATTATTTAATTCTTGTATTTAATACATTTAATTAAATTGAAAATTAAATATTTAAGTTGATTTCATTCTTGATACTTAAATATTATTATTTCCATGATATTTAATTACATAGAACATTATTTTAAGTTGGAAATTTTAATTTCAGAACAACTTAAATTTGAATAATTTTCAAAATGTATCTTATTTTTATTTTATTAATCAATTCATTTTAAATGCAGAAATTTTTTAATTTTTCTTGAAAAATAGATTAAAGTTTAAAATTATTTATTTTAATTTTGGAGCAACTTAAATCATTATATTTTTCATTTAAATAATTAATTAAAATAAATGAACTAAAATATATTATTATTAGAAAATGAATTAATTAGTCAATGAATGTCTAGGTAGATATTATCTGTTTTGCTTGAAGTATTTTTCTAGTGATATTTAATTAAATAGAAAATTAATATTTAAGTTGATTTTCATCATGATACTTAAATATTTGAAAATTTTCTTAATATTTAATTAAATAGGAAAATTATATTTTTGTTGAAAATTAATTTTTATTAATTAATTTCGGACCAACATAAAACTAGAATAATTTTTCAGGATTTATTTTATTTTATTTTTAAAAGCATTTTCGAAAATTGTATTCTTATATACTTTAATTTTTCGAAATGCAATATATATTTATAGAAAATTAAATTTAAGTTGTAAATTAATTTAAATTAATTTTGTTACAACTTCAATTGAATAATTTTCTAAATATTTATGAAAAAATTATTACTAAGATGGAAATAATTCATTTTATTTTTCATATCCATCTAAGTATAATTTTATAAATTTAAATTAAAATTTATATTTAGAATTTTATTATAAATTGGAAATTTTAATTAAATAAATATATATTTAAAATAAATTGATTAAAATAAATAATAGAAGAAAATACATTTTAAATAATGAGCTTTATTATTATTATTAGGATATTCGATTTCCATTGTTGGTTTTACATAATTATTATTTTAGTGAGTAATCTTCCCTAATGGAGGAACGTTCATTAGCAATTTAACGCCGTAGAATCTCGAAAGATAAGTACTATTTGTAAGTGTTTATTTTAGTATGGATCACTCCAATGGTGGCGACTTTTAATAAGGCTTACAAATGTATGAGACAATGGTGTAAGCTCATAAGATTGAATGGCCTTGACTCTCGCCTAAACGGGACAATGCTGGATTCTGATCTTGATCGAATAAAATATTGCTAGAATGTTTATCATTTTAGATGAGCTAAAAACTCTATTCAATGGATGGTATCTTTGACTCTCGCCTAAACGGGACACTGATATCAGTTTGTTGAAGACCTTAGAAATTATTTAGGATTGTATGTTTTAGTATTTTCGCTTGTCATTCCTATTTGCTATATGTTTAATAATTTCTTTATTGTGTGTGAATTTATATTGAACCATGTTTTCTGTTATTAATTGTAGTTTAAATTTTGAATCTTCATTGTTGGTCTAACTAAGCTTCTTGTTTTTGATGGGACAAATCCCTAATGGATTGTCACCCATTAGACAAACATAATAGTGTTAGATCCTGATAGATAAATATTGTAAATGCAACATCTAGCTGTTCATCAATAGATGACACCTTAGACTAGTATTTACAATATGAAACAAGAAGTTTATAAAAATAAGAATAACTTTGACTCTCGCTAGTCAGGACATCGTTGGATTCTTATTGTAAATTTGAAATTATCCTTTATTCCTCTTAGCTTATTCATTTCGAATTAGCTTAAATAATATATCATTGGATGAATGGTTTATAAATCATGTAATGACATTTTATTTTCTCTTAGAAATTGAATGATGTGATTATATTCCCGACATTCTATCCCGAAATGATATAAATCCTCAATCTTAGAATCTCCTACTTGTAGATGTTTACTTTAGGCAAATCAGACTTAAAGTTAGATTAGTAGTGGTGGTCCAAGAAAGAAGAATTACTCATGTATATTTGGTATAAATTTAAGTCTTTGACTTTCAATTTTAGATTCCAAATAGAAATTTTTTATTTCTATTTCCATAATACAATACAGTTACACTTTCACAAGTGTTTAATAACCATTTTCTATCAATGGATTCAAACTGTATGTTAAAGTATGGATATGAGCTTAGTATTTTGTGACCAGGATCCACTTGGACTATTCTAAGAACTCTTTGATGTAATAAACCTAAGACATTGAAAGATAACAACCACATTCTGATATATCTATGGCATTTGTATCTTGTTCATAGTGGTTTTGACAAGATCATTCTCTGCAAAGAGTCAATATGCCTATATCCACTAAAAGTATAATCATCTCATTCGCAGATGGATGTACATTTAGGGGTATATATGAGTTTTTTGTTATATTCTTAAAACGATCACTCTAGATTTTACCTTAAGCACAGGAATTTGAAATGTTTGAAAAATATCATGAATTTCTAGCAATGGTGAATAACCATTAAGGTAAGTGGTTAAACATCTTGCGAACTGATAGGGGTGGAGAAATATTTGGTTGGTATGCAGTTCAAAGATTATTAAGTTGATTTTTTGAATTATATCCAAACTTACCTCCCCAGAAATTCGATTTGCATATTGATGATTAGTTACTAGTCGTTGCTTAAGTCCTTCTAAGGAAATACCCTAGTAAAAGAAAAATTTCAGAATGATGGAATGGTTGTGTACTTAGTGTAAACCATTACTAGATTCATGGATGACCTAATCGTAATCTTAAGAAAAGCTAGAACTGTTAACCAAGGTTTGCATGTTTGTTAGCTATTCTAAGTGATTAGGGGTGGACCATCCCATTGTCATTAGATAAGAAAGTGTTTGTTTCAACAAATACCACTTTTCTAAGAAAATGACTAAGTCTGAAAACAAAGTAGCAAAATTGAGGAGATATATATTTTTTTTCTTTATTCCAAAAATGTTATATCATCTTATTCTGTATAAGATGGTCCCTCTGCCTCTGTTGTTGTTGACACAACCGAAGAGGACAATACCATTTAGATTCTTAGACAAAAGTCACGGTACTTTTTCGTAGTGGGAGAGTTTCAAGGAACTCACCCTTTTATGACTTGAAAGACAATTGTGATAAAAATCCATTATGAGTTTCAACAAGTAATGGATCGTCGGAATAAGAAACTAAGAAGTAAAGCCAAGAGAACTATGGTTAAAACCATTCATGTGGAACAACCAAAAGTTTTCTATTACAAGGACATGAAAGGAAATTTCGTTCGTAAGTCTATTCAATGGACTTAACAAAACTTCATGTTCCTAGTATTATAGGTTGGAGCTTATCTAAACCTATGGCTTGTGGTATGCCTGGTAATTTACTTACTCTAATGCAAGCAACTTACTTTAGTAAGATGCTGAAGCGTTTTCTTTTCTAGTGGCTAAATCTATAGAAGCTTCTCGACTTCTAGACATAGATTTTATTTATGTAAGGAAAAGTCTCAACTATTCCACAAAAGATAAAGCCATGAAGGAATCAACAGTGAGAGGTCTCAGATGTGCTGTAGTATGCCTTAGACCAGACACCTGCTGTTGAGTGGGAGTAATGAGTAGGTATCAGGTTAATCCAGGAAAGGAACATTGGAATACAATCAAGTGAATCTTAAGAACAAGAAGAGGAACTATATGTTAGTCAATAAGGGTGTATTTAATACTCTTAGACTACACCAAATTAGATTTCTAGACTTGCCTTAGTGCTAGAAAGTCTGCTGATGAGATGGTGATTACTGTCGGGGTGGACTAGTGATTTTGGAGAAGTGTAAAAACCTATCTGAAGTCTCTAAGTCTACCAGAGAAAGACTGAATGTTAAAGTTGCAGGAAAGATACTTATTCAGTCTAACGAAAGTTCTATACATTTTTGGCATTTGTTCCAACATTTATTAACTACAAGTGTTATTTCCCGACTAACACAAAAGTAGTTGCCAAAAAGTAAAGAATCCAATATCCCTAGAGGAGTAGACATATAGAGGGGAATTTCACAATATCAAGTACTTTGTGATTAAGGAAATGTAATGGTGGAGAAAAGGTTGTATTCAATACAACCTGTCAAATCCTATTACGGAGAGTATACTACATACTACACTTGATTTATATATCAAGGTGTTGAGATTATTTGAAATGCACTTTTTGTTTTATATTAGTGCAAGTGGGAGTTTGTTGGGTTTTGTGCCCGAAATAAAACTCATTTTAATATCATCAAATTTACTAGTTAATAAAGATCAGAAATAACTGAAAGTACAACTTGTTGATTTTAAGATCCAAATTACCAAGTTGATTATCTTTAGATTGATTGATTTCAAGATATGAATAATAGACTTGAATCGATAATAAAGCAGTATATCACACAAAGATTTACAAGCTTCATTTGCATTGAGAACACATCTCAGCCGACTAGTGCTTGGGTTCCCCGAACCAGGGTAAATTCATCTACTAATTCTCAATAGGTTCGTATTACAATCTCCAATTCTCTCTAAAGGAATCAAATACAACCTTAACAGCAATTAGTAATGAATTACCAACAACAATCAAGAATCCTGATTGTTGGAGCACAATCCCTTGTGCAGCAACTGAGTTCTTCTTCAACATTTCTTCAACCTGAAATCCCTTCAGATCTGATGATGAAGATGACACTGAACTCCCTTCAGTTTGAACTCAGCAACTCCAGACTCAGATCATTCCGCCATTGACGACCATCTTCAAGCTATACGATCTGACCTGTCATCACAACAACAAGAAGCAAGATACGACACTATCTCCACGAACAACAGAATTAACAAACTGAACGATTTAATGGATAAGCTTTTTACTAACTGAAACCGACTATTTATATATCCACACCCTAGTCCACCTGGCACTAACTAACACTTAACAGAAACTGACTTAACAGAACGCTAGTATAGATATAACAGACTAAAAACACCAGACACGACTAGACATTGAACAGAACAAATCTGTCACAAAATAATTACACTAACATTCTCCCCCTTGACAGGTTATGTTCAATGACTAACAAAAAAAACTAAAGACCACAAAAGAAACAGTAATTCCAGAATTAATAATCCAAATATAAATGTCTTTAGGAATATAAACAGAGCTACCATAAAACAAAACGAATTACAAATATCTCCCCCTTCATTGAATATGAGCTGTTGGATCCTGTTCTGTGCCAGACTCCCCTTGGGAAGGTGGCCCAGTCGACACCAAAGGTGTTGCAGAGATTACTAGAGGCGAGTCAGCTGGAGGATTCAGATCAGGTTGGGCTGAACTGGTGACAGGATCAAATGCTGAAGGCGCCCCCTGCATATGTGCATTACTTCCAGACGTATCAGATGATGCACCAAACGAATCTCGATGAAACTCAGGCAAAGAGATGTCAGGCAGAGCATCCCCAGGAAAATGGTGCAAAAGAGTCGACTTGATAGAGCGAACCATTTGATACATGGAGGCCTCAAAGGCAAGCTGACGCTTTTGATCCTTCTTATAACGTTTGGCAAAAGATTGAAACTCAGAAAACATTTGTACCTGCCAGCTGGAATCCGAAAGCCCTTTGAACATAGGAGACTTGCCTTTACTCACTTTTGATACAGAGGGAGTGGTTGATGAGGGCTTCCTATTGACCACAGAGAGAAAGCTCTTACTGAGAACAGGATTTTGAACTTCATAGTCATGCGTTGTAAGAGGAGGGTGAGCATCCATAAGAACTCGTTGAACAAGACTTGGAAATGGTAGCTTGTTACGAGTGCCAGTAGTTTCTGAGGCTTCAAGTATCCTTTCAAATATGAGCGATGGCAGATCAATGGCAGTTGCTCAACTTGTTTTTCCGTAGTGAGCGCGTATCAGTCTCTAAAGTAATCGGTTGAACGCATACAAGAACTTGCCAGTCTCAAGTGTAACAGCTGACAAATGAGAATTAGGGAACCAATTGTAGAAGGCTAACCGATGAAGAACCCTATAGAATGGAGTCAGATGAGTGACCAAGATTTCCTGTTTCTCCCAAATATAGTCATCCCTGCCAGTTAGCACTCTACCCATCAAAGTTTGATCTGGATTGAAGTGTTTCCCATATGTTGGTTTCCTGATGGACTCAACTTTTAATAAGCATGCAATAGTGGATGGACCAAAAGGAACTCTATGACCCCTAATAAAGGCATTCACACACCCTGGATGACCCTCAACAATAACAGTCCTATCTAGGTTGGCATAGAATTCTCGAACTAAGATGGGATGAGGAGCAGACAAGTTAGTGACCGTGTTTACCAATTTCCTGAGTTTTTAAAAACTCATGCAGTTTAGGAAAATCATCTAAGATAACCACTTGTTCGAACCAAAGCTCACGACTACCAAACCACCGTTGATAAATAGAGGCTTTAGAGGCATCAACAAAGCATTGTACAGATGCTGGGTTGACAGTTGATATAGGTGCTTTGGGAAGTTTGGATTTTTTAGAACCTCTAGACGACTGTTTGGGAGATGAATCTGTAGAGGCAACTGGAATGGGTTTTTTCTTGGATTTCTTTTCAGGTGGTTGATACGTGGTGTCACTTGAGGACTTTTGTTTGGGTTGAACACGTTCACTGGTTGGGGTAGGAATAGAAACCTTAGATGGAGGACGAGGAGGTCCTACGGGTTTTGAGGGAGGCTGATGACTCGACGAAGAACGAGTGACTCATTTTGACACAGGTGGGGAAGGTGACGACAGAGAAGGTCTAACCTTTTTAGATAGGGGAGGAGCCTTACCTAGAAATGTACGAGGTTTCTGACTGACCGCGGGTGAGGGCGGAGACGGAGTCGACTCAGGACTTGGGTGATGAGCAGAACCACCATCCTCCGACTGGTAGAGGACAATGTCACGACAAGGACTAGGCAGTGTAGTCTCGACCGTAGGAGCCACTGTAGGATCAATAGATGATGCCATGGATGGAACAAACATAGCAACAGGGGGTACTGCAATGGAAGTGGTATTCTCCATTTTAGAGAGAAAAAAAATTTGAATGTTGTAGGGCTTAGGGTTTCTGAGAGGAAAGTGAAAGAGTGAGACTGATCACTATGTAGGCCTTAAGTATAGGCACCCTGACACAACTGACCAGGCAAAAATAATGATGATTTTTTTTAAATTTGATCTTTGCCAAAGAAAACGTACGCGCCCAAATTGAATATTTGCCACCACATAATACGGCACACAAAACGAAACAAACCAACGTCATCAGGTAGTGAGAGTAATATAGAGACCAGAATTATGTCAAATATACCAACAATATTTGCACTCAGCCCACACTTAGACAAAACAGATAATAAAAAAAAACTTAGGGATACTCAAATGTTAGAAAAAAAATGGTATCAACTGATCAATGAATATAGCTTCTGAGTAAAAAAATTGCACACCTTGAGCAACAGATCATTACCCCACACCCAACCACAATGATACGCATGAGAGCACTAAAACTTGAATCTCCATACGTGTGTGAGCAGTGATCTCATGTGGTCCAAGAAGAGTGAAGATCAGCTGGACCACTCTCTCAACTAAGCAAAAACTGATATGAGAAAAGAACGATTTTTTTTTGTTTTTTTTAATATAAAGCCTTTTTTTATATATAACACTCTGGCTCTTTCTGTAGTACCCAGACATGGCTGTCACTCTATTCCAGAGATGTAGCCGTCCTCTTTAATCACCAAGAACTAATAGAGAAGGAGCATACTACTTATTAGTAAAAGGTTTAAGAGAGCTCTTCCCATTGCATCTGGAAGAGGTAGCCTTTTTATCTGGGGAAGATTCAAGCTTAGTATCATGTGAAGTAGCATAAAGTATATGGGGATAGACAGATCAACTCATTGCTCAAGAGACTGTGAAACTCAAGAATACTCATAGGCAAAATATATTGATCAGATGACACTAAGAACAGTTTAGATAGTACAGAGACCAATACATGTTCTTAAATGAGTAAAAGTTTAAGTATCTAAAGCTTTAGTGAAAAGATCTGCTAATTGATTAGTTGTGGGGACATGAGATATTGACAGCATATTTGACTCAACTAGATCTCGGATAAAGTGGTACCTGATGTCGATGTGTTTAGTCCGAGAGTGCTGCACAGGGTTCTTAGAGATGTTTATGGCGCTTGTACTGTTACAGAAAATGGTCAGTGTGTGTTGAGGATATCCATAATCAGTGAGCATTTTATTCAGCCATATTAATTGAGTGCAGCAGCTGCCAGCTGCAATATATTCTGCTTCAGCAGTGGAAAGTAAGATGGACTGCTGTTTTTTGCTATACCACGAAACTAGGTTATTCCCAATGTAAAAGCAACCCCCTAAAGTGCTTTTCCTATCATCTAGACACCCTGCCCAATCAGAGTCACTATATCCTACCAAAGAAGTAGTGGTGTCACAACTATACCAAAGACCATAGTTAACTGTCCCAGCTAGATATTTGAAAATTCTTTTGACTGCAGAGAGATGGGACTGTTTAGGATTGGCTTGATACCTGGCACATAAACCTACACTGAAGGATATATCAGGACGACTCGCTGTGAGATATAGTAAGCCACCTATCATACTTCTGTATAGAGTGGGGTCTACAGGGTCACCAGACTCATCTCGTGACAATTTGGATGTGGTGCCTATTGGTGTATGTGCATGCTTGACCTGTGAGAATCCAAACTTATCTAACATAGACTTGACATATTTGGACTGTGATATGAATGTGCCATGATCTAGTTGTTTTATTTAGAGTCCTAGAAAGAAATTAAGGTCACCTATTAAACTCATTTCAAACTCATTAGTCATTAAGGTGACAAATGTATGGACTTCACTATCACAAGTTGAGCCAAAAATGATGTCATCAACATATATTTGGGCAACAAAAATTCCTTTTTCAATATGTTTAATGGATAGAGTGCTATCTCCAGTACCTCGGATGAAGCCATGAGAGATGAGAAATGAGGTGAGTCGATCATACCAACCACGTGGAGCTTGTTTCAGTCCATATAAGGCTTTATTGAGCTTGTACACATGGTGTGGATGATGTGGATCTTCAAATCCCTGTGGTTGTTTGACATAGACTTCCTCTTGAATTACCCCATTGAGAAAAGCACTCTTGACGTCCATTTGGAAGAGTTTGATCTTCAGGAAGCATGCAATGATGAGTAGCAGTCGTATAGATTCTAATCGTGCCACTGGTGCAAAGGTTTCATCAAAGTCGATTCCTTCTACCTGACTATATCCTTGAGCCACAAGCCGAGCTTTACTTCGAGTCACTGTCCCAAATTCATCAGACTTGTTTTTAAAAAGCCATTTTGTCCCTATAACATTCGCACCATCTGGCCGAGGGACCATTATCCATACACCAAGTCTTTTAATATTTCCCATTTCATCATGCATTGCAGCCAACCAGAACTCATCCAACAGAGCATCTCAGACACTTTTGGGCTCAATTTGTGATAGATAGCATGCAAAGGCTAACAAGTTCTGCAGTTTTCGTCTAGTGACCATGGTGTCATTCAGATTTCCTATGACAGTGGCCTGAGGATGAGCTTTCTCAACCCAGGATGGGGGTCCATTTTTATACAATTTGGCTTGTTGGGGTTCTTTGGTCAGGGCACTATCAACTTCATGTCCTCTTCCTGGGTCACTGACAATTGCTTGATTGTCACCTGATACACCTGGTTCTGTATTTAGAGTCTCTGTAGGAGTGTCAGGATACACTTGAGGCGGTCGAGTGATGACTGGTCTAGGGCCAGAGAGGACAGGTGCATCATGCTCGACCCACACTTCTTCATGTCCTTCTAAGTCATCAAATTTCATGTTCATTGATTCGACCACAGAGAGAGTCATTTTATTGAATACTCTGTAAGCACGAATGTTAGTGGAGTACCCCAGAAATATCCCTTCATCACTATTGGGATCAAACTTGGCCAAGTGATCACGATCATTCAGAACATAACACGTACATCCGAAAATGTGCATGTGGCTCACATTTGGAGGTCTTCCTTTCCATAGCACATAAGCAGTTTGAGAGGTACCAGTGCGAAGATGAACTCTATTCCACACATAGCAGGCAGTATTGACAGCTTCAGCCCAAAATTGTTTTGAAATATCCTTGGCTTGCATCATGACTCGAGCCATTTCTTGGAGAGTTCTGTTTTTTCGCTCAACAACTCCATTCTCCTGAGGAGTTTTTGGGGCTAAAAATTCATGATGAATTCCCATTCCATTACAGAACTCTGAGAATATGGAATTTTCGAACTCTTTTCCATGGTCACTTCTCAACCTAAATACTTTTCCAACTTTGGAATCTTTCTCAGTTTGCAGTCTCAATATCAAGGCAGAGAACGATCCGAATGTGTCAGACTTGTCTCTAAGAAATTCAACCCAGGTAAACTGAGAGTAGTCATCCACCAAGACCATTACATATCTTTTCCCACTGATACTTGTTGGGTTTTATGCCCTAAATAAAACTCCTTTTTGATGTAATCCAGTTTATTCAACATCAATAAAGAAACAGAAGTGTTTTTCATTCATTGGTGTATGTTTTGGTTCATCTTATCAATTGCTTGTCTATTTGATGTATAAATTCATCTGAAACCCTTTTCACATACCTGATCCTGTTTATTGTGCTGTCAACACATTGGAAAGTAAACATGACTATGTGAATAAAGTTTCTAGATTTATCAGACATAGGGTTTTACTGATATGATAATCTACAACAGAGTTTACTTGCATTTGGAGAAATGCTATGTTCTTTCCAGAGCATTGGTTAAAGTAAAGCTCAGGTTGGATGCATGGAGTATGCATCGGAAGGGACCGATATTGAACTTTGACTTAGATTTATTAAACTTACCGTAATATCTATTCAAGTCAATATCGCCTAGTTGATCCTAGATCAAATGATCTTAATCCTGTTATGATTAGGCTCAATCTCAAGAGGCTATTCGTGTTCTTTGATTTGTTAGTTAAGCCTACTTTTAGGTCAGGGTGATACGTACATTTTGGGAACACGGTAGTGCAATTGAGTGGGAGCGCTAACATAAACATGGAATCTATAGCTTCTATCTTGCGAATAGTAAGTAAAGGATGATCTCCTTCGAGCTTGACCAAACGAAAATAAATGGTGGAGTACTCATTTCACATAAGCTGAAATATCATTTATACGGGGTTAAGTGTTTTAAGGATAAAATACATTGTAGGGTGTAACGGTAATCTAATCCCTTTATAGTGTAGATCATTCATATAGAGGATCATTGATCAAATTAAGATTATAACAATGGATAACTAATGATGTGTCTATATGGTGGAACATATAGAGCATTCTATATACTGAGAGTGCAATTCTAAGTTCTATGCGTGGATTCAACGAAGAATTAATAAGTTAGTTAATTTAACTAATAAATTCTTGATCTACTTATTGGAAGCTCGGTTATATAGACCCATGGTTCCCCCCACTAGTTGAGATAATATTGCTTGCAAGACTCATATAATTGGTTTTGATTAATCAATTATAATTCTCAAATTAGACTATGTCTATTTGTGAATTTTTCACTAAGTAAGGACGAAATTGTAAAGAAAGAGTTTTAGGGGCATATTTGTTAATTATGATACTTTGTATGGTTCAATTAATAAATATGATAAATGACAATATTATTTAATAATTATTTATAGTTATTAAATAGTTAGAATTGGCATTTAAATGGTTGAATTAGAAAATTGGCGTTTTTGAGAAAATCAGATGCAGAAAAGATAAAATTGCAAAATTACAAAAAGTGAGGCCCAAATCCACAAGTATAGGGCCGGCCACTTTTGTATGGTTTTTACCTCTGATATATTCATTATTTTAATGCCAAATAATTCAAATCTAACCCTAGTGGAATGCTATAAATAGATAGTGAAGGCTTCAGGAAATTTACACTAAATTTTCTACTTTTTCCTTTAGAAAAAACTGAGCCTCTCTCTCTCCCTATCTTTGGCCGACCACAGCAAGTGATACCTCAATCATAGTGAGGAAGATCGTGAAGAAAGACTTTCAGCAAGAAGGAGTTTCAGCACTAAAGAATCAGAGAAAGAGATCCAGGTTCAGATATTGATAATGCTCTGCTACAGAAAGGAATCAAGGGCTAGATATCTGAACGAAAGGAGTCATTATATTTCGCTGCACCCAATGTAAGCTTTCCTAAACTTTATATGTGTTTATTTCATCGTTTTAGAAATTTCATATTTAGGGTGTTAATCAACATACTTGTGAGTAGATCTAAGATCCTGGTAAAATAATTTCCAACAGAAGCTCGGTTATATAGACCCATGGTCCCCCCACTAGTTGAGATAATATTGCTTTTAAGACTCATATAATTGGTTTTGATTAATCAATTATGATTCTCAAATTAGACTATGTCTATTTGTGAATTTTTCACTAAGTAAGGGCGAAATTGTAAAGAAAGAGTTTTAGGGGCATATTTGTTAATTATGATACTTTGTATGGTTCAATTAATAAATATGATAAATGACAATATTATTTAATAATTATTCATAGTTATTAAATAGTTAGAATTTGCATTTAAATGGTTGAATTTGAAAATTGGCGTTTTTGAGAAAATGAGATGCAGAAATGATAAAACTGCAAAATTACAAAAAGTGAGGCCCAAATCCACATAGCCATGGCCGGCCACTTTAATAGGCTTTATCATCTGATATTTTCATTATTTTAATGCCAAATAATTCAAACCTAACCCTAGTGGAATGCTATAAATAGATAGTGAAGGCTTTAGGAAATTTACTCTTAACTTTCACACTTTCATTTAGAGAAAAACCTGAGCCTTCTCTTTCTAAACCCTAGCCGCCACTTCTCTCTCTGTCTTCTTCATTGAAATTTCGAACCACTTAGTGATTAGAGTAGTGTCCACACACAGCAAGTGATACCTCAATCATAGTGAGGAAGATCGTGAAGAAAGACATTAAACAAGGGTTAGAGATCTAAATGGAAGGAGTCATATTATTCCGCTGCACCCAATGTAAGGTTTCTCATACTTTATATGTGTTTATTTCATAATCGTTTTAGAAGTTCATATTTAGGATGTTAATCAACATACTTGTGAGTAGATCTAAGATCCTGGTAAAATAATTTCCAACAATACTTTCATTCTGCATTGGCCCCATTAAGTCCACATGCATTAGTTCCAACACACGAGAAGTGAGGAGTCTATTAATTGGGGGATGAGGTGTCTTATGCTATTTTCCAAGCTGACATGGTCCACATACTCTCTCCTTGGACACTTTCATGTCAGGAATTCCCCTTACAGCTTGAAGCTTCACCAATCTTTGGAGATCTCTGTAGTTCAAATGCCCTAGCCTGTAGTGCCATAAGTCAGGTTTGTCCACGAAGGTCCTGTTGCACACTATGGTATTGCATACAGCATAGCGCTGGTCTATTGTTCTGTTTCCTGTTAAGACAACACACCCATCAGATGAAACTAAACATTGAGTTTTAGTGAAACTTACAGAGAGGTTGTCGTCACACAATTGGCCGATGCTGATGAGATTGGCTTTGAGTCCTCTCACATATAGGACGTTTGTTAACTGAGCCACTCCAATCACGTTCACATCACCTCTCCCAACAATCTGCCCTTTGTTACCATCCCCAAAAGTCACGGATCCCCCTTTTTCATCTCTGTAGTTAACTAGCAATTTCTTATTTCCAGTCATGTTACGAGAGCATCCACTGTCGAAGTACCACTGCCATTCAACAAAGGCAGACAGTGATAGCTTTGCAACCAAACCAACACCAGGATTTGGTTTGGACTTTATTTTCCATTCTCGACGAGGTTTGCGTCCATGAGACTTATTCGGTTGAGGGAAACTATTTGGACGATTGATCATTGCTTTCAAGTAGTTCTGCAATTTGTAGCACTTGGGACGAATGTGACCTCTCCTATTACAGAAATGACATGTAGGAATGAAATTGTCATTCTGTAGCAGATTTTCTGCATCAGTCCTCCTTCCTTCAAACTTGAGTTTAGTGGGTCCAGTTGGAACCTGTCTCTTCTCAGATGAGTCAGATTCGTTAATGGTGGTTGAGGTGTCAGGTAACTCATCTTCCTTCTTTGTTGAATCGACATTAGAGGGCAGAGAATTCTCAACAGACAGATCATTCCCTTGTTTATACAGCATCTTATATCCTAAGGAGGTTCGATCACCATAGGGCTTCTGAAGCTGTAGGGTTTGATTGATAGCAGCTGTGCCTGGGGGAATGAATTGTAAAGCTTGCTTGGTTCTAATTAGATCAGCTGTGAGTTTATAGATCTCATTCTCCTTTTCATCCAGAAATCTGTTGAGGTTTTTGACAGTGTCTTCTAGCTTTCCTTTTTCAGTCTCCACTTGCTCTAGTGAACTCTTTAGAACACGGATCTGTTTAGTCATGTACTCCCATTGTGCAAACATTTCTTCATAAGCATTTTGTCGACCTGTGCTATCAGCTTCTGATGAGGTGGAGACTGCATCATCTTCAGACTCAACTGGATGACAGCTTTGGGCCATGAATGCCAGTACCTGCTTATCCTCATCTGATCCTTCACTGGCTGTGGAGCTCTTCTCTTCTTCACTGTCACTCCAGGTTGCTGCAAGGGCCTTCTTCTTTTTTAGTGTGTTGGCGCACTCAGCCTGGATGTGGCCATATCCATCACACTCTCTGCTTAATTCCTCGACCTTTTTGATTAGTAGAGGCTTGTCCTTGTTTGAAATTTAGACCTTTGTTTCTCTTGAGAAAATTTTCTTTGTTAGCTGGTGAATTTTTTTTGTAGTTCTTTTTCAAGAATTTTGCATAGTTTCTCGTCAACAAGGCAACAGTTTCATCAGTAATGCCATTCAATTCTTCTAGAACTGGTTTCTTGTTTTCTTGGTGAATAAGTGCAATGCTTGCATCTGACTTTTTTTTTCACCACCTCCTTCTGTTTCTTGGTTTTCTTCCACCTGGACAGTGATAGCTCATAATTTTGCAAGGACTCGATGAGTTCGTCAAGATCGAGTTCCTCAATGTTTCTCATTTCTTCGATTGAGGTAACTTTGGACATGAATCTTCTGGGGAGAACACCAAGCACCTTTCGAACCAATTTTGAATTAGAGTACGTTTTCCCCAGAGCGTACGATTCATTTGAGATATCACACAATTTTGCATGGAATTCAGCTACGGACTCATCCTCCTCCATGGTAAGATTTTCAAAGGCCTTTGCCAAGGCACGCAATCTTGATTTCTTGACAGCATCAGTTCCCTCGTTTTTAATTTTCAGCTTCTCTTATGCTTCCTTAGCAATTTCACAATTGGCTATGACCTTCAACTGATTAGTGGAGACAGCATTAAACAAACCATGAAGGGCCTTCGAGTTGAAATTAGCTCTTTCCATTTCAACTGTGGTCCATTGGCTCATAGGTTTGGGAATAACGATTTCATTCTCCATCATCGTTGGTTTCCACCACCCTTCTTCTATGGACATCCATACTCTTTCATCTACAGCTCTCAAGAAAGCACGCATCTTGGTTTTCCAGTAAGGATAGTTGGCTCCTTCCAGCATCAGAGGTCTTGAGGTGGAACCTCCTTCTCTAAACATTTCCATCCTGCACAAAGAAGTGGTAAACAGACACACAAACATTTCGTAGTTCTTCGAGAGAGAACTCAGAGGTGGTTAGTGACGACAGAATCAATCCTTAAGATTGAATCAAGAATCAAGGATCAAGAATCAGACAAGAGTAGGATCTAACACAAATTTTTAGAAAATTTCAAGCTCTGATACCAAATGAAAGTACAACTTGTTGCTTTTTAAGATCCAAATTACCAAGTTGATTATGTTTAGATTGATTGATTTCAAGATATGAATTATAGACTTGAATCGATAATAAAGCAGTAAATTACACAAAGATTTACAAGCTTCATCTGCACTGAGAACACATCTCAGCCGACTAGTGCTTGGGTTCCCCGAACCAGGGTAAATTCATCTACTAATTCTCAATAGGTTCATATTACAATCTTCAATTCTCTCTAAAGGAATCAAATACAACCTTAACAACAATTAGTAATGAATTACCAACAACAATTAAGAATCCTGATTGTTAAAGCACAATCCCTTGTGCAGCAACTGAGTTCTTCTTCAACATTTCTTCAACCTGAAATCCCTTCAAATCTGATGATGAAGATGACACTGAACTCCCTTCAGTTAGAACTCAGCAACTCCAGACTCAGATCATTCCGCCATTGACGACCATCTTCAAACTATACGATCTGACCTGTAGACACAACAACAAGAAGCAAGATACGACACTATCTCCACGAACAATAGAATTAACAAGCTGAACGATTTAATGGATAAGCTTTTTACTAACTGAAACCGAATATTTATATATCCACACCCTAGTCCACCTAGCACTAACTAACACTTAACAGAAACTGACTTAACAGAACGCTAGTGCAGATATAACAAACTAAAAACACCAGACACGACTAGACATTGAACAGAACAAAACTGTCACAAAATAATGACACTAACAATAACATTTTATGTTGCATGGTTCACATGATTTATTTCATGATTATATTTAATGTATAAATTCTATTAAGTCAAAAACATATGTTTTTGTTAATGATTATAGTGTTGTTAGCACAGTGGAATATAATCTTGATTATATGTTTGAAAGTTTATTCCCTGATTTGTCAGTTCACTGGATTTAGACTGGCATGATAATCAGCGATAGGTATTCTTATGCCTTGGATAAGTGGTATGTCCTTTCCAGGGCATTGGCAAAGTTTACCAGTATCGGATGTATGGAGTATACATTGGAAGGGACCGATAGAACTTTGATTAGATATGTTAAATTTACCGTAATATCTATTCAATTCAATATCACCTAGTTGATTCTAGATCAAATGATCTTAATCCTGATATGATTAGGTTCGATCTCAAGAGTATTATACATGTTCCTTGATTTGTTAGTTAAGCCTACTTTTCGGTCAAGGTGATCCGTACATTTTGGGAACATGATAGTATAATTGAGTGGGAGCGCTAAACATAGATATGGAATCTATAACTTCTATAGGTATTTAGAAGTGAAATGATGATTTCCTTCGAGCTTGGCTAAACAGAGATAAATGGTTGAGTACTCATTTCACTTCGTTGAAATATCATTTATACGGAGCTAAGTGTTTTAAGGATAAAATACGTTGAAGGGTGTAACGGTAATTTAATCCCTATACAATGTAGATCATCTATTAAAGGATCATTGATCAAATTAGGATTATAACAATGGATAATTAATAGCGTATCTATATCGTGGAACATATAGAGCGTTCTATATGACTGAGAATGCAATTCTAAGTTCTATGCGTGGATTCAACAAGGAATTAATAAGTCAGTGGATTTACTTGGTAAATTCTTGATCAGCTTATTGGAAGCTCGATTATACAGGCCCAAGGTCCCCATACTAGTTGAGACCATACTACTTGTAAGACTCAGTTAATTGATTTTAATTAACCAATTATAATTCTAAACTTAAACCATGTCTAGTTTATGAATTTTCACTAAGCAAGGGCAAAATTGTGAATTAAAAAGATTCTAGGATTTATTTGTTAATTAAGAGACTTTATATGTCTAATTAATAAATATATTATATGACAATATTATTTAATAATTAATTTTTAGTTATTAAATAATTAGAATTGGCATTTAAGTGGTTAAATTGGAAAATTTGCGTTTTTGGAGAAAATGAGATTGAAAAATGACAAAATGGCAAAATTGCAAAGTGGGCCCAATAACTATCCTATGGCCGGCCACACTTGTAGAATTTACCATTTATTTTTCTATTATTTTAATGCCAAATAGTTCTAACCTAAACCTAGGTGGTTACCTATAAATAGGTAGTGATGGCTTCAGGAAAAAGATGATGGATCTCATTCCTTCAGAGAAAAATTCTAAGCCTTCTTCCTATACCCTAGCGGCCACCTTCCCTTCTATTTTCTTCTTCAATTTTCGAACCTTGAGTGAATGAGTGAGTTCCCACACACATCAGGTGGTATCTCAATCATAGTGTGGAAGATTGTGAAGAATCCAACCAACAAGAAGGAGAATCAGCATCAAGGAAGGAGAGAAAGAGATCCAGGTTCAGATCTTGGTGATGCTCTGCTACAGAAAGGAATCAAGGGCTAGAGATCTGAACGGAAGGAGTCATTATATTCCGCTGCACCCAATGTAAGGTTTCCTAAACTTTATATGTGTTTAATTCATTGTTTTAGAATTCATATTAGGATGTTAATGAAACATACTTGTTAGTAAATCTAGATCCTGGTAAAATATTTCCAACAGCTAAGCCCTAGCAACTCTTACTTCTTGCTTTTCTTTGAGTTCTATTTGGTTATAGCATGCAATTTCAGGTTTTGGTGGCTGTTAGAGTTAGAAACGTTTGGGGTTCGGATTTTAGGTTCATTTTAAGTTAATATTGAGTTCTGGTTGCTGATTTTGATGTATTGTGATGGAATTGAACAAGTATCGGTTTGGAAACTCAAACTTGAGTCTTTAATGGCACTTTTGAATTTTGAATTTTTCTCTTACTGTTATTGCAAGAATATATTGTGGAAGGTCATTATAAGTGTTCTGGAGAGTTTGGTGGGATTTGGACATGTTTTGAGCATGCTGGGAATTGTTTGGGGAAACCTGGTGCAAATTATTTAACCGGTTAGCCTTGACCTGTAAAACTGGTTTACCGGTTTTGGCAAACTCGCCGAACAATTCATTTCCTTGATTTGTGTCCATTTTAGTGCCTTGGTTGGGTGATTCCCTGTTTCCTAGGGTATTTTAGTTCCAATTAGTAATAGCAAAACCTTAAGTTGGTGGTTTAGGTTTCTTAGATTAGGGTTTTGACGTGTGATTTACCCAACTATGTTATGTGATTAGGGCATCCATCCAGCATGAGACTTTCCGTTCAGGTCGGCCAACTTACTTGAATTCGGAAATTAGGTAAGAATAGTGTAGAACATGTGATATATATGCGAATGTATGTATGTTTGAAATGTTTATTCATGCTTGTTATGGTTGGTACACTACCAATACTTGTAGGGAAATGGTACAGAGTGCATTGGTATAGTGTATATTATTTAAAGAGTACATTACGGTGTTACCAGCAATAGTACAGGAAAGTACTGGGTGTGTGTTGTATAATGCTTAGTGGTACTCAGGGTACAAAGAAAATCCTACCAACACTCATACTATGTTGGTACGAAGTGTATGTGGTACAGTGGTTGTACCCTAGTATGGAACATTCTTACTCATTTGTTAAGCCTTGTAAATAGGTGCATGGGCGCCTAGATACAAGTTGATATTATGTGATATGTTATATGCTTTTCTTATTGAGTCTGTCGACTCAGAGTTCTACTTTCATGTGTAGGCAAAGGAAAGGTGAAGGCTGAACAGGAGTGAGCCTCGAGCTAGGGTGATGTTGTACATGTCATGGCAGCGTGACCTGGAGTGTTCAGTCTTGGGACATCTAGGGTTTTCATTTTGAAGTCGCTGTGCGACCTGACTTTTGTATTTGGAATATTTTGTAAAAACTTTAACAATGAGATCCCGACACTTGTAAATATTTATATATAAAGTTTATAAAGTTTCATAGTTAATTTTAAAGTTTTAATTTAACACGATCTTCAAGAAAATTCTTTGATTAGCAAAGATAACACTTCAATTGAAAATCTCTATAGCGTGCCTTAGTATTAGGGCGTTATAGAGTAACCATGGGTATTTTTCCTTTGTCCTTCTTTGGAACTGTAGCAGGGACAACAACTGGTTCTGCACTGATAGGATCATCTTCAGGCACTTCACTTTCAGACCCAGAATCATCAGGAGATGGTTGTTCTTTGGGAACAAATTCTTCACTAGAATTAGACTCACCCTCTGATTCTTGATCAACATCTTTAGTCTCTTCTTCAGGTTTAGAATCTAAAGATGAAATGGAGGGAGGATTTTCTTTGAGATTTTTGCCCTTTGAGGATAAAGTTACCACTTTCTTTCCTTTGGAGACTACTTTGGGCTGAACCACCTCTGGTTTCTTTGGTGTGGACACTTTGGACCTAGTACGAGAACTCACTGTAGGTAAAGGCACTATAGCTCTCTTGACATTGAAGCACCATTTGAAGAAGATGACTTTGACAATATGTGATCAGATGAATGGGATTCATCATGATCACTAAGCATAGGAGTTGGGGTTGCAATCGGAGAAGCAATGATTGGAGGAGAGATGAGATTGTAGTACAATTTTCGAGCTTGGGATTTTGACTTCCTAGCAGTTTTCGTCGGAGTAGACGACGACCCAAGAGCTTCAGTCACTGGAATAGGTGGCACATGTGGCGAGGATGGAAAAGTAGAGGCAGAACCTCGAGTAGGCCTCTTGGATGGTTGAGTATTTTTTGTCTTGGCCATTTTTCTTTGAAACCCTAGAAAAAAAAATCTCTCAAACTGAAAAAGAGTTGACTTTTGGAAAGAAAATTGAGAGTGGAGAGGATAGTGGTGACCGTGGGAATGGTGGGAAAGAAAATGGGTAGATGGACATATATAGCATTAGGAAATAAATACCCCAAAATTACAATAAAAAGAAAAAAGGAAAGTAACTTCCTTACCTTGGTCACCACGTGAGGAGAGAAAAGGAAACAAAAAGATGTTTCAAAATATGGTCAAAGGTTACCAATAATGGAAAAAGAAAACAACATATCCTCACAAAATCTGAAAAAAAAAAAAAAAAAAAATACACCAACCCATATCCAAAAATGCAACCAAAAAGGAAAAGTCCCCATAAAAAAACAAAAGGAAACACAATAATTAAAATGCAATAAAAACATATTTCCACAAATAAAAAACTAAAAGAAAAACAAGCCAAAAAATCAAAAAATATGTCCCCCTTTTCTTGAATTTTTTTCAATATAAGCCCATTTTTTTTTGTATATATATAAACAAGACAAAAAAAAAACAACAACAAAGAACACATAACGCATCAATCAACGCTTTAGAGCGAGAATAGTGTCTAAGAAAATAATGAACCATAACAAAAAAAATAAGAAGAATTTTTAAGAAAGCTCAATTGACAATGTGGGTCACATATTTTTTTATTTACTTTTTTAAAAGAAAAATAGAAAAAAAATAACCTTGATATTTTTGCCAACAAAAAGTACAGAATGTCCTCTTGTCCTTGTTCCTAATGAAAAAATCAAACTCATAAGAATAGTCAAAAATGATTTTATCAAGCTAATGAACTAGTGGAGTGATGTAACACACTAACTAGCATAGGCGTATTACGTGATTTTTAAACGTACTGTGCAGCTCGTTGCTAATCAACGAGGTTTATGGAAATCGTGATTAATTAAAATTTTTGCTTTTTAATTAAACTTATAAAATATTTCACACAAAATACTGCGGGATTCCATTTACAAAAAGCTTTACAAAAGTTACTGTCTAATACAAAATACTTGTCGCCTAGCGATTAATTACAAAAAGCACTGCTGTCCCGAGGATCGTACGCTCCAGGCCTAACCGCCCCGACATGTACAATCTTCACCGGCTCGCTCTCACGGTTCCTCAACCTTGGCCTTGCCCTTACCTACACATAAACATAGCACTGTGAGTCGGCAGACTCAGTAAGAAAAGCATAAATCATAATCATACATAAATCCCGGGTTATGATTAGACGCCCATACCCCTAACCATAACCCTAACTGCCGTGTCCCACACGATACTGAGTCCTGAACGTTCATAAGACGGTACCATTGACAAGTAACAGCCTATACTCGGTACACTGGTCATACTCCAGCTGCTAGTCATACTCTAGCTCGTACCGATGTGTTACAATATCAGCCTATACTCGGTTCACTAGTCATACTCCAGCTGCTAGTCATACTCTAGCCTAACCGATGTGATATGGTCACATAGCACTGTACCACCAACCCTAGTATCAGCTTATACTCGGTATACTGGTCATACTCCAGTTGCTAGTCATACTCTAACCTAACCGATGTGATATGGTCGGATGGTACGAAGCCAACATACATATCTAATGTAATCTAACAGGCTTCCTAACATGCACGCTAAACATGTAATATATATGCATACTGTTATACTAATCTTACCTCAATTCCGAATTCAGGTGTGCCGGTCAACCTGACTGGAACGAACTGCACGGCGGTTTACAGGCTCCTAAACCATATCAATCACAACACTAATAAGTGATACGCTAAATCACTTCTTGGGGACTTAAACTAGAAACTAAAAGTTTCCCTATCGATAAAAAGCATGGTCATACCCCAAATAACATAAATACGAGAAAATCTAGGGTTCCTGAAAATCTCCCAACCGGCAGACCGCTTGCCCAACCGGAATTCCGGTTCTGGGAATTTCAGAACCCCATCCTGAATTCCGGATGCAAAACTGGAATTCTGGTTCCTCGCAGGAAACTAACAAAAAATCACAACTCTTTCAAATCAAATCCAATTCACCCCAAACCTTCCAGACCTGTTCTAAATATCCCAAAGAACAAAACCAAAGCACCAAAATAGCCCAGAACGCACAGCTACTTAAAATGCCATGTGAGCTCCAAGCTTTGAGTTTCAAACTCAAACTTGGCTAAAGCTCACTTACAAGCATCAAAACTAGAATCAAACCACATATTCATGCATAAGAAAGCTGCAGAAACCATTCTCAAACACAACCACACTTTACAGCAACTAAATTCACCTTTTCTCTTTGAAAACTATAATTTTGAGCTAAAAATTCCACAACTCTAAACAACCTAACTATCATACATCACAAGCAGCTTAATTATCCTCAAATAATCATGCTTTAAACTTCAGAAACAATCATCAAAAACACAGTAGCAACATCAACTCAAACTAAGCATGCAAACCATTTCTTTTCAACAAAATTCCAAGAAAAAACCAAGAACAAGTTTAAGGACTTACCAACAACTTGAACTACACCTAGATTGATTAAAAAAGTTTGAAAACTCAAAAGAATCCCAGCCCAAGCACACCACACCAGCCGAGAGAGAGAGAGAGAGAGAGAGAGAGAGAGAGAGAGAGAGAGAGAGAGAGCGGGGAAAAGAGCTTTGAATTTTCTAATTTTTTCTAACTTTGAAACTTTGAATAAAAGAGAGAAAGCATGCAAGCCAAACCTTTATTTCAGCCAATAATGAACATTAATAAACATATAATTTCATCACAAAATGTCCACTAAAGGACAAAATATCATTGGGGCAAAATGACCATTTTGCCCCTCCACACTAAAATAACATAAAGGGCACTAAAGGGGTATTTTGGGAAATTCTGAATTCCCGGCCAATCTCAACATTCCCAATGTCTAAATAGCCATCCCCTAATACTAACATACTAAGTTGTGATTTTACTGAGCCAAACACCGAGTTCCATGTTACCGGGCACCGGAAATGCAAAAATATGAAAATCACTATATGACATAAAATGCATCTCAGAATTCAATAATAACAGCATAAATAATTATTTAAATATCTATAAATAATTTTCCATAATTAAACATAATTAAGTGCTACTTTCCAAATTAAACTAAGCGGTCTTTACAACTGAGGTCATACCAGTTACGTAGGAAAAACGTTGACTCAGTCACCAAGAATATTAAAAGAAAATTAAATAGTATGTAACAACTTTGTAAGACCATTTTCGAATATATGAAAATTTTACCACAAAGTATGCCAAGCATAAGTGTGTGAAAGTGTAAGCAGGGAACATTGCCCAGTTTATCAAAAAGACTTTTTCTGATAGATTGTAACCATTGGAGACACTGTCACACTATCTCAATGGTAATCAATGGTAGTCCTTTTTAGTGGTAGCGTATCCTCTACATAACTCCTAATTATATAGTTCCAACTTACTCAGAGACGGCTTTCACACATTGAGATAGGTAGCTCTATTCATCCAATGGAGCTTGAACACAGTTTTTAAACCTTTTTTTTTTTTACTTTTTGAAAATGGTAGCTTACATAACACTGTTTGAAGAACCCAAATATTCCTAGGAGGAATGAACAATTTTCCTAAACGAAATATGTATGAAACCATAATACTAAAAGCATTAGCAATAAAAATAATAACTGTAATTCTCTTAAGGTTGAGATTTTCTTCTAGAACAAAGACAAAGACAAGACATTATGAACCTTAAGTCAACGCAAAAATCAAGGACCATGAGAAATACAAACATTAAACAGTACAAATCCCTAAGGATTTTCTTAGAGAGATAAAACGAATCGAGTCAAGAGCTTTAGTAAAAATATCTGATATTTGCTTGCTTTTCAATATATTATAAGACAGGTGTTTTATTTTCTGCAAGCTCTCTAATAAAGTGATGACTAATGTCTATGTGCTTTGTGCGAGAGTGTTTAACAGGGTTTTTTGAAATGTTTGCAGTACTAGTATTATCACAGGAAATAGTTAAAGTTTTCAAATCAAACCAATAATCTGCCATCATTTGTTTCATCCATAACAATTGGGTACAATAACTACCCGCTGCAGTATACTCAGCCTTTCCAGTGGATAGAGAGATTGAGTTTTGCTTCTTACTGTGCCATGAAACAAGATTGCTTCCAAGATAGAAACATCCACTGCTAGTTTTTTTCTATCATCTGTATTATCTGCCCCATCAGCATCACTAAACAAAACCTTATTAGAATTAGTGTCTTTAGAAAACCAAATCCCAAAATCAACAGTGTCATTTACATAAAAAATGATTCTTTTCACAGCAAAAAGATGAGATTCTATGGAATTTCCCTAATATCGTGCACAAACACCAATACTATAACAAATATCAGGACGACTAGCAGTGAGATAAAGCAAACTACATATCATACTTTGGTACAAAGTTTGATCTACCCTTACTCCTTGTTCATCTTTTGTTAGTTTCAATGTTGTGCTCATAGGAGTATTGGTATGTTTGGCATTTTCAAGACCAAACTTTTTCACCAGGTTCTTTGCATACTTACTTTGAGAGACAAACATACCCTCATCAGATTGTTTCACTTTGAGACCTAGAAAATAGGTGAGTTCACCTACCATGCTCATTTCAAAGTCTTGTTGCATTTGAGAAACAAAAACCTACACATCAAAGTTAGAAGATAAACCAAACACAATATCATCAACATATATTTGAGCAACAATAAGATCAGTATTAATATTTTTGATGAAAAGTGTTTTATTCAACATTTTCCCTCCTGCAATGATGAGAGAGCAAGAACTCAGTTAGATGCTCATACCAAGCACGTGGTGCTTGTTTCAAATCATACAAAGTTTTGTCTAATCTATAAACATGATCAGGAAAATGAGGATCCTCAAACCCTTTGGGTTGTTCAACATACACTTCTTCCTTCAAAAAGCCATTCAAGAATGCAAATTTAACATCCATTTGATACAGTTTAAAACCAAAAATGCATGCTATGGAGAGAAGTAGCCTGATAAATTCCAATCTCGCTACTGGAGCAAAAGTTTCATCAGAGTCAATACCCTCAACCTGAGTGTATCCTTGGGCAACCACCCTTGCCTTCTTTCGAACAACCTGATGTAGCTCATCCTGCATTGCTAGGAACCAATCTTCATCCATCAAGGCTTCTTTCACTGATTTTGGTTCTAAAGAAGAAACTAACATAAAAATTGAATTATATTAGCATCTTTTCTTCTTGTAACCATGCTCTCATCCAAGTTTCCAAGAATGAGATCTGAAGGATGATTCTTTTTAACCCTAGAGGATGGTTCCCTCTAAATTGGATCAGTGATTGTATTTAAAGGATGCTCAAATTCTTTTGTTGTTAAAGTTTTTGGGAAAATTGCATCTGTAGCAATAGAGTTCTGCACTGTAGTCTCGGCAGTAGCTTCTATAACTATATTAGATTCTTTTTCTACGGCAGCAAGCTTTTCTAGTAATTCTTCAATCTGTTCTTCTGTTGAAAACTTAGATAAATCTTTTAGATCATCAACGGCAACATTAACAGATTCCTAACAGTTTGAGTTCTCATATTATACACATGATACTCTACTATTAATGGAATATCCTAAAAAAACACCTTCATCACTTTTTGCATCAACTTTTCCAGTGTAATCACGATCTCTTAAAATATAACAAACACAACCAAACATATAAAAAATGACTTACATTTAGTTTCTTACCTTTCCAGATCTCATATGGTGTTTTGTGAGTACCTGGACGTAAGAACACAATGTTGATTGTATAGCAGGGATTGTTGATTGCTTCGATCCAAAGACACCTTGTAAGCTTCTTGCTATTTAACATTACTCTAGCATTTCTATTAGAGTACGATTCTTTCTTTCAACCACGAGATGACATGGTCCACATTTTCCTATAGCTTCTTTACCCAATTTAGGTAATCCTCGAACAATCCTTACGTTGGATAATTATTTTTGATTTTTGTAATGAATGTGTCCAAGTTTTTCATGCCATAAATCAGTGGTGTTATCAATAACAAAGTGACAAGTAGCATAAGTAGTGAGATTATTGCAATTGTCACTAGATCTGAGCCCTTACAAGACAAAATCATCAAGAATATTATACACATAACAATGATTGCTATCAAAGCTAACAGTATAACACTGATCACAAATTTGACTAATGCTAAGAAGATTAGCTTTTAGTCCATCAACCAACATGACATTCTTCAGTCTAGGAAGCCCTTCAAAATTAAGAGTTCCTATTCCTATGACTTTTCCAACAAGAGCATTACCGAAAGTAACTTCTTCATAATGCCATAGTCTAATGTTGTCAAGATAATTTTTTTCACATGTTATGTGTCTAGAGCAACCACTGTCAAAGTACCATATGTTAGAAGCAATAGTTTTAAAACATGAAGAACCTACCAAACATTTATTCTTGACAACCCATTTTTGTTTTTGAAAAACATGTTTATTTCCAAAGTAATTAGATTTAAACATGTTTTTCATGGTGACACATTTAGGTCGAATATGACCTTTTATCCCACAAAAATGGCAAATAGGAATGAATCGTCTTATATTCCCTTTGAAATTGTCAAACTTACTATGCTAATTGTTTTTTGTAACAGCAGAGTGTTTTACAGAAATAACAGAACCCTGCAAGGTAGAGATAATACCTCTAGAACCAAAAATATCAGATTTAATAATTTGGTATTGGATTTATATTGAGTTGAAACATAGCCTAAACCAGCATGACTTGTTTGACTAGAATTTTCAATCTTTTCAAAAACATTGGAACTTGGATTTAGCATTTTTCAAATTTTTTTTTAAGATTTTCAAGTTCCTTAGTTAAAGAGATAATTTCAGACTCTTTTAAAATCAATTCAAATTCACAATATTTATTTTTTTCTTCAAGATCTTTGATGTTGTGAGATAAAATCTTTATTGACTTTAACCAAGGCACGATTTTCAGCACAATCTTTTAGCCACTTACCAAACATTACCTTGTAAGGTTCAGCCATAGAGTTCTCATCAATTTGTGACTCATTTGAGTCTGATCCAGCTTCCTTCTCATTGTCATCGGTCAAGGTGTTATTCAAACATATGAATTTTCCTTTTTCCTGTAAATTTCTTGACAAAACACTTGTTAAAGCAACCTTTTCTTTTTTTATCTTCACTACTTTCAGAGTCATCACTCCAAGTAACATTAAAACTCTTTTTATTTTTCTTTAAGGTATTGGCACATTCAGATTGGATGTGACCATACCATTCACACTCTCTATATTGAATACCCTTTTTGTTATTAGTGATAAAGGATTTAGGAGGGATTATTACCAGAATTGTTACCTCTTGGAGTTTTCGACAAAATCTTTTTATTTCCAATAGATTTTATGTATTTTTGGATATTCTTTGTCAACAAGGCCATTTCATCATCATTTTCATCATCAGAAACATCATTTTCAGAAACTTTGGATGCAATACCTTTGCTTTTCTCACTCAAGGAACTTTGCTTACCCTTTTTCTTGATTTGTTTATTTAACTCAAAAGTTCTTAAGGAACCCATGAGTTCCTCAACCTTCATTTTGCCAAAATCTATTGCCTCTTCCATTGCTAAAAATTTTGTATCAAACCTGGGTGGAAACACACGAATAATTTTTTGAACCAAGATAGATTCATCTAATTTTTCTCCCAAGGCAGAGAACTCATTAGCAATATCAGATAATCTTTCATGAAATTCAAATAAAGTTTCAGTTTCTGACATTCTCAATTCATCAAATCTTGTTTGAACATGGTAAAATGTGATATTTTTTACATCAGCGACACCCTCAAACTGAGTTTGAAGGATTTCTCATGCGTCCTTTGGAGATTCATGAGATGAAATTAATTTAATAAAGCCTTCACAACCGCCATTAAAAATACCATGTAAAGCCTTATTGTTATAACTAGATAACTTTTCATCTTCACTGGTCTAATTGAGTTCAGGTTTTACCTTTGTATTACCTTTCTCGTCATTTTTAGTAGGTAATGACCAACCTGTAAGTATAGCTCTCCAAGCCTTCTCATCTTGTGACTTGATGAATGCTCTCATCCTGACCTTCCTATATGGATAATTCAAATCATTCAACAGAGGTGGTCCAGTAATGGAGCTTCTCTCTGTAAACAAAGACATCTCACAGAAAATAAATTAAACAAAATAATCTCAAGATCTCACTAAGAGTTTAGTGACCTGCTCTTATACCAATTGAAATTTTGTATTTTAATAGTCCTAGTTTTATTATTTCATTAAATACTTAATTAAATGCATAATAATGAAACGGGTACTAAAACTATTTTTCTATAGCTACAAAACACAACTATGTAACTCCAGAAGAAACTAGAAAAACAAACAATATAGAAAAGTAAAACACACAAGGTTTTTGTACGTGGTTTAAACAATCCTTTCAGATTGTTACTAGTCGACGGGGCCACGCCCAGAGATAAGAATTATTAAATAGATCTCAAAAATACAAAGTAATTGACTTATGCATAAATAAACTGCCTCTTATTATATGCCGCAAGCTTGATGTATTCTATCTTCTAATCGAATCTTGCTGAAACTTCAAGTGCTCGAAGTCCCTTCGATCTCCTTGAAGAGTGCTTGCTTTCTCTCGAGGCAAGACTTAAAAAACAATCTCCCGAAAGCTTTGTAAAACCTTCTCCCGAAGGTAGCACTATTGTTCTTATTCTTTGTAGGCTTGAATACAAATTCAGGACAATACAACATAGAAATAAACATAGTAAGAGGCGAACAAGCTCTTCTTTATAAAACAAAGACTCTCTTTTCTAAAGATATGAGTGAAAATCAAAAATACAAAAGAGGTACTTGACTTAGCTGCTATAAGGTGTATTTATAATCAACATATAACTTATTAACAGCTCATACACGGTCTGAACAAGACCATAGCCCACTACACAATTCCCTAAAATAGATCTTCAATCAGCCCGAGAATTTCCATTTCTATACCTACAAAATTGTGAGCAGTAAGTGTGACTTTCCTTTTATAGAAAAGGAAAGTTTTGCTCTGGTTTTCTCCTCAAAAAATCTGATCAATCAAAATGGGAAACTCACAAGTGATCAGAATATCTTAGCTGGTTAGATAGAAAAGAATTGAATAACTAAACTTACCCTTTTTACCTTATTTTCCATAAATAGGAAAGCTAGACAACTTTCCTTCCAAAAATAGATTACTTAATATAAAAGTCACATATAGAATTTGGAAACCAATATTAATACTAGTCGAATTTGAACAATAAATAATAAAATATTTTTGTCACATAAAAGATGGCAAAACTGGAATTAACAATACTATTTTTTAGTTGGGTAAATGGCGGCAAAACCCCTAAAACTTTCATTTTGGTTTCACTTAACCCCCAAAATCCAAATTTGGGCAGTAAAACCCCTAATACTCGTATTGTGTTAGCAATTTACCATTTCCGTCTATTTTAGGTGTTAAGTGCCATGTTGGACTGCACATAGCGTACACGTGGCCCAATTTTATTGGTCCACGTAAAAAATTATTTAAAAAAAATTAAAAAATTAAAATAAAATTATAAATAAAAAATTAAATATTTTTTTCTTTTTTTTCTTTTCTTTCTTTTTCTTTTCGTCTGAAAATTCTCTTGCTCTATCTCTCTCTCTCTCTTGATCTCCTCTCTCTGTCTCTCTCAGTCCCGATCTTGGCGAAGGATCGAGGCGAGCGGCGTCCTTGGCCCACCTAATCAACTTCTCAACCTCATCATCTTCATCCTCCTCTTCATCTTCATCACCAAGGCTCTCCGATTTTGTAATGGAACGAACGCCACCAGTGCCAAAGATGGAAGCAGCAGGCGACTGAGACAAGGAGGCTCTGAGTTTGGCGAATCGGACGAAGAGGTCGTCCCCAAGAATAGCCTGGAGTTTGGGATCCGATTGAGGATCTGGGGCTTGATTCCCTCTCTGTTTGACTCGCCCCTTTCCACAAGGCCAACTCGTTAAAGCTCAGCTCCTCGCAAACCATTTCTGGCTTCAATTCGGTCCTAACCCAGAAACTCTCCGCAGTCACTCCTAGCCCTTATTCCCCGCGCTCTCTCACAATTGTCGCTGCCAAAGGCTACAAAATGAAAACCCACAAGGTAAATTTCTTTCTTCTCTAGTAATTACGATCATAATTTTTTTGGGTTGGTTAGCGAATTGGGTTCTGTTTGGTTCGTGCGAAAACGTGGGAAAATGAAGATATTGAATGAAATTTGAAATCTTTGTATTTTTTTTTTTTTGTATTAGGCTTCGGCTAAGCGGTTCAAGGTGACTGGTAGAGGGAAAATAGTTTGGAGGGGAGCTGAAATTTGAAAATTTGAAATCTTTGTATTGTTTTTTTGTGTTTGTTTGTTTTTATGGAATCGGGACCCGAATTTCGGTAGGTGTTTAAGTCTCTTTGATATGTTTGGATCTGAGATGTGGGGTTTTGTTTGGATCTGTAAAAGAGGTTTCGGTGGTGGTTGTGGTGTGTAGATGTGGTTTTGATGGTGGTGGGCAGTTTGATTGTGGTGGGCAGATGTGGTAGTCTGGGCGGTGGTCTTTCGATGTTGCTTCTGTATATTAGAGAGAGAGAGAGAGAGAGAGAGAGAGAGAGAGAGAGAGAGAGAGAGAGAGAGAGAGAGAGAGAGAGAGAGAGAGAGAGAGAATCGCACCGAAGAAGAAGAAGAAGAAAAAGAAAGAAAATAAAAAAAAAAGAAAGAAAAGAAACAAAAAATATTAAATTTTTAATTTATAATTTTTTTCAATTTTAAATTAATTTTGTTTTAATTTTTTAATTTTTTTTAAATAATTTTTTACGTGGACCAATAAAATTGTGCCACGTGTACACTGTGTGCAATCCAACATGGCACTTAACACCTAAAATGGACGGAAATGGTAAATTCCTAACAGAATACGAGTATGGGAGTTTTACCGCCCAAATTTGGGTTTTGGGGGTTAAGTGAAACCAAAATGAAAGTTTTAGGGGTTTTGCTGCCATTTACCCTTTTTAGTTTTTCAATAGTTGACTTTATTTTGTTATTTATTTTTTCAGTGGCCATGGGAATGAAAGTTGCTGTTAGATAGAGGTTAGAATATTTTTTGTTCATATTTTGGCTTTAAAATGAGAACAATATCATTCTAATGATAACTACGGACCATAAAAAAATTGTAATGATATCATGAGAACAATTTAGTTAACTAATGTAGATGCAGTAGAACTCATGTTAACTTTTTGAATATGTCTAGGTTTCAGTTAAGTTTTCACTAGGAAATGCATAAACTAATAAGTCTATAATCTCATTTTTTTAATATGACATAGAACTAAAAAAAATAATGTGAGGGTTTAAACAAGAATTTGGTGTCTATAATATTTTGTTCATTCTGAACCTGATACTTTCTACTTTAGATTTTAGTGAACTTTGTAGGAAACAAAAACATAGAAGCAAATGGAAAGAGTAGGTTCAGGAAGTCCTAAATTTTTTGATTCATAACCAATCAAGTAACTAAAAAACTTACTAAAGAACTTTATTTCGAGTTATTATTTTTAAAAAAAAAAATCCAAAGAACCCAATATTATTGTTTTTGTCTTATTTTTTTATTTGGCATTGAAATTACTAAATGAATGTATCTGTCTATTGTAAATGAAAGTAAATTGTTGTTGTGCTATCTAAGCAAAAGATAAGGAAAGTTGTTGTTGTGTCGTCTTTTGTTTCTTTTTAGGCTTCAATACTGTTTCATTCTTACAAGATTGTTTGTTGTGTCCCTTTTGATTTCCACATCTGATTTGCAATTGCAACTCAGGTATATTTTGGTATCTGTCTTTCTTAGGATGGCCAGCATGTAATGACCGCTTTAGTAATTTGGATTAGTAAAGGCAATTAGGAAGAATTCAAGGAGTTGTTTAACTCCAAATATTACAACGAAGCAGTCTGCAGTGCAAAGCAGAAAGAGTTCACTGAATTGGTTCAAACTGAGGGAATGTCGGTTACTAAGTATACGACAAAGTTTGACCATTTGGCCAAGCTTGCAGCGGGAATTGTGCCAACTGACTTCAGTAAGAAAGAAAAATATCTGGCTGGTTTGAGTGCGAAGATTCGGCACGATTTGGTGATTACTACCACTGAGGCAACCACATATGCAGAGATGGTTGAAAAGGCTTTGAGAGCCGAGGGTGCAGTGAAATTCCTTCAGGAGCCCCGGGTGACTTCGAGTGTTGGTGGAACCCCCACTGTTCCTACTCCTGTTTATGGTAGGGATGGTGGTGACTCTACCACTGATCAGAAAAGGAAAGTCACCCCAGCTTCTGGTGGCTCGGGGAAAAGTAAGCGGTTCCGTGGGAACCAAGGCAGAGGTGGACGCTAAGGTTATTCTTACCCTGAGTGTCCACGATGCAAGAAACATCATCCGGGAGAGTGTAACCGGAAGACATGCTTCCTGTGTGGCATGTGTTGGGTTTTATGCCCTAAATAAAACTCATTTCAATATAATTAGATTTACTTATTAATATAGATCAGAAATAACATTTAATGTTGCATGGTTCACATGATTTATTTCATGATTATATGTACATAATGTATAGATTCATCTGAAACCCTTTTCACATACTTGATCATGTTTATTGTGCTGTCATCACATTGGAAAGTAAACATGACTATGTGAATAAATTTTCCTAGATTTATCGGACACAGGGTTTTACTGATATGATAATCTACCACAAGAGTTTACTTGTATTTGGAGAAATACTATGTTCTTTCCAGAACATTGGTTAAAGTAAAGCTCAGGTTGGATGCATGGAGTATGCATCGGAAGGGACCGATATTGAACTTTGACTTAGATTTAATTAAACTTACCGTAAAATCTATTCAAGTCAATATCGCCTAGTTGATCCTAGATCAAATGATTAATCCTGTTATGATTAGGCTCAATCTTAAAAGGCTATTCGTGTTCCTTGAATTGTTAGTTAAGCCTACTTTTAGGTCAGGGTGATACGTACTTTATGGGAACACGGTAGTGCAATTGAGTGAGAGCGCTAGCATAAACATGGAATCTATAGCTTCTATCTGGCGAATAGTAAGCAAAGGATGATCACCTTCGAGCTTGACCAAACGAAAATAAATGGTGGAGATATCATTTCACATAAGCTGAAATATCATTTATACGGGGTCAAGTGTTTTAAGGATAAAATACATAGTAGGGTGTTACGGTAATTTAATCCCTTTACTGTGTAGATCATTCATATAGAGGATAATTGATCACATTAGGATTATAACAATGGATAACTAATGATGTGTCTATATGGTGGAACATATAGAGCATTCTATATACTGAGAGTGCAATTCTAAGTTCTATGCGTGGATTCAACGAAGAATTAATAAGTTAGTGAATTTTAGTGCTAAATTCTTGATCTACTTATTGGAAGCTCGGTTATATAGACCCATGGTCCCCCCACTAGTTGAGATAATATTGCTTGTAAGACTTATGTAATTGGTTTTGATTAATCAATTATAATTCTCAAATTAGACTATGTCTATTTGTGAATTTTTCACTAAGTAAGGGCGAAATTGTAAAGAAAGAGTTTATAGGGGCATATTTGTTAATTATGATACTTTGTATGGTTCAATTAATAAATATGATAAATGACAATATTATTTAATAATTATTTATAGTTATTAAATAGTTAGAATTGGCATTTAAATGGTTGAATTAGGAAATTGGCATTTTTGAGAAAATCAGATACAAAAGGTGTTAAAATTGCAAAATTGCAAAAGCAAGGCCCAATCCACTAAGTGTATGGCCGGCCACCTATTGTAGGTATTTTAAGTTGATTTTTTCATTATTTTAATGCCATATAATTCAAATCTAACCCTAGTGGAATGCTATAAATAGATAGTGAAGGCTTCAGGAAAAAGAGACTTTTTCCTGACACTTTCTGAATCAGAAAAAACTGAGCCTTCTCTCTCCCTATCTGGCTGACCACTCCCTCTCTTCTTCTTCAATATTTCGAAATCCTTAGTGATTAGAGTAGTGCCCACACACATCAAGCAATACCTCAATCATAGTGGGGAAGATCGTGAAGAAAGATCATCAGCAAAGGAGTTTCAGCATCAAAGATTCAGAGAAAGAGATCCAGGTTCAGATATTGATAATGCTCTGCTACAGAAAGGAATCAAGGGCTAGATATCTGAACGGAAGGAGTCATTATATTCCGCTGCACCCAATGTAAGGTTTCTTAAACTTTATATGTGTTTAATTTATCGTTTTAGAAAGTTCTTATTTAGGATGTTAATAAACATACTTGTGAGTAGATCTAAGATCCTGGTAAAATAATTTCCAACAACTGGTATCAGAGCCATGGTAATTGATTTACTTGCAAGAAATTTGGACTTTAAAACAATTGTTTGTATGTTTTTGGATGGTATCATGTTGTATGTTTCTGACATTATTTTTATTGGATAGTATGGAAACAATTAAGCAAGTTAGCCTTTTACAGAACTCGATTTGGATTTTATTTGAATTAGTTATGATTTTTTGAAGATTTGAAAAAATCGGGGCTGTGCTGAAATTTTTCTGCGATCGCGAAAACTGTCCGTACAGCTCACAATTTTTTCGTTTTTCTTCGATTTTTCATGCTTTTTCATGGAATTAACTTCCGATTTTTTGTATAGTTTTGTATTTATACTATTACTATTCCTAATTCAATTCTAATTATCATTTTGAATAAATTTAATATTTTTTAAATTTAATTCAAGATATTAGTGTAATTTGAATTTGAATAGAATTAGTATCTATCTTCTTGCTTAAAAAATCTATCTTATTTTAAAATTTGATTATATCTTATCTTATTTTAAATTTAAAAATAAGATATTTATAATCATGTAATTTTTTAAATGATATAAGATATTTTGCTAATTTTTTAAATTTTGTTATTTTATTTATTTAAATTACATTTAAAATTTGAAAAAGATATTTATTTATCTTTTCTAATTTTTTATTTAATTTTTATTTATAAAATAACATTTAAAATTTAAAAGTAGTTAGCAAATTTTTGAAATGATATTTAGGTTGGTTGAAACCTAATTTTTCAAAAATTGTAGGTTTAATTTTAAATTTAATTTTTTTTTTAATTTCGAATTTTTCAATTTTTTTTTAAATTTTCGAAAATATTTTTTTTAATTAATTATTTTATTTCGAAATTAATTATTTAATTTAAAATTAAATAAACCCTACATCCAACTATCCAGCTAACCTTGTTGCAGGAGTATGTGTTTTAGCTTATGTGTAAATTTTCAAAACCTATTATTACTTGATTGCAAATAGCCATGGTTACTTTTTGCCAGATCTAATGATCTGATGGCTCCCTTGGTCAAGATAATAATTTGTAACAGGTATATTTACAATCTTCTTTCATCTGTGTATGACCTAGCAACATGATAGGACCCATCCAAAGTGTGCCTGTGTGAGCCTATGTGTTTAATTTTATTATAGATGCATATAGGTTGTTGTTGCTAAAATAAATTATCATAGTTCTTGATAGAATTTATTTAGGCCCATTTAGTTATTGGGCCTATTCAATTAATAACAGTTGTTCTTATTAAGGTTAAATTCCTCTCTTTTGGGCCTTGTGTGAGAGTTGGGAGCCATAGAAGTGGGTACGACATACTGAACCCAGCACCCCCTCACATGAACCACCCCAATTGTGAAGGCCCATTTGCCTGATTTGAACAACTGTACTAGGTTAATTACACTAGTTTAACCTAATAAAATTGATTAGCAACATAATTAATTTCATTTATTTTGAAATTAATTTAAGAAAATTATAGTTTAAAGAATTCTTTATTCTAAGCTAAACTATATGTATTTTCTTGTATTTAATTAAATATAGAATTATAACCATCTAGATTCTTTCTGGAACTTAATTTAAATTTTTTTTTCATTAAATATTCTTATTTAAGTTGATATTTAGTTATCTACAACTAACCAACTTAAATCTGAATATCTTTCGAATTTCAAATTTCAAAATTAAGTTGAGGAATTTTAGGCATTGGTTATTAAGATTCTTTAGATATTTTTTAAGTTAATATCTTTTCGAATATTAACTTAAAATGGAATATTTTCAAATTAAGTGGTTACAACTTAATTTTTGATATTTAATTAAATTTAAATTTGAAAATATTTAAGTTCTAGATTTTTTTCTAATACAACTTAAATTAGATATTTTTTCAAATTTTGTGGAAAAGATACTTAGTCAAATAAGATATTTTCTAGATAGTTATTTCTAGACTACTTATTATTTCTAATATTAAATAGGAAAATATTATACATTGTGAAATTAATTATTTAAATAATTAATTTTGGTACAATTTATTTTAAGTATATTTTTTCCTAGTATTAAACTAGAGATTAATAATTAAGCCTTCTCTACACTTAATTATTTATTTCTTGAATTTAATACATTTAATTAATTTGAAAATTAAATATCTAAGTTGATTTTTATCATCATACTTTAATATTTCTTTTTCATGACATTTAATTAAATAGAAAATTATTTTTAGTTGAAATTTATTTTTTCAACTAAATTTAAATAATTTTCAAAATATATATTTTTCTTTATTTTATTAATCAATTTTTGAAATTGCATTTCTTAAATGCTAGAATTTCGAATTTTATCTTGAAAAATAGATTAAGTTGTAAATTAATTATTTATTTTAATTAATTTTTGGATCAGCTTAAATCAATGATTTTTTCATTTATTGATTAATTTAAAATAAATTGAATTAAAGTATATTATTAGAAATTGAATTAATTAGTCAAAGGAAAATCTAGATAGATGATATTTTTGCTTGAAGTATTTTTCTAGTGTATTTAATTAAATAGAAAATTAATATTTAAGTTAATTTTCATCATCATACTTAAATATTTGAAATTTTTCTTATACATTTAATTAAATAGAAAAATTATATTTTTTGTTGTAAATTAATTTTATTAATTAATTTTGGGCCAACATTAAATTAGAATAATTTTTCCAGGATTAATTTTTTATTTTAATATGCATTTTTCGAAAATTGTATTCTATATACTTTAATTTTTCGAAATGCAATATATATTTATAGAAAATTAAATTTGAGTTGTAAATTAATTTATATTAATTTTGTAACAACTTAAATTGAATATTTTTCTAAATATTTATTGGAAATTATTACTAAGATGGAAATAATTCATGTTATTTTCATATCCATCTAAGTAAAATTTATAAATATTAAATTAAAATTTATATTAAGAATTTTACATTCTAAATTGGAAATTTTAATTAAATAAATATATATTTAAAATAAATAAATTAAATAAAGAGAATCAAAGAAAATACAACTCACTTTAAATAATGAGCTTGATTATTATTAAGATATTCGATCTCCATTGTGGGTTTTACACCGCGTTTGTTTTAGTGAGTAATCCTCCCTAATGGAGGAACGTTCATTAGCAATTTCGCACCGTTTAACCTCGCATGATAAGTAGTTTGTAAGTGTTTTGTATGGTATAGATCACCCTAATGGTGGCGACCATACTTGACTTGCAAATTATGAAACAATGGTGGAAGCTCATAAGATAGAATTGCCTTGACTCTCGCCTAAACGGGACAACGCTGAATTCCAATCTTGATCGAATAAAAGGTTGCTAGAATGGTTATCATTTTAGATGAGCTGACAACTCTATTCAATGGATGATGCTTTGACTCTCGCCTAAACGGGACACTGTATTAGTTTGTTGAAAAACCTTGGAAATTATTTAGGATTGTATGTTTTAGTATTTTCACTTGTCATTCCTACTTACTATATGCTTATAATTTCTAAATTGTGTATGAATTTATATTGAACCATGTTATTTTCTGTTATTAAATTGTAGTTTAATTTCGAATCTTCATTGTTGGTCTAACATGTTTGTTTTTCTAATGAGATAAATCTTTAATGGATTTTCACCATTAGACATACATAATAGTGTAAGATCTCGAAAGATAAATATTGTATATGCGACATCTAGTTGTTCATCAATTGATGACACCTTAGACTAGTATTTTTACAATATGAAACAAGAAGATTACATAAATAAGATTACTTTGTCTTTCGCTAATCGAAGCATCGTTGGATTCTTATTTATAAACGAAATTATCCTAATTCCTCTTAGCTTATTCATTTCGAATTAGCTCAATAATATATCATTGGATGAATGGTCTATAAATCATTTCATGTCATTATATTTTCTCTTAAGAAATTAAATGACGCATATGATTATAATCCCGAAATTCTATTCCCAATTGATATAAATCCTCAATCTTAGAAATCTCCTACTTGTATGGGCAAATCTGACTTAGAGTTTGTATTAGTAGTGGTGGTCCAAGAAGAATTACTCATTATATTTGGTTGAATTTAAGTCTTTGACTTTAATTTTAGAATCCAAATAGAAATTTTCTTATATTTCTAATTCCAGAATACAATACAGTTACACTTTCTCAAGTGTTTATATCCATCTTCTATTAATGGATTAAAACTGTATGGAATATGCGTTAGGTATTCTGTGACCAGGATCCACTTGCAGTATTCTAAGAACTCTTTGATGTAACTAAACCTATGTCATCAATAGACACTACCACATTTTTTTTAATCTATGGCATTTGTATCTTCTTCATAGTGGATTTGACAAGATCAATCTCTGCAAAGAGTTAATATGCCCATATCCACTGAAAGTAGTTCATCTCATTCGCAGATGGATGTACATTCAGGGGTGGATATGAGTTTTTCGTTGTATTCTTAAAACGATAACTCTAGATTATACCTTTTAGCAAAGAAATTTGAAATGTTTCAAAAATTTCATTAATTTCTTGCAATGGTTAAAACCATTAAGGTAAGTGGTTAAAGATCTTGCGAACTGATAGGGGTGGAGAAATAGTTAGTAGATATGTAGTTCAAAGATCATTAAATTGATTTTTGAATTATATCCAACCTTACCTCCCCAGAAATTTCGAGTTGCATGTTGATGATTAGTTACTAGTCGTTGCCTAATTCCTTCTATGGTAATACAATTTCAGAATGATGTAATGGTTGTATACTGAATGTAAATCATTACTAGATTCATGGATGACCTAATCAAAATCTTAAGAAAAGCTAGAACTGTTAACCACGGTTTGTTAGCTGTTCTAAGTGATTAGGGGTGGATCATCCCATTGTCAATAGATAAGAAAGTGTTTGTTCAAACAAATACTACTTTTCTAAAAAAATGACTAAGTCTGAAAAACAAGTAGCAAATAAAGGAGATATTTAATTCTTGATTCCAAAAGTGTTCTATCATCTTATATAATATATGATGATCCCACTGCCTCTGTTGTCTTGTCACAACCAAAGAGGTTAATACCATTTAGTTTTCTTCGACATAATTCACGGTACCTCGTCGTAGTGGGAGAGTTTCTAGGAACTCACCTTCTTATGACTTGGGAGACACTAGTGATTAAAATCCATTGTGAGTTTAAACAAGTAATGGATTGTCAAGATAAGAAAATAAGAAGAAAGCCAATAGAACTATGGTTTAATCCATTCACATGGAGTAACCTAAAGTTTTCTATTACAAGGACATAAAAGGAAATTTCGTTTATAAGTCTATTCAATGGACTTAACAAAACTTCCTGTTCCTAGTATTATAGGTTTGAGTTTATCTAAACCTATGGCTTGTGGTATACCTGGTAATTACTTACTCTAATGCAAGCAACTTACTTTAGTAAGATGCTGAAGCATTTTCTTTCTAATGGCAATCTATAGAAGCTTCACAACTTCTTAGGCATAGATTTTATCTAAGGAAAAGTCTCAACTATTCCAGAAAAGATAAAGCCATGAAAGAATTTCTTAAATCAACAGTGAGAGGTCTTAGATATGCTTTTGTATGCCTTAGACCAGACACCTGCTGTTGAGTGGGAGTAATGAGTAGGTATCAGATTAATCCAGGAGAAGAACATTGGAAGACAATCAAGTAAATCTTAAGATAAAGAAGAGGAACTATATGTTAGTCTATAAGGATGTGCTTAAAACTCTTAGACTACACCATATCAGATTTTGAAATTTGCCTATGTGCTAGTAAATATTTCTGATAAGATGGTGGTTACTCTGGGGGTGGAATAGTGATTTTGGAGAAGTGTAAAAACCTATCTGAAGTCTCTAGGTCTACCAGAGAGAGACTGAATGTTAAAGCTGCAGGAAAGGTACTTATTTAGTCTAAGGAAAGTTCTATACATTTTTGGCACCATTCCAAATTGCCTTAAACTACTAGTGTTAATTTCCTGATTAACCAAAAGTAGTTGCCAAAGATATAGAATCCAATATCCTAAGAGAGTAGACATATAGAGAGGAATTTCACATTATCAATGATTTTGTGATTAAAGGAAGAGTAATAGTGGAGAAAAGGTTGTGGTTAATTCAACCTTTCAGATCCTATTACGAGGAGTTTACTACTACTACACTTGATTTGTATATCAAGGTGTTGAGATTATTTGAAACACAATTTTTATTTTATATTAGTGCAAGTGGGAGTTTGTTGGGTTTTATGCCCTAAATAAAACTCATTTCAATATAATCAGATTTACTTATTAATATAGATCAGAAATAACATTTAATGTTGCACGGTTCACATGATTTATTTCATGATTATATGTACATAATGTATAGATTCATCTGAAACCCTTTTCACATACTTGATCATATTTATTGTGCTGTCATCACATTGGAAAGTAAACATGACTATGTGAATAAAGTTTCCTAGATTTATCAAACACAGGGTTTTACTGATATGATAATCTACAACAAGAGTTTACTTGTATTTGGAGAAATACTATGTTCTTTCCAGAACATTGGTTAAAGTAAAGCTCAGGTTGGATGCATGGAGTATGCATCGGAAGGGACCGATATTGAACTTTGACTTAGATTTAATTAAACTTACCGTAAAATCTATTCAAATCAATATCGCCTAGTTGATCCTAGATCAAATGATTAATTCTGTTATGATTAGGCTCAATCTTAAAAGGCTATTCGTGTTCCTTGAATTGTTAGTTAAGCCTACTTTTAGGTCAGGGTGATACGTACTTTTTGGGAACACGGTAGTGCAATTGAGTGAGAGCGCTAGCATAAACATGGAATCTATAGCTTCTATCTGGCGAATAGTAAGCAAAGGATGATCACCTTCGAGCTTGACCAAACGAAAATAAATGGTGGAGATATCATTTCACATAAGCTGAAATATCATTTATACGGGGTCAAGTGTTTTAAGGATAAAATACATAGTAGGGTGTTACGGTAATTTAATCCCTTTACTGTGTAGATCATTCATATAGAGGATAATTGATCACATTAGGATTATAACAATGGATAACTAATGATGTGTCTATATGGTGGAACATATAGAGCATTCTATATACTGAGAGTGCAATTCTAAGTTCTATGCGTGGATTCAACGAAGAATTAATAAGTTAGTGAATTTTAGTGCTAAATTCTTGATCTACTTATTGGAAGCTCGGTTATATAGACCCATGGTCCCCCCACTAGTTGAGATAATATTGCTTGTAAGACTTATGTAATTGGTTTTGATTAATCAATTATAATTCTCAAATTAGACTATGTCTATTTGTGAATTTTTCACTAAGTAAGGGCGAAATTGTAAAGAAAGAGTTTATAGGGGCATATTTGTTAATTATGATACTTTGTATGGTTCAATTAATAAATATGATAAATGACAATATTATTTAATAATTATTTATAGTTATTAAATAGTTAGAATTGGCATTTAAATGGTTGAATTAGGAAATTGGCATTTTTGAGAAAATCAGATACAAAAGGTGTTAAAATTGCAAAATTGCAAAAGCAAGGCCCAATCCACTAAGTGTATGGCCGGCCACCTATTGTAGGTATTTTAAGTTGATTTTTTCATTATTTTAATGCCATATAATTCAAATCTAACCCTAGTGGAATGCTATAAATAGATAGTGAAGGCTTCAGGAAAAAGAGACTTTTTCCTGACACTTTCTGAATCAGAAAAAACTGAGCCTTCTCTCTCCCTATCTGGCTGACCACTCCCTCTCTTCTTCTTCAATATTTCGAAATCCTTAGTGATTAGAGTAGTGCCCACACACATCAAGCAATACCTCAATCATAGTGGGGAAGATCGTGAAGAAAGATCATCAGCAAAGGAGTTTCAGCATCAAAGATTCAGAGAAAGAGATCCAGGTTCAGATATTGATAATGCTCTGCTACAGAAAGGAATCAAGGGCTAGATATCTGAACGGAAGGAGTCATTATATTCCGCTGCACCCAATGTAAGGTTTCTTAAACTTTATATGTGTTTAATTTATCGTTTTAGAAAGTTCTTATTTAGGATGTTAATAAACATACTTGTGAGTAGATCTAAGATCCTGGTAAAATAATTTCCAACAGCATGGTGGGGCATTTCAAGAAAGATTGCCCCCAGGCAAAGAAAGAGGAGCTGAAAGCTGAGGTGAAACCGGTTCCTGCTCGAGTGTTTGCCATCACCCAAGCTGATACTGCAGCCAGCCCTTCTGTTGTGACAGGTCAGCTTCCCGTCAACAACTTATTGTTTACAGTATTATTTAACTTGGGAGCTACACGCTCATATGTAGCTACAAGAGTAATTGATCTTTTGGGTAGGCCATGTGATATTTTAGAAAGAGGGTTTGGAACCCTAATGCCTAGCGGGGAATTGGTTATCTCTAATAGGCGCATTAGGTCTATGCCAATTAGGATCGAAGATAGGGAATTGAGCACTGACCTCATAGAATTGAAATTAACTGAGTTTGACATTATACTGGGAATGGATTTTTTATCCAAGTATTCGGCCAGTATAGATTGTAGGCGGAAAATGATGATTTTCCAGCCAGAAGGTGAAGATCCATTTGTTTATGTTGGATCAGTTCAGGGGTCTCGGATCCTAGTTATTTTTGTATTAAGGGCTAGGGATTTACTATACAATGGCTGTGTAGGATTTCTAGCGGTGGTATTTGACTCCAGCAGACCTGAAACATTTGGGCTTGAGGCAGTCAGGGTGGGGAAAGATTTTCTTGACGTGTTTCCCGAGGAGTTGCCAGGATTGCCGCCACAGCGAGAGATTGATTTTGTAATTGATCTGGCACCTGGAGTCGAACTTGTTTCTAAAGCTCCATATAGGATGGCTCCACCAGAACTCAAGGAGCTTAAGTTGCAACTTCAGGGGATGCTTGACATTGGGTTTATCCGACCTAGTGTATCGCCCTGGGGAGCTCCGGTTCTGTTTGTGAAAAAGAAGGATGGTTCCCTCAGAATGTGTATCGATTGTCGGGAACTAAACAAGCTGACGATTAAGAATAAGTACTCGTTGCCCAGAATCGACGATCTGTTCGATCAGCTTCAGGGAAAGACAGTGTTTTCGAAGATTGATTTACGGTCTGGTTATCATCAACTTAGAATTCGAGAGGAGGACATATCGAAGACTGCTTTTAGAACCAGATATGGGCACTATGAGTTTCTGGTAATGTCATTCGGATTGACTAATGCTCCTGCGGCCTTTATGGATCTTATGAATAGGGTATTCAAGGATTTCCTCGATAACTGCGTTATAGTGTTTATCGATGACATTCTTGTATACTCTCAGTCAGAAGAGGAGCACGGGCATCATCTTCGAATGGTATTGCAGCGACTTAGGGATCACAAGTTGTATTCAAAGTTCAAAAAGTGCAAATTTTGGTAGTCTGAGGTGTCCTTTCTGGGTCATATTGTTGGAAAGAATGGAATTATGGTTGATCCAAACAAGGTAGAATCGGTGAAGAATTGGCCGAGGCCAAAGTCTGTAACGGAGGTTCGAAGTTTTCTCGGTTTAGCAAGGTATTATCAACGTTTCGTTGAGGGATTTTCTAAACTTTCTATGCCCCTAACCGAATTGACCAAGAAAAATCAGAGATTTGTGTGGTCAGATAAGTGTGAAACAAGTTTTCAGGAGTTGAAGCAACGTTTGATAACAGCTCCGGTGTTAGCTTTGCCATCAGATCAAGAGAAATTTGTGGTGTACTGTGATGCATCCAGACAGGGTCTGGGATGTGTTCTGATGCAAGCTGACAGAGTCATAGCCTATGCCTCTCGTCAACTGAAAGATTATGAGCAGCGCTATCCAACTCATGATTTAGAGCTCGCTGCTGTGGTTTTTGCTTTAAAGAAATGGCGACATTATCTTTACGGTGAAAAGTGCGAGATTTATACTGATCATAAGAGTCTCAAATACTTTTTCACCCAGAAAGATTTGAATATGAGGCAGAGAAGGTGGTTGGAGTTGGTTAAGGACTACGACTGTGAAATACTGTATCACCCCGGCAAAGCCAATGTTGTGGCCGATGCTTTAAGCAGAAAAGGTCCAGGGCAAGTTTATACCACGGTTATGATAGCCCCTCAACTAGCCTCTGAAATGGTTAGTGCAGGGATTGAGTTCGTAGTCGGGAAATTACATAATTTGACACTCCAATCTGATCTGTTGGAGAGAATCAGAAAGGCACAACTAGAAGATCCTGAGCTAGTTAAGGTTCGAGATGAGGTAATGGCGGATCGGCCTAAAGACTTTTCAGTCTCGAATAGTGGAATGTTGTCATACAAAGCTCGAGTTTGTGTTCCTAGTGTTGATGAGCTTAAGAAAGAGACACTTGATGAAGCTCATACCACGCCTTATTCATTACATCCGGGAACCACCAAAATGTATCAGGACTTAAAACCCTACTTCTGGTGGTATGGGATGAAAAGTAATGTGGTAGATTACGTGTCCAAATGTTTAACCTGCCAACAGATTAAAGCTGAACATCAGAGGCCGGCAGGGTTACTGCAACCTTTAGTCCTTCCAGAATGGAACTGGGAGGACATTGCAATGGATTTCGTAACTGGTTTGCCTAGAACTACGGGAATGTATGATTCAGTATGGGTCATCGTGGACAGATTCACAAAATCAGCTCACTTTCTACCAGTGAAAGTTACATATTTAGTGGATCAGTATGCTGAATGGTATGTAAAGGAGATAGTTCGTCTCCATGGAGCCCCTAAATCTATTGTGTCAGATAGGGATCCAAAGTTTACATCAAAATTTTGGGTGAGTCTTCAGAAGGCTATTGGTACCAAGTTAAAGTTTAGTACAACCTTTCACCCTCAGACTGATGGTCAGTCAGAAAGAACCATTCAGATACTGGAAGACTTACTGCGAGCCTGTGTCATGGACTTTGAGGGTTCATGGAGTAAGTACTTGCCTTTAATTGAATTCTCCTACAACAATAGCTACTAGAGTACAATAAGGATGGCTCCCTATGAGATGTTATATGGTAGAAAATGTCGTTCTCCTATTCATTGGGATGAGACAGGAGAAAGGAAGTACTTGGGTCCGGAGTTAGTGTAGAGGACCAATGAGGCAATTGATAAGATCAAGGCTCGGATGATTGCTGCTCAAAGCAGGCAGAAAAGTTATGCTGATACGAAGCACAGAGATGTTACATTTCAGGCAGGGGAACATGTTTTCCTGCGGGTTTCACCAATGAAGGGTATTAGGCGCTTCGGGAAGAAGGGTAAGTTAAGCCCTAGGTTCATTGGGCCATTTCAGATACTCGAGAAGGTCGGGCAGGTAGCATATCGGCTAGCCTTACCACCAGCGTTATCAGCTGTTCATGACGTATTTCACATTTCCATGTTAAGGAAATACGTGTCAGACCCGACTCGTGTCTTGAGTTATGAAGCCCATGAACTGCAACCAGACTTATCCTATGAAGAGCAACCTGTACAGATTTTGGATAGAAAGGAAAAAGTTCTTCGGAATAAGACTATTGCATTGGTTAAGGTACTCTGGAGGAACAGTAAGGTGGAAGAAGCCACCTGGAATTAGAGTCAGATATGAGGACTCAACATCCGGAGCTATTCAGGTTAGATTTCGAGGACGAAATCCTATTAACGGGGGGATAATTGTAATGACCGCTTTAGTAATTTGGATTAGTAAAGGCAATTAGCACTAATTTTTATTATTTTATTATTATTTATGAATTTATTTAATTATGGATCCCAATATTTAGAAATAAATATTAGAGTTATAATTTCTCAATTCCGGAGATTTTATTAAACTCTAGGGGTATTATTTAGCTTATATGTGGAATATGTTATTTTTGTAATTTTTGCTCGGCGACAACGGAAAATGCGATGGATGGCTAGATTGATCACTTGGGTAAGTTTAGAACCTTATTTCTTAGTGGAAAATATTTTAGAGGAAATAAATTATCGGGATTGAGCGGGGTTATGGATTTTGACCATTTTACCCCTAGCTTTAGAAATACCCTAGTTTTAAGTTTAAAGGGCATTTTAGTCTTTTGGTTAAGGGGAGAGTGAGGTGGCTGCCCAATTAATTGACACTTGGAAAGTTAACTTTCAACATAAGGATTAATTAAAATTCTTTTTCTCATTTGAAGAAAATCAAGAAATAGGAAATTGGAAATTTGAGTTTCTCTTGAACTCTCTCTCTCTCTTTCTTTCGGCTGGGACAACCAAGAGCAAGAAACAAGATTTTTTCCTTCCATTTCTTTGGATTTGAGCAAGGATTCAAAGCTATTGCAAGTGAGGTAAAATCCTAGACCATTGGTTATTTATTTTCAAGCTTTTAAGTTAGGTTGAAATGGTGTTTTTGAGTAATAGGGGCTGTTAGGTTTTCATATGCCTAGGGTTCGAATTTTAGGGTCTTGTTGAGTTGATTTTAAGTCCTAGCTCCTGGTTTTGATGATTGGTTTAAGTTTTGTGCAACTTTGAACATTGAGTTCAAATCTTTGAGCTTTAATGGCAAATTGATTTTGATTGGTTTATTCTGTGAAATACTGGCTGGGTTTTATTGTTTATGCATTGAATAGGAGCTCTGGAAGGTTTCATGGAAATTGGTGAAGAACTAAGCAACAAATGAAAAGCTTTGGGGAAACTAGTGCAAACTAGCTAGCCGGTTTGCAGTGCCACAAAAACCGGCTAGCCGGTTTCGGCAGGGTTCCCCGGGCCTTTCATTTTCTCAATTTTTGCCATTTCGATGCCTCGGTTGGGTGTTTCCCCATTTCCAGAGTTAGAATAACCCATTAAGGATATAGCAGAACCTAGGGTTTTGATTTTGGGCTTCCCGGGATTAGGGTTTTAATCATGTGACTTACCCAGTTTCAAAATGTGATTAGGGCATCCATCTAGCACAAGATTTCCGTTCAGGTCGGCCAGCACACTTGAATTCGGAAAACAGGTAAGAACTGAATATTATATGTGATGTGATTATCTGAATGTGTGTAGATGTGTTTGTATATGCATGCTTAAATTATGATTTGCACTACCAACACTTGTATGAATATGTTACAGAGTGCATTGGTATAGTGATTATTGTTGTTGTGAGTAGGATACAGTGATACCAACACGGGCACGGGAAAGTGTTAAGGTGTGTGGTATATCACTCAGTGGTACTCACGGTACGGAGTAAACCCTACCAACACTCGTACAGTGAGGTACGATGTGTATGTGGTATAGTGGTTGTACCCTAGTGTGGAACGTTCATACTCATCTGTTAAGCTCTGTCAATAGGTGTATGGGCGCCTATTTACAGATCGGAAATTATATGATATGTTATATGCATTTCTTACTGAGTCTGTCGACTCACAGTTTTGCTTCCATGTGTAGGTAAGGGAAAGGCGAAGGCTGAACAAGAGTGAACTTGAGCTTGGGTGAGATTGTACATGTCAAGCAGTGCGACCTGGAGTGTTCGGTCTCGGGACATCTGGGAGTTGTATTTTGATAGTCGTTGTGCGACATGTAAATTTGTGTATTTTGGAATATTAATTTTTAAAAAAGTTTGAAAACGGGATCCCGGCACTTGTAAATGTTTTGTTATATTACAAAGTTTAATATTTAATGCAAAAGTTTTAATTTGACACGTTTTTCAAGAAACTTCTTTGATTAGCAAAGATTGCACAATAATTGAAAAAGCACTGTAGCGTGCCTTAGCATTAGGGCGTTACACAGCTTGTCTCTTATGTTTTGGTGGCAACACAATTATTTCTTTGATTTCATTTTGTATATCCCTACTTGTTGGATCACCTAATGGTAATATTGTTTCTTCATAGGTTGAGAGAAAGGATTGCTTTGTGTAGTAGTAGGAGCAATAGTCTGTTGGGAATTATTTTACCAGGATCTTAGATCTACTCACAAGTATGTTGTTTAAACATCCTAAATAAGAACTTTCTAAAACGATAAATTAAACACATATAAAGTTAAGAAAACCTTACATTGATGCAGCGGAATTAATGTCTCCTTCCACTCAGATCTCTAACCCTTGATTCCTTTCTGTAGCAGAGTATAATCAAGATCTGAGCCCGAATGTCCTTCTTCTTCAAGTTTGATCCTTCACAGTCTTCCAATCTATGATTGAGTTACTGCTTGCTGTGTGTGGGCACTTACTCTTTCACTAGGGTCACGAAAAAGATGAAGGGAAAAGAGAGAGAGGGTTTCGGCCAAGGTGTAGAAAGTGGGGAAGGCTCAGTTTTCTGAAGAGAGAAATTTCTGTCAGATTACTAATGAAAGCATGTTATGTGACTGAGCCATCACTTTCTATTTATAGGCAACTACTAGGTTTAGGTTAGGATTTATTTGGCATTAAAATAATGAAAATATTAATTTGAAAAAGCAACTTAAGTGGCCAGCCATGGTGTGTTATTGGGCCTCACTTAATTTTGCAATTTTATCAAATTTTATCTCTATTTTCTCAAAAATGCCAATTTTCCAATTCTAACCTTTTAAATGCCAAAACTAATTATTTAATAACTAAAATAGATTATTAAATAATATTGTCATTTAATTTAATTATTAATTAGACATATAAAGTCCATTAATAAATAAATAAACCTAGAAACTCTTTTCTTTACAATTTTACCCCTGCTTAGTGAAAATTCATAAAATTAGACATAGTCTAACTTTAGAATTATAATTGATCAATCACGAATCAATTAATGAGGCTTACAAGCAGAATGTTCTCAACTAGAATGGAGACCATGGATCTATATGCTGAGCTTCCAATAAGTGAACCAAATTTACCAAGTAAATTCCTACTTATTAATTCTTCGTTGAATCCACTCTTAGAACTTAGAATTTCACTCTCAGACTTATATAGAGCATATTGTATGTTCCACGATATCAATATACTATCTCATTTAACCATTGTTATAATCTTATTGTGATTTAAAGATCCTCTATATAGATGATCTACATCGCGATGGGATTTCTTTACCGTTCTCACCCCTCAATGTATTTTGCCCCTTAAAACACTTAGCTACCTGTAAATGGTGTTTAGTGATCTAATAATTAGTCAGTTAAACAAGAGCTCATCCATTTACTTCTATTTGCTAAGCTCGAAGGGAATCATCACTTGACTTCTATACACCAGTAGAAGCTATAGATTCCATATTTATGTTCAGCACTCCCACTCAATCATACTATCATGTTCCCAAAATATACGTATCACCCTGACCCAAAAGTAGGCTTAACTAATAAATCAAAGAACATGAATAGCACTCCTGAGTTGAGCCCAAGCATATCAGGATTTAGATTCTTTTAATCTTAAGATCAACTACTGATATTGACTTGGAAAGATATGTATAACGGTAAGTTTGTAATATCTTAACTTAGTTGCAATATCGGTCCAGTCCAATGTATACTCCATACATTCGAAACTAGTATACTTTACTAATGTCCTGGAAAGAACATAACACTTACTCCAAGTGCAAGTACACATCATCGCTGATTATCACATTAGTGTAAATCCAATAACACTGATGAAACAGGGACCAAAACTTTTGATTCATATGATCACAATCACATTCCACTGTGTTGACGATACTGTAATTGTGAATAAACATATGATCTGGATTTAACTGATTTTGTGTGTATGAATGTAATAAACATATTAAACATATTAAACCATTAGCATGTAAAATTCATGCAAACATCAATCACTTCAAATTTCTTATATTGATAACTAATCAGATTGTAAAGAGTTTTATTTAGGGCATAAAACCCAACATAGTCATAGCAAGAAGCACACCTCTTTGTTATTACAGCCATTTCATGTGCACAAGGCATTTCATCAAATTGGAAACGTTGACATGTGAATGTTTTTTTCTCCATGTCAACTATATAAGATTTGTTCACGTTATGGACTAGGTATATCATTAGATTTGATGTTTCAACCTGCATTTTTCAAAAAAGTTATTATGTATTCTTAATTAATAGAAATTGATATTAATTTATTATACAAGAACAACCTTTGAACAAGAAACAGTAAAAACATGACAAGAAATTGGTCAATAAAAACTCAATCAACAAAGCAAATTAAGTTTACAATCCAAACTTGACTTGTCAGAAAAATTTACAACTCAAAACTAAATTGAATACAACACATCATCCTTACAAAAATACCAAACTAGGGTAACTAACCTAATAGAAAGTTTTATCTGTCATCAATGCCTACTTCATAAAATGTCCCAATACAACAAATTTCAAAACCAAAAATTAATCTAAAGCTTCTACAATAGTTAGTATAAATCAACACAAAAAAAAAATCAACTAGATAGGAATACTATAATGTTGGAAATTATTTTACCAGGATCTTAGATCTACTCACAAGTATGTTTATTAACATCCTAAATATGAACTTTCTAAAACGATAAATTAAACACATATAAAGTTTAAGAAACCTTACATTGGGTGCAGCGGAATATAATGACTCCTTCCGTTCAGATATCTAGCCCTTGATTCCTTTCTGTAGCAGAGCATTATCAATATCTTAACCTGGATCTCTTTCTCTGAATCTTTGATGCTGAAACTCCTTTGTTGATGATCTTTCTTCACGATCTTCCTCACTATGATTGAGGTATCACTTGATGTGTGTGGGCACTACTCATACACTAAGGATTTCGAAATTATCAAGGAAGAAGAAAGAAGAAGTGGTAGCTAAAGATAGGGAGAGAGAAGGCTCAGTTTTTCTGATTCAGAAAGTGTCAGAAGAAAAGTGTAATTTTCCTGAAGCCTTCACTATCTATTTATAGCATTCCACTAGGGTTAGGTTTGAATTATTTGGCATTAAAATAATGAAAATATCAGTTTAAATTTCCTACAAAAGTGGCAGGCCCTATACTAGTGGATTTGGGCCTCACTTTTTGCAATTTTGCAGTTTTACCTTTTCTGCATCTGATTTTCTCAAAAACGCCAATTTTCTAATTCAACCATTTAAATGCCAATTCTAACTATTTAATAACTATAAATAATTATTAAATAATATTGTCATTTACCATATTTATTAATTGAACCATACAGAGTATCATAATTAACAAATATGCCCCTATAAACTCTTTCTTTACAATTTCGCCCTTACTTAGTGAAAATTTCACAAATAGACATAGTCTAGTTTGAGAATTATAATTGATTAATCAAAACCAATTACATGAGTCTTACAATCAATATTATCTCAACTAGTGGGGGGACCATGGGTCTATATAACCGAGCTTCCAATAAGTAGATCAAGAATTTAGCACTAAAATTCACTAACTTATTAATTCTTCGTTGAATCCACGCATAGAACTTAGAATTGCACTCTCAGTATATAGAATGCTCTATATGTTCCACCATATAGACATATCATTAGTTATCCATTGTTATAATCCTAATGTGATCAATGATCCTCTATATGAATGATCTACACTGTAAAGGGATTAAATTACCGTTACACCCTACAATGTATTTATTCCTTAAAACACTTGACCCCGTATAAATGATATTTCAGCTTATGTGAAATGAGTACTCCACCATTTATGTTCGTTTGGTCAAGCTCGAAGGAGATCATCCTTTGCTTACTATTCGCCAGATAGAAGCTATACATTCCATGTTTATGATAGCGCTCCCACTCAATTGCACTACCGTGTTCCCAAAAAGTACGTATCACCCTGACCAAAAGGTAGGCTTAACTAACAATTCAAGGAACATGAATAGCCTTTCAAGATTGAGCCTAATCATAACAGGATTAAGATCATTTAATCTAGGATCAACTAGGCGATATTGACTTGAATAGATTTTACGGTAAGTTTAATTAAATCTAAGTCAAAGTTCAATATCGGTCCCTTCCGATGCATACTCCATGCATCCAACCTGAGCTTTACTTTAACCAATTTTCTGGAAAGAACATAGTATTTCTCCAAATACAAGTAAACTCTTGTTGTAGATTATCATATCAGTAAAACCCTGTGTCTGATAAATCTAGGAAACTTTATTCACATAGTCATGTTTACTTTCCAATGTGTTGACGGCACAATAAACAGGATCAAGTATGTGAAAAGGGTTTCAGGTGAATTTATACATTATGTACATATAATCATGAAATAAATCATGTGAACCATGCAACATTAAATGTTATTTCTGATCTATATTAATAAGTAAATCTGATTATATTGAAATGAGTTTTATTTAGGGCATAAAACCCAACAAACTCCCACTTGCACTAATATAAAACAAAATGTGCGTTTCAAATAATCTCAACACCTTGATATACAAATCAAGTGTAGTAGTAGTAAACTCCTCGTAATAGGATCTGAAAGGTTGAATTAACCACAACCTTTTCTCCACCATTACTCTTCCTTAATCACAAAATCATTGATAATGTGAAATTCCTCTCTATATGTCTACTCTCTTGGGATACTGGATTCTATACCTTTGGCAACTACTTTTGGTTAATCAGGAAATTAACACTAGTAGTTTAAGGCAATTTGGAATGGTGCCAAAGATGTATAAAACTTTCCTTAGACTGAATAAGTACCTTTCCTGCAGCTTTAACATTCAGTCTCTCTCTGGTAGACCTAGAGACTTCAGATAGGTTTTTACACTTCTCCAAAATCACTATTCCACCCCCAGAGTAACCACCATCTTATCAGAAAGATTTACTAGCACAAAGGCAAATTTCGAAATCTGATATGGTGTAGTCTAAGAGTTTTAAACACACCCTTATAGACTAACATATAGTTCCTCTTCTTTATCTTAAAATTTACTTGATTGTCTTCCAATGTTCTTCTCCTGGATTAATCTGATACCTACTCATTAATCCCACTCAATGACAGTGTCCGGTCTAAGGCATACAAAAGCATATCTAAGACCTCTCACTTGTTGATATAAGAAATTCTTTCATGGCTTTATCTTTTACGGAATAGTTGAGACTTTTCCTTAGATAAAATCTATGCCTAAGAAGTTGTGAAGCTTCTATAGATTGCCATTAGAAAGAAAATGCTTCAGCATCTTACTAAAGTAAGTTGCTTGCATTAGAGTAAGTAATTACCATGTATACCACAAGCCATAGGTTTAGATAAACTCAAACCTATAATACTAAGAACAGGAAGTTTGTTAAATCCATTGAATAGACTTATGAACAAAAATTTCCTTTTATGTCCTTGTAATAGAAAACTTTAGGTTACTCCATGTGAATGGATTAAACCATAGTTCTATTGGCTTTCTTCTTAGTTTCTTATCTTGACAATCCATTACTTGTTTAAACTCACAATGGATTTTAATCACTAGTGTCTCCCAAGTCATAAGAAGGTGAGTTCCTAGAAACTCTCCCACTACGGCGAGGTACCGTGAATTATGTCGAAGAAAACTAAATGGTATTAACCTCTTTGGTTGTGACAAGACAACAGAGGCAGTGGGATCATCATATGTTATATAAGATGATAGAACACTTTTGGAATCAAGAAAAAATATCTCCTTTATTTGCTACTTGTTTTCAGACTTAGTCATTATCTTAGAAAAGTAGTATTTGTTTGAACAAACACTTTCTTATCTATTGACTATGGGATGGTCCACCCCTAATCACTTAGAATAGCTAACAAACCATGGTTAACAGTTCTAGCTTTTCTTAAGATTTTGATTAGGTCATCCATGAATCTAGTAATGATTTACATTAAGTATACAACCATTACATCATTCTGAAATTGTATTACCATTGAAGGATTTAGGCAACGACTAGTAACTAATCATCAACATGCAACTCGAAATTTCTGGGGAGGTAAGTTTGGATATAATTCAAAAATCAATTTAATGATCTTTGAACTGCATATCTACTAACTATTTCTCCACCCCTATCAGTTCGCAAGATCTTTAACTACTTACCTTAATGGTTTTAACCATTGTTAGAAATTTAAGAAATTTTTCAAACATTTCAAATTTCTTTGCATAAGGTATAATCTAGAGTGATCGTTTTAAGAATACAACGAAAAACTCATATCCACCCCTGAATGTACATCCATCTGCGAATGAGATGAACTACATTCAGTGGATATAGGCATATTAACTCTTTGCAGAGATTGATCTTGTCAAAACCACTATGAACAAGATACAAATGTCATAGATTAAAAAAATGGTAGTGTCTTTTGATGACATAGGTTTAGTTACATCAAAGAGTTCTTAGAATACTGCAAGTGGATCCTGGTCACAGAATACCTAACTCATATTCCATACAGTTTTAATCCATTGATAGAAGATGGATATTTAAACACTTGAGAAAGTGTAACTGTATTGTATTCTGGAATTAGAAATATAAGAAAATTTCTATTTGGATTCTAAAATTAAAGTCAAAGACTTAAATTCAACCAAATATAATGAGTAATTCTTTCTTGGACCACCACTACTAATACAAACTCTAAGTCAGATTTGCCCATACAAGTAGGAGATTTCTAAGATTGAGGATTTATATCAATTGGGAATAGAATTTCGGGATTATAATCATAAGCGTCATTTAATTTCTTAAGAGAAAATATAATGACATGAAATGATTTATAGACCATTCATCCAATGATATATTATTAAGCTAATTCGAAATGAATAAGCTAAGAGGAATTAGGATAATTTCGTTTATAAATAAGAATCCAACGATGCTTCGATTAGCGAAAGACAAAGTAATCTTATTTATGTAATCTTCTTGTTTCATATTGTAAAATACTAGTCTAAGGTGTCATCAATTGATGAACAGTTAGATGTCGCATATACAATACTTATCTTTCGAGATCTTACACTATTATGTATGTCTAATGGTGAAAATCCATTAGGGATTTATCTCATTAGAAAAACAAACATGTTAGACCAACAATGAAGATTCGAAATTAAACTACAACTTAATAACAGAAAATAACATGGTTCAATATAAATTCATACACAATTCAGAAATTATAAACATATAGCAAGTAGGAATGACTAGTGAAAATACTAAAACATACAATCCTAAATAATTTCTAAGGTTTTCAACAAACTGATACAGTGTCCCGGTAGGCGAGAGTCAAAGCATCATTTATTGAATAGAGTTGTCAGCTCATCTAAAATAGAAACCATTCTAGCAACCTTTTATTCGATCAAAATAAGAATCCAACGTTGTCCCGGTAGGCGAGAGTCAAGGTTATTCTCATTTCATGAGCCTCTACCATTGTTTCATGTTTCATAAGTTTATCTCTAAGTAGTCACCGTAGGGGAGAGTCTAATAGAGACGAAAACTTACAAAACACTTATCAAATGAAATCTTACGGTGTTAAATGCGTTCAACGAATAACCATCCATAGGGGGACGAAGTCTAGCGTCTCGAGGTTATATTGAAAACATTTAACTTTTGTAAGACCAACAATGGAGATCGAATATCTTAATAATAATCAAGCTCATTATTTAAAGTGAGTTGTATTTTCTTTGATTCTCTTTATTTAATTTATTTATTTTAAATATATATTTATTTAAAATTTCCAATTTAGAATGAAAAATTCTAAATATAAATTTTAATTTAATATTTATAAATTTTACTTAGATGGATATGAAAATAACATGAATTATTTCCATCTTAGTAATAATTTCCAATAAATATTTAGAAAAATACTCAATTTAAGTTGTTACAAAATTAATATAAATTAATTTACAACTCAAATTTAATTTTCTATAAATATATATTGCATTTCGAAAAATTAAAGTATTTAAGAATACAATTTTCGAAAATGCATGCTAAAATAAAAAAAATTAATCCTGGAAAAATTATTCTAATTTAATGTTGGCCCAAAATTAATTAATAAAATTAATTTACAACAAAAAATATAATTTTCCTATTTAATTAAATATATAAGAAAATTTTCAAATATTTAAGTATGATGATGAAAATCAACTTAAATATTAATTTTCTATTTAATTAAATACACTAGAAAAATACTTCAAGCAAAAATATCATCTATCTAGATTTTTCCTTTGACTAATTAATTCAATTTCTAATAATATACTTTAATTCAATTTATTTTAAATTAATCAATTAATGAAAAAATCATTGATTTAAGTTGGTCCAAAAGTAAAATAAATAATTTACAACTTTAATCTATTTTTCAAATAAAATTCGAAATTCCAGCATTTAAGAAATGCAATTTCGAAAATTGATTAATAAAATAAAGAAAAAAAAATATATTTTGAAAATTATTTAAATTTAGTTGAAAAAATAAATTTCAACTAAAAATAATTTTCTATTTAATTAAATGTCATGAAAAAGAAATATTTAAGTATGATGATAAAAATCAACTTAGATATTTAATTTTCAAATTAATTAAATGTATTAAATTCAAGAAATAAATAATTAAGTGTAGAGAAGGCTTAATTATTAATCTCTAGTTTAATACTAGGAAAAATATACTTAAAATAAATTGTACCAAAATTAATTATATAAATAATTAATTTCACAATGTATAATATTTTCCTATTTAATATTAGAAATAATAAGTAGTCTAGAAATAACTATCTAGAAAATATCTTATTTGACTAAGTATCTTTTCCACAAAATTTGAAAAAATATCTAATTTAAGTTGTATTAGAAAAAATCTAGAACTTAAATATTTTTCAAATTTAAATTTAATTAAATATCCAAAAATTAAGTTGTAACCACTTAATTTGAAAATATTCCATTTTAAGTTAATATTCGAAAAGATATTAACTTAAAAAAAAATATCTAAAGAATCTTAATAACCAATGCCTAAAATTCCTCAACTTAATTTTGAAATTTTGAATTCAAAAGATATTCAGATTTAAGTTGGTTAGTTGAAGATAACTAAATATCAACTTAAATAGGAATATTTAATGAAAATTTTAAATTAAGTTCCAGAAAGAATCTAGATGGTTATAATTCTATATTTAATTAAATACAAGAAAATACATATAGTTTAGCTTAGAATAAAAAATTCTTTAAACTATAATTTTCTTAAATTAATTTCAAAATAAATGAAATTAATTATGTTGCTAATCAATTTTATTAGGTTAAACTAGTGTAATTAACCTAGTACAGTTGTTCAAATCAGGCAAATGGGCCTTCACAATTGGGGTAGTTTGTGTGAGGGGGTGCTGGGTTCAGTATGTCGTACCCACTTCTATGGCTCCCAACTCTCACACAAGGCCCAAAAGAGAGGAATTTAACCTTAATAAGAACAACTGTTATTAATTGAATAGGCCCAAAAACTAAATGGGCCTAAATAAATTCTATCAATAACTATGATAATTTATTTTAGCAACATTAACCTATATGCATCTATAATAAAATTAAACACATAGGCTCACACAGGCACACTTTGGATGAGTCCTATCATGTTGCTAGGTCATACACAGATGAAAGAAGATTGTAAATTATACCTGTTACAAATTATTATCTTGACCAAGGGAGCCATCAGATCATTAGATCTGGCAAAAAGTAACCATGGCTATTTGTAATCAAGTAATAATAGGTTTTGAAAACTTACACATAAGCTAAAACACATACTCCTGCAACAAGGTTAGCTGGATAGTTGGAAGTAGGATTTATTTAATTTTAAATTAAATTATTTAATTTCGAAAATATTTAATTAAATAATAATAATAAAAAAAATTTCGAAAAATTTAAAAAATATTGAAAAATTCGAAATTTAAAAAAAAAAATTAATTTAAAATTAAACCTACAATTTTTGAAAAAATTAGGTTTCAACCAACCTAAATATCATTTCAAAAATTTGCTAACTACTTTTAAATTTTAAATGTTATTTTATAAATAAAAATTAAATAAAAAATTAGAAAAGATAAATAAATATCTTTTTCAAATTTTAAATGTAATTTAAATAAATAAAATAACAAAATTTAAAAAATTAGCAAAATATCTTACATCTATTTAAAATTACATGATTATAAATATCTTATTTTAAATTTAAATAAGGTCAAAATATCTAAAAAGATTTTAAAAAAAAATCTTAAAAGATAAGATATTATTAAAAAAAATATCTTAAAAGATAAGATATTTTTAAAATATCTTAAAAGATATTATAAATATCATAAAAGATATTATAAATATCTTATAAAATCTGACCTTAAATTTAAAAAAAATATAATCAAATTTAAAAAATAAGATAGATTTTTAAGCAAAAAGATAAATACTAATTCTATTCAAATTCAAATTACACTAATATCTTGAATTAAATTAAAAAAAAAAATTAAATTAATTCAAAATGATAATTAGAATTGAATTAGGAATAGTAATAGTATATATACAAAACCATACAAAAAATTGGAAGTTAATTCCATGAAAAAGTATGAAAAATTGAAGAAAAAAGAAAAAATTCGAAACTGTACGGACAGTTCTGCGATCGCAGGAAAATATCAGCACAGCCCCGATTTTGTCAAATCTTCAAAAAATCATAACTAATTCAAATAAAATCCAAATTGAGTTCTGTAAAAGGCTAACTTGCTTAATTTTTTCCATACTATCCAATAAAAATAATACCAGAAACGAAATCACAATTATTTTTCACGAAAATTTCACAAACATCAATCAATCATCAAATAACACTCAATACAACATGATACCATCCAAAGAACATACAAACAATCGTTTTAAAGTCCAAATTTCTTGCAAGTAAATCAATTACCATGGCTCTGAGGCTATTTGTTGGAAATTATTTTACCAGGATCTTAGATCTACTCACAAGTATGTTTATTAACATCCTAAATATGAACTTTCTAAAACGATAAATTAAACACATAAAGTTTAAGAAACCTTACATTGGGTGCAGCGGAATATAATGACTCCTTCCGTTCAGATATCTAGCCCTTGATTCCTTTCTGTAGCAGAGCATTATCAATATCTTAACCTGGATCTCTTTCTCTGAATCTTTGATGCTGAAACTCCTTTGTTGATGATCTTTCTTCACGATCTTCCTCACTATGATTGAGGTATCACTTGATGTGTGTGGGCACTACTCATACACTAAGGATTTCGAAATTATCAAGGAAGAAGAAAGAAGAAGTGGTAGCTAAAGATAGGGAGAGAGAAGGCTCAGTTTTTCTGATTCAGAAAGTGTCAGAAGAAAAGTGTAATTTTCCTGAAGCCTTCACTATCTATTTATAGCATTCCACTAGGGTTAGGTTTGAATTATTTGGCATTAAAATAATGAAAATATCAGTTTAAATTTCCTACAAAAGTGGCAGGCCCTATACTAGTGGATTTGGGCCTCACTTTTTGCAATTTTGCAGTTTTACCTTTTCTGCATCTGATTTTCTCAAAAACGCCAATTTTCTAATTCAACCATTTAAATGCCAATTCTAACTATTTAATAACTATAAATAATTATTAAATAATATTGTCATTTATCATATTTATTAATTGAACCATACAGAGTATCATAATTAACAAATATGCCCCTATAAACTCTTTCTTTACAATTTCGCCCTTACTAAGTGAAAATTTCACAAATAGACATAGTCTAGTTTGAGAATTATAATTGATTAATCAAAACCAATTACATGAGTCTTACAATCAATATTATCTCAACTAGTGGGGGGACCATGGGTCTATATAACCGAGCTTCCAATAAGTAGATCAAGAATTTAGCACTAAAATTCACTAACTTATTAATTCTTCGTTGAATCCACGCATAGAACTTAGAATTGCACTCTCAGTATATAGAATGCTCTATATGTTCCACCATATAGACACATCATTAGTTATCCATTGTTATAATCCTAATGTGATCAATGATCCTCTATATGAATGATCTACACTGTAAAGGGATCAAATTACCGTTACACCCTACAATGTATTTATTCCTTAAAACACTTGACCCCGTATAAATGATATTTCAGCTTATGTGAAATGAGTACTCCACCATTTATGTTCGTTTGGTCAAGCTCGAAGGAGATCATCCTTTGCTTACTATTCGCCAGATAGAAGCTATACATTCCATGTTTATGATAGCGCTCCCACTCAATTGCACTACCGTGTTCCCAAAAAGTACGTATCACCCTGACCAAAAGGTAGGCTTAACTAACAATTCAAGGAACACGAATAGCCTTTCAAGATTGAGCCTAATCATAACAGGATTAAGATCATTTGATCTAGGATCAACTAGGCGATATTGACTTGAATAGATTTTACGGTAAGTTTAATTAAATCTAAGTCAAAGTTCAATATCGGTCCCTTCCGATGCATACTCCATGCATCCAACCTGAGCTTTACTTTAACCAATGTTCTGGAAAGAACATAGTATTTCTCCAAATACAAGTAAACTCTTGTTGTAGATTATCATATCAGTAAAACCCTGTGTCTGATAAATCTAGGAAACTTTATTCACATAGTCATGTTTACTTTCCAATGTGTTGACGGCACAATAAACAGGATCAAGTATGTGAAAAGGGTTTCAGATGAATTTATACATTATGTACATATAATCATGAAATAAATCATGTGAACCATGCAACATTAAATGTTATTTCTGATCTATATTAATAAGTAAATCTGATTATATTGAAATGAGTTTTATTTAGGGCATAAAACCCAACATATAAATCAAATACATTATTGAAAAAAGTTAGTATGTGTTCTTAATTAATATAAAATGGATATAAATTTATTATACAAGGCAACATACCATATATTTGTGGCTCATTTTTCTTTGCTGCAACAGTATTTCTTCAGGGATTTTTGCCAAAGTTGTGAATGTTGCCAATGCTCTATTCTTGTTGTTCCAATACTATTTTTGTACCAAACACTGGAGGCATTCTAATAATTTTGCTACTAATAATTTCCTGATCTCTTTGATTGCTGCATTAACAGATTCAACTATGTTGCTTGTCATTGTTGCACATCATTTGTTGCACCTATATAATCTTGCCCATTCGCCAATACAAACTTCATCAAACAAGTATGATTTTATCCTCTCATCAATACTGTCCAAATCTTTCATAAATTCTTCAAGTTCAGTTTCTGTGTAAGCTTTGGAAGCACCATTGAATGCATTTTTTTTAGCTCATCTTCTCCTTTTTTGAATTTAGACTTAATGTTTTTGAACAAGTGATAGCAACATAAACCATGCATTAAATTTGGGAAAGTTTCTTTTGCTGCCTTGGCAATGCTATCATGTCTATCTGAAATAATGCGTTGTTCATCTCTTTGCCCACAGGATTCTTGTAGTTTCTATAAGGACCATTGCCATGATTCATCATTTTTAGAGTCAACAATTACAAATGCAAGTGGAAATATATATCTATTTGCATTATGTACATTAGCAATTAGTAACGTCCCTCTATGTGGGTTTTTCAAGAAAGTATCATCTGTTACAATTATTGGAGTACAATGATTCCATCCTCTTATTGAAGCTCCTATAACAAAGAATATGTACTTGAATCTACCTTGTTCATCTGTCACTAAATCTGTAACAGTTCGTGTGGTATAAATATTATACAATTAGTATATTTTTATATATAGAACCATATAAAGTGATAATAAAACTTATAAATTGTAACTATAAGTAGTACATATATACTATTGGTATCATTAATGACAATACAAGATTTTTATACATGAATAATGTTTATTAACTTTAGTTAAACTTGCAACTACTATCTAGTTGGGTATTTTATTTGAGTAAGTAGGCTTAATACTTTAGGGAAGCTTAATTGTATTTTTTAGCTATTATAAAAGTTTTAAGATGTACATAAAAGTATCAAATACCTGGGTTTTTTTTGCTGCATCATGTACAAAATTACAAGTATCTCTCTATATGACTCTTGTGGACAGCCTCTAATATACTCCTTACCTTTCTCTCGAGCTCTCCAAGCTTTTTGATGTGAAATTGAGACACTATAGTCATCAATCAACAATCTCATTAGGAGGGTAATTTTATTTTGGATTTATGTATTTGTTTTTATGACATTCCCTACTAAATTGCTTGTTGCTTAAGGATGGTCTCCAGAGGTTATGTCTATTGAGAAAGTGTGTGTATATTTGATCTTTCTTATTCTGAACATTTCCGTTTTCCCATGTTTTGATGCTAGCAAACTCAATTTGCAATTGTCATCCAAACATACTAGTTTGTAAACATTTAACGATGATCTTTTAAATTTGAAAGGTTGATTTTTTTGATGGAGTAAAGGCTGATGGCAATCTTTAGAACCTATTTGATTCTGAAAACCTGTCAAACTTCAATTTGTTGTACTTGAGGATGTGAAATTACTTGTGTCGCTAAGTCTGTGTGCTCTGATTGTTCAGTTGCATCCACTATTAGATGTGCAATTCCTTCTATGTAACTAGCTATGCTTGTGTTCTTTTTAGAGAGTTCTATGTTTGATTCAAAGTAATTACTATAAATATAGTTGTTGTCTATGTAAGGCTTAGAGAATGTATCAAAATTTCTTATTCCTTGTTCAATTCTGGATATGTAGCTATCTCTTTGAAGTTCACCATTAAAGGGTAGGTTGTCTCATTATCATTTTTTATTTAATCTGTTGGACTTTGTGCCCTAAATAAAACTATATCTTAATGTAATCTTTTCTATTCAATTATCAATAAAGAAACAGATTTATTTTCATTACTTATTTAATGTGTTATTTGGTTCATGTGATCATTTATTTATTTATTTGATTTATAAATGCATCCAAATCTTTATCACATTGATATTCTTGTTTATTGTATTGTCAACACAGTGGAAAACAATCAAGATTGTGTGATTGAATGTATTCCTATGATTTATCAGTACACATGGTTTAACTGATAGGATAATCTACAATGTAGTTTAATTGCACCTTGGATAAGTGTTATGTCCTTTCCAGGACATTGGTTAAAGTAAGCTTGGGTTGGATGTATGGAGTATGCATCGGAAGGGACCCATATTGAACTTGAATTAGATATAATAAACTTACCGTAATATCTATTCAATTCAATATCACCTAGTTGATGTTAGATCAAATGATCTCAATCCTGAGATGATTATGTTCTAGTTCAGTTGCATTATTTGTGTTCTTAAATTTGTTCGTTAAAGTTGACCAATGGTTCTTCTCGTGACATATAAATTAAGGACATGGTAGTTCAATTGAGTGGGAGTGCTAATCATGAATACAAAATTTATAGCTTCTATCCGGATATAGAAGTCAAACGATGATTTCCTTTGAGCTTGGCTTAACAGAGATAAATGGTTGAGTACTCATTTCAGTAATTATATTAGTTCACCGAAATATCATTTATAGATAGCTAAGTATTTTAAGGATAAAATACATTGAAGGGTGTAACGCTAAATTAGTCCCTACTCAATGTAGATCATATATAGAAGATCATTGATTATTAGGATTATAACAAATGGATAATCTCAAAGTGTATCTATATCGTGGAACATATAGAGCGTTCTATACAATTGAGAGTGCAATTCTAAATCTATAGTGGTGCAAGGAGGAATTAATAAGTTAGCGAATTTACTTGGTAAATTATAAATGTGCTTATTGGAATCTCGGTTATATAGGCCCATGGTCCACATACTAGTTGAGACAAACTACTTGTAAAACTCAGTTAATTGATTTGAAATAATCAATTAAAATTCTAAAATTAGACTACGTCTAGTTTATGATTTTTCACTTAGATATGACTTGAATGTGAAGAAATAGGATTTTAGGGTTTATTTATTAATTTAGAGACTTTGTGGAGTCTAATTAATAAATAATATAAATGAAAATTTTATTTGATAATTAATTTTAATTATTAAATAAATGATTTTGGCATTTATAGGATTAGAATTGCAAAATATGGCATTTGTGAAATAATAGATAAAATGTTAAAAAAATGACAAAAATGTAACTAGTGTTGGGCCCACATATGGCCGACCACTATTGTCCTATTTTTTGCTATTATTTTATCATTTTTTATTTCAAATAATTCAATCCTAACCCTAAGTGAATTATATAAAAAGAAAAGAATGGTCTGATTATCCATCTAATGCTTCTAAACCTAGTTTTCATTCTATCACACAATTAGTGTTTTGAGACTTCTTCTTCTTCTTCTTTTCTCTCTACTATTTTGAAATTTTATAGTGTACTTCACCATTAAAATTCGAGCCTTAATGATTGAGTGCATGCCCACCCATAGCAAGTTAGTCCTCAATCATAGTGCGTAAGACTATGAAGAATCCAAACATCTAAAGGAGTATCGGGCTTAGATCTTGATTATACCCTGTACAGAAAGGAACAAGGGTTAGAGATCTGAGTGGAAGGAGTCATTTAATTTCACTGCAACCAATGTAAGGTTTCTCATACTTTATATGTGTTTAATTTTCATCGCTTTAGAAATTCATATTTAGGATGTTAAAAATATACTTGTTAGTAAATCCAGATCCTAGTAAAATATAATCCAACAATTGGCCTCAGAGCCGTGGTAATGATTTACTTTCAAGAAATATGGATTTAAAATGAGGTATGTGTGATTTGGATGTGATTCATGTTGATCTATGTGTTTATTGATGATTGATTGATGTTTGCAAAATTTTTACATAAAATAATTGGAAATTCGTTCTAAATTATTTCTTTTGGATAGTATGGAAAAATTAAGCAATTTATTTTTTTTTACAAAACTTAATTTCGATTTTATTTGAATTAGTTATGAATTTTTAAAAATTGGAAAAATATCAGAGGTGTCATCACCCCTTGCGCGCGCGGACACCACATGATTCACGGGTGTCATGTGTGTTCGGACAAGGCGTGTCTGAGGAATCACACATGAGGGGATGTCTGAACCCCACCTCCGTGTGCAGAAAGGCTGCTAGCAGCCTCCTATGCTGAGGTTTCTCAGCTGAGCACTCCCATGCGCGCGCGGATGGTATGCACTGCATACCATTCGCACCAAATGCATTTTTTTTTTTTTGCATTTTTTAATTTTTCATGATTTTTTCAAGGAAATAAGTTCGAATTTTTTTGTATAATTTTTGTATTTATATTTTTATTTTTTAAATCTTAAATCTAATTATGAGAATAAAATTAATTAATTTTAAATATCAGTAAATTTTGAATTTGAAAATGGATAAAATCTAACTTTTTGCTTAATTGGTTATTTTTAAAAAAAAAATAAAAAATTGATTATTTTATCTTATTTTTAAATATAGGGTAAAAAAATATTTTATATTTTGCATTATTTAATTAATTTTAAAATGACCTTATTTAAAATTTAAAATAAGATTTATTTAACTAAAATAATCTAGAAAATTTTGAAAAACTAACAAGATATTTTGTCAACTTTCAAATTTTATTATTTTATCTAAATTAAATTAAATTATAAAATCAAATAAATGATATTTATTTATTATTTTATTTTATTAAATGTTTAATTTTATTTTTTTAAAAAAATAACATAAATTTTGAAAAGTTAGTTGGCATTTTTTAATAGATATTTAGGTTTGTTAAAAACCTATTTTTTTTTTTTAAATTTATAGATTTAATTTTAAAAATTAATTATGTAATTTTATTTTATTATTTTTCAAAAATATTTATTTATTTATTTTCAAAAATAATTTAATTTTTTAATTAATTTAAATTAAATGAATCATATATCCATCTATCTAGTTTGTTGCATGTGTGCGTTTTATATATTGTTTATTATTAAAACTTATTTTATAAAACCTATTATTATTTGAACTAAATTTCTATGGTTAACTTGTTGACAGATCCAATGATCTGATTTTAACCAATAGTTCAATTGTCAATAGGTCAAATAAATAATTTGTAACAGGTAAATTTTGTAATCTTCTTCCATCTGTGTATAAACCTATTAACATGATAGGATCCATCCAAATTAGTGTGTGTTTGTGCCTATATGTTTGTTTTGGGCCTAGATGCATATAAGAAGCAAATTAGTTGCTAACATAAAATTTTCACTTTTGATAGATTTTCACTTGCACTAATATAAAACAAAATGTGCATTTCAAATAATCATTAACACCTTGATATACAAATCAAGTGTAGTAGTAGTAAACTCCTCGTAATAGGATCTGCCAGGTTGAATTAACAACAACCTTTTCTCCACCATTACTTTCCCTTAATCACAAAATCCTTGATATTGTGAAATTCCTCTCTATATATCTACTCTTTTGGGATACTGGATTCTATACCTTTGGCAACTACTTTTGGTTATTCAGGAAATAACACTAGTAGTTAAGACAGGTTGGAACGGTGCCACAATTGTATAGAATTTTCCTTGGACTGAATAAGTATCTTTCCTGCAACTTTTAACATTCAGTCTCTCTGTGGTAGACTAAGAGATTTCAGATAGGTTTTTACACTTCTCCAAAATCACTACTCCACCCCCAAAGTAATCACCATCTTATCAGCAGACTTTCTAGAACAAAGGCAAGTCTCGAAATCTGATGTGGTGTAGTCTAAGAGTTTCAAAACCACCCTTATTGACTAACATGTAGTTCCTCTTCTTAATCTTAAGATTTACTTGATTGTCTTCCAATGTTCCTCTCCTGGATTAATCTGATACCTACTCATTACTCCCACTCAACGAGCGTGTGTACGGTCTAAGGCATACTAAAGCATATCTGAGACCTCTCACTGTTGATTTAAGAAATTCTTTCATGGCTTTATCTTCTCTGGAATAGTTGAGACTTTTCCTTAGATAAATAAAATCTATATCTAAGAAGTTGTGAAGCTTCTATAGATTTCCATTGGAAAGAAAATGCTTTAGCATCTTATGCTTGCATTAGAGTAAGTAATTACCAGGTATACCACAAGCCATAGGTTTAGATAAACTCAAACTTATAATACTAGGAATAGTAAGTTTTGTTAAGTCCATTGAATAGACTTATTGACGAAAATTTCCTTTTATGTCCTTGTAACAGAAAACTTTAGGTTACTCCATGTGAATGGATCAAACCATAGTTTTATTGGCTTTCTTCTTAGTTTCTTATCTTGACAATCCATTACTTGTTTAAACTCACAATGGATTTTAATCACTAGTGTCTTCCAAGTCATAAGAAGGTGAAGTTCCTTGAAACTCTCCCACTATGACAAGGTACCGTGAATTATGTCTAAGAAAACTAAATGGTATTGACCTCTTCGGTTGTGTTAAGACAACAGAGGCAGTGGGATCATCTTGTAACGAATAAGATGATAGAACAATTATGGAATCAAGAAAAAATATCTCCTTTATTTGCTACTTTATTCTTCAGACTTAGTCATTTTCTTAGAAAAGTAGTATTTGTTTAAACAAACACTTTCTTGTCTAATGACTATGGGATGGTCCACCCCTAATCACTTAGAATAGCTAACAAACATGCAAACCAAGGTTAGCAGTTCTAGCTTTTCTTAAGATTTCGATTAGGTCATCCATGAATCTAGTAATGATTTACATTAAGTATACAACCATTGCATCATTCTAAAAGTTTATTACCATAGAAGGATTTAGGCAACGACTAGTAACTAATCATCAATATGCAACTCGAACTTCTGGGAGGTAAGTTTGGATATAATTCAAAATCAAATTAATGATCTTTGAACTGCATATCTACTAACTTTTTCTCCACCCCTATCAGTTCGCAAGATCTTTAACCACTTACCATTGCTAGAAATTCATGAAATTTTTCAAACATTTCAAATTTCTTTTGCATAAGTTAAAATCTAGAGTGATTGTTTTAAGAATACAACGAGACTCATATCCACCCCTGAATGTACATCCATCTACGAATGAGATGAAGTTAATTTCACTGGATATAGGCATATTAACTCTTTGCAGAGAATGATCTTGTCAAAACCACTATGAACAAGATACAAATGCCATAGATTTATAAAATGTGGTTGTATCTTTTAGTTACAACAAAGAGTTCTTAGAATAGTGCAAGTGGATTCTAGTCACAGAATACTAAACTCATACAGTTTAAATCCATTGAAAGAAAATGGTTATGGAACACTTGTGAAAGTGTAACTGTATAATGAGTAATTCTTTCTTGGACCACAACTACTAATCTAACTCTATGATTTGCCTATACAAGTAGGAGATTTCTAAGATTGAGGATTTATATCATTTTGGGATAGAATTCCTGGAATATAATCAAGTTCGTCATTTAATTTCTTAAGAGAAAATATAAAATGACATGAAATGATTTATAGACCATTCATCCAATGATATGTTGTTGAGCTAATTGGAAATGAATCAGCTAAGATGAATTAGGATAATTTCGTTTTAAATAAGAATCCAACGATGCTCCGATTAGCGAGAGTCAAAGTAATCTTATTTATTCAATCTTCTTGTTTCATATTGTAAAATACTAGTCTAAGGTGTCATCCGTTAATGAACAGCTAGATGTTGCATATACAATATTTATCTGCATCGAGCTATGGGTACTTAGTTAAAGTTCAGCACGGCATTTCATCCTCAGACGGATGGGCAATCTGAGAGGACTATACAGATATTAAAAGACATGCTACGAGCATGTGTGCTTGACTTTGAGGGATCATGGGTAAAGTACCTTCCCGTGATTGAGTTCTCTTATAATAACAGCTATCAAGAAAAAATCGAGATGGCCCCTTAAGAGCTTTTATATGGAAGAAAGTGTAGATCGCCCATTCAGCGGGATGAAGTGGGTGAAAGAAAGTTCTTGGGTCTAGAAGTTGTTCAGAAAACAAGTGAGGCAGCTAAAAACATTAGAGCGCGAATGCTCGCGGCTCAGAGTAGGCAGAAGAGTTATGCCGATCCAAAGCGTCGAGATATTGATTTTCAGGTCGGGGACCTGATATTTCTCCGAATATCTCCGATGAAAGGCATAAAACGCTTTGGGAAGAAAGGAAAACTTAGCCCGAGGTTCATTGGACCTTTTGAAATCCTTGAGAGGATAGGGCAAGTAGCGTACAGGTTGGCTATGCCCCCAGCACTTGCAGCTGCACATAATGTGTTTCATGTTTTAATGCTTCGGAAGTATGTCTCGGACTCGTCCCATGTTCTGAGTTATGAAGCATTGGAACTTCAGCCAGACTTGTCATACGAGGAACAACGAGTGCAGATACTTGATAGAAGAGAGAAAGTCTTGAGAAGCAAGACTGTGGCACTGGTGACAGTACTGTGGAGGAACAGTAAAGTAGAAGAGGCAACCTAGGAACTCGAGACGGATATGCAGCAGAAATATCCGGAGTTGTTCAGGTAAATTTCGGGACAAAATTTCTATAAGGAAGGGGTAATTGTAATACCCAGAATTATGAGAAAGGATTAGCAAAACCCTAACTAGATAATTATGTATAATTGAGGAATTATATTATTATATAGTTCAATATATGTGAAATTATATGAATTTTAATATGTTAAGACCCCGTTGGTGAGCCAAGGGCATTTTGGTAATTATGACCCGAGAAGGGTAAATTGATGAAATTAATTTAATTATGTGCTTCTAGAACTATATTATTATATAGTATGCTTGTGTTGTCTTTTCAGGTGTGTTCTGACAGGTTGGCGCGGTATAGTCACAACAGGGTATTTCGGGCAGAACTGGGTTCGGGCCCGAAATGCAATTTGAATTGAAATATTTGGCATTTTTATTTAATAGTGATAATCTGTAATTAATTGGGTTTGAAATGTACATGAAATGACAATTATGCCCTTGTGAGTGATTATGCATGATTGTATGGCCCTAGGGGCAAAATGGTCTTTTGACCTTTATTGATTTACTTTAATAAAATTGATTTTTGAGGGAATGAAATTAGAAAATGCTAGCTTTTGCTTCCTCTTGGCTGACCCCCTCTCTCTCTAACCCTCTCTTATTTTCAACTTGAAATTGGTGAGAGATTAGCTTGAATTAAAGATTGTTTGTTGGGAAAATTGTGTTGAAGGCTTGGAGTTAGCTTGTGCAAGGAATTGAGGTAGTTTCTTGCTGAGTTTATTTGAAATCGATTGTTGAATTCTTGCTGAATTTATTAGGGTAAAAGCATGATTTGGGTAGTTTTGATCTTGACTTGCATGTTTTGAGAAATGGGTGTTTAATCTTGTGAATTTGAGAATTAATCTCTTGAATTGTGGTGGTTCCTATGGTTGAATTATGAATGAAATCCTAGGATGTTTTTAATGCTTGAATTTAGTCTTTACTTGTTAATTTTGTAGCTGGAAAATTGTTTGGAAGGATTGGATTCAAGCTCAAGTTCTTGAGCTTGTTGAGTTTGTATTTTAAGATTTGAAGATTCAAGGTGTGAGTTTGAATTTTGTTGATTAATGTTGGAATTGAAGTTGTTAGCTCTCTATTGTGATGATTTTTATCTGTAAGAAAGTAATTTTGGGTATGGTATGATTGAGGTTTGAATTTATGGAAAAATTGGCATGTTTAGGCCTTAAAAATGGAGTTTTTAGGTGTTCTGAACCCAGTCGTCGCGACGGGGTTTTTGGCCGTCGCGACTGGGTTTGGCAGTGAGAACTTCTGTTTTTCCCAATTTTATTTTGGCCATAACTTTTGACTCGGGACTTTGTTTGGGACGTTCTTTATATCGTTGGAAAGCTCGTTTCGAGCTCTATTTGATTATCTGTGTTTTGAATGCCATGTTTATATTTTGTGAAAGTGAAATCGAGGATTAACCCTATTTGTGAAATCCCGGATTGTGTGACTAGGATTACTGGCACCTGATCAGGAGCACCTAGGGGTTTGGAATCTCCTTTATTGCGGGACAACAGGTAAGACAGTAGTTTGCACGTAGAGTATACGTGGTGGCGCTTATGTTGAATATGATATATGTGAGTAATTGCAGCCGGAATTAGGGTTATTACCCTAACATGAGCGGTTTAATATCCTAGAGTTATTACCCTAGTGATATATTTTGTGTAGTACTATGCCATGTCGGATATCTATATATTGGGATTATGAATTATGCACTTAAGGCATAATTAAACTAGACTCGGTAAGCTAGTACCTTAAGTTTAATTTTAATGCGTTCTAGGGTTATTACCCTAGAATATTGTGTGTCCAATGAAAGCATGAGTTAGGGTTAACACTCTTAGTAAATGTTATCTGAGTATATAGAAATGTATTATATGAGTGATTACATAGTGTGCAAGTTAGGGTTATTACCCTAAGATTATATATGTTGTAGTAAATATTGAACACACGCATGTATGTTAAGAGTTATGTGTATAAGACATAACTGGGTTAGACCTGGTATATATCACCAGGATAAACCACGGAAAGAACGTAATACATGGATTACGTATATTCACGAATAGGGTTATGCGAGCAAGGCATAACCAGGTTAGGCTCGGTAACCAGAACCGAGGTAAACCCTACTGAGGCCTTATTGTATATAGACGTGTGAGTGCAACACGTACGTCTATGCCACGTAGACATAAATAGGCATGTGAGCGTAACATGCAGGCCTATAGCAAATAGACAAATATTGCAGTGGCACCAATAATTATGTGTTACATATTGAGATTAAGGATTATGCGTCAAGGCATAATCAAGTTGGACTCGGTAACCAGAATCGAGATGAGCTATTCTAAGGCCTTATTGTAATTAGACGTGTGAGAGCAACACGTAGGTCTAGGCCACGTAGATATAAATAGATGTGTGAGCGCAACACATAGGCCTACGCCACGTAAACATAAATAAGCATGTGAGTGTCACATGAAGGTCTGTGACATACAGACGTATATGAATGGCATTACTGTTTAGATAGCATGATGAGCATATTATATTTGTTGTGATTTATAGTGTCTTACTGGGCTTGGCTCACGGGTGCTCTACTGTGCAGGAAAGGGTAAGTCAGTGGCTGATCAACCATGAGTTTGAGGAGCAAGATGAAGAATGTACATGTTCAAGCCATATCATACCAAGCGGGTTAAGGGTCTAACAGTGTTGACTTTTATATTCTGTTTTGCCGCTTAGGTCGGCTAGTAACTATTTTGAAAAGTTTAAATATATTACAAGTTTATTTTCAGTCTGTTTAATATAAAAGTTTAAATTCTGCGTTATTTTAATTAGTAATCCCGATTAGGGGATTAGGGTTTCATAAGCATTTTGGGTAGCATGCCTAATTATTTAATGCGTTAAAATTTGGTATCAGAGCGCCAAGGTTTTTAAACTTCCTGTAGACCGGCCGAACATGTACATTCGTCGTCAGAGATAAGCTCGACTCATGGTGCAGTAAGTATTGAGAGTAAATACTTGACTGTTTGTGTGATCATCTGTTTACCGCTTTCCATTTTAAGCAGTATGCAAGCATCTAGAGTATTTATGTGTTATGTGGTGCACTGCTTTAAATGCTATTTGATTAGTGAATATTTATGTGGGGTAAATAGATGAGTTAGGGTTTAAGGCAATAAGTGCGTAAGTGTGGTATTGGTGCTTAACTCGCTGGGGTTGTTGATTACATGGGTACTGGTAATGGACCCTCCGTAATCATCCAGACCACAGGGCAAGCAAGTAGAGACTGGGGCTACCCAAACCGATCCACCAGCACCGACTCCACCTCCGCAAAATCCGGGGGATAATGCGGGGGCTGTTAATGCTAATCGTCCTGCTGACTGACAGTAGATGTTTCAAGAAATGCGAAGTGCCATACTTCGTCAAGAGGAAGAGTTGCGACGATTAAGGCAACCGCCACCGGCTGCCCCTGTTGATTAAGTGTTACCACCAGCACCTGTGCCAGTGGTGGGTAACCAGGGGTTTGTTATGCCGCATAGAGACTCGGTATTTGAACGGTTCGTGAAGCTGCAACCTCCGGCTTTTCTGGGAGGCATTGATATTATTAAGGTCGATTAGTGGATGAGCACTATAACCCGTATCCTCGATAATATGGGGGTACGGGAACTGAGAGGGTGAATTGTGCGGCCTTTATGTTTCAAGATCATGCCCGCATCTGGTGGGACATAGTGAATCAAACTCAGGATGTTAGTGTGATGTCATGGGAAGAGTTTAAGAAGCTTTTTGAGGAAAAGTTCTATAATGTGGCTGTAAGGACTTCACACCAAGAAGATTTTGTGAAGTTGACTCAGGGGAAAATGTCTGTGGCCGAGTATACTCTGGAATTTGATCGGTTATCTAAATTTGCTAGTGGTCTGGTGCCTACAGATTTCACCAGAAAGCATAAATATGTGAGAGGATTGAATGCCACAATCAGTCGGGACTTGAATTACCACTTCACATGACTCTTTGTACAAGAAAGTGGTAGAGCTAGCCTTGATTGCTGAGGAGGCTGAGCAACATGTTGCGAAAGAGCAGACGGTAAAGGATGCCATCATGGCATCGAATCCTCCTACTAGTGGTAATGTCAGTAAGGGGACCGACGGTGGCAACCCTGATCACAAACGGAAGGTTGAGGCTTCCGGAGCATCAGGGGGTAACAGAAAGTTCTGGGGAAACAGAGGTGGCCGTCAGGGCCGCGGGTCCTCAATCCGATCTTATCCCGAGTGTCCTAAATGCAAGAAGCACCATCCGGGTGAGTGTCGGGCCAAGGATGCATACTATATTTGATATGGATTTAATGAATCGGGTGTTTAAGGATGACCTGGATAGGTTCGTGATTGTATTCATTGATGACATTTTGGGGTACTCTGAGACAGAAGGAGAGCATGAGTTGCATCTCAGAGCAGTTTTGCAAAGATTATGGGATCATGGTGGATCCGGCCAAAATTGAAGCTGTTCGGGATTGGCCAGCACTGAAATCAGCTACAGAGGTTAGAAGTTTTCTGGGTTTGGTTGGGTATTATCGTCGGTTCGTTGAGGGTTTCTCAAAGATTGTTGTACCCTTAACGGAGCTGACCCGAAAGAACTAGAAGTTTGTTTGGACTGATCGGTGTGAGAAAAGTTTCCTGGAATTAAAGCAACGCTTGATTACCGCTCCTGTACTAACTCTTCCTTCAGATAAGGAAAAGTTTTTGGTATATTGTGATGCCTCGAGACAGGGTCTCGGCTGTGTGCTTATGCAGGCTGGGAGGGTAATAGCGTATGCTTCTCGGCAGTTAAAGGAGTACGAGCAGAGGTACCCTACTCACGATTTAAAACTCGCAGTAGTGGTATTTGTGCTAAAGATTTGGCGACATTACCTTTATGGCGTGAAATGTGAGATATACACTGATCACAAGAGTCTGAAATACTTCTTTACCCAGAAAGACCTGAATATGAGACAGAGGCGTTGGCTAGAGTTGGTGAAGGATTATGATTGTGAAATCCTTTATCATCCTGGTAAGGCCAACGTGGTTGCTGATGCCTTAAGTAGAAAGGGTCAGAGTTAGTTGAGTACTGTGAAGCAAATCTCTCAACAGTTAGCAAATGAAATGACTCGAGCTCAGATTGAGTTGGTTGTGGGGCAATTGGCTAATATTACCCTTCAATCCACTCTTCTAGAGAGAATTAAAGAATTAAAGAAGCACAAAAGCAAGATTCAGAATTGATAAAAAATCGAGTTAGGGTTTCGGCTGGGAAGGCTAGTGATTTCTTAGTGGATGAAACGGGAATGTTGAGATTTGGAAGTCGAGTTTGTGTGCCTATGGATGAGAACATCAAGAAAGAGATCATGGATGAGTCTCACACGACTCCTTATTCAGTTCATCCAGGGTCAACGAAGATGTACCAGGACCTATAAGCCATGTTCTGGTGGCCAGGCATGAAGAACGACATTGGTGAATATGTTGCAAAGTGCCTTACTTGTCAACAAGTGAAGGCTGAACATCAGCGACCTGCAGGGTTGCTGCAACCACTAAACATACCAGAGTGGAAATGGGAGGACATTGCTATGGACTTCGTGGTAGGTATGCCAAGAACCACGGGACAATTTGACTCTGTGTGGGTCATAGTTGACAGGTTTACAAAGTTAGCTCACTTTTTACCTGTTCGGACAAATTTCTCCATTGATCAGTATGCTGAGTTGTATATCAGAGAAATTGTTTGTCTTCATGGTGTCCCAAAGTACATTATTTCGGATAGATATCTGAAGTTTACATCAAGATTCTGGGGAATCTACATCGAGCTATGGGTACTTAGTTAAAGTTCAGCACGGCATTTCATCCCCAGACAGATGGGCAATCTGAGAGGACTATACAGATATTAAAAGACATGCTACGGGCATGTGTGCTTGACTTTGAGGGATCATGGGGAAAGTACCTTCCCCTGATCGAGTTCTCTTATAATAACAGCTATCAAGCAACAATTGGGATGGCCCCTTATGAGCTTTTATATGGAAGAAAGTGTAGATCGCCCATTCACTGGGATGAAGTGGGTGAAAGAAAGTTCTTGGGTCCTGAAGCTGTTCAGAAAACAAGTGAGGCAGCTAACAAGATTAGAGCGCGAATGCTCGCGGCTCAGAGTAGGCAGAAGAGTTATGCCGATCCAAAGCGTCGAGATATTGATTTTCAGGTCGGGGACCTGATATTTCTCCGAATATCTCCAATGAAAGGCATAAAACACTTTGGAAAGAAAGGAAAACTTAGCCCAAGGTTCATTGGACCTTTTGAAATCCTTGAGAGGATAGGGCAAGTAGCGTACAGGTTGGCTATGGCCCCAGCGCTGGCAGCTGTACATAATGTGTTTCATGTTTTAATGCTTCGGAAGTATGTCTCGGACTCGTCCCATGTTTTGAGTTATGAAACATTGGAACTTCAGCCAGACTTGTCATACGAGGAACAACGAGTGCAGATACTTGATAGAAGAGAGAAAGTCTTGAGAAGCAAGACTGTGGCACTGGTGACAGTACTGTGGAGGAACAGTAAAGTAGAAGAGACAACCTGGGAACTCGAGACAGATATGCAGCAGAAATATTCGAAGTTGTTCAGGTAAATTTCAGGACGAAATTTCTATAAGGAGGGGGTAATTGTAATACCCGGAATTATGAGAACGGATTAGCAAAAGCCTAACTAGATAATTATGTATAATTGAGGAATTATATTATTATATAGTTCAATATATAAGAAATTATATGAATTTTAATATGTTAAGACCCCGTTGGTGAGCCAAGGGCATTTTGGTAATTATGACCCGAGAAGGGTAAATTGATGAAATTAATTTAATTACGTGCTTCTAGAACTATATTATTATATAGTATGCTTGTGTTGTCTTTTCAGGTGTGTTCTGATAGGTTGGAGCGGTATAGTCATAACCGGGTATTTCGGGCCGAACCGGGTTCGACCCCGAAATGCAATTTGAATTGAAATATTTGGCATTTTTATTTAATAGTGATAATCTGAAATTAATTGGGTTTGAAATGTACATGAAATGACAATTATGCCCTTGTGAGTGATTATGCATGATTGTATGGCCCTAGGGGCAAAATGGTCTTTTGACCTTTATTGATTTACTTTAATAAAATTGATTTTTGAGGGAATGAAATTAGAAAATGCTGGCTTTTGCTTTCTCTTGGCTGACCCCCCCTCTCTCTCTAACCCTCTCTTATTTTCAACTTGGAATTGGTGAGAGATTAGCTTAAATTAAAGATTGTTTGTTGGGAAAATTGTGTTGAAGGCTTGGAGTTAGCTTGTGCAAGGAATTGAGGTAGTTTCTTGCTGAGTTTATTTGAAATCTATTGTTGAATTCTTGCTGAATTTATTTGGGTAAAAGCATGATTTGGGTAGTTTTGATCTTGACTTGCATGTTTTGAGAAATGGGTGTTTAATCTTGTGAATTTGAGAATTAATCTCTTGAATTGTGGTGGTTCCTATGGTTGAATTATGAATGAAATCCTAGGATATTTTTAATGCTTGAATTTAGTCTTTACTTGTTAATTTTGTTGCTGGAAAATTGTTTGGAAGGATTGGATTTAAGCTCAAGTTCTTGAGCTTGTTGAGTTTGTATTTTAGGATTTGAAGATTCAAGGTGTGAGTTTGAATTTTGTTGATTAATGTTGGAATTGAAGTTGTTAGCTCTCTATTGTGATGATTTTTATCTGTAAGAAGTTAATTTTGGGTATGTTATAATTGAGGTTCAAATTTATGGAAAAATTGGCACGTTTAGGCCTTAAAAATGGAGTTTTTAGGTGTTCTGAACCCAGTCGTCGCGACGGGGTTTTTGGCCGTCGCGACTGGGTTTGGCAGTGAGAAATTCTGTTTTTCCCAATTTTATTTTGGTCATAACTTTCGACTCGGGACTCCGTTTGGGACGTTCTTTATATCGTTGGAAAGCTTGTTCCGAGATCTATTTGATTATCTGTGTTTTGAATGCCATGTTTATATTTTTTTGAAAGTGAAATTGGGGATTAACCCTATTTGTGAAATCCTGGATTGTGTGACGAGGATTACCGGAACCTGATCAGGAGCACCCTGGGGTTTGGAATCTCCTTTATTGCGAGACAACAAGTAAGACAGTAGTTTGCACGTAGAGTATGCGCGGTGGTGCTTATCTTGAATATGATATATGTGAGTAATTGCAACCGAAATTAGGGTTATTACCCTAACATGAGCGGTTTAATAGCCTAGGGTTATTACCCTAGTGATATATGCTGTGTAATACTATGCCATGTCGGATATATCTATATTGGGATTATGAATTATGCGCTGAAGGCATAATTAAACTAGACTCGGTAAGGTAGTACCTTGAGTTTAATTTTAATGCGGTCTAGGGTTATTACCCTAGAATATTGTGTGTCCAATGAAAGCATGAGTTAGGGTTAACACTCTTAGTAAATGTTATCTGAGTATATAGAAATGTATTATATGAGTGATTACATAGTGTGCAAGTTAGGGTTATTACCCTAAGATTATATATGTTGTAGTAAATATTGAACACACGCATGTATGTTAAGAGTTATGTGTATAAGACATAACTGGGTTAGACCTGGTATATATCACCAGGATAAACCACGGAAAGAACGTAATACATGGATTACGTATATTCACGAATAGGGTTATGCGAGCAAGGCATAACCAGGTTAGGCTCGGTAACCTGAACCGAGGTAAACCCTACTGAGGCCTTATTGTATATAGACGTGTGAGTGCAACACGTAGGTATACGCCACGTAGACATAAATAGGCATGTGAGCGTAACATGCAGGCCTATAGCAAATAGACAAATATTGCAGTGGCACCAATAATTATGTGTTACATATTGAGAATAAGGGTTATACGTCAAGGCATAATTAAGTTGGACTCGGTAACCAAAACCAAGATGAGCTATTCTAAGGCCTTATTGTAATTAGACGTGTGAGAGCAACACGTAGGTCTACGCCACGTAGATATAAATAGATGTGGCGCAACACATAGGTCTACGCCACGTAGACATAAATAGGCATGTGAGTGTGACATGCAGGTCTGTGACATACAGACGTATATGAATGGCATTACTATTTAGATAGCATGATGAGCATATTATATTTGTTGTGATTTATACTGTCTTGCTGGGCTTGGCTCACGGGTGCTCTACTGTGCAGGAAAGGGTAAGTCAGTGGCTGATAAACCATGAGTTTGAGGAGCAAGATGAAGAATGTACATGTTCAAGCCATATCAGACCAAGGGGGTTAAGGGTCTAACAGTGTTGACTTTTGTATTCTGTTTTGCCGCTTAGGTTGGCTAGTAAGAAAGAACTTGTAATAAGTTTGTAAATATTTTTGGGATCCCAACTATTTTGAAAAGTTTAAATATATTACAAGTTTATTTCCAGTCTGTTTAATATAAAAGTTTAAATTCTGCGCTATTTTAATTAGTAATCCCGATTAGGGGATTAGGGTTTCATAAGCATTTTTGGTAGCGTGCCTAATTATTTAAGGCGTTACACATATAAAATCTCTTAATTAATAAATAAACCTAGAATGCCCTTGCTTAGTGAAAATTCATAAAGTAGACATAGTCTAACTTTTAGAATTATAATTGATTAATTAAAATCAATTAACTGAGTCTTACAAGCAGTATGGTCTCAACTAGTATGGGGACCACGGGTCTATATAACCGAGCTTCCAATAAGTCGAACCGAATTTACCAAGTAAATTCCCTAACTTATTAATTCCTCATTGAATCCACACTTAGAACTTGGAATTGCACTCTCAGTCATATATAACGCTCTATATGTTCCATGATACAGACACGTCATTAGTTATCCATTGTTATAACCCTAATGTGATCAATGACCCTCTAATAGATGATCTACATTGAAAAGGTACTACTGTTACCGCTACACCTTCAATGTATTTTATCCTTAAAACACTTAGCTCCGTATAAATGATACTTCAACGAAGTGAAATGAGATCTCCACCATTTATTTCTGTTTAGCCAAGCTCGAAGGATATCATCGTTTCACTTCTAAGTTCCTATAGAAGTTATAGATTCCATCTTTATGGTAGCGCTCCCACTCAATTATACTATCATGTTCCCAAAATGTACGTATCACCCTGACCCAAAAGTAGGCTTAACTAACAAATCAAAGAACATGTATAGTACTCTTGAGATCGAACCTACCCATATCAGGATTAAGGTCATTTGATCTAGGATCAACAGGTGATATTGAATTGAATAGATATTACGGTAAGTTTTAATATATCTAATCAAAGTTCAATATCGGTCCCTTCCGATGTATACTCCATACATCCGATACTGGTAAACTTTGCCAATGTCCTGGAAAGGACATAACACTTTTCCAAAGTGTAAGAATACCTATCGCTGATTATACCATGTCAATCTAAATCCAGTGTTCTGACAAATCAGGGAATAAACTTTTGAACATATAATTAAGATTATATTCCACTGTGCTGACAACACTATAATCTTTAACAAACTCATATGTTCTTGACTTAAAAAGAATTTATATATTATGTACATATAATCATGAAATAAATCATGTGAACCATGCAAGATAAAATGTTATTTTTGATCTTTATTAATAAGTAAATCTAATTATATTGAAATGAGTTTTATTTAGGGCACAAAACCCAACACAATCTCCCACTAATCCTCAAGAGATAGAGGTCATGAGAAGGGTTCCTTATGCTTTAGCAGTTGGAAGTCTAATGTATGCAATGTTATGCACCAGACTTGACATTTGCTATGCAGTAGGAATTGTGAGCAGGTATCAAACAAATCAAGGAGAGGAACATTGGACTACAGTTAAACATATTCTGAAATATTTGAAAAGTACTAGGCATTATGTGTAAGTCTACAAGGGTGGTGCTTTGAATCTCGTAGGCTATACTGACTCAGATTTTCAGGCTTGACTAGATGACAGGAAGTCTACATCTGGAATGGTATTTACTCTTGGGGGTGGAACAGTTGTTTATAGAAGTGCTAATCAAACTGCAACGTCAGACTCTACCATGGAGGCCGAATACATAGTCACTGCCGAGGCTGCTAAGGAACTATTATGGCTTAGAAAGTTCTTCTCAGTACTTGGTGTTGTCCTTGGAATGGAAAAATGTGACAGTCAGTAGTCCCGTGATCCGTAAGGGGAAATACCGGGTAAGCTGTGCAATCCCACTTCGCCTAGGGAAGGTCAAGTGAGATGATTCTAAGACTGTGTAGGTATGGGACTACACAGTTGAAGAGAGCTTAAATGGATTGATTGGTACTGCCTATATCAACAAGGTGCATCTTGTTTTTTCGGTAGCCCATCATGAAAGAACTCCACAGTTAAGCGTGCTTGACCTGGGGCAATTTCAAGATGGGTGACGTCCTGGGAAGTTTTCCCAGGGAGCATGCGAGTGAGGACAAGGCATGCTGAAAACACTTGAGTTGGTCTGTAGGATCAGTCGTCAGTCCATGAAGCAGCCAGAGTGGCGTACTCGTGTATAAGAGCCATTATTCTGTGGGTGTATGGACCCAATGGAGGCTTGAAGCGGGGACGTTACAAAATGGTATCAGAGCCTTGATCTAGCCGAAAGTGTGGTCGACGAGGACGTCAAACCCTGTAAGGGGGGGTGATTGTGACAGTCAGTAGTCCCGTGATCCGTAAGGGGAAATACCGGGTAAGCTATGCAATCCCACATCGCCTGGGGAAGGTCAAGTGGGATGATTCTCAGACTGTGTAGGTATGGGACTACACACTTGAAAAGAGCTTAAATGGATTGATTGGTACTACCTATATCAACAAGGTGCATCTTGTTTTTCGCTAGCCAATCATGAAAGAACTCCATAGTTAAGCGTGCTTAACTTGGGGTAATTTCAGGATGGGTGACCTCTTGGGAAATTTTCCCAGGGATCATGTGAGTGAGGACAAAGCACGCTGAAAACACTTGTGTTGGTCTGTAAGGTGTCGTCAGTCCATGAAGCAGCCAAAGTGGCGTACTCGAGTATAAGAGCCATTATTCTGTGAGTGTATGGACCCAATGGAGGTTGAAGTGGGGATGCTACAAAAAACCACTGGTTTTACTTTGTGATAACACTAGAGCTATAGCCAACAGTATAGAGCCTCGAAGCCACAAGAGAAGCAAACACATAGAGAGGAAATATCATATCATCAGGGAATATGTGGAAAGAAGGGATGCACTGGTGGAGAAAGTGGATACTGAAGACAAATCCATTCACCAGAGTTTTGACTGTAACTACATTTGAAAAGCACAAACTGAATTTAGGATTAATTGAAATGTATTGATAGTTTTATGTTAGTGTAAGTGGGAGTTTGTTGGACTTTGTGCCCTAAATGAAATTCTATTTCAATGTAATCTTTTCTATTCAATTATCAATAAAGAAACAAATTTATTTTCATTACTTATTTAATGTGTTATTTGGTTAATGTGATCATTTATTTATTTATTTTATTTATAAATTCATCCAAATCCTTATCACATTAATATTCTTGTTTATTGTGTTGTCAACACAATGGAAAGTAATCAAGATTGTGTGATTAAATGTATTTCTATGATTTATCAGTACACAGAGTTGTGTCCTTTCTAGGGCATTGGTTAAAGTAAGCTTAAGTTGGATGTATGGAGTATGCATCGGAAGGGACCAATATTGAACTTGAATCAGATAGAATAAACTTACCGTAATATCTATTCAATTCAATATTACCTAGTTGATCTTAGATCAAATGATCTTAATCCTAAGATAATTAGGTTCTATTCAGTTGCAATATTAGTGTTCTTAAAATTTGTTCGTTAAAGTTGACCAATGGTTCTTCTCGTGACATATAGATTAAGGATATGGTAGTTCAATTGAGTGGGAGCGCTAATCATGAATACAGATCTATAGCTTCTATCTGGATATAGAAGTCAAACGATGATTTCTTTTGAGCTTGACTTTACAGAGATAAATAGTTGAGTACTCATTTCAGTGATTATATTAGTTTACTGGAATATCATTTATAGGTAGCTAAGTATTTTAAGGATAAAATACATTGAAGAGTGTAATGGTAAATTAGTCCCTACTCAATGTAGATCATCATATATAGAGGATCATTGATTATTAGGATTATAACAAATGGATAATCTCAAAGCGTATCTATATCGTGGAACATATAGAATGTTCTATACAATTGAAAGTGCAATTCTAAATTTATAGTGTTGCAAGGAGGAATTAATAAGTTAGGGAATTTACTTGGTAAATTCTAGATCTACTTATCGGAAGCTCGGTTATATAGGCCCATGGTCCCCATACTAGTTGAAACAAACTACTTGTAAAACTCAGTTAATTGATTTGAAATAATCAATTATAATTCTAAAATTAGACTATGTCTAGTTTATGATTTTTCACTAAGATACAGGGGCGGAGGTATATTAGACTTTATAGAAGCCATGACCCCCATAGGATTTATATATGGTATGTATTTTTATTTTTTTTTTTTGGTAAGAAATATGTCTTTCAATTAAATCTATGTAATTTAATTTTGTTTTAGTGTATAGTGGTCCTTTGACAAAGTCAATAAAAATATAAATGTTAGTTTTTTTTTTTAATTTAGTTTCCTTTTATGAGAGTACACTATTAGTATTATTATATACAATTTACTATTATTATTATTATTATTATTATTATTATTATTATTATTATTATTAGATCTACTTATTTTCTATCATCTTTTACGACATTTATTATTTAATAATACTACCCCACATTTTCAGAATTTTTTTTTTTTTAAATAAAATCAAAGAAATGAAAACTAAAAGGTTAAAAGGTTTTCAAAATAGATAATTTTGTCTTTATCATTTTTTTTCTTTATTTTATATTTTATATTCGTTACACCAGATACTATTTTTACAAATAAAATGGTCAATTTTTTTTTTACTATTTGTATAAACATATGTTTATCATTAAGATTAAAAAATAACATATATTATCAATTAGTAACAGCAGTTTTGCAAGAATAAATTGAAGAGCATCAATATAAATATATAAAGGAGAGTTTTAGTAGAGTTAATGTGACACTTTATATATCATTTTTTTTTTTCAATCTCTCTTCTCTCAATTTTTTAGATTTATTCCTATTTTTAAAGATTTAATTATATATTTAGTCTATTATTATTACTACCAATGGTAACTTTTTATTTTTTTTAATTAATAATCATTCATTATTAATGTTGACTTTTCATTTTTTATAACTCCCACTATTATTATTATTATTATAACATATTTACTTAATAACTAATCTCATAGCTATTATATATACCTATACATATGCTTCTATAAAATTAGAGAGATTCTATTGTTATGTATTATTTGATAATATATTCATTCATCTAGCTTTGGGTATAGGAGGTAAGCATTATATTTTTGTATTATTTTTCTTTAAATTTCTGTATAAATAACCATCATTGATAATTTGATATAATATCTATATATCTTTATAAATCTTTTGTTGGGGAAGATGATGTGGCATCTTCTATGAAATTCCTTTTAATTTCTTTGCACTCTCATTTTTTGACCTTTTTGTTAATTTTTTTATCATTTTTTGTAATTTATTATTTAATGACTATTCATTTTCATAACTCTTATTTTAATAATATTTTATTTTTACAATGTGACAATTGAATAATAAAATTAATGTATTTTTTATTATTATAATATAATAAGTTGATAATCGAATAATTTAATCTCATTTCATTCTAATTCCAACTTTTTATTTCCATAACTCCCATTTTATAATATTTAATTTTTATATTGTATAACAATTGAAAAAAATTAATGACTCCTTTATTAATGTCTTCATTCTACTTTTCATCTTCTTCCAACACCTCTACTCAAATCTCTCTCTTTCTATAGCAATAAATTCATATATTTGATCCAACCAATGGGCTTGGTTGTGGGCACCAACGAAAAAGAGCAAGAAAGTACTTCAAATGGTGTTCAACAATGTCAAGCACATCCAACACAATCCAATTCATCCAATATATATAATAAGAGGTTAAGCAAGTGTCAAGTGGGGAGCTTCTTACAAAGTCTTTGAATTGGATGAAGAAAATAGGTATGTCATGTTTTGATTCACATTTATATGCTCTCTTATTGTTTTGATTAATTTGGAGTAAAAACTTATCAATTGATGTTATTTTTGGGTACCAACTTATGTGTATGATGAAGCATTTAACCATTATATTCTTGTAATTCTTTGCTCATTTCTTAAAATATATTGTGTTTTATATAATGGTTGATTAGTGCATAGTTTAATGAGAAATTTTATCATAAATTTATAGGTGATAGAAAAGTGATTCAAGGAGTTCTAACCGAGTGGACCACCTAAGAACTGTACCTAATGCATTCATTGGAGGAAAAAATGTTGGTGGGAGATTGTGAGGCCATATTAGTTTCTATTGTTAAAGTGACATTCTATGTAGAATTTTCTTCCATATTCTTTGTAATATCTCTTTTTTTTTTTTCATTTACATTCCACATTCTATATTAGTTCATATTTATTCTTTGTTAGATATGTCTTTGCATATTTTTATAACTTATAATGGAATTTAGATTTATTATTATTTTAATTTTATTATTTATTATTAATTACTTTTAGGAATTTTTTCAATATTATACCTAATTAATTTTATTTATAAAAATTCTTTTAAGAAAATTATGTGTACAAATATGATAAGTTATTTAGATGAATATTTTATATCTATAAATATATATTTATATAAAAAGTACTCAAGAATTTATATTCCTTTTCTAATAATAATAATAATAATAATAATAATAATAATAATAATAATTTTCTATATATTTATCTATATAAATATATATAGAAAAGCACAACATTGGTCATATGACATTCTTTATACACATTGTATTTTATGTTCTTTATTATTTTATTATTTTGAATTTATTTAATTTTCTCTATTTTTTCATGTTATTTGTTAATGAAAGATAATCAATTATTTGTTACATTTTAATTCTTAAAATTTAATATTTGTGTTAGTTAATTTTTTTTAATTAATCGTTCATTATTAATAGTGACTTTTCATTTTTATAATTCTCACTATTATTATTATTATTATTATTATTATTATTATTATTATTATTATTATTATTATTATTATTGTAATATATTTACTTAATAACTAATCTCATACATATAAATATATATATATGAGAGATTCTATTGTTTTGTATATTTGACGATATATTTTATTTTTAAACTATTTCTCTAAATTTATTTTACTTATTAGATTTTGGGTTTTTATTTTTCAATGCTCCTTATATGTAAAATACAAATTACAAAGATGGTGAGTTGACTCTCTAAAATTTGTCAATTTTAGATTATTTATTTTGTGGTTTATCTAGTTTAAAGTAATTTTGTTTTAAAAATAAATTAAATCTTTCACATATTTTAACATTTTAACATATTAAAATTATAAATTTTAATTTTTTCATAGAATATTAATATATTAATTAATTAATATATTTTTTTAATATATTAAATTTAAAATTTATTTTTTACAACATGAATAAATGATTTTTAAACAACCGCGCGAGGCGCGGTATCGTTGCTTAGTTCCACATAAAAGAATAGTGATTCATTTCAAATAACAAATAAAAGTATGTTATAAAAAATAACATATATACATTTTAATTATTCAACCTGAATTCCAATTGTGTTTTTTCTCCTAAATAATAAATATTATATATATACAAATAATTGATAAAATTTTAACTTTATATGTTATATTGTATGGTTACATATATAAATTGAATATCTTCCCTACAGTGAAAAAAAAAATAATTCTACTAATAATTTTTTTTATTTCAGGTGATAATTAACGATATAATAAATATAAAGATATATTATATGCACATTTTATATGGGGATTACTTCATAAATTTACAAAAATGATAAATTTTATATTTTTATGAATTTACTTCTTTCTTTTACATTTGTATGGATTTTTTTTTTACAAAATTGTAGAGCATTATTTTTCTGCTGTTTTTAAAAATGTTGTTTGACGTTGCAAGAAAACAACAATTTTTTTATTACTGTACAGAGTGTTGTTTTTGTATTGTTTTAGAATAATGTTATTTTGACGTTACTGTCATGAGAAAATAACATAAAAATAATATTTTTTCTAGAAAAAAAAACCCTAAAATAAAAAATTTGTAAAAATGTCCGTAAAAATATATTAAAAAAAAATCTAATTTTTAAGTGTATTTTGTAAATTTCTTTATTATATATTTTGGCCCCCCAAACTTCTTATCTTGGCTCCACCCCTACTAAGATATGACTTGATTGTGAAGAAATAGGATTTTAGGGTTTATTTGTTAATTTAGAGACTTTGTGGAGTGTAATCTATATATATATAGGAAAAGTATGAAGCAGTGGCATGATGCTTTAAAATCTCTTCAAATACATCTATATATTCTGTCCTTAATTCTCTCCTTTTTGAAATTTTTTATTCAACTTATAAATATAATTCATTAATCTCCATAATTTTCTCTTTTATTTATTAATTTACTATTTTTTTTAATAAAAATATTACACAAATATGTATACACGTGTATATATAAATAGCTAAAAAATTAAATTACATAAATACATCATTAACATTACTATTATATACACGTAAAATTTCATAAAATTATATAAAATTATAAATATTCCTAATCCTAATAAAATTCTAAATTTAAATAAATAACACATCCATCATATTTTTCACTTGTAGTCGATTCCACAACTCAACAAAGATTCATGTAAAAATGATTTAAGTGAAAAAAAAAAAATGGTTTCTTTATTGTTATAATTGGTATTTTCTCTAACCTTAATTTTTTTTATTAATTTCATAATTTGATAATTAAATTTCTCTACTATTTTAATTCTTTTCTCATAGAGGTTGAGGTGGCAAAATGGGATTTCAACACAGCCACATGAACACAAACACCACAAATTACAAGTTAGGGTTATAAAAATTAAGCACGAATATAAAAAAAAAAATAAGTTGACACGACCTACCTTAATAAGAACTTGACATATTTGACACATTTTTTTTTCTAAATAAAATAGATTAATAATATAAGTGTAAAATTATATATTTAGGTATCGTTTGGTAACATTTTTTAATCATTTTTTTATTTTTAAAATTAGAAAAGTGAAAATATTTTTCAAAAACATATTCTATAAACTATTTTCACTTTTTAAATTTTTAATTGAAAATTAAAATTTTGAAAATAAAAAAAAAAATCACTTTCATTATTTTCTTAAACAGTTTTTTTTAATCAATGTTTTGGACTCTGACCATACTCAAACCTGGCCCTAGCCTTGGTGTCGAACCTAGCACCCTACCCGAACCTAAACCCGACTTAAATAAATCAAAAATAAAAATAAAAATAAACTTTACAGAACACAATTTTATTTTCTGTTTATAAAATAGAAAAATAAAAGTGGCTATAGAACGCATTTTCGTTTTTCAAAAACAGAATTTTTAAAAACGAAAATTCTACTTTTATTTTTGTGATTAAAAAATTAGAAAACAAAAGTGTTACCGAATGACACCTTAGTAATTCAATATTGAGTTAAAAAATAATTTAATTAATTTTTTTTTATAAAAGAAATTGACAATATTTTAAAAAATTTAATTTTTTGTGATATATAAAAACTATATATACATAGTATATATAAATTTTTTAATGGATAAATCTACATTTTTCTTAAATCCAGTTTTAGCAAAATAGGTCAAAGTAGGTTAACACGAATATAATACAATTGTTTATGCTTCGGGTTAGGGTTGAGAAAATTAGACGTAATTTAGAAAAGGATTGACACACGTGACACGAAATATAAAAGCATATTAACTAAAATATAACACAAACACGAAGATAGTTTTGTCACTCCTACATAGAGTTAAATCCAACATTCTTACACCGCACGTGAAGCGCGGACCGTTTCCTAGTTAATAAATAATATAAATGATAATTTTATTCGATAATTAATTACAATTATTTTTTTTTTGAATAAATAATTAATTACAATTATTAAATAAATAGTTTTAGCATTTATAGGATTAGAATTGCAAAATATGACATTTGTGAAATAACAGATAAATAGTTAAGAAAAATGACAAAAATATAACTAGTGTTGGGCCCACATATGGCCGGCCACTATAGTTCTATTTTTTGCTATTATTTTATCATTTTTTATTCCAAATACTTCAATCCTAACCCTAAGTGAATTACTATAAAAAAAAATGGTCTCATTATCCGACTAATGCTTCTAATTCTAGTTTTCATTCTGTCAGACAATTAGTGTTTTGAGACTTCTTCTTCTTTTCTCTCTACTATTTCGAAATTCTATAGTATTCTTCACCATTAAAATTCGAGCCTTAGTGATTGAGTGCATGCCCACTCATAGCAAGTTAGCCCTCAAGCATAGTGTGTAAGACTGTGAAGAATTCAAACAGCTGAAGGAGTGTCGGGCTCAGATCTTGATTATACTCCGCGACAGAAAGGAACAAGGGTTAGAGATATGAGTAGAAGGAGTAATTTAATTCCGCTGCAACCAATGTAAGGTTTCTCATACTTTATATGTGTTTAATTTTTATCGTTTTAGAAGTTCATATTTACAATGTTAAAAACATACTTGTTAGTAAATTTAGGTCCTGGTAAAATATAATCCAACATAATCTTCATAGGTGGTATTCCTGTTTTTACTTGAAATTAAACATTAAGTTCATACTTGTTTTTGTCCAGTTCCAAACTTTCACAGATTGTGTCAACAAGAGTTCCATAAAAGAAATTCCTTTGAAGTAATATGCCTGCCACTTCATAGTTTCTATAATTGATATTCTCTTCCCAAAATCTATTGTAAAATAGTATTATTGTCATAGGATCCATTTTCTAAGAAAGTTGAAGAATCAAAACAGTAAGTAACAACATTTTCAAGAATAAATTTCTTGAAAAAAAATATTTGCAGACTAGGTTCCTTGTTCCTAACCTATAATTTAGCTTGTTCAATATTAGCTTTTTAATAGTGTTGAGATGCTCAATTAGCTTTTTAATAGATCAACCTAACTGAATATTAATTATGAAAATTAATTTATAAATAAAATATGAATGTGTTAGATTATGAATGTGAAAGATGAAAAGTTTGAGATTAGATACCTTTTTGTTGAAATCTGTTTATACTTTTTCTAGATTTTTGTTCTTGACAACCTTTCCTAATCCCCTGTTCTCGTCTATCTTTGCTGCTGGATCTTCTTTTGTAGATTTTTTGATAATTCTTTGTGTGTAATTGCAGTGATGGACTAACAATTGCTATTTCGTGTAAGGTTTAAAGTCTGGAAAGTTATCATCAATGGAGGTTTTTTCACAAAAAAGTTTCTATGCGATTAGTCGAAAGTCTGTGTTTTTGAATATTCTTAAAGTATTTTTGATTTTTTGATTATGAGATAATGTACTAATGGTTACTATTTTGTTCAAGTAATGAAGTTTTTCAACAATGGAGTATTTGCGATTGTCGATGGAGAATTGCGATTGTCGAAGATTTTTAGGTTTTTTTTTTTGTTTCAATAAACTTTAGATCAGTTTCATTAAAGCTTTACAAATTTATAGGTTGGTTTGAGTTTGTGAATCACATACGTGATTCCTAGTCGTCCATACTAATATTATTTCATGTCAAGAAGATGATGTGTCACGATAATTTATTGCTTCTTTATTACTAAAGTTATTTTTATAAATAGTTTCCTATGTAATAAATTACTGAAAAAATTCCTATTTTAATTCACTCATTATCTCTTTTGCCGTTAGTAGCCTTTTGCACCAAATAATAAATTGAAAAAGACTCATGGTTCAAGCGAAATTTGTTTGAGATACCTTCTCAATTCAAAATTCAGGTGTAAGATTGTTGATTGTTGATTGTTGATTGTTGCTCTCTTCTTTTAATAACATTTTATTATCTTATGTTAAATGATCTACAAATAAAATCATTCATTGTGTTATTATATAGCCTTGTTTTATGTAGGATCTGCAAATAATAATAATGATAATAAATAAATAATATATTATTTTTTAATCTTTTTTTTTTGAATAATTATTATTTTTGCTCTATGAATTTTCGACACTATTTGATTTTGCCCTCTAAAATATACGACTTGTTCAAATTTATCCCTAAAATATAACAGTTACATAATTATGCCTTTTACGTTAAGTTTTGTTTCTTTTACCGTTAAAAATTAACATTTTACTCCTTAAACTATGACCAATACAAAAAATTTCTCCCTTTTATTAAAAAAAATTAATTTTAAAAACTATAATATTCTATTTTTAAAGCAATTATAATATTCTATTAATTCAAAAAAAATAGTAAAATTATTAAAAAATTAAATAAAAGTATTAGATTAATAAAAAAATATAAATTTTACTTAAAAAAATATCTTCAGACTTTATTATATTTATTAATACGTATCTTAAAAAATCAAACCAAAATTATTGAGAATCTAATAAATAATTTAAATGAAGTCAGATTTTTCAAGAAAAACCGACTTTATTTATATTTATAAACTCACATCTTAACAAATAAAAAAATAATTAAAAATTCAATAAAAATATAAATTTTTTTCTAAAAAAATTATAAATTAAACTAAAAAAATATTATGTTTACTTAAACAAATCTACATCTTTTGATAAAAACAAAATACATTCAAGTTTTTTCCTTTAAAATTTAGTTTTTACAAATTAAATTTTAATATATTTTTTTAATATCTAAATAAATTTTCTAATAAAAAATAAATAATATTTTATATCGCGTAATTAGTTTTAAAATTTTATTTTATTTTTTAATCTTTTTAATCATTCAAAATAATTTTTTTAGGATCTAAATTAAATTTCTAAGATTTAATAAAAAATGTTAAATCTTTCTCATTTTTATTTTAAGGGGTACGATTTGATAATTGTCAAAATTTGGAGGTAAAGTTGCTAATCGATAAAGACACGTCATCATTTAAACAGAATAATTGGACAGAACATAATAGAAGGACTAAATTCTGTAAATGTAATAGTTCAGAGAATTCTTAACAAACCGTATATTTTAGGGGCTAAAATTAATATTGTCAAAATTACAGGGGTAAAATTGCTAATTATTGTTTATTTTTTTCAAATTTACAGTTTGAACTTTTCTAGTGATTTCTATAGTAGTTTTTATATGAATTGCTTTACGGATTTTTATTGCAATTTGAGTTGCTTGGTTAGTTTAAAAAAAATTATTTTTAACGGTAACAATGAAAAAACCAAAAAATAAAAAATTACACGTGAGAAGTGTTCTCAACTTCTCTCAGATCTATCCCCCATTTTTTAAAAGAAAAAGCACGATCGGAATGGCGCTTTGACCTCCTTCCCCACGGGACTCGACTTTTCTCCATTGCTCCTCAAAATCGCCCCAACATTTTTCAGGTATTTTGCTTTTTCTTTCATCTTTTTTCTCATGCGCCCTAATTTAGGTTTTTTTATTGAAAAAAAAAACAATAATAATCTCAAAATCTTATTTGTACATTTGAAATCTTGAGTTTCATTCTATATATGACTTGACTCTTAGTGACTCTGGATATAATAGTTTGATCCTTATTTGGGTTTGATTCCATAGAATACTTGCTGATATTCAAATAAACGAGAAATGAATGATTGGTGAAACGATTTGATTCCGAATTATTTGTTTTATGTTTTATAATTATCTGTGTGTTTGGTGTTTTGGGCGGTGTGTTTATTTGTACGTAAATTTATATATATATATATATATATATATATATATATATATATATATTGGTCTCCTATATATCATCATCGAATCGTCTTTGAATTTGTCGAGTTTTTGGATAAAATATACCAAAGACAATCAGATAAACGTAGTTAACTAGATCTATTTAGCTAGCTCTGTATACAAAGAGAAAAATAGTTATAAACGTACTTATATGTCTCATATATATATATTTATATATGAGACATATAAGTACGTTACCTTGCAAGTTTGTGGTCAGAGCATCTGATAATTGCTAAAACAAACAGGGGCTCGACCAACTTTTGTTGAGACTGCATTGTTTGACAATAATCTTATACAATTTAAGTGCTTGGGAATTGTCAGATAACTTCATAACAACATGGTATATGGCTCGTTTGGTGTTTTCAATTTTTTTTAAAAAAAAAAACCTTGAAAGCGTCTTAAAGTGAACCAATTAATTTCTTGTGGTTCATGAATCTACAGTGTATTTATATTAGCTTGACACATTAGATTTATTGGTTACTTTCTTGTTTTCTTTTGTTTATTTAACTCTTCGATTAAAACTATGGCTTTTACTTTCACTTCCTCAGCTCCATTTTTGATAGCATTCAAAAAGTGTTGGTAATGTTTAATCCATTAATGTTACATACCATTATGCACCTTTTTTTATTTTCATAAACCTCTTCCTATATCACCTAGATAAAATGTTTCTCCTTTCTTCTTCAGTGTCAGTTTTATTCTCATCATGTTTCTTTCTTCATGTTATGCAACTGTTTCAGCAGCCTTTACTAAAATACAGAAAAGATTCTCATAGTTATCACTGTTATCTAAATTTCCAAGGCTCATTATATTATTTTGGATGGCTGTTGAAGTGCTTTTTGTGCAAGTAGGACACCTGGGCTTTTGTCCTGTGGTAAATCATTAGTGGTTTAATGCACATATCATACAAGATATGGAGTGGTCACATATGCTTAAGTGGTAAAAGCTTGTAAATGTATGCCTGTAATTTTCTAGGGAATAAAGAATTTGGAGAAAAAATATGCACGATTTCTGCTTCACCATCCCTTATGGGTTCATCGTTGTGATTGGAGGCGTTGTTGGGTATCTCAAGAAGGGGAGCATAGCTTCTTTAGGTGGAGGTGTGGGCAGTGGATTTCTGCTCATTCTCGCTGGTTATCTTAGTCTCAAAGCCTTCGAGAAGAGGAGGAACTCATATTTTGCTTTGATTCTTGAGACGGGTATGGATTTCTTTTCTTATTTTTCGATTTTCTATTGATGGGTTTTGTGTTTGGGAGATTTGCTTTTGTGGACAGATCGTAATATTCTGATTGATCTTAGTTGATTATGGAAAACTAGAAGTACTGATAATGAAATTGGAAAAAATAAGAAACTGATCTGGCATCTCGGCTCCTGTGTGATCTATCTAGAACACCAAATAACTATTAAGAAATTTCTTTTCACAAAAAAAGAAATGGTTATTGCTATCTTGTATTATTTGAAGTAACTGCATTTAAGCATAATATTTGCATGTAATGAATTGGTTTTTTCAATAAAATTTGGGGTGTCAATATGAATGGTGGTGTTCTGTTTATATACACGGTAATTAGGAGACTGGTTCTTTCATATTTTTGTCATGTTCGTCAATTTTAATCTTTACCTTAATCTTAAAGAAACACTAGTTGGGGAAGTAATGCTAGTTTCATTTAAAACAGTATGTGCAGCTGCACTAACATGGGTCATGGGACAGCGCTACTTGCAGACTTCTAAGATTATGCCAGCTGGGGTTGTTGCCGGTATTAGGTAAGTGTTGCATGTGATCTGATTTGTCCCATTACTTTCATCTATCGTTCATTTGTGTTCTGCACTTGATGATGATTATATATGAAATACCATTGTCCAGCTTTTAGTTACGAAACTTGGAATACAACTCATACTTTACTGATGAGTCATACTTTTGTTTTCGTTCACATAATTGTCTCTTCTAAATGTAGCACCTCACTACAATGTCTAAATACACACATAACATACAACTTAATAGCTTTTGCTTTCATTGTTACCCCTGAAAATTTCTAATTTTCTTGTTCCTCAAGGCTTGCAATTTCTTTTCTTTTCTTTTCTGTAATGTTACTGGTTTTCCCCTATGCCTCCCTTCATCTTCACCTACAAAGTGATATTTTGGTCTGATTTTGCTGCAGTGCTCTCATGACTGCATTTTATTTGTTCAAAATTGCTACTGGTGGCAACCATATTCCTGCCAAGGCCGAATGATAGATTCAACAAGGACCTCAATTCACCACCCATAACTGAATATACTTGGTTTCCACTTACCCGGATAATTCCATTGGATATTAGTTTTCTGAACATTTTTATACTACTTGGCATTGCGCCAAACAATTCGTGAGTTCCAAAAAACAATGTCTTTTGTATATGAATTTGAAGGGACCTAATTTAAAATTGTAACTTTGGTTATTACATTTTCTGACACTCCTACTGTACTCTCCTTTTGAATCTATTAGAACTCTGAGACATTGATAGTTATAGATTAGTGAAGCTCAGTATAATACTTTAATGTTTGGAACTCAAATTAGATGATCTGTTTGTTTATTCCGGTTGATAATTCAAAATGATTTTTTTTCTTCTTTCTATTCCATTTTTAGAAAGATTTATATTGGAAGTTTTTTTTTTTTTTCCTTTTTTAATGGAATTTCTATTAGAAGTTTGTGCTTTTCGCAGATCAAAATAATTGTATTATCTCTAAGGAACCAAAGCTTTGGTCCTTTTGGGTCTGTTTAAACCTTGAATTTGATGGGGAAAAGGAAAAAAAATGTCAGGGAAAATGGCTTTTTGTGTTTAGAGTTTTGAGAAATTTGGTGAAAATTTTAGTAAGAAAAAAGTTGGGGCTAAATGGTTTCGTTGTGTATATATCATAATGAATATTAGACTACACATTCTCGATGCATACGGTACTTAAAGATATATATTTCCATCCTCTTTGCTGCACTGTTAAGTGTCACTGACTCACCTTTTCAGGTAGCAGAATACCCGTGTAGCACATTGACTTCTCTAAGCTAAGGTCAACTTTCCAATCATTTGGGACTCACCTTTTCAGGTAGCAGAATACCCGTGTGACACCTTGACTTTTCTAAGTTAATGTCAACTTTCCAACCATCTGAGTAACAATGGGCTCATTTTTTGCGCGACCGTGTGCCTCATGCACACTTTTGTCTCTTGAACAACTCTCGTCGAGTCATGCTCGCAAGCATCCATGAGTGCATTCGTGTTGAAAGCTCTCTAGCCAAGATACTCGCACTATCTATAGGTTCTTACTATGATAAGGCAAATCCCAACACCGTCGCTCACCTCGTCACTTGTGACCAAGGTAGCATGTGTGGCAAGAAGCCAACACCAAGCTGACGTGGCAATGCCTCTAATCATGCCCCATTCAATGCTGTCTGAACAGTCTCCCTCATCACCCAAGGACTCACATACGTCCATGGTCCAATCCTTAAGGCACCATGCCCCCACGCGTGTTGGCAGGCCCTCGAGACAAGCCATCAAACTAGTAGCATACGTTAGACCTCTATCTCTTTCCAGCATGGTGCATCTGTCCCATGCACGTATGCAAACTAGCCCACGAATGACTACCTATATCATCTCGTGGCCAAGGCGAACCACAACACATCTTGGAGGTTTAGACCACGTCCCGTGCAAGCGGCACACCGACAAGCCAATGAAAACGTACCCGCTAACCTCTTGCAACATTCTTAGACGCACTACCGGGTTGGCCTGATAGTGTCCATGAGTATTCCAACTCATGGAGACGTATGAGTTCCCTCGTGGTCCTCATATGCCCACCCTACTAGTCCCACTGACCAGTAGTAGCTCACTTAGCCAAGGTGCCAGGGGGTGGTGGAGAGCTGACACCAAGTACTCCCCCTTAAAGAGCATTCTAAGCTTTTAGGCTTCTACTAGGAATATATATGATTTTTGCTCTGCAGACATATGTTCATCACCATATACCAAATCAGAGTTTCTCAAATCCGAATTTGCCATTGTATATGTAGACCCAAATAAATGACGAATGCTGTTGAACGAAAAAAAGGTTATTATTATTATTATTATTATAATAATTACCTCCTTTATAAGTCATTCAAAATGTAAAGGAATAATTTTTTTAGTAAAAAAAATAATAATAATGAAAATAATAATAATAATAATAATATGATAAAAAATGGTCAGTCAAATGAGAGTAAAATTAGGAGATATTCTCTCCACTCTCACCACTTATACGTTAAGTGGGTGGTTAGTAAAAAATAAAAATAATAATAAACTAAAAAGAAAGAGTCTCTATAAAAGGGAAGAGAGGCAGCATAATAAGGATTTTTTTATTTTTTGTGCAGTTTGTGAAACAGGAGAGAAAATAAGAAAGAGAGAAGGCTCTGTGCATAAAATTTTCACCTTCAAGAGTTTCTACACAGTAAGTGATAGGTAAAATTCTTTATTCTGTGCTCTTCACTCTAAATCTTTCTTTGCTCTAATGAATTTTTCTATTTTATCTTTGGTCAACTTTGATCTAGGCTTTTTGAGACACAAAAGTGTTGGGTTTTATGCCCTAAATAAAACTCTGTTTCAATGTAATCCAGATTATTCTATATCAATAAAGTAACAGAAGCAATTTTTCATTCACTTGTGTGTGTATTGGTTCACTTAATCAATTGCTTGTCTATTTGATTTATAAATTCATCCAAACCCCTTTCACATACTTGAACATGTTTATTGTGTTGTCAACACAGTGGAAAATAAACATGACTATGTGAATAAAGTATTCCTAGATTTATCAGAACACTGGGTTTCACTGATATGACAATCTACAACAGAGTTTACTTACATTTGGAGAAATGTTATGTTCTTTCCAGAACATAGGTTAAAGTAAAGCTCAGGTTGGATGCATGGAGTATGCATTGGAATGGACCGATATTGAACTTTGAATTAGATTTTGAAACTTACCGTAAACATCTATTCAATTCAATATCAGAAGTTGATCCTAGATCACATGATCTAAATCCTGATATGGTTAGGCTTAATTTCAAGAGTGTTATTCGTGTTCTTTGATTTGTTAGTTAAGCCTAAAACTGTAGTTTGGGCAATACATACATTTTGGGAACACGGTAGTGCGATTGAGTGGGAGCGCTAACATAAATATGGAATCTATAGCTTCTATCTGGCGAATAGTAAGCAAATGGTGATCTCCTTCGAGCTTAACCAAACGAGATAAATGATTGAGTACTCATTTCACTTAGTTGAAATATCATTTATACATGGTTAAGTGTTTTAAGGATAAAATACATTGTAGGGTGTTACGGTAATCTAAGTCCCTTTACAGTGTAGATCATCCATATAGAGGATCATTGATCACATTAGGATTATAACAATGGATAACTAATAATGTGTCTATATGGTGGAACATATAGAGCATTCTATATACTGAGAGTGCAATTCTGAGTTCTATGTGTGGATTCAACGAAGAATTAATAAGTCAGTGAATTTAAGTGATAAATTCAAGATCTGCTTATTGGAAGCTCGGATATATAGACCCATGGTCCCCTCACTAGTTGAGATGATATTACTTGTAGGACTCATTTAATTGATTTTAATTAATCAATTAAAAATTCTCAAGACAAACTTGTCAGTTTGAGAATTTGGCACTCATTAAGGGCAAAACAGTAAATAGAGATTTTGAAGGGCATATTTATTAATTAGGAAACTTTAATTAGTTTCATTATTAATAAAATAAATGATAATATATTATTTGATAATTATTTTTAATTATCAAGTAATTAGATTTATCATTAATATGGTTGAACAGTAGAATTGGCAACATTTCACAAAAAGGGAAACTATCAAGTGTAGGAAAAGGAAAGTTGGAAAAGAGGCAAGCCTTGTTTCCAGATTGCCTAGGCCGACCCCTTTACCTTCCTTTTCCCTTGATTTTCTCAGTTCAAAATGTCAATCATAGCCCTTGGTGGTCTTCTATAAATAGAAGGCAAAGGCCTCAGAGTTTAACATCTCTGTGCAAGCTTTTCACAGCATTATTCTGAAAGAATTTTCTCTCAGAAAATTCTCTCTGAGCCGCCACCCTCTCTCTCTCTCTATACCTTCACTGTTTCGAAATGTATGAGTGCTAGAGTAGTGCCCACACACATCAAGTAATACCTCAATCATAGTGAGGAAGGCTGTGTAGATTTCAGAGACAACAAAGAAGGACTTTCGGGCTCAGATCTTGATTATACTCTGCTACAGAAAGGAATCAAGGGTTAGAGATCTGAGTGGGAGGAGACATATATATTCCGCTGCAATCACTGTAAGATTTCTGATACTCTTATGTGTTTAATTTCATATCGTTTTAGAAGTTCATATTTACGTTGTTAAATCAACATACTTGTGAGTAGATCTAAGATCCTGGTAAAATAACTTCCAACAACTGGCACCAGAGCCAGGTTATCGTTTTGCTTGCAAGAAATTTGGACTTAAAACGATTTGCTTGTTTTTTGGATGGTATCATGTTGCTTTGAGTGTCATATTGATGTTTGAATGTTGTTTGTGAATTCTGGGAAAAATGGTTACTGTTTTTATTCTGTAATTATTTTTGTTGGATAGTTTGGAAAATTCTAAGCAATTTACTTTTTTACAGAACTCGATTTCGATTTAATTTGAATTAGTTATGAATTTTTGAAAATTGGAAAAATCGGGGTGACGAGCAACTTCATCACGTGCGCGGAAGGGCTGCTTGCAGCCTCCCTGCGCCGTGATTTCTCGGCCAATCACCCCAGATCCGCGCGCGGATGGCCATGCACAACATGCCATCCGTACAGTTCACCCAATCTTCCAATTTTTTCGATTTTTCATGCTATGTCATGGAATTAAATTCCGATTTTTTGTGTAGTTTTGTATATTGATTTTTGTTTTTCAAATTTCAAATCTAATTATCAGAAATAAATTAATTTTAATTTTTAAAATTAATTTTAGATATTAGTGTAATTTGATTTTGAAAATAAGAAAAAATCAAGTTTTGCTTATTTTTTTTTTTTCTTATTTCCTTTAAAATTTGATTATTTTATTTTTTTTAAGGTCAGATATTAATTTTTTTTTGGTAACTTGACCTTAATTAAAATAAGATCATAATAATCATGATAATTTTAAAATAGGAAATAAGGTATTTTTGTTAACTTTTAAATTTTGTTATTTTTTAATTAAATTAAATTGTAAAACAAGAAAAGGGTATGTATTTACCATTTTCTATTTTATTATTTAATTTATTAAATAACATGAAATTTAAAAGGAAAGTTAGCAATTTATTTTGAAATGACATTTAGGTTACTCAAAACCTAATTTTTCAAAATGGTAGGTTTAATTTTATTTTATTTTTCGAAATAAATGATTAAAATTAAATAAATCCTACATCCAACTATCCAAATCTAACCTTGTTGCAGGAGTATGTGTTTTAGATTGTTTGTAAGTTTTCTAAAACCTATTATTGCTTGATCTAAATTGCCTTGGTTAAATTGATGATAGATCAGTTGATCTAATTTTAACCAAAGGTTCAATTGACGATAGATCAAGTAAATAATTTGTAACAGGTAATTTTTTACAAACTTCTTTCATCTGTGTATGACCTAGCAACATGATAGGATCCATCCAAATGTGGATGCCTGTGTGAGCCTATATGTTTAATTTCTATTATAGATACATATAGGTGGTTGTTGCTAAATAAAATATCATAACTGATAGATTTTATTTAGGCTCATTTAGTTGTGAGCCTATTCAATTAATAACAGTTATTCATTGTAAGGTTAAATTCCTCTCTTTTGGGCCTTGTGTGAGAGTTGGGAGCCTTAGAAGTGGGTGCGACATACTGGACCCAGCTCCCCCTCAAATGAACAACCCCAATTGTGAAGGCCCATTTGCCTGATTTGGATAACTGTGATAGGTTAATTATATTAGTTTAACCTATTAAAAAATTGATTAGCAACATAATTAATTTCATTGTTCCTTGAAATTAATTTAAGAAAAACATAGTTTGAATAGTCATATTCTAGAAAGCTATATGTATTTTTTTTTTGTTTTAATTAAATATGGAATTATAACCATATAAATTCTTTCTGAATCTTAATTTTATAATTTCATTAAATATTCCTATTTAAGTTGAGATTTAGTGAAATCTATCAAATCAACTTAGATTTGAATATTTTTGAATTTCCTATTATAAATTAAGTTGAGGAATTTTGGCGATTGGTTATTAAGATTCTTTAGATATTTTTTTTAAGTTGATATTTTCTAAATATGGGAACTTAAAATGGAATATCTTCTAAATTAAGTGGTTACTACTTAATTGGTAATATTTAATTAAGTCATTGTTTGAGGAATATTTTTAAGTTGGGTATTTAGATTTTCTAAACAACTTAAATAAGATATTTTTCAAAATTATTCCATTTTTGAAATTTAATTAAAGTTTTTACTTTAATTTGTAATATTTCATTATTGAGATATGGAATATAAATGATTAGACAAAATACATGTTTAAATAATGAGCTTTAATCAAAGAGAAATTCGATCTCCATTGTTGGTTTTACATAGCTATTGTTTTAGTGAGTAATCCTCCCTAATGGAGGAACGTTCATTAGCAAGTTAGCGTCGTTTAATCTCGAAAGATAAGTATTCTTATAGGTTTATTTATATGGTTCATGACCACCCTAATGGTGGCGACTATGTAAGACTTATAAGAATGCGAAACAATGGTAGAAGCTCATACGATAGAATTGCCTTGACTCTCGCCTAAACGGGACAACGCTGAATTCCAATCTTGATCGAATAAAAGGTTGCTAGAATGTTTGACATTTTAGATGAATTGACAACTCTATTCAATGGATGATGCTTTGACTCTCGCCTAAACGGGACCGTATCGATTCGTTGGAAACCTTGGAAAATAAACTATGTTAGATTTAGTATTTTTATAACATAAGTGATTATTTGTTTTACCGAACTCCGTGTATGAATTTATAGAACCAAAACCTTACTTCTGTTTATTGATATGTTGTAGTGCCAATATGAATAACCCTCATCCCGATCCACTCCTAGTTAGTATCTTTGCAAAAGAACTCAAAAGTGTGAAAATGCATCACAGGTAGTTGCATTAACTCGCACCTATTGTTGATGAATCTGAAATTCCAAAAGGCAAATCTACTAGGAATTGATTTATCAAAGGAACAATGGGTGAAACTCATACTTTATAGTCTTCCTCAGGAGTATAACAGTTTTGTTCTATATTACTTATTGAACAATCCTAACTCCTCCGACATGGACAAACTCGAGTCTGAGTTGAGGGCCCATGAGCGGGATCTGATTGCAATGAGACCTGCTAGCATTGCAAGTTCTAATCAGAGGAAGAAGATTAAGCATGAGGGCTCCAACAAAGCTGTTTCTTCAAGTACAAATGTCAGACATCATGTTCTATGTGCGAATTGTAATGGAAAGGGACATAAAGAAGAACAATGTCCTGTGCTTCTGTAGACAATTCAAACGAAGGTGATGCTTTTGTATTTGAATCATGTGTTTTAGAGAACGACAAATCCTCGTGGATTGTTGATTCCGGATCTACTAACCATGTATGTTCTTCATTACGAGCTTGAAACTTGGGAGAATCTTCACCCAGATGAGTTAAAGCTTAAAGTTGGAAATGGCGAGTTGGTATCAGTTAAAGCAAGAGGAACAGCCCGAATCAAGTTTAATTCTAAGAAGTTTTTACTTTTAGAGAATGTTTTTTATATTCCTAATTTTAGTAGAAACTTGATTAGTGTTTCATGTTTACAGACACAATTTTATATATTGAATTTTTTGAGTTCAAATTGTTCAATTTCTCGTAATGGATTTCATATATGTGTTGCAAACATGGAACGAGGGCTTTATGTTTTAAGACCTGATACTCAAATCTCACTAAATACTGAACTTTTCAATGTAGCTAGACCTAGAAGCCTTAAGAGAAAAGAGATTGATAATGATGATCAAACTTATCTATGGCATTTACGTTTAGGTCATATAGGCTTTGATAGACTCAATAGGCTAACCAAAGACGGTCCATTGAAAAATGTCGTCTTAGGAGAGCTGCCAGTCTGCGAGTCTTGCCTAGAAGGAAAAATGACAAAACGTTCTTTCTCTGCAAAGGGAGAGCGTGCCAAAGAACCCCTAGGGTTAGTACATTCAGATGTTTGCATGACCATTGTTGAATGTAAAAGCCGCAGGAGGTTATGAGTATTTCGTCACTTTCATTGACGATTTCTCTAGATATAGTTTTCTTTACCTAATGCAAAAGAAATCTGAAACGTTTGACAAGTTTCAGGAATTTCATGCTTTGGCTCAAAACCAATTAGGTAAAACATTAAAGATCTTGCGAACTGATAGGGGTGGAGAATATATGGATATGCAGTTCAAAGATCATTTAATTGAACTTGGAATTGAATCCCAATATACTGCTCCTAGCACTCCACAGCAGAATGGAGTTGCAGAAAGAAGAAATCGCACTCTCTTAGAAATGGTTAGGTCTATGCTGAGTTACTCAACTCTGTCTACGTCCTTCTGGGGATATGCTATTCAAATGGCAAACGACATTTAAATGTTGTTCCATCTAAAGCAGTCCCTAAGACACCCGTCGAACTATGGAATTGTCGCACACCTAGTTTGCGCCATTATAGGATTTGGGGGTGCCCTGCTTCACGTCTTAAGAAAGAAAGAAAGCAACCGGAATCGCGAATCGAGGTTTGCATGTTTGTCGGAAATTCTAAAGAGACTAGGGGTGGACTATTCTATAGTCACAAGGATAACAAAGTGTTTGTCTCTACAAATGCTACTTTCCTTGAAGAGAACTATATGAAAGACAACAAACCGAAAAGTGAAATTGTATTAGAGGAAATGCTCACAGATACTGTTCCTTCAAATGTACCATCTTCTTCTACTCAAGAAGAGGAACATCCCACTCCCTCAGTTGTAGCAACTGAGAAAACTACTACTAAAGCTCCTGTTCAGAAAGTCACCGCTCCTCGTCGTAGTGGGAGGGTTTCAACAAAACCATCTCGTTATGGCTTGGATGGTGAAATCAATATGGTCGTTGGTGACGGTATTGATGACGACCCATTGACCTATAAACAGGCAATGGCAAGTCCGCAACGGAAGCGATGGTCAGCCGGTATGGATTCGTAAATGGATTCCATGAAAAAGAACAAAGTACGGGAATATGTAGAACCACCTGAAGATTTTCGTCCTATTGGATGTAAATGGGTCTACAAGAAGAAAAGAGGTGCTGGAGGCGAAGTCGAAACTTTCAAAGCTAGACTGGTCGCCAAGGGTTATACCCAAAGAGAAGGTGTGGACTATGAGGAAACTTTTAGTCCTGTTGCCATGCTCAAATCCATCCGAATTCTTCTCTCCATAGCTGCCGCTTTAGATTATGAAATCTGGCAAATGGATGTCAAGACAGCCTTTCTTAATGGGCTTCTTGAAGAAACCATCTATATGGAGCAACCAGAAGGTTATGTTCTTCCTGGGCAGGAGAATAAAGTTTGCAAGTTAAATAGGTCCATATATGGGCTTAAGCAAGCTTCTCGCTCATGGAACAAAAGGTTTGATGAGATCATCAAGACCTACGGCTTTCATCAGAATGAAGATGAACCTTGTGTTTACCAACTCAAGGAAAACCAAGTAGTAGTATTCCTGGTCCTTTATGTTGATGACATTTTGATCATTGGAAACAATGTCAAGAAAATGACTCACATCAAGGAATGGCTTGACACTCAATTCGACATGAAAGACTTGGGTGAGGCAGCCTATGTTCTTGGTATTCGCATTGTCGTAAACCGAAAGAACAGATCCCTTGCTCTCTCTCAAACAGCTTACATTGACAAAGTTCTTGAGAGATTTTCCATGACCAATACCAAAGGGGCAAACATGCCCTCTAGACATGGTATCCGTCTATCTAAGGAACAGTGTCCTGCGATCCTCAAGCAGATAGAAGACATGGCAAAAATTCCTTATGATTCTGCAGTTGGGAGTCTGATGTATGCTATGCTATGCACTAGACCTGACATCTGCTATGCAGTTGGAATCGTGAGCAGGCATCAGTCAAATCCAGGAAGGGTACATTGGAACGCGGTTAAGTATATTTTGAAATACTTAAAGAGTACAAGAGATTATGTATTAGTCTACAAGGGTGGTGCTTTGAATCCCTTAGGCTATACGTACCTCGCATTTCCGGTGGATGTCTTGAAGACAGGAAATCTACATCTGGGATGGTGTTTACTCTTGGGGGTGGAGCAGTGGTTTGGAGAAGTGCTAAACAAACTGCGATTTCGGATTCTACCATGGAGGCGAATACATAAACCGCGTTTTGAAGCGACTAAAGAGGTTGTCCGGCTTAGGAAGTTCTTCACCAGTCTTGGTGTAGTTCCTGGAATGGAAAGGCCTCTAGTCCTGCTTTGTGATAACACTGGAGCTATAGCCAACAGTAAGGAACCTCGGAGCCACAAGAGAAGTAAGCACATAGAAAGAAAGTATCATATTATCAGAGAATATGTGGCAAGAGGGGATGTACTGGTGGAGAAAGTGGATACGCAGGATAACTTGGCTGATCCATTCACCAAAGTCTTGGCAGTAACTTCATTCGAAAAGCACCGTCAGAATTTAGGATTAATTGAAATGTACTGATTTGTTTTATATTAGTGCAAGTGGGAGTTTGTTGGGTTTTATGCCCAAAATAAAACTCTGTTTCAATGTAATCTAGATTATTCTATATCAATAAAGTAACAGAAGTAATTTTTCATTCACTTGTGTATGTTTTGGTTCACTTAATCAATTGCTTGTCTATTTGATTTATAAATTCATCCAAACCCCTTTCACATACTTGAACATGTTTATTGTGTTGTCAACACAGTGGAAAATAAACATGACTATGTGAATAAAGTATTCCTAGATTTATCAGAACACTGGGTTTCACTGATATGACAATCTACAACAGAGTTTACTTACATTTGGAGAAATGTTATGTTCTTTCCAGAACATAGGTTAAAGTGAAGCTCAGGTTGGATGCATGGAGTATGCATTGGAATGGACCGATATTGAACTTTGAATTAGATTTTGAAACTTACCGTAAACATCTATTCAATTCAATATCAGAAGTTGATCCTAGATCACATGATCTAAATCCTGATATGGTTAGGCTTAATTTCAAGAGTGTTATTCGTGTTCTTTGATTTGTTAGTTAAGCCTAAAACTGTAGTCTGGGCAATACATACATTTTGGGAACACGGTAGTGCGATTGAGTGGGAGCGCTAACATAAATATGGAATCTATAGCTTCTATCTGGCGAATAGTAAGCAAAGGGTGATCTCCTTCGAGCTTAACCAAACGAGATAAATGATTGAGTACTCATTTCACTTAGTTGAAATATCATTTATACAGGGTTAAGTGTTTTAAGGATAAAATACATTGTAGGGTGTTACGGTAATCTAAGTCCCTTTACAGTGTAGATCATCCATATAGAGGATCATTGATCACATTAGGATTATAACAATGGATAACTAATAATGTGTCTATATGGTGGAACATATAGAGCATTCTATATACTGAGAGTGCAATTCTGAGTTCTATGTGTGGATTCAACGAAGAATTAATAAGTCAGTGAATTTAAGTGATAAATTCAAGATCTGCTTATTGGAAGCGCGGATATATAGACCCATGGTCCCCTCACTAGTTGAGATGATATTACTTGTAGGACTCATTTAATTGATTTTAATTAATCAATTAAAAATTCTCAAGACAAACTTGTCAGTTTGAGAATTTGGCACTCATTAAGGGCAAAACAGTAAATAGAGATTTTGAAGGGCATATTTATTAATTAGGAAACTTTAATTAGTTTCATTATTAATAAAATAAATGATAATATATTATTTGATAATTATTTTTAATTATCAAGTAATTAGATTTATCATTAATATGGTTGAACAGTGGAATTGGCAACATTTCACAAAAAGGGAAACTATCAAGTGTAGGAAAAGGAAAGTTGGAAAAGAGGCAAGCCTTGTTTCCAGATTGCCTAGGCCGGCCCCTTTACCTTCCTTTTCCCTTGATTTTCTCAGTTCAAAATGTCAATCATAGCCCTTGGTGGTCTTCTATAAATAGAAGGCAAAGGCCTCAGAGTTTAACATCTCTGTGCAAGCTTTTCACAGCATTATTCTGAAAGAATTTTCTCTCAGAAAATTCTCTCTGAGCCGCCACCCTCTCTCTCTCTCTATACCTTCACTGTTTCGAAATGTATGAGTGCTAGAGTAGTGCCCACACACATCAAGTAATACCTCAATCATAGTGAGGAAGGCTGTGTAGATTTCAGAGACAACAAAGAAGGACTTTCGGGCTCAGATCTTGATTATACTCTGCTACAGAAAGGAATCAAGGGTTAGAGATCTGAGTGGGAGGAGACATATATATTCCGCTGCAATCACTGTAAGATTTCTGATACTCTTATGTGTTTAATTTCATATCGTTTTAGAAGTTCATATTTACGTTGTTAAATCAACATACTTGTGAGTAGATCTAAGATCCTGGTAAAATAACTTCCAACAAAAAGATCTTCAAAAGTGAGATATAGCCAAGAGATAAAAGGGAAATTCTCATTTTTTTACGCACTGTTATACTGCTAAAATCGAACCAATATTTTTCTTATATTTTCCATTGTCCACTTTGATCTAGGCTTTGTTTTAGCCACAAAAGGTCTTCAACAGTGAGATATAGCCATGAAAAATATGTGAAATCTTAAAAAATTAATGCTGTTATGCTGTTTAAATTAATTCGAGATATATAAATTTTTCATGGTTCACTTTGACCTAGATTTTCTAAGCCACAAAAGGTCTTCAAAAGTGAGATATAGCCATGGAAGATATATTAAATCTCAAAAGAAATAAAAAGTTATCATGCTGTCAAAAAAAAAAAAAAATCTATCGATATGCATTTTGACAATCGATACATTTAATAGCTCATGTATGTCATTCAACTAGTATAAAAAAATGGTAACTAAAAAAAAAACACTGTTGAATTATCAGTCTTGAAGGAAATTAACGCCTCCAAATATATATATCGTTATACAAAATTGACAAAATACATGAGCAAACCAGCCCGAAGAATTTTTTAAATGTGTGTGTTCATCGTATATATTTAATCGTTTCATACATATATATATATATATATAAATATATATATATACGCCAAGCACATTTAAAATTTTCAAACCTGACGTGGTCGCATGAGAAAATGAATATCCTCAAAACTCTATTTATTATCTAAAAGCACAATAAAAAAAATAATAAAATCCTATATGTATTTATATATATATATAAAGTACGGTTACCAAAAATGTTCATTGGCCCACTTACTTGAAATTGTGGATTAGATATATATATAAATATAGGGATATGATTTTGTCCCGTGATGTACTTTCACGGAATGTATTCCGTGGTACATTAAATGGGTCTCAGGGTACATTAAATGAGTGTCAGGGTACGTTTCTACTTTTTAACCCTAATTACCCCTTGATCAATCTCAGCCGTCAGATCAAATAACTCCCTCATCTGACGGCTGCCGTACATCACGGATTACGATCCGTGAAAGTACAATAACGGGACAAAATCATATCCCTATAAATATATATATGAAAAGTCAAATAAAAAAGGGTGTAATACCACCTTTTATTTTATACGTGTATATATATATCAAGTCAAAATTGATACACATATTTCATTTAAATACTATATATATATCATGTTATAAGCCAAAACAGAAAAAAAATGAAAAATAAAATCTCACCGTGCCTAGACAGATTTATGGCATATGAATGGTCAATTATTTGTTTTTGGGTATTTACGCTGACACTGGAAATTTCTTTTCCTTGAGAGTATAACTAGTGATTATCATATACTAAGTGTTTCAGTGTGGAAAAAAAAATAAATAAGCAGAGGATATATATCACGCGTCCATTATATAATTCAAATAATAATAAAATAAATATTCTAGATACTATTTTAAAGTTTAATTGACCAACTTAAATTTAAGTTTGAGATAGTATCTGATAAAAGATAATTTATTATTCCATAAATTTTGGAATAATTAATTAAAATATCAATCAAATAATTTTTTTATTATTTTAAATATAAATAAAAAGATTTCAAGACTCAATTTATCACTAAAAGTAGTAAAATTCTAAAGCCATACAAAATGGCACAAAATTCCAAATGAGCTCACTAAAATTAATCTTGAAATATTAAAGAGGTCATTCACCTCACCAAATTTCAAAGAGGTCATTCACCTCAAAAAAGTCTCAAAAATGGTAATTTTACCTAAAAAATTAAATAGTGCACAAAACTTCAAAGCCATAGCAAATTAAATGGCATTCCAAAAGAGAGGTCATTCACCTCATAAAAAAATTAAAAAATTAGAACTACGTTTGACTTGATTCCTACAAAAGGATACGTAGGCAACTTAGTTGTTCAGATTAAGTGCAGTCGCCGATACCGCAAAAATGGTATAAAACACAACTCTCAAAATTCCATAAAAGGTCATACACCTAGGAATTTTCCTAAATTTTTAAATAGCAAAGGATTCCTGAAAGTGGTCGTCTACTGGAATCCTTATATCTAAATTCTAAAATACCGTATTCTGAACAACAAGTGGCTTGATCCTTCACAAAGAAAGTATGTAGGCTGCTCAGTTAATTAAATGGACTGAGTTCAGCTGCAATTCAAAATTCACTCTAAATTTTCTCTAATTATTTTAATTATTTAATGTCATTATAATTGGAATCAAAGGGTATTTCCTTTAAATAAAAGGATTGTAATTAAGAGATTATTTTTATAATCTTGAATGGGTCGAACTTAAATTAGTAAACTCTTATGCTATAATTTTGGCATAGGTGAAATTGTGTTTTGCATTTATTTTTAATATTCTAAATGTGAAATTTTTGCTTAACATAATTTTTGGCACGCCCGGTGGGACCCATTCTCCTTTTCATCTCCATCTATGATGACTATTATTTAACTTTAATTTTATGGTGCTAATCATGTTTACCATTTTTAGGAAAAATGGCACCACAAGTCACGGTTTACTTCCATAAGTTACCAACAACCTCTTCTGCCCAAGGAGGGAAAAAGAACCGCTTCTTGGCAGCATTCTCTATTGATCGAACACCCATTTCATGTAGGGTGCCCGAACCAATGAAGAATGTGAAGACACCTATACCAGCTAGAAAGGCTGGAAGAGGGAAGGGTGTGAAGAGTATCGCCTAAGACTGCGGAGGCCTTGAGAGGCAAGGCAACAAAGGGCTTCAAAAAGAGGCAAGCTCAAGCAATGAAAATGTCCGCGACAAAGGTTGTGAAGACAGAAGGGAGGCCAATGAAGATTGGCTCCCCCGTAATGATCTAGGAATGGGGCCATGAGCGTATCTTGATTGGTTTCGTTCCTATTTTCTTGCCCACTATCGCCTCAGTGATGGTTACCTCTGCGGAGGAAACTGAGGCAACACCGACTTCTCAAACTCGGAGAGGTAGGAAGGCAACAAAAGGCAAGAGGGGGAAAAACACTTCACCTTCACCAAACCCTCTTGAAACGAGGGAATTAGTAGGAGGCACCCCGATTAGGCCTCCGATCGTAATCTTTGTCAATCGCCAAGGTCAACAGGGGGCATCTGTTGAGATCAATGAACACCCTTTATTAGATGAGGGGTGTAGGACGCCTTTCTCCTTCCCAAAGAAGGCTAGAAGTGACAGTGTAAGGATTCCCAAAGCAAGCCCTAACTCATTCCGAAGAGAACATGGTGACTGGATGTTTCTCCAAGGATACCGACCAACAAGGGTCACCTCAACTGTTAAGCCTACCTCCTACACGGGCCATGCATACAACTCCTATTCAGGAATTAGTGAATCCCTCTTTTCAAAAAGTTCAGGAAGAGGGGTGTTGTACATCTGAACACTCTTTAGAAGACACACCCTTTATTGAACACAGTGAGGGGGTGTCTGCTGATCTCATTACTCAGTTCGAAGCACTAACCATTGGCAATGATAAAAATATGCCAGTGTTAGTAACTGGGACAATCAATAATGAAGAGAAGATTCAGGAACTGCAAAGGTTATTGGCTGAGTGGGATGAAGAAGTAGCCCGACTCTCAACACAATTATCTTATCAAGTTCATATGAGACAAAAGGAGAGTGAGGTTGGACAACATTCCTCGTCCTCAGCGCCGCCTGTAGGCAACACACAACCGCCACCACAAGGTGTGCAACCACCACTAGCTGGTGTCCAACCTCAGCAGGACCTGAAGGTTCTTATCATGGAGGTATACGGGAATATCAGGCTGCAACAATCCTATCCTGGGATATCATAAGCCATACCCGGCTTACTATGACCAAATTCTATTTCCACCAAACTACATCAGACAAAAGTTTGAAAAATTTGATGGAATTAATGGTTCCCCCCATGAGCATTTGGCTTATTTCGCCTCTGCATGTGGTGAATCTGCCCAATCAGATGCACTATTGATCCGACAATTCGTGCAGTCACTAAAAGAGGCAGCGTTCACTTGGTACACTCAATTACCCCCAGGATCGATAAATACTTGGGATGACATGCAAAAAGCTTTTCTGGCACAATTCGTGAGCTCAAAGAAGACCATAAGTCTCCATGACCTGGTGAAAACGAAGCAACGAACTAATGAAAGTGCTAATGAGTTCATAACCAGGTGGAGAAATCTCAATCTCCAATGTCCAGAAAGGATATCGGAACAAGCGGCGGTTTCAATGTGTGCCAAAAACCTCAACCCTGAGGTGGCAACTTTTGTGGGCACAATAGAACTCAAAACTTTCAATGAGCTCGTCTCGAAGGCCTGCAACGTTGAAATACAAATTTCTCGGTAAAGGGGTCGCAAACCCTCACTGAGATTCGAAAACAAAAAGCCATTCAAGAAGGGAGAATCAATGGCAAATTTTATCAATACCGGACACAAAGATAAAGGGAAGGCATGGGAGCCACAAAAGAAATTAACTCTCAAAGAAAGGAAGGAAGTTAAGTATTCATTCGGCGATGATGACGTCGAGCAAATTTTTGATGAGTTGTTAAAAGCTAAGGCAATACGACTCCCCGAGCCGAAACGACCCAACGAGGTTGGTATGAAAAATGATCCAAATTATTGTCGGTACCACCAAATTGTGAGTCACCCACTGTCGGATTGCTACATCCTTAAAAACATTATCGAAGGGATGATCAAAAGAAAAGAGATTGAGATTGACTCTTCTCTTGGGAAAGCGACAACAAATACAACCTCCTTAACCGAGAATGACCAAACACCAACTGATCCCACACAAAGGGACATTTCTGCGGCATTTGAAGTCGACAAGGAAGTTACAATAGTCCAAGCCCACTTAGACATGCCAAGGCCAGGAAACCCAAATATTCCTACATTGTATGAGCTCATGATAGAGCCTAATCTAGAAATTTGGGAGGACTGGTATGATAGTGAAAAGGATTCGGAAGGTACATGGCAAACATGTACTCAGAAAAAACCTGCAAAAATTCCACCTCAGAATCCATCTGGAAACTCCGGAGTCAAATTTCGGAGTAGACCAGATATAAAGGATCAAAAGAATAAGAAAACGATCGAAATTTCGGAAAGCAAAAGGCCGTTTCCAAAAGAAACGAATTCGAACAACCAAAATGAAATCTAGTAACTCTGGAGGAGTTTTTACCAAAAGAGTTACAGGATAACGTAGCTGGTTGTAATGACAGTGTGTCGGATTGCTGCATGACTTTGTTAACAAAAGAAGATCCTGAATCTACCTCACCTGAAAGTGAAAAAGAGGTAGATGAAATTACCTTGCAAGATATGCGGCGAAATTTTTTGCAAAGAAGGAAAAAAAAGCGAAAGAGCTTGAAAAAGCTAAACAAGACCTTCAAAAGCCTTCATTTTCGGCCAACCAAGAACCCGTCAATGACAATCGAAGATGTAAAAGCACTGGTGAAGATGAAATGACGCGAGCAAAATATGATATATTGGCTCATCTAAAGCGCATCCTGACTCTTTTAGGCGTTTATGATGCACTACAAATGTCTCCTGAGCATAGAAATGCACTTGTTGTCGCATTGACAAGTCTTGAATTTTATACGGAGAAAATAGAGCCAGTGGAACCTACATCACTTGAGACGCATACCTCTTGTATGGCATGCATAACTTTCGATGATAAAGATCGTCATGTTGGGAGCTGCCTTACATAATCGACCTCTCTACGTGACTGGTATGGTTGCTGATATTCGCGTGAGCCGCATCATGTTGGATTGTGGATCGGCTGTGAATGTACTCCCCTTAAAAACCTTGAGAGATGTTGGTTTACACCCACGTCAATTGTCTCCGTCATCATTGACAATTCAAGGTTTTAATCAAGCTGGAGAAAAAGTAAGGGGAAGTATCACACTAAAAATTGAAATAGGCGAGTTAAATTCTGAAGCCTTATTTCATGTCATCAATTCAGATACATCCTACAATGTGTTGTTAGGGCGACCGTGGCTTCATGAATATGGAGTCATTCCTTCAACACTTCACCAATGCTTTAAGTTTTGCAAGGGAGGCAAAGTCAAAAGTGTCAATGCAGACCTGAATCCCTTTTATGGGGAACAAGTGAATTATGCTGATGCAAAATTTTACAAGCCAGCTGATGTCACCATCTTGAAAGGGAAACCTGAGGAGAGCAAACGTCATGAAAGCTCAATCACACGAAACTCTCCACAAATTAAGCAATTATCCCTTGTGAAATCTCCTCAGTCCAAAGAGGAGAACTTGAAGGTATCTAACCAAAAACGAACCTTCAAGTATATCCCTAAAAGTCAACAAGGAGTAGGGCAAAAAGCTTTGACACTGATCGGAGATTCAATGACAACCCTGATGACAAGCTTTACTTTACCACTAAGGAAAATCGATCAGTCACTACCCAAGGGTAAAATGAAAATTTCAATTTCCTTTGGTAAAGATAGCAAGAAAAATTAAAGAGTCATTACTCTCAATAAAACATCCTCCACTTCTGTAACTCCGAAAACCTTCAAAACAGCGAAGAAAAAGGTTCATTTCAAGAAGCAAAAAGGATTCACAATCCATCAAAATAGTGATTGTTTAAAAGCTTCTTTTGAACAAGACGAGCTAACAGAGGAGGAACAAAAAATGTTTCATAGCAATGATGTTCCTACACCTTCCCCACGGGTGTTGGTATTTGATAGACTTGAAGCAAGCACATCCACCCCACGAGTGTCAGCATTCGAAAGGCTTGTTTTCCCAAGTGCTCCACAGTCAAAGGGAACAAAAAAGTAAAAATAGTGGGTGCCAAAACAGAAGAAATCTTTGAGAATTACTATTCAGGGGCATGAAACATAAGAAGATGAAGAAATTTTACTTAAGTCAATTACCTCTCTTATGAAGAAAGTTTGACCGTAGAAGATGAAGGCTCGAGTTCGAACCCTTTAGAAGATTTTATAGAAATCTTTCAACCAACACCTCAGGAATTCGAAGATGGAGGATAAGCAACTGTGGATGATTTAATAGAGATCAACCTCGGGACCGAGATGATCCAAAGCCTGTGTTTGTCAGTGCTTTATTATCTGAAGAAGAGTTACCACAGTACATACAAGTCCTTCACGAGAACAAAGATGTATTTTCTTGGTTATACTGAGACATGCTGGGGTTGAATCGAAAGGTTGTTGTGCACAGGTTGGCAGTATCAAAAGATGCTACTCCTGTTAAACAATCTCAAAGAAGGATTCGACTAGAATTACTTCCCAAAGTCGAGGCAGAAAGTGACAAGTTAAGAGACTGCTGGTATATTCGGGAAGTTCAGTATCCTACTTGGCTTGCAAACATCGTCATTGTGATGAAGAAAAATGGGCAACTTCGTATATGCGTGGACTACCGAGATCTCAATCGGGCTCGCCCAAAAGATGAATTCCCACTACCCATCACTGAGTTATTAATAGATGATACCACTGGTTTTGATGCCTTATCATTCATGGATAGATTTTCTGGGTACAACCAAATCAAAATGGCACACGAGGACGAAGAGCTCACTGCTTTTCGGACAGCAAAAGGCATATTTTGTTATACAGTTATGCCATTTGGCCTCAAGAATGCAGGGGCAATCTACCAAAGAGCAATGGCCACAATTTTTGAGGACATGATGCACAATACTGTCGAATGTTATGTCGACGATCTAGTGGTCAAAACAAAAGAAAGGACAAATCATCTTGATGATTAAAAACAAGTCTTTGACAGGCTCAGGCAACACAATCTCAAGATGAATCCTTTAAAATGTGCATTTGGGGTAACATCGGGAAAGTTCCTCGGGTTTATCGTCAGACATCGAGGAATTGAAATCGACCCTGCAAAGATCAAAGCAATTTTGGAAATGCCTCCCCCGCATAATTTACGTCAACTACGTGGACTACAGGGAAAACTTGCGTATATTTGAAGATTCATCTCAAACCTGTCTGGTAGATGTCAACCCTTTTCGCAGTTGATGCAGAAAAATGTCCCATTTATTTGGGATGAGGCATGCCAAAATGCTTTTGAAAGCATTAAGAAGTACCTGTTGCACCCACCAGTGTTTAGAGCTCCAATCTTAGGAAAGCCATTGATATTATATATCACTTCACTCGACCGCTCCTTGGGAGCCATGCTGGCACAAAACAATGAGGAGGGAAAAGAAGTTGCTCTTTACTACCTAAGTAGAACTTTAGTAGGGGCAGAACAAAACTACCCTCCAATCAAGAAAGTGTGTCTGGCTTTAATTTTTGCCGTCACAAAACTACGACACTATTTGCTCTCACATCCTGTGACTTTAGTGTCAAAAGCTAACCCACTAAGATATATCCTATCCAAGCCCATGTTGTCTGGACGACTTGCCAAATGGTCCATGATGTTGTCAGAATTTGAAATTAACTTTGTCTCATAAAAAGCAATAAAAGGACAAGCTTTGGCTGATTTTCTGGCAGCACACCCAATTCCAGATGATATGGAGTTGCAAGAAGATCTCCCGAACGAAGAAGTCTTCACAGTTGATTCTTCATCGTGGCAATTATATTTTGATGGGGCACTAAGAAGTAGTGGGGCAGGTGCAGGAATTGTCTTTGTGACACCGTCAGGAGGCCTGATACCTTACTCTTTCCATATTCTAGCTATATGCACAAATAATGTAGCAGAATATGAAGTATTAGTTATCGGCCTCGAAGTTGCACTCGAAATGAAAATATAATCATTGGAGGAATTTGGCGATTCTCTTTTGGTTATTAAACAAACGAGTGGTGAATTTGCGGTCAAGCATGAGAATTTAGTCCCTTATCATAAAAAGGCTAAATATTTGCTTGGCCAATTTCAAGATATAACTCTAAATCACATCCACAGATCAAAAAATGGTAAAGCTGATGCATTGGCTAATTTAGCTCCATCACTAACACTTCCTGAAGAAAGGGATATCCAAATTACCATAGGGAAACGCCATGTATTATCCCAATCTACGAAAATAGTTGAAGAAGAAAATACAGTCAACTTGATAACTTTCCTGGATAGTGCAAATGAAAATGACTGGCGTTAGCCAATCAAAGACTACATTTAAAAAGGAGTCTTGTCAGAAGACTTGAAGAAAAGAGTGGATGTAAGAAGAAGAGCGCCTTGATTTGTGGTCTTTAACGACACATTGTACAAGCGTTCATTCGATGGGATATTATTGAGATGCCTCTCGATAGAAGAAGCGGCACATGCACTTCAAGAGACTCATGCCGATACATGTGGCCCTCATCAAGCCGGCCCAAAATTGTCGGTTCAATTAAAGCGGTTGGGTTACTATTGGCCTACTATGGTTCAAGATGCAATTAATTTTGCTAAATGTTGTAAGTCATGCCAATTACATGGAGATTTCATCCACCAACCCCCTCAACCACTCCATCCTTCTATACTGTCATGGCCTTTCGAAACATAGGGAATGGACGTCATTGGTCCTTTTACACCACCCTCTTCCAAAGCCCATAAATATATTTTGGCCATCACAAATTACTTCTCTAAATGGGCCGAAGCCGTACCACTAAAATAAGTACGGGCAGAAGATGTCGCTGATTTTATAAGGACCCACGTAATTTACCGATACGGGGTTCCTTCAAAAATTATCTCCGACAATGCCCTTTATTTCAAATGTAAGGCAATGGTCAAGTTGATGAACAAGTACAAATTCAAGCATAGTTTCTCGGCTAGTTACAACCCGTCTTCAAATGGTCAAGCAGAAGCATTTAACAAAGTGTTATGCAAAATCATGAAGAAGACAGCAACAAAGAATAAAAGGGATTGGCATGAACGCCTCCTAGAAGCTTTATGGGCTTATAGAACCACTGTGAGGACTGCGACTGGTTGCACACCTTATAACTTGGTGTTTGGGTCTGAGGTAGTGTTACCTTTGGAGGTACAAATACCTTCATTAAGAACTGCTACTCAACTAACAAACCTAGATGAAAATGTGCAAGTCCGTCTAGCCGAGCTTGAAGCATTAGATGAAAAGCGGCTTGCTATTCAACAAAAGCTTGAAATTTACCAAGCCCAGGTAGCTGGGGCATTCAACAAGAAGGTTAAATTTTGATCTTTTTCAGTCGGGGATCTAGTGCTTACTGTGAAAAGACCAATTGTCATAACTAGAAGGATGAAAGGCAAATTTGAAACAAAATGGGATGGACCTTATGTTGTCACTAAGGTCTTCCTAAGAGGGGCATATGAACTTTCAAATTCTAAAGGCTTACACATTCATCCGTGTGTTAATGGGAAGTTCATCAAAAAGTTCTACACTTAAACAAAAAGGTATTTACCCATGGTGTAGACAGCGCACTTTAAAAAAAAAGGGCGAGTGTGCAATGAACTACGTAAGGCTTGATCCCACTCCGGGTACGTGCAATCTAGTTTATAACTAGGCCCAGACACACAAAATAAAAAAAGTTATCTCCTCAAAAAAAAAAAAATTGTAAAGAACTACGGACGGCTTGATCCCTTAAAAGGGTACGTAGGCAATCTGAACAAAAATTGGATGCAGCCACAAAATAAAAAAAAAAACATATATTATTTATTCCTCTTAACAAAGGAGTCAAAATTCTAAAAGGTCTAAATGACGAAATACTATTAGTCCTCAAGGCTAATAAACAAAAAACTAACAAAACTAAAACTAAAAAGTTTTAGAAGCAAAATCGTAAAATCTTTAGTCCATCTGGAGAAACAAAGTTAAAGCGCTGAGTCTTCTCTGGATTTCTTCTTCTTGAATCTTGACTGTTGCTTTCGCTCTCTCAGCTTCATGGAATTTTTCGACATTATCTTGGTCCTTTGACCGACTTATCTCCTCAGCGAGATGTCGTTGCTCCTTCAAGGAATCATTGAGACTAGAAAGATCTACCTCAAACGATGCTTTTTTGGCTTCGAACTCAGCTCGTCGTTGTTGTATGGCTAGTTTTGCTGCAATAATCTCTGCTTCCTTTGCTTTAAAATCTTCAAAATCCTTTGTCTTGTTAGTAACATATATGGACAAATGATCTATAGCTGCCAAATTATCCTTATCACGACGAAGAAGATCCATGATAAGAGATTCATCAAGACTAAGGGTATTCTCAACAACTTGAGCAGAAGCGAGAGACTTTTCTTGAGTTTTGAGCAAATCATTGACATTGTCAGTGAACCATGCAACCTCTGCTAAGCGACATTTGTAAGGCCCACAAAGAAAACTCAACACGTCAAGTTGCACACCCACGTCCGCACGATGTTTTGAGATGTCTGTTGTTGTCAAAGGAGAAGATAACAAACGAAGAATGTCTTTCATGCATTCAATCACAAACCTCTTGGTATGCTCATTCAAGTCTGAGTTGGTGATTGTTGAAGCTGACACTGTCAACACTGGGTCTGATCGAGGAATAAGCAAATCTGAGGGAGCAACTGATGATGGAACATCTATCTTTGCTGAGACAATCGGTTCTGGTAGAATGGCTGGCTCTGTAGGCAATGCCTCATTGTCAAATCCTTTGTCAACATAATCATCAGAACCGTCAAAATCGATAAGTTCTTCATCCCTAGAGCTAGAAGCTCCAAAGCAAGTATCAGATGGCGACATCTCTGAACTCTGAGAAGTGGGAAGGATACATCTTCAATATGACTAGAATCATCATGCTTTGCATGTTTCACTCATTTGAAATGCAGAGCTAAAGAATGGTTGTTTTCTGATCCAATGTCTGATTCAACATCGACATAGTTAGCACCAGTGATGGCATAGTCAGAATCTGTAAAATCATGCTTTTCAGGAGTACATCTCAGAAAAACCTCATCAAGGGTGGAATAAATTTTTCGAATGTCCTTAATGACATACTTAGGATCCTCCTCCACATAGGGTTTCTTGGTTAACTCTAAATGGAGATTTCTCACAGATCTTCCTAAGTAAGGTATACAAGTTCTTACCCACCAACGACCATACCACCAAGTACACTGACCCATGCGAGTGATACTGGGAATATGAAAGTGAATACCAGTGTTCCTTCTCAGTAGTAATGCCCAAGCTTCAGCAACACCAATTATCCCACATTGTGTCCTCCAAGAAAAACTAGAACGAAGTTCATTCGATGGCACACCTTGATCAAATCCAAACTGGCGAGCGAATCTATTGGGAAAATATGGTTCAATGAATAAGTCCTTACGGACTCTCACAGGCAACATAGATGAACGCATAGAAACAAGCATTTCAAATCTATCATCAGACTAGTCTTCATGGTCTATACAATCAACATCTTCTTCAATAGGAAAAGAATATGGTCGGTGAATGACATAATCTTCTTCCCAAAGGATACGACGGGCTGTGTTTAAACTTCGCTCTTCAGGTGGCACTCCAGCATACTTGCCTAAAAAAGGCAAGTCAATTAGGGAACTCCAACCACTATAAAGATCACGAAAATGTTCAGCCAACCAACCCAGTACGTAATGTACAGGCATGAAACTTTCACCCTGACCTTGCATATGCAGAGCTCCGATACTCAAACCATGATAAATATATCCTAAAACAGAAGGCGCTTGTGAAACTTTAACCCCTTGTGCCATCAACGAAGCCATATAAAAAGTCTCTGGTCTCACATCGTAGCCTTGGTAGGGAAACACAAATCGACTTAACCATAAAGACACAAAAGTTGCAAGGATACATTCACGGGATGCTTCTAAAGGAAGAGAGCGCACATCTGTTTGTTTATGCCCTTTTCTTTGGAAAGTTCTCTTTGAAGTTTTGGAAGTTTTGGAGTCAGAAGTTGTTTTAACACCTTCAAAAACTTTCTTCTTTCTATAAAAATATTCAACCCATTGCTGCCATGTTACTTTTGTAACTTTCAAATGGACACAAATTTGAGCGTGAGTCCTTAAAAGCTCTGCAACAATTGGACTGCGCATAGGTCCTTGCATCAGTTTTGCATTTAAGGGAATAAATTCTTCATAAGGAATCCCCAAAATTGGTAAGCCACCAATAACCTTCAGGTCATACAAAGAAATGTCCATTTCGCCGCTGCTATGGTGAAAAGTGTTCGCTAAGGGCCCCCAAAATTCTGTGAAAGCTCTCCATACAGTTGGTTCCACTAAGAAGGGGTACCTAGATACTGATATGGCACCATAAATCTCAGCATCACGTAGGGTACCTGGATGCTGACGTAAAATCATCTCTGTCCATTCCATTAGATAAGGGAGAAATTGGGCCGTCCCCCTAAAAGAAAAATTTCCAGTAACCTTCTTATCCAGCAAAATGCAGTGAAGGCTGGGAAAGAACTCACTATTAACTTTGTGAGTATTGTCAGCATCAGCTTTGTTATCGACCAATTCGAGAACTCTAGCTTTGAAATCTGCGCCATAATGTCGCACATGTTGGATGGCCTCTTGATCGTTAGAATAACAATATCGCAAGTCACCAGAAGTAACATCCTTAGTTTTTGATAAAGAAATAAGGTCATGTGGGACCACTGAAATCCGAACTTCTTTCAGTGGTACAGACCGTGGATAAGATGGCCCATACTTAATTTCAGATCCCGTCTCGTTAGGAGCCCGCTGAGAATGAATCATACCAAAGGCATCCATGCCTAAACTAAAAGAAGCAAACAAATAAGTCCTTTAAATCAGAGAAACTCAAGCATGCACATGTACATAAATGGCATGCACATGCTTGAGGGGGCATCTGTTGAACGAAAAAAAAGAGGTTATTTTTATTATTATTATTATTATTATTATTATTATTATTATTATTATTATAAATAAATTACCTCCTTTATAAGCCATTCAAAATGTAAAGGAATAATTTGTTTAATAAAATAATAATAATAATAATAATATGATAAAAAATGGTCAGTCAAAATGAGAGTAAAATTAGGAGATATTCTCTCCACTCTCACCACTTATACGTTAAGTGGGTGGTTAGTAAAAAAATAAAAAGAAAGAGTCTCTATAAAAGGGAAGAGAGGCAGCATAATAGGGATTTTTTTTATTTTTTGGGCAGTTTCAGAAGTAAACGTAAGAGTGAAACAGGTGAGAAAATAAGAAAGAGAGAAGGCTTTGTGCATAAAATTTTCACCTTCAAGAGTTTCTACACAGTAAGTGATAGGTCAAATTCTTTATTCTTTGCTCTTCACTCTAAATCTTTCTTAACTTTGATCTAGGTTTTTTGAGCCACAAAAGATCTTCAAAAGTGAGATATAGCCAAGAGATAAAAGGGAAATTCTCATTTTTTTTACACACTGTTATACTGCTAAAATCGAACTAATATTTTTCTTATATTTTCCATGGTCCACTTTGATCTAGGCTTTGTTTTAGCCACAAAAGGTCTTCAAAAGTGAGATATAGCCATGGAAAATATGTGAAATCTTAAAAAATTAATGCTGTTATGCTGTTTAAATTAATTCAAGATATATAAATTTTTCATGGTCCACCTTGACCTAGGTTTTCTAAGCCACAAAAGGTCTTCAAAAGTGAGATATAGCCCTGGAAGATATATTAAATCTTAAGACAAATAAAAAGTTATCATGTTGTCAAAAAAAAATCTATCGATATGCATTTTGACAGTCGATACATTTAATAGCTCATGTATGTCATTCAACTAGTATAAAAAAATGGTAACTAAAAAAATATCGTTATAAAAAATTGACAAAATACATGAGCAAACCAGCCTGAAGAATTTTTTAAATGTGTGTGTTCATCGTATAATCGTTTCATACATATATATATACGCCAAGCACATTTAAAATTTGCAAACCTGACGTGGTCGCATGAGAAAACGAATATCCTCAAAACTCTATTTGTTATCTAAAAGCACAATAAAAAAGTAATGAAATCCTAGATGTATTTATATATATATAAAGTACGGTTACCAAAAATGTTCATTGACCCACTTACTTGAAATTGTGGATTAGATATATATATATATATATATATGAAAAGTCAAATAAAAAAGGGTGTAATACCACCTTTTGTTTTATACGTGTGTATATATATCAAGTCAAAATTGATTCACACATTTCATTTAAATACTATATATGTCATGTTATAAGCCAAAGCAGAAAAAAAAAAAGAAAAATAAAATTTCACCGTGTCTAGACAGATTTATGGCATATGAATGGTCAATTATTTGTTTTTAGGTATGTACGCTCACACTGGAAATTTCTTTTCCTTGAGAGTATAACTAGTGATTATCATATACTAAGTGTTTCATTCCAAACCGTTGTATTCGGCAAGGTGATCCCCTATCATTCCATCCCGTGGTATTCGGCAAGGTGATCCCCTATCCACTTATCTGTTTATCATGTGTGCTGAAGGACTTACGACGCTTATCAATAAGTTTGAAGCAAGACGGGCTATTCAAGGTTGCAAGGTGGCTCGTTGTGCCCCCTCTATCACTCACATGCTTTTTGCAGATGACAACTATCTCTTTTGTCAGGCCTTTACAGAAGCTGCTACGAGTGTCAATACTCTTTTCCATACTTTCCAACTGGCCTCTGGACAACAAGTAAATTTTTCCAAATCTTCTATCTTCTTTAGCCCTAACACTACTGCCCAATATCGTTCTGGTATTTGTTCTGTGCTTGGGATGGTTGAAGCGTCGGATGGCAGCCTGTATCTTGGTTTACCTAATATTATTGGTCGAAACAAGAATTCTATTCTCAGATTCTTAAAGAATAAGGTCATGTCTCGAATCAATAGTCGGGATGGTAAATTTTTATCTCGAGCTGGCAAGGAAATTCTTCTCAAGACTGTGATCCAATCATTGCCAACCTATGCTATGAGTGTCTTTCTAATTCCGCTTGGCATTTGTGAGGATATTGAGAAGCTTATGGCAAGTTTTTGGTGGAAAACCAGCTCAAGCAAGGGTCGTGGTATTATATGGATGTCTTGGGAAAGAATGGCAACTCCAAAACTAGAAGGTGGTATGGGATTCCGACATCTTCATGATTTTAATATTGCTATGCTGGCTAAACAAGGTTGGCGACTCTTGTGTAAACCAGACTCTTTGGTGGGACAAATTATCAGAGCTAAATATTTCCCTACCAGCGATTACCTCTCAGCTGGAAAATAATCCCATCTTTGTCTGGCTTAGTATCTGGGCTGCTCAAAAGGTAGTTCGACAAGGGGCTGTTCGTATTATTGGAGATGGTGAAATAGCCAGAATTCTTTCAACTCCATGGCTGCCTAATACTGACAACAAGCTTGTTACTTCAACACATCCAGCTCTCTTGGAGAATAATGTGAGTTCTCTCTTTTCCGTGGATACTCATAGTTGGGATTCTAATGTCGTCAATGATTTGTTCAACAATCGAGATGCTAGTTTAATTCTCGGTCTCCCATTGTCTCCTAATGCTAATTCTGACTTTTGGTCATGGTCGGGAGACCGTACTGGGCTCGTCTTTGTCAAAACTGCCTATCTCCTGCTGCAGAAAAACAAATCTCGACATTTTGGACCTGATAATTCTGGATTCTGGCGTAAACTGTGGCAATTGAAGATCCCGCCCAAGGTCAAGAATTTGTTATGGCGTGCTATTACTGATTGTCTTCCCACTTGTCTTCAATTGGTGACAAAACATGTAAGTATCTCCGCAATCTGCCCCGTTTGTACTAATCAAGCCGAGTCCATTGTCCATGCTCTTCTCACTTGCCCTTTTGCTATGTCATGTTGGCGTACTCTTGGTATCACTTATGATCCGGTACACCCATTATCTTTTGGTGGCTGGTTTGAAAAGGCACTTACAAACCTTGATGAGGAGATTGCTTCACGAGCTACTATGCTGTGTTGAGCAATTTGGAAGGCACGAAATCTTGTTGTATGGAAGAATAAAGCATCCTCAAGAACTGAAGTTATTGCATCAGCACAAATAACTCTTGATCATTGGCGTAACGCTCAAGATAACACTTCCTTATCTTCTTTATCTTTTGAAAATAGAGGAGATGGAGCTGAGCGTTGGACTACACCTGAAGTAAATAAAATCAAGATAAATGTTGATGCTGCACTCTTTCCACGGGATAACTCTTATGGATTCAGGATTGTTGCTCGAGATAGCTCCGGTAAGCTTATTGAGGCCAAATCATGCTATTATGGAGGTGTCTATGATGCGGAAGTTGTTGAAGCAATGAGAGTCAAAGAAGCTCTCAGCTGGATTAAAAGTAAGAACTGGTCTGATGTTGAGGTTGAGACTGATAGCATGCTCACTGTGCAAGGCATTCGTAGTAATCAATCCTTAAATTCTATTTTTGGTTTGATTATTCATGACTGTCAAGTTTTATTCTCTTCTCTAAATAATGTTAAGATTTGTTTTATCAGACGATCAGCAAACCGAGTTGCCCATGTTGTTGCTAGGCACTCTTGTTTTCTCTCTGGTAGTAGCATTTTTGAGGATAATGCTTGGGATGAGTTAATCTCCCTTTTGTATTCCGAATGCTAAATATTCAATGAAGTTACTATTTCATTTTAAAAAAAAAAAGGTGTTTCAGTGTGGAAAAAAAATAAATAGGCAGAGGATATATATCACGCGTCCATTATATAATTCAAATAGTAATAAAATAAATATTCTAGATACTATTTTAAATTTTAATTGACCAACTTAAATTTAAGTTTGAGATAGTATCTGATAAAAGATAATTTATTATTCCTTAAATTTTGAAATAATTAATTAAAATATCAGTCAAATAATCTTTTTATTATTTTAAATAACAATAAAAAGATTTCAAGACTCAATTTATCACTAAAAGTGGTAAAATTCTAAAGCCATAGAAAATGGCACAAAATTCCAAATGAGCTCACTAAAATTAATCTTGGAATATTAAAGAGGTTATTCATCTCACCAAATTTCAAAGAGGTCATTCACCTCAAAAATGTCTCAAAAATGGTAATTTTACCTAAAATATTAAATAGTGCACTAAACTTCAAAGCCATAGCAAATTAAATGGCATTCCAAAAGAGAGGTCATTCACCTCATAAAAAAATTAAAAAATTGGAACTACGTTTGACTTGATTTCTACAAAAGGATACGCAGGCAACTTAGTTGCTAAGACTAAGTGCAGTCGCCGATACCGCAAAAATGGTATAAAATACAACTCTCAAAATTCCATAAAAGGTCATACACTTAGGAATTTTCCTAAATTTTTAAATAGCAAAGGATTCCTGAAAGTGGTCATCTACCGGAATCCTTATATCCGAATTCTAAAATACCGTATTCTGAACTACAAGTGGCTTGATCTTTCACAAAGAAAGTATGTAGGCAGCTCGGTTAATTAAATGGACTGAGTTCAGCTGCAATTCCAAATTCACTCCAAATTTTCCTTAATTATTTTAATTATTTAATGTCATTGTAATTGGAATCAAAGGGTATTTCCTTTAAATAAAAGGATTGTAATTAAGAGATTATTTTTATAATCTTGAATGGGTCGAACTTAAATTAATAAACTCTTATGCTATAATTTTGGCATAGGTGAAATTGTGTTTTGCATTTATTTTTAATATTCTAAATGTAAAATTTTTGCTTAACAAATACTATGTTCCGTCTCAATCTAGACAATATTGAAGATATTTACGAAAATGTCACTATCGTACAAACTAAGCATCAATATGCCAGAAGCATGCACAACAACATGCGCCACCACTTGACCACCACTTGGCTAACTTCTGGGCATCACCTAGCTTGTAACGTGTTATCTTGGAACGCACGTTACATTCTCCCCCACTTCATCATGTCGACGCCCTCATCGACAGACCGCAGACAAATCTTCTTGATCTCGACTCCTAAGCTTACTCCAAGCTTCATCCGAATCCTAAGTTTGCACTTGTTCTTCTATCTTCGTAGAACCACCCTCTTGGTGACAATCTCCCTCACCCACTCTTGGACTTGATCAAAGAACCTGTGTCATTGTCGCTATTTAGAACCACCCATGGAGTAGTGCCTCTGCACTTGAATAGGTCCCCTAACATGAACTCCTTCGAGTCAATCACAACGTCCCTCTAGTTAACCAAGTAGCCCTTGCAACACTGAAGCTGAAGCTAATACATCCTCTGATAGTAGCTCACTTGCCAATTATCCAACGCATACTCCTTTTAACAAGGACTAAGTATGGTGCACCCCTCTGGTGAGGTTCGTAAAATAATTGTACCCAACGACACCTACAGACACGCTTCTACTAAAGCCAAGTCCCTTTAGAAAAGTCCCTTCGATAAATTCACACGCCAACTCCATGGCGCACCATCCTCCTGATGGCAATTGAGCAAGATACTCTTATCGTAAGATAAATTTGATGCGTCCCTCCTGGACGAGGCTCGCAAGCCAACTGCACCCAATGCAGCACCAAGTGCACTCTTGCACATAATCTCTTCATGAAGTACTCAATATATTAGCCCTCTGGCCCTATCGCACACCCATGGCTTCATGCAAAAGACCCCTCTGACCCCCTGCGTACGTGCTCCTATGAACTTCTTTCACGTGGCCAATGATCTATCAATCACCCAAAACCACGAATTTTCCCTCTACCTCCTACTCGTGACGACTCTAAAATTGTGTCACAAGTCCATCTCCTAAAATCCACCCTGCATCCTTTGATGACTCGCTAAATTCTTGACAAACTTGATAACACAAAGTCTTAATCTTAAGACTTGAAGTCATCCCAATCCGCTATCTCCCATCGGCATATGCTCTCTGAATGATTCAGCTTACAGTGTCTCATACAACACCTGTTCTCCCATAAACATAAAGCATGCCCATAACATGCCCAAACTAACTCAGTCTTGATCTCAGCCTACGCCCATGCATATTGTCTATCTGCAGCTTGCAGCAATCATGCAAGTATTCGCACTAAACAACTAATCTGTTGTAGTGTTTCCCTCTGGATTCAAACACCAAAACTGAACAAGTACCTTGATGTTGGAAATATTTTATCAGGATCTAGATTTACTAACAAGTATGTTTCATTAACATCCTAATATGAATTCTAAAACAATGAAATAAACACATTAGAGTTTAAGAAAACCTTACATTGGGTGCAGCGGAATATAATGACTCCTTCCGTTCAGATCTCTAGCCCTTGATTCCTTTCTATAGAAGAACATAATCAAGATCTGAACCAGGATCTCTTTCTCTCCTTCCTTTGATGCTGATTATCCTTCTTGTTGTTTGGATTCTTCACAGTCTTACACACTATGATTGAGATACCACTTGATGTGTGTGGGCACTACTCTATCACAAAGGGATTTCGAAATTAAAGAGAAGAAAGAAAAAGAGAGAGGGGCGGCTATAAATAGAATAGGAGGCTAGGTTTTTCTCTGAAAGAAACAATATGCAAATCATAGTTTCCTGAAGCCATCACTTTCTATTTATAGATAGCCATCTAGGTTTAGGTTAGAATTTTATGGCATTAAAATAATGAAAATATAAATGGCAAAATGCTTGCATAGTGGGCGGCCATGATAGGGATAATGGGCCTCACTTTGCAATTTTGCCATTTTGTCATTTTCAATCCCATTTTCTCAAAAATGCAAATTTTCCAATTTAACCACTTAAATGCCAATTCTAATTATTTAATAACTAAAAATTAATTATTAAATAATATTTTCATTTAATATATTTATTAATTAGACATATAAAGTCTCTTAATTAACAAATAAAACCTAGAATCTCTTTTCTTACAATTTCGCCCTTGCTTAGTGAAAATTGATAAAGTAGACATAGTCTAACTTTAAAATTATAATTGATTAATCAAAATCAATTAACTGAGTCTTACAAGCAGTATGGTCTCAACTAGTATGGGGACCATGGGCCTATATAACTGAGCTTCCAATAAGTCGAACCGAATTTACCAAGTAAATTCCCTAACTTATTAATTCCTTATTGAATTCACACTTAGAACTTGGAATTGCACTCTCAGTCATATAGAACGCTCTATATGTTCCACGATATAGATACGCTATTAGTTATCCATTGTTATAATCTTAATTTGATCAATGACCCTCTAATAGATGATCTACATTGAATAGGCACTAAATTACCGTTATACCTTCAATGTATTTTATCCTTAAAACACTTAGCTCCGTATAAATGATATTTCAGCGAAGTGAAATGAGATCTCCACCATTTGTCTCTGTTTAGCCAAGCTCGAAGGATATCATCATTTCACTTCTAAATTCCTATAGAAGTTATAGACTCCATATTTATGTTAGCACTCCCACTCAATTATATTATCATGTTCCCAAAATGTACGTATCACCCTGACCCAAAAGTAGGCTTAACTAACAAATCAAAGAACATGTGAGATCGAACCTAACCATATCACGATTAAGATCATTTGATCTAGGATCAACGAGTGATATTGAATTGAATAGATATTACGGTAAATTTTACTATATCTAATCAAAGTTCAATATTGGTCCCTTCCGATGTATACTCCATACATCCGATACTGGTAAACTTTGCCAATGCCCTGGAAAGGACATAACACTTATCCAAGGTGTAAGAATACCTATCGCTGATTATCATGTCAGTCTAAATCTAATGAACTGACAAATCAGGGAATAAACTTTCAAACATATAATTAAGATTATATTCCACTGTGCTGACAACACTATAATCATTAACAAATTCATATCATCTGGACTTAAATAGAATTCATACATCATATATATAATCATGAAATAAATCATGTGAACCATGCAACATAAAATGTTATTTCTGATCTTTATTAATAAGTAAATCTGATTATATTGAAATGAGTTTTATTTAGGGCACAAAACCCAACAAACTCCCACTTGCACTAATATAAAACAAAATGTGCATTTCAAATAATCTCAACACCTTGATATACAAATCAAGTGTAGTAGTAGTATACTCCTTGTAATAGGATCTGACAGGTTGAATTCAACACAACATTTTCTCAACCATTACTCTTCCTTAATCACAAAATCCTTCATATTGTGAAATTCCTCTCTATATGTCTACTCTCTTGGGATACTGGATTCTATACTTTTGGCAACTACTTTTGGTTAATCAGGAAATAACACTAGTAGTTAAGACAAGTTGGAACGGTGCCACAAATGTATAGAACTTTCGTTAGATTGAATAAGTATCTTTCCTGCATCTTTAACATTCAGTCTCTCTCTGGTAGACTTAGAGACTTCAGATAGGTTTTTACACTTCTCCAAAATCACTACTCCACCCCAAGAGTAATCACCATCTTATCAGCAGACTTTCTAGCACAAAGGCAAGTCTCGAAATCTGATGTGGTGTAGTCTAAGAGTTTTAAACACACCCTTATCGACTAACATATAGTTCCTCTTCTTAATCTTAAGATTTACTTGATTGTCTTCCAATGTTCCTTTCCTGGATTAATCTGATACCTACTCATTACTCCCACTCAACAACAGGTGTCTGGTCTAAGGCATACTAAAGCATATCTGAGACCTCTCACTGTTGATTTAAGAAATTCTTTCATGGCTTTATCTTTTCTCGAATAGTTGAGACTTTTCCTTAGATAAATAAAATCTATGTCTAGAAGTTGTGAAGCTTCTATAGATTGCCTTTGGAAAGAAAATGCTTCAGCATCTTACTAAAGCAAGTTGCTTGCATTAGAGTAAGTAATTAACCAGGTGTACCATAAGCCATAGGTTTAGATAAACTCAAACCTATAATACTAGGAACATGAAGTTTTGTTAAGTCCATTGAATAGACTTATAAAATAAAATTTCCTTTCATGTCCTTGTAATAGAAAAATTTAGGTTACTCCATGTGAATGGATTAAACCATAGTTCTCTTAGCTTTTCTTCTTAGTTTCTTATCTTGATTATCCAATACTTATTTAAACTCACAATGGATTTTAATCACTAGTGTCTTCCAAGTCATAAGAAGGTGAGTTCCTAGAAACCCTCCCACTACGACAAGGTACCGTGAATTTTGTCTAAGAAAACTAAATGGTATTGACCTCTTCGGTTGTGTCAAGACAACAGAGGCGGTGGGATCATCTTGTATCGAATAAGATGATAGAACACTTATGGAATCAAAAAAATATCTCCTTTATTTGTTACTTTACTTTCAGACTTAGTCATTTTCTTAAAAAATTAGTATTTGTTTAAACAAATACTTTCTTATCTATTGACTATGGGATGTTCCACTCCTAATCACTAAGAATAGCTAACAAACATGCAAACCATGGTTAACACTTCTAGCTTTTCTTAAGATTTTGATTAGGTCATCCATGAATCTAGTAATGATTTACATTAAGTATACAACCATTGCATCATTCTGAAATTGTATTACCATAGAAGGACTTAGGCAACGACTAGTAACTAATTATCAATATGAAAATCGAATTTCTGGGGAGGTAAGTTTGGGTAAAATTCAAATCAACTTAATGATCTTTGAACTGCATATCTACTAACTATTTCTCCACCCCTATCAGTTCGCAAGATCTTTAACCACTTACCTTAATTGTTTTTCACCATTGCTAGAAATTATCGACTAACATATAGTTCCTCTTCTTAATCTTAAGATTTACTTGATTGTCTTCCAATGTTCCTTTCCTGGATTAATCTGATACCTACTCATTACTCCCACTCAACAGCAGGGTTCTGGTCTAAGGCATACTAAAGCATATCTGAGACCTCTCACTGTTGATTTAAGAAATTCTTTCATGGCTTTATCTTTTCTGGAATAGTTGAGACTTTTCCTTAGATAAATAAAATCTATGTCTAGAAGTTGTGAAGCTTCAATAGATTGCCTTTGGAAAGAAAATGCTTCAGCATCTTACTAAAGCAAGTTGCTTGCATTAGAGTAAGTAATTAACCAGGTGTACCATAAGCCATAGGTTTAGATAAACTCAAACCTATAATACTAGGAACATGAAGTTTTGTTAAGTCCATTGAATAGACTTATAAAATAAAATTTCCTTTCATGTCCTTGTAATAGAAAAATTTAGGTTACTCCATGTGAATGGATTAAACCATAGTTCTCTTGACTTTTCTTCTTAGTTTCTTATCTTGACTATCCATTACTTGTTTAAACTCACAATGGATTTTAATCACTAGTGTCTTCCAAGTCATAAGAAGGTGAGTTCCTAAAAACCCTCCCACTACGACAAGGTACCGTGAATTTTGTCTAAGAAAACTAAATGGTATTGACCTCTTCGGTTGTGTCAAGACAACAGAGGCAGTGGGATCATCTTGTATCGAATAAGATGATAGAACACTTATGGAATCAAAAAAATATCTCCTTTATTTGTTACTTTATTTTCAGACTTAGTCATTTTCTTAAAAAATTAGTATTTGTTTAAACAAATACTTTCTTATCTATTGACTATGGGATGTTCCACCCCTAATCACTAAGAATAGCTAACAAACATGCAAACCATGGTTAACAGTTCTAGCTTTTCTTAAGATTTTGATTAGGTCATCCATGAATCTAGTAATTATTTACATTAAGTATACAACCATTGCATCATTCTGAAATTGTATTACCATAGAAGGACTTAGGCAACGACTAATAACTAATCATCAATATGAAAATCGAATTTCTGGGGAGATAAGTTTGGATAAAATTCAAATCAACTTAATGATCTTTGAACTGCATATCTACTAACTATTTCTCCACCCCTATCAGTTCGCAAGATCTTTAACCACTTACCTTAATGGTTTTTCACCATTGCTAGAAATTCATGAAATTTTTCAAACATTTCAAATTTCTTTTGATTAAGGTAAAATCTAGAGTGATCGTTTTAAGAATACAACGAAAACTCATATCCACCCCTGAATGTACATCCATCTGCGAATGAGATGAACTTAATTTCAGTGGATATAGGCATATTAACTCTTTGCAGAGAATTATCTTGTCAAAACCACTATGAACAAGATACAAATGCCATAGGTTTATAAAATATGGTTATGTCTTTTGATGACTTGATTTAGTTACATCAAAGAGTTCTTAGAATAGTGCAAGTGGATCTGGTCACAGAATTTCAAACTCATATTCAATACTAACATACAGTTTGAATCCATTGATAGAAAATGGTTATTTAAACACTTGTGAAAGTGAAACTGTATTGTATTAAAAAAATTATTTGGAATCCAAAATTGAAAGTCAAAGACTTAAATTTATAACAAATATAATGAGTAATTCTTTCTTGGACCACCACTATTAATTTAACTCTAAGTCTGATTTGCCCATACAAGTAGGAGATTTTTAAGATTGAGGATTTATATCATTTTGGGATAGAATTTCGGGAATATAATCATAATGCGTCATTTAATTTCTTAAGAGAAAATATACAATGACATGAAATGATTTATAGACCATTCATCCAATGATATGTTATTGAGCTAATTCGAAATGAATAAGCTAAGAGGAATTAGGATAATTTCGTTTTTAAATAAGAATCTAACGATGCTTCGAGAGTCAAAGTAATCTTATTTATAGAATCTTCTCGTTTCATATTGTAAATACTAGTCTAAGGTGTCATCAATTGGTGAACAGCTAGATGTTGCATTTACAATATTTATCTTTCGAGATCTAACACTATTATGCTTGTCTAATGGTTGACAATCCATTAGGGATTTGTCGCATTAGAACAACAAACCAAGTTAGACCAACAATGAAGATTCGAAATTAAACTACAATTTAATAACAGAAAATAACGTGGTTAAATATAAATTCATACACAATTCAGAAATTATTAAAAATATAGAAAGTAGGAATGACAAGTGAAAATACTAAAACATACAATCCTAAATAATTTCCAAGGTCTTCAACAAACTGATATTAGTGTCCCCTTTAGGCGAGAGTCAGTGATACCATCCATTGAATAGAGCTGTCAGCTCATCTAAAATGATAAACATTCTAACAACCTATATGCATCTAAACATAAAGTAAACATATAGGCTCACACAGGCACACAGATTTGGATGGATCTTATCATGTTACTAGGTCATACACAGATGAAAGAAGAATGTAAAATTTTACCTGTTACAAATTATTTACTTGACATATTGACAATTGATCCAAGGGTTAAAATCAGATCATTGGATCTGTCAACAAGTTAACCATGGTAATTTAGATCAAGCAATAATAGGTTTTATAAAACTTACAAACAAGCTAAAACACATACTCCTGCAACAAGTTTAATTTGGATAGTTGGATGTAGGATTTATTTAATTTTAAATTAATTAATAAAAATTTTTTTGAAACTAATATTTAAATAAAAAAATATTTTCGGTTTGAAAAAAAAAAATTAAAAATAAACCTACAATTTTGAAAAATAAGGTTTCAACTAACCTAAATATCATTTCAAAAAAAATTTGCTCACCACCTTTTAAATTTCATGTTATTTTATAAATTAAATATTCAATAAAATAAAATGATAAATACATAACCTTTTCTGATTTTATAATTTAATTTAAGTAAAAATATCAAAATTTAAAAGTTAGCAAAAATATCTTATTTCAATTTAAAATACCATGATTATAGTAATCTTATTTTAAATCTAAATAAGGTCAAATTACTTAAAATAGAATATTTTATAAAAGGAATTTAATATCTGACTTTAGATTTAAAAATAAGATAAAATAATCAAATTTTAAAAAATAAGAAAAGAATTAAGCAAAAATAGATTTTTACCTATTTTCAAATTCAAATTACACTAATATGTAAAATTAATTTTAAGAAATCAAATTAATTTATTTCTGATAATTAGATTTGAAATATGAAAAGTAAAAATCAAAATACAAACTACACAAAAAATCGGAAGTTAATTCCATGAAATAGCATGAAAAATCGAAGAAAAACGAAAAAACTTTGAGCTGTACGGACGGTATGCAAAGCACACCATCCAGGTGCACATTCTTGGGCGCAAGGGGCTGCTTGGGCGCACAAAGGGTGCTGCCAGCAGCCAGCCACGCGCACAAGGGTGTGTCACCATTCCTGATTTTTTTAAAACTTTAAAAAATCATAACTAATTCAAATAAAATAAAAATTGAGTTCTGTAAAAAAGGAAATTGCTTAATTTTTTCCAAACTATCCAATAAAAATAATTCCAGAAACGAAAATTTAATTATTTTTCATACAATTTCACAAGCATCAATCAATCATCATATAACACACAGATCAACATGAAACCATCCAAATCATTACATATCATCGTTTTCATTCATATTTCATGAAAGTAAATCATTACCATTACTCTGGTGCTAGTTGTTGGAAATATTTTACCAGGATCTAGATTTACTAACAAGTATGTTTCATTAACATCCTAATATGAATTTTAAAATAATGAAATAAACACATAAGAGTTTAAGAAAACCTTACATTGGGTGCAGCGGAATATAATGACTCCTTTCGTTCAGATCTCTAGCCCTTGATTCCTTTCTGTAGCAGAACATAATCAAGATCTGAACCTGGATCTCTTTCTCTCCTTCCTTTGATGCTGATTCTCCTTCTTGTTGTTTGGATTCTTCACAGTCTTACACACTATGATTGAGATACCACTTGATGTGTGTGGGCACTACTCTATCACAAAGGGATTTCGAAATTAAAGAGAAGAAAGAAAAAGAGAGAGGGGCGACAATAAATAGAATAGGAGGCTAGGTTTTTCTCTGAAAGAAACAATATGCAAGTCATAGTTTCCTGAAGCCATCACTTTCTATTTATAGAAAGCCATCTAGGTTTAGGTTAGAATTTTATGGCATTAAAATAATGAAAATATAAATGGTAAAATGCTTGCATAGTGGGCGGCCATGATAGGGATAATGGGCCTCACTTTGCAATTTTGCCATTTTGTCATTTTCAATCCCATTTTCTCAAAAATACTAATTTTCCAATTTAACTACTTAAATGCCGATTCTAATTATTTAATAACTAAAAATTAATTATTAAATAATATTGTCATTCAATATATTTATTAATTAGACATATAAAGTCTCTTAATTAACAAATAAAACCTAGAATCTCTTTTCTTACAATTTCGCCCTTGCTTAGTGAAAATTGATAAAGTAGACATAGTCTAACTTTAGAATTATAATTGATTAATCAAAATCAATTAACCGAGTCTTACAAGCAGTATGGTCTCAACTAGTATGGGGACCATGGGCCTATATAACCGAGCTTCCAATAAGTCGAACCGAATTTACCAAGTAAATTCCCTAACTTATTAATTCCTTATTGAATCCACACTTAGAACTTGGAATTACACTATCAGTCATATAGAACGCTCTATATGTTCCACGATATAGAAACGCTATTAGTTATCCATTGTTATAATCCTAATTTGATCAATGACCCTCTAATAGATGATCTACATTTAATATGCACTAAATTACCGTTACACCTTCAATGTATTTTATCCTTAAAACACTTAGCTCCGTATAAATGATATTTCAACGAAGTGAAATGAGATCTCCACCATTTATCTCTGTTTAGCCAAGCTCGAAGGATATCATCGTTTCACTTCTAAATTCTTATAGAAGTTATAGACTCCATATTTATGTTAGCGCTCCCACTCAATTATACTATCATGTTCCCAAAATGTACGTATCACCTTGACCGAAAAGTAGGCTTAACTAACAAATCAAAGAACATGTGAGATCGAATCTAACCATATCAGGATTAAGATCATTTGATCTAGGATCAACGGGTGATATTGAATTGAATAGATATTACGGTAAATTTTAATATATCTAATCAAAGTTCAATATCGGTCCCTTCCGATGTATACTCCATACATCCGATACTGGTAAACTTTGCCAATGCCCTGGAAAAGACATAACACTTATCGAAGGTGTAAGAATACCTATCGATGATTATCATGTCAGTCTAAATCCAGTGAACTGACAAATCAGGAAATAAACTTTCGAACATATAATTAAGATTATATTCCACTGTGCTGACAACACTATAATCATTAACAAATTCATATGTTCTGGACTTAAATAGAATTCATACATTATATATATAATCATGAAATAAATCATGTGAACCATGCAACATAAAATGTTATTTTTGATCTTTATTAATAAGTAAATCTGATTATATTGAAATTTGTTTTATTTAGGGCACAAAACCCAACACTTGATTCTTCAAACACATGAATTAGTTGGCTCCCCCATTTCAACTTGGGAAGAACTTCTCTCTTAGAGGAATACCTCTCAAGGTATAGCTCGCAAGCTAACCGCATACTCGCATACGATCCCTCCATTCCAAATGTTACTTTGATGATGATGTTGAACTAGTGCCTCAGTCATTCTGACTCTTCGCTCCTCGACATTTTTATGTTGCCTTAGTACCTTAGTCCTACTAACTTTCACCTTAGGCCAACATTGCCATGGTGTTATCTTAGTACCTGAGTCCTGCAGACTTTCACCCTAGATAAATGGCACTGCCTGTGTCCTGAGTCTTCTTGAATTTACATCTTGAACAACAATTAATCTCTATGATACTCATCTCGATGCTTGTAAGGAATAACTAGTCTGCTGAGTGAACCGTGAGGGTCTCTCCCCCACTTCATCTGTCGGCGTCCTCGACAACATGCCCACACGCAAAAGCCTAACCGCCCAACTCTTCATGCACCCCATCCCATCTAAAAGTGCATCCCGCAGGATGTGACTCTCGAGTTAACTATCTGAAATAGCACCCCTTGTCGATTTCCATATGCATGCATTGTCCACTCAACCATCCAATTGATTCGAGCAAGCATCACGCCTTACCGGCTCCCTCGATGTATGCAGCCCTCTGGTCTTCATGCAAACTCTAGCACCCCTCTTGTCCTTCGCAGACTCACAGGACCATTGGCACAGCCCTCTGGCCTCCACTCAAACTCTAACGCCATCTTAACACGCGTGCTTAGTCTTCTCAGCCCTGCTGGCTTCTTCGATGCATTCATTCCACAATTCCACATCTTTATCAATGTCTTTGTGTGACGTATGCCCACTGGTGCTTTTACAAGCCAACACATCCCACTCAACTGTCTTAGCGCTTCCCATATGGATCAAATAAAAGTCACATGCAAACACCTCCAAGTACGATCATCCTCTGACGATTGCGGCATTTGCCCCCTTGGTTTGCGTCCCTCTTGACACAAATGCAGCAACTGAAGCATTCCATGTCTATTCCAATTTGAACCATCTCGGTCATCAACTCTTGATCACTATCGTAACTAACAAGAATCTGATGCCTCCTGCACTACTTCTACACCCATGCCAACGAGCTTCTTTTTCAACAAAAGTGCCTCTTGCGGCTTACGTTGTCACTCAGGCAAACTCGGCCTAGTGTACCAAGCATACGGTATGGACTACCCAATTAACCTTGTACTATGCCAACTAGTTTCAAACATTTTGTTGCGCCTCTCTACAATTGCACATGGTAGTTGTTTTTCTAGCATCCCTAAATTTAATTCAAAGTAACCATCATCGTCTTCTCTCTAGGATGTCCAGTATTCCCACGAAGAAAAACAACCCAGTCTCAACTCCATCTTAGTCTACTAATCCACTTTAGAAGACTAACTAGCTCAATGACATCTTGTTCCAGCATTCAGACCATCTCAATCCATCCACATGTCTATATCCCCTCTAGGATAGGCCAACCAGGTTCACCCCTCACTAAGATGAACTTGGCTCTGATACCAACTGTCACGGGCTCACCTTTTCAGGCAGCGAAACACCCGTGTAGCACCTTGACTTCTCTAAGCCAAGGTCAACCTTCCAACGATTCGAGTAACAATGGGCTCATTTTTCGCGCGACCATGTGCCTCGTGTACACTTTTGTCTCTTGAACAACTCCTGCCAAGTCTTCCTCACAAGCATCCATAAGTGCACCCATGCATCGAGGTTCTCTAGCCAAGATACTCGCACTATCCATAAGTTCCCGCTATGATAAGGAAAATCCCAAAACTGTCTCTCACCTCATCACTCGTGACCAAGGTAGCATATATGGCAAGAAACCAACACTAAGCTGACATGCCAACGCTTTTAATCATGCCCCATTCGACACGCTCCGAACAGTCTCCCTCATTGCCCAAGAACTCCCATATGTCCATGGTCCAATCCTCAAGGCACCATGCCCCCACGTATGTTGGCAAGTCCTCGAGACAAGCCACGAAACAGTAGCATAAGTTAGACCTCTGTCTCTTTCCAGCATGGTGCATCCATTCCATGCGCGTATGCAAACTAGCCCACGAATGACTACCCGTATCGTCTCGTGTTGATACTCGTGGCCAAGGCACCACAACATCTATTGGAGGTTTAGGCCACGTATCGTGCAAGCGGCACACCGGCGAGCCCGTAGAAACGTACCCGCTAAACTCTTGCAGCATTCTTAGACTCACTACCAAGTTGGCGCGATAGTGTCCATGAGTATTCGAGCTCATGGAGACATATGAGTGCCCTCGTGGTCTTCATATGCCCACCTTACTAGTTCCACTAACTAGTAGTAGCTTACTTAGCACCAAGGTGCCAGGGGTGGTGGAGAGCTAACACCATGTACTCCCCCTTAAAGAGCATTCTAAGCTTTTAGTCTTCTACCAGGAACATATATGATTTTTGCTCTGTAGACATATCGTCATCACCATATACCAAATCACATAGTTTCTCAAATTTGATTGCACCATTGTATTCGTAGACTTAAATAAATGGCGAATACCAAGTCCCGTCCCAATCTGGATAATATTGAAGATATTTACAAAAATGCTACTATCATACAAACTAAGCATCAGCATGCCACCAGCATGCACAACAACATGCGCCACCACTTGACTACCACTTGGCCAACTTTTGGGCATCACCTAGCTTGTAACGTGCCATCTTGGCATGCACGTTACACTAGGCCTCATACTTGAGGTTACCTTGAAATTGATAGAAAATAGGGTAGAGATCGGTTTACAGTCTTGCATGTTGAAGTGTTGCAAGATTTTCTTGAAGTAATTCTTTTGAGAAAGTCAAATCTTTCAATTATTTCTATCTCAGTGAATTTTCATCTTGTTGGTCTCAAGTCTTTCATTTCAAACTCCCTTAGCCAAATGAGCCTTCAACTCTCAAATACAGTTATTGTTGGAGCATGCTACTAACATGTTGTCAATAAATAACAACAAAATATTGAAATCACCACACCAAATAGGGTTATTCAAAAAGTATCTGATCTGATCCAATTCACATGATCTAATCCAACTCAATCTACAAAATACATATATTTTTTTAATTGTGCAAATTGAATTAGATTAAAAAATTTAAAATCCGTACTTGTGGGGATTGGATATTATTTGTTCTCAAAAAATAATTGATCCAATCCTATCTACACTTATATATATTTAAAAAACTTATAATATATATAAAATTATATTGATGAAAATGACAAACCAACAAATTAAAGTATACATATAAGCAGTCATTTACAATTTAAAATCTGTATCCATGTACTCGTATCAGAATCAAATACAACATACTACCACAAATTTACAACTATTTATATATATATAAAAGAAGTTTTAATGGTTGTATTAAATTTGTAACTATCATGATTACATTTAGTTTTAACTATTAGATTATCATTAAATAGTTGTGATATATTTAGAAATTTAATAAAAATAAATAATAATTAACTTAATGGTAACTTGATAATTTATTTTCTTATAACTTTAATTAAGATTAATTATATTTTAAACTTAAAATTAATATAATTATTAATTAATTTTTTGTACTTTGTTACTAAATAATGATCATTTAGCAATTAATTTATTTTACACTTAAAATATTAAAATATTTATAGCAAAATCTCTTATAATTTTAAATTTTAACACATATGACCTCATAATTTTAAATTTCATTACACATAACGTTAATTAAAAATTATTACACCTAATTATTTATTTATTTTATTTAAAAATTTTAAAAATAAAAATTGCTTAGAATCGTGTGATGAAATGAAAAATGGGTTGAATGTATTTTTCCAAAAAAATGGATGGAATGAGAAATGAGTTTCTGAAAGTCTTCCTACCTCCGCCATTCTCGATTAAGATATATGTGGATTTAATTTAGATGAAATGAATTCTCTGTAATTAATCTTCACCACTGATTGCTTCTGAATTAAGATATATGTGGAAGTCTAATTTTAGTAAAAAAAAATGAATTTTATTATAATTATTATAATTAAATGATTTAACTGTTAAAATAATTATAATAGGAATTTTTATATAAAAATAAAATTATTTATAAATATTAATTGCTAAAAGAGTCTTCTTAAATATATAAAATAAGATTTAGTTATTTTAAGAAAATAATTAATTATAATTAATTTAATAAATCTAATTTTTCTAAGAAAATGGCTAAATTTGAAAACAAAGTAAATGAGATATTTTCAATTCCAAAGTATTCTATCATCTTACTCTATATAAGACGGTACCATTGCATCTGTTGTATTGACACAACTAATGAGGACAATACCATTAATGTTTGTTATAGTGTGAATTTTTCACCTAGAAACTCGAGACCAGACTCCCATAAATATGACACGTGGACTCACTCTCCTTGAGGAGGGGTGAGATGTCAGAAGGAGATCTCTTGAATATGAACCTCGCCTAAACCAGACTCACCGAGATGGTGTGACCCTGACAGAGTCTAGTCGCATTATTTGCCTCATACGATGCAAGATCGAAGACCGGATTCAAGACTCGCATGTACCGAGATATATGTGATGACTATAAAAGTTTTCCTACGAGTTAGTAAAGATCGATTCTTTACTCAGCAAGCTGGTCTGGATGACCTAACATGCTCGATAACTTGATAAGGACTTGCATGTCCTAAGTTATCGAGCTTTTACAAGATATCCGTATACGCGACTCGAACATGACGCAAATATCTTATGCATGTGAGACTCAATTAGTCTTGTACACATCTTGAGTCTGGGAGCTTATGTGAGAATATGAACAGACAACTCGCACCACTAAGGTTGCATACATTGTTGTAGTTAGTGAATGGGGCTGAAACTGTTCTTCATTTATTATATTTACGTTTTAATTTATTTAAATGTTGATATTCAATGTAAAAACGAATTGATAATTAAGTCAATCTCTATGTAATCAAAAGACACTTGCTTTGTATATAAAGGAGTGATCCAACATGAAATAAAGGAGACAGAAAAACCCTTGCAACAGTGGACTAAGCAGACCGTGATCTGACTGAACCATTATACTCCCTTTCTATTATTTACATTTCCAATACGCCTGTGTGTCCATAGTTTGAATACTTGCCATTCTGGGTAGAGTAATCGCATATTCTCATTTATATTTTGATTATAATATTTTATTTGGTGTTGTCTAAATTCCTCCAACAACAATGTTCCTAGATAGTTAGTCACAATACCTTGTCGTAGTGGGAGGATTTCAAAGAACCCACCCTGTTATGACTTAGAAGATACTTGTGATAAAAATCTATTGTTAGTTTAAACAAGTAATTGATAGTCAAAATAAGAAACTAAGAAGCAAAGCCAAGAGAACTATGGTTAAAACTAGTCATATGGAGTAACCAAAAGTTTTTCTATTACAAGGACAAGAAGTGAAATTTCGATAATAAGTCTATTCAATGGACTTGACAAAACTTCCTGGTCCTAGTATAATAGATTTAAGATTATCTAAACCCGTGGCTTGTGGTATACCTGGTAGTTTACTTACTCTAGTGCAAGCGACTTACTTTAGTAAAATGCTGGAGCATTTTTCTAACGGCTAATTCTAAAGGAAGTCTTTTAACTCCTAGACATAGAGTTTATTTATCTAAGGAACAATTTCAACTATTCTAGAAAAGATAAAAGTCATTAAAGGAATTCTTTAAAAATCAACAGTGAGAGGTCTCATGTATATTTTACAATGCATTAGACCAGACATCTGTTGTTGAGTGGGGGTTATGAGTAGGTATCAGTTTAATCCAGGAAAGGAACACTGGAAGACAATCAAGTAAATCTTAAGATCAAAAAGAGGATCTATATGTTAGTCAATATGGGTGGTATTTTAATACTCTTAGACTACACCAAATCACTTTTCTAGACTTACGTTAATGCTAGATGGTGATTACTCTTGGGGTAGATTAGTGACTTTGGAGAAGTGTAAAAACCTATCTGAAGTCTCTAACTCTGCAAGTGAGACTGAATGTTAAAGTTTTAGGAAGGATACATATTCAGCCTTTGGAAAAGTTCTATACATTTTTATTAACTACTAGTGTTACTTCTTGACTAACACAGATATAGTTGCCATAAAGTAAAGAATCCAGTATGCCAAGAGGAGTACACAATAGAGAGAAATTTTACAATATTAAGGATTTTGTAACTAAAGACATGTAATGGTGGAGAAAGGTTGTACTAAATACAAGTTGTCGGATCTTATTACAAAGATAATACTACATACTACACTTGATCTGGACATCAAGGTGTTAAGATTAATTGAAATGCACTTGTAGTTTTATATTAGTGCAAGTGGGAGTTTGTTGGGTTTTGTGCCCTAAATAAAATCTATTTCAATATAATTAGATTTACTAATTAATAAGAGACATGGTTCACATGATTTATGTTTAATGTATAAATTCTATTAAATTCAGATCATATAGTTATTCATGATTATAGTGTGGTCAACACAATGGAATATAATCATGATTATATATTTCAAAATTTTAAGTCTCATGATTTGTCAATACACTAGATTTAGACTGACATGATAATCAGCGATAAAGTATACTTACACCTCGGATAAGTGTTATGTCCTTTGCAGGATATTGGCTGTAATATTGCTTGAAGATTTAGTTAATTAGTTTTAATTAATCAATTATAATTCTAAAATTAGACTATGTCTTATTTATGAATTTTCACTAAGCACGGGATTAATTGTGAAGAAAAAAGGTTTTGGGTTTATTTGTTAATTAAGAGACTTTGTATGGTCTAATTAATAAATAAAATAAATAATAATTTTATTTGATAATTAATTATAATTATTAAATAAATAGTTTTGACATTTATAGGATTGAAATTGGAAAATATGACATTATTGAAAGCAAGGATAGATGGTTGAAATAAAGTAGCAAAATTGTAACTTGTGAGGCCCACATTAAGTGGCCAGCCACTAGAGTGTATTTTCGCCCATTATTTTATTCTTCTTTAATCTATATAATTAAATCCTAAACCCTAGTTGAAATACTATAAAAAGAACATGATGCTCTCATTCTCATCCCACTCACTTCAACCAAATTAAACTAGTTTTCATTCTTTGACAACTAGTAGATGAGAGACTCCTTTCTATAGTGATTTCAGACCTCTTGATGTTCTTCACCAATTCTAGCCTATAGTGATAGAGTACCGTGCCCACGTATAGTAAGTCAAGTACTCAATCACAATGCGGAAGATAGTGGTTAACCAACCTGAAAGAGAGAAGGAGATCCAGGCTCAAATCTTGTTATTACTCTGCGACAGAAAGGAATAAGGGTTAGAGATCTAAGCAAAAGGAGTCATATTATTCCGCTACCATCAATGTAATATTTTCTAAACTCATATGTGTTTAATATTATTATTTTAGAGAATTCATATTTAGGGTGTTAATGACACATACATGTTAGTAAATCTAGATCCTGGTAAAATAATTCCCAACAGATAGGGCCAAGTTATAACAGTGACGGGTAGACTGCTAGTGTCCCCTCACAAGTGTCATCCCATGCCTCATTACAAATTTAAGGCATAAATGGTAGATTGATGTTACCGCCTTCAAGTCGTTGAGGGCCGGTCGACTAATCATGGCATTAAAAGCTGAAGGAACGTCAATTACGACGAATTGCATCATCAGTGTTTTGGTAGTTGAATTTTCTCCGACTGTGAGGGGTAATCTGATATACCCGACAGGTGCGATGCCTTGGCCAAAGAAACTATACATCACTTGGTTACAAGGAGCTAGATCGGTGAGTTGGAGCCCCATCTTTTCATATGTTGATTTGAAAAGAATGTTGGAGTGGGCTCCATCATCCACCATACATATTGCTACGGTCATGTTCCCGATTATTACAGTAATGACCAGGGGTTATTATGCGGTAAGTTGATCGGAGCTTCATCTTCTTCGGTAAAGGAGATCATGGGTTCTATGGGATTTTCTTGCTTAGAGCTCCTGTCTTTGACAATTAGGATATCGCCTTTGGGCTCATGACAGAGTGTTCGAGCATAGCGCTCCCTAGCTTTGTTGGTTTTGCCTGTAATGTGGGGTCCACCAATGATGAGCCCTAGGTGTCCTGCCACATGTGGTGGCATTGGATCTCTATTTTGGGCACCTTGTGCATGAGTTTAGTCGTCTTGCACATAACGACGCAGGTGGGGATTGTTATGCCTTATCACGTACTCAATCTCCCTCTTCAAATTTTGACACTCATTGGTGTCGTGGCCAAAGTCGATGTGATATTTGCAGAACTTTGACATGTCCCTCTTGCCCATCTCCCTTCTGATAAGAAAGGGCTTTCGGTATGGGACTGTTCCCTGAGTGGCCATAAAGATGGCCTCAGGCTTCTCTGTTAGGAGGGTGAAGCAGGTGTACTTCTCCTCCTTATTCTTCTGTGGCATGGGAGAAGTGTTAAACTTCCCCTTTTTGCCATTGTACCTTCCAAAGTTGTTGGTGTCGCGCTTGTTTCTAGTGTTTTTACCACTAGAAGTCTGGGCAGAATTGCTGGCATCTTCCTATGCGCTTGGTGGGTCATGAGGTTGCTGGGTGCCTGCCTATTGTTGACATGCCCTATTTGGGCCTGTCGTATGGCTTCTTCAAGTTTGATAAAGCCACTAGCTCTATCAAGGAACTCCTTCATGTTGTTGGTGGAGATTCTCTAAATATCTTTCTAGAAATCACTCAATGGGAGTATGCCCCCTAGTATGGCCATATACTGGCCTTCTTTTATAAGGCCTTTGACTTTGGTAACCTCAGCCATAAACCTCTGGATGTAATCTTTCAAAGGTTTCCCTTGTCGCTATTTGACTTTGACAAGGTCTTCTAGCTGTGATGGTACAAGTCTTGAGGACGAGAATTATGTGTAAAATTCTCGTGAGAACTCAGCCCAAGAGCTTAGTCTCCTTGGGGTGAGTTTGAAGTACCATTGTTGAGCCGTCTCTAACAATGATAGCGAGTAATGACCTACTCCTCTTTTAGTTGTATTAATACTGAGGGATAATACTATCCAGATCACTACAGGTGGGATCTGCTATAGCACCCTTAGGAATACAAGCTATGAATCAATAATGGCAAAACTCAAGTGCTGAGATGATTCTAGTGTAGGCATGTGAGAGAGGAAGTGAGGGAGAGAGAACTTGTTAGACTTAGACTTAGAGTTGGAGGCAAGTTTCAGGCTTAGATTCAACTTAGGTCTTTAGGCTAAGGTTAAGGCCTTTATATAGGAAGCCTAAAACCCTAGATTATAGTTTCAGATCCCTAGATATTTGCATAGTTTGTTAGATAATTACAAAAGACTAAAATGCCCTTGAATCTAGATATTATTTAGCCATTATGTTGGGCTTTTAGGGCCCAATTTGCAACCCATAAATTGTTGTCCATGTGTAGAAGTGCACAGGAAAACCCTACAGAGCACCTAATGGCAAGCTAGGCCCCTGTGGAGGTCAGGCTGGCCAGCCATGGTGTAGTCCCAAGGTTGACCGACCGTAGGGTCGGCGAGCTCCTGAGAGGGAGATGGTCTGTCACTTGATGCCCATTTGGGTGTCGGGGTCTCTGTTTGTTCAAGTGCTGACTTGGCCTTCTTATTGGTTAGTTGTACTACCACATACCACTGATTTTTTACATGTAAGCATGCCACGTCAGGAGGAAACAAATTGGGATAACAATAACTTCCAACATTAAGTATTAGTCTGATCCTATTGGTCAGCTGTAACAAACAAGTAAGAGAACCCCTATAATACAATTATGCTAGAGCATAACCATCCCAAGATTGAGATCAATTGACCTTAGATCAACTAAGTGTCATTTACTTAGAAAAGACATATAGTAAGTTTATGATATCTTTTCCACTATTATTATATGTTTGGGTTCCTGATTCATCACCATGCAGGCTACTGTATGGTAGTGATGGTAATGGTGATGAATACGGCGGGAACCTCTCCAAGCAGTTTTGGGGGAGGCTTCCCCAGGTACCCTATTTGTCTTTTGGATGTAGTGTACTGACTGCTTGGATTTTCTTTTTGCTTTTTCCAGTGTCTGGTGAAGGGAGTGACATTCATTTGGCCCTGGTGAATCCTGAGGAGATTCCTGAGGTATCGTCTGCTGAAGTACCCCTTACTGAGGAGATTCCTAAGGCATCTAGAAAGAACATTCCACTTATAAAAGTTTAAGTAAATAATATTGTTGATTATCACGTCAGTGTAAATTCAGTACACTGATAAATCGTAGGACTAAGTAGTTTGAAGCATATAATCATGATTATTTTTCACTGTGTAGACAACACTATAATTATGAATAACTATACGTTCAAGATTTAATGGAATTTATATATTGAACATATAATCACGAAATTAATCAAGTGAACCATGCAACATAAAATAATTTCTGATCTTTTATTAATTAGTATATTTGATTATATTGAAATAGTTTTATTTAGGGCATAAAATCTCAACAAACTCCCACTTACATTAATATAAAACTAAAAGTGTATTTCAATTAATCTCTGCATCTTTATGTCCAGATCAAGTGAAGTATGTAGTATTATTAAAATATTTACTGAGATTGATTTGAAAATAAATTAAAAATTTATTTTCTTAGTATATATCTTTCAAATAAATATTATGAAAATTGTATAATTCATGTTAGTCTAAAATTAATTAAGAATTAATTTTCAACTTAAATTTTTATAAATATAATAATAATCATAATTCAAAATTCAATGTATTTTAAATAAAACACATTTTCAAATTAGTATTAAAATAAAATAAAATAAATCTTGAAAAAATTATTCTAATTTATGCTGATCTAAAATCAATTAATAAATTAATTTTTCTTCATAAATATAATTTTCCATTTAATTAAATGTCACCAAAATATTATCCAATATTTAAGTATCTTAAATTAAATCAACTTAAATATTAATTTTCTATTTAATTAAATATATAAGAAAAAAAATACAAAATAGCTTACTTAGAAATTAATTATCTAGAATTTTTTTCATAAACTAAGTGTTGGTTTTCTAATTATGGTATATTTTAATTAATTAATAATGAAAATTACTTAATTTAAGTTGATCTAAAATTAATTAAGAATTAATTTTTAACCTTAATTTAATTTTTAAACTTTAAATTTCAAAATTCTAACATTTAAAAAAATGTTTTTCAAAAAATAAAATATATTCTGAAAATATTCTAATTTAAGTTTGTTTACCGAGATTTTCGAAAACTGATTAATAAGAGCTTAAGGAAATACAAAATATTAAATAATAGATAAACATATTTTTTGTGTGGTTCAGTCGTTAATGATCCTTAGTCCATAAGTCAATAGTATTAGCCTTCTTTGGCAAATGATTGAGTATTACAAGTGTTTACAATAGCAATTTTAGCAGAGTATACTCTACTTTTGCACATAAAAAAATGGAGGTATTTATAGGCCCATAGGTGGATGAGGGCATACCCTCTTACCCTACTAGGGTTCCTTACTCAGCATGCAAATGGGGCTGTGCAATACTACAAGACCATCTAACCATTGATTTGGTAAGTAGCTCTTCCATCGTGCGGTGCTTAATTGACGCAAGTTATCACATGAGGATATGGACACATGTTGTTCAAAGGTTTCTCCTTTAAAAGCAATATCATAGACAAGTTGCTGGACAATAAGCACTACAAAGGCACGTACACGCACAACTATGGTCTAACAAAGGGGACAAGATCTGACTTGGTGTCAGGTAAGGTGTAACCATTGAGTGTATGTCCTAGTTAGGTCATAGGGGCTTATAGGAAGCGCAACCCAGGACCTCCTGGAATAACCAATTCCCAAGAGCTCCCTGAAGGCCTGGGCTTCGTGTATGCCTCCAAATACCGAAAGCGTTAGGTTATAGCTTCAAGGATCGATTCCTCCTTCACAGTGGATGCGCTCTCCCAGAAACTCTGATTCCTTTCTTGATACTATCTTAAAAAGAAGTGGAACTCAGGATATTTCCATACGATTTGATGTGGCACCCCTTTGCTACTTCTGTTTAGATACCATCCGGGAATAGGGATAACATTTACCCCCAAGCTTTCAGAACTTGTAATAACTGGGAGCTTGCGATCTTTCCCGGAGGTTCATTTTGTATCTTTAACTCACAATTTAGTCATTACGAGACTAAAGGGATGCATTCCGTGATGGTCCTTCCTGGAGACATTTCTGAGGACTAACCAAAGTTTAATGCTTGTTTAGCAGAGTCGTGAGACTGACACTCTTCACGTTAGGTGTGTTTCTTGGGAGGACGATTGACGACTAGTTTTGAAAATACGTCTATCCTCAGGTGCATTGGGGATGCTATTGTGAAATGATGAATAATAAATACTTTATTCTCTTTTTTCATATATATTAAATATCAACCTTCCGTATCCCCAACCATGGGATGATCTAAATTTCAATCCATTTGATCAGGATCATGCATTTAAAAATCCTTCAAGCCGTTGCCACCCATATAAATGAGGCTTTTGACGATTGAAGTCATTTTCTTCACTTCAGCCATTTTTGAACCAGAGAGAACCCTTTCCTTTCTTGCACAGACTTCTTGCTCAGAAAGCCTCAATATTTTCATACATCGTTTCCCTAAAATCGACCTCCTTTCTCCCAATCCTTGCCACTGTATCCCATTGACACCTACTGTTACCTCGGGCCGTCCTGCAATCAGAGCTAGGAGGACCATCACCTTCGTGCAACCAGTGGAATCTCAGTGCATCACCACCACCTCTGACTCTTTCCTCGCAGTACAAGTAAGTATTCCTCCTCTTTCAAACTATGATTTCAATACTTGATTGAAATGTAGTTTTCATACTAGGAGAATTTGATCACTTTTGCATGCGTAGAACGTGGTTTTAGGGATTAGGATTTGTGATGTCTGGAATTTATGCGCTGGGTTCATAGGTGGATATTTCTAGTTTTAGGATTTTTAAAGAGGTACTTTTATTTTAGGCACAAACTGAAATGTGGGTTCGAGGTTTGAATTTTCCCTTGTTATGAGAGTTTTGCAGGACATTTTCTAGAGTTTCTAGTAGCTCTTTTGTTTACTTTTTCTTTGGATTGTATACATTTGTTTTTCTTTGTCTAACCATGTCAGGCTTAAGATCATTTGATCTAAGATTAACAAGTGATATTGACTTAGAAAGATAAAACGGTAAGATTATAATATCTTTACCAAGATCAATATCGGTCCCAGTCCAATGTATACTCCATACTGTTGGGATTTTATGCCCTAAATAAAACCCATGATACAATCTGATTTGTTATTGATAGAAGATTAAAAGTCGTTTATGTCTACATGTTTATGGTTTAATGTGTACAAAATCTGTTAAGTCTAGAACATATAGTTATTCACAATTACAGTGATGTCAACAAAGTGGAATGTAATTGTGATTATATGCTTCAAAAGATAATGTCCTTGATTCATCAGTGCACTGGATTTAAACTGATGTGATAATCAACGATAAAGTATACTTACACCTTGGATAAGTGTTATGTTCTTTCCAGGACATTGGCAGAGTATGCTAGTTTCGGATGTATGGAGTATACATTGGACTGGGACCGATATTGATCCTGGTAAAGATATTATAATCTTATTGTTGTATCTTTCTAAGTCAATATTACTGGTTGATCTTAGATAAAAAGATCTTAATCCTGACATGCTTAGGTTCAATCTCAAGAGTGTTATTTATGTTCTTTGATTTGTTAGTTAAGCCTACCTTTTGGTCTGGGTGATACGTACATTTTGGGAACATGATAGTACAATTGAGTGGGAGAGCTAAACATAGATATGGAATCTATAGCTTCTATCTGGACATAGAAGTGAAATGATAATTTCCTTCGAGCTTGGCTTAATAGAGATAAGTGAAAGAGCTCTTATTTGAGTGATTATATTAGTTTACTAAAATATCATTTATAGGAAGCTAGGTGTTTTAAGGATCAAATACATTGAGGGGTGAAACGGTAAATTTATCCCTACTCGGTGTAAATCATCTATAGAGGATCTTTGATTATTTGGATTAGAACGATGGTTAAATATTTATAGCGTATCTATATCGTGGAACATATAGAGCGTTCTATATAACTGAGAGTGCAATTCCAAGTTCTATGGTGGATGCAATAAGGAATTCATGAGTTAGGGAATTTACTGTAAATTCTAGATCTGCTTATTGGAAGCTCGGCTGTATAGTCACACGGTCCCCATACTAGTTGAGACAATACTGCTTGTAAGACTCAGGTAATTGATTTTAATTAATCAATTATAATTCTAAAATTAGACTATGTCTAGTTTATGAATTTTTCACCAAGCTAAGGCTTAATTGTGAAGAAAAGATATTCTAGGGTTTATTTGTTAATTAAGAGACTTTATTAAGTGTAATTAATAAATATAGTAAATGGAAATTTTATTTGATAATTAATTTTTATTATTAAATAAATAGTTTTCGCATTTAAGTGGTTGAATTGAAAAAATGACATTTTTGAGAAAATAAGATAAATAGTTGGAAAAATGGCAAATTGCAAAGTGGGGGCCCACATCCTATGGCCAGCCACTATTGCTCTATTTTACACTTTATTTTTTTTATTGCCAAATAATTCAAAACCTAAACCTAGGTGGTTCCCTATAAATAGATAGTGATGGCCTCAAATTAAAAGATGATGAACACACTTGCCTTCAGTGACAAAATTTGAGCCTTCTTCTCTATGCTATTCGAACACTTCTCTTCTCTTTTTCTCTTCATAATTTCGAACCCTATAGTGATAGAGTAAGTGCCCACACACATCAAGTGGTACTCAATCATAGTGTGTAAGGCTGTGAATCCAAAACCAATAGAAGAAGAATCGGGCTCAGATCTTGGTGATACTCTGATACAATAAGGATACAAGGGTTAGAGATCTGAGCGGAATGCGTCATTTAATTCTGCTGCACCCAATGTAAGGTTTCTCAAACTTTATATGTGTTAAAAAATTACATTATTTTAGAAATTCATATTTAGGATGCTAAACAACATACATGGTAGTAAATCTAGATCCTGGTAAAACATATTCCAATACATACATCCGAAACTAGCATACTTTGCCAATGTTCTGGAAAGAACATAACACTTATCCAAGGTGTAAGTATACTTTATCGCTGATTATTACATCAGTATAAATCCAGTGCACTGATGAAACAAGTGACATTATCTTTTGAAGCATATAATCACAATTACATTCTACTGTGTTGACATCACTGTAATTGTGAATAACTATATGTTCTGGACTTAACAGATTTTGTACACATTAAACCATAACACATGAAAACTACATGTAAATATAAATGACTTCTAATCTTCTATTGATAACATGTCAGATTGTATTGTAATGGGTTTTATTTAGGGCATAAAATCCCAACAAACTCCCACTTGCACTAACTTAAAACAAGTAGTGCATTTGAATCAATCAATTGTCTTGATATCCAGATCAAGTGTACTGTATTTGACTAAACCCAAATTACTTGAACTGTAAGTCTGTGCTAAGCTACTGCTTTCTCCACCATTACTTCCTTTGTGTTCATAAAACATTATGCAACATCATTTTATGCATTACTCATTTAGGGATATTGAATTCTTTACTGTTTATTAAGTGCATCTGAATATACGGAAGACATATCTCTAATTCTATCCAACATGGAATAGAGATAACACAGTTAAGAACTTTCTTCAGTTGAATAACTTTTCAGGTGCTTTTCGAAAGCAACAAAGTTATGTATCTTCACTAATAGAGCTTAAATTATCATAGATGGGTTTTTACATCCTTCTAGAATAGTTCCTCCACACCCAGAGTAACCACCATCTCGGATAGATTATGACTTGGTGTAGATATAAGGATTCTAATATACACCCCTATCATCTAACATATAGGTCACTTTCAGAGATTTTTCCTTGATTGTCTCCTAATGTTCCTTGTTTGATTACATCTCAGATGGCTCCCACTCAACAGTAGGAGTCTGGTTAAGTTCGTACATAGAAGTACATTTAACCTCTAACTATTATTTCTCAGGGATATCTTGTTGTGACCTATTGTCTTAGTCTAAAACTGTAAGTTCCTTCTAGATTAAGTCATCAACATAGCATTCTAGTATCCACATTAATGTAAACTACTTGCTTAAGATTAAGTAATCATTAGAGATACCATAAAATATTTCATGAAGATTAGGTGTTTTGCCCAAGTCATTCGAATAGACTATGCAAAATTCTCCTATTTTATCCTCAAAATTCTGATAAGTTATATTCTAAAGTCCCTATCATGATCATAACATAGTTAGCTATCACAAGTGTTTTCCAAATAAAGATGGGCTAGAATTTTAAAATTCTCCCACTCAAATAAGGTATTGTGATACTATGTCCAAGAACTTTATTGGTATTAATTTCTATTACAATAGTAATATATTAATTAGAACAAAAATGCAAGATCAAGAATAAGTTCTTATAATTTTCTAATTTGTTCATTATATTACATCCATGCCATAGAGATACTGTGGTGTATTGAGTATAGTCTAGAGTTCAAATGAACTACATATGTCAATAGCTTCATCCACCCCTAAGTGTTATAGAGATCATGTGGAGTTATGAATATAGTCTAGAGTTCAATAGATATAAAAGATCGTTGAACTGCATATATTACTTTTAACTTCTTCCACCCCTATCAGATCAAAAGATCTTTCTATTAAACAAAATCTTAATTATTGTTTAAGAATTAACAGTTATTCATAAACATTGAATTTTAAAAAAAAAAATCCAAGTGTTTGTGTGGTATGATCTTTTTGCAGAGATAAATATACCATAGATTTTGTATCAATAATAAAACACTAACACATACAAACATGTTAAACATATAAATATAATTGGTATTGGCATACACAAGATAAAGAAAACATGAAACTCAATTCATAACTAAATGAGAAAACTTTATTAATATTCTAAAAAAAATGAATTGTCTGCATAAATATGAAATAGGGAATAAAATCCCAAACAAATAATTGAAATCAAATTGTTCATAAATTAAAAATAATTAATTCAAAAATTAAAAGAAGATTCCGAGCTTCATCTTCAATCTTGGACAATCTCCACCCTTCGTCCAACCATCCGGCTCAACTCGCTAGGATAGCAATCCAAGTTTAAGCAGCTCGAGCTGAAATAAGAAGAAAACAAACATGGTTAGTAGATCTAGAATTAATAACCCAAGGGGATAATAATTCTCTAAAACACATGAGTTTATAGCACAGATAGAAATACCTTGTTTCTCTGCTAGAAACTTAGGGCACTGGGGTTTTCAGTGGCCCTTTTCATTGCAATAGAAGCACTTTCCTTTTTGCTTTGCATCGGGATTAGCCGCCTTTTTCTTTTTAACTGTTTTCACAACTTTAAGAGGCTTCTTGCTATTCTTCCAGCTCTTCTCTTTGCTGGGTTTCGAAGTAAAGGCAATGTTTGCCTCAACTTTGGCCGTACCATTAGCAGTGCCAGAATTAGGAGCTTTACTTCCTCCTTTCTGTGCTCCTCCAATCAAATTTTCAAATGTCAGAAGGTTGTTGATTAACTCGTGAAAGTCAAGCTCCAACTTGTTCATGACATAATTTGATGTAAAAGGCAGAAAAGTTGGAGTTAAACTATTCAAGATCAAACTCACTTGAGTTGTCTGATCTATAACAGCTCCATGATTTTCAGCCTCTTGGAAGTAACTAGTCATCTGGAGAAGGTGATCACGCACGTTATGATGAGGTCTCATCCGTGCATTGATGAATATCTTAGTCGCCTCAAAGCGAGCTTGAATTGATGCCATCCCAAACAGTTCAGTTAACAAGTTCATGATTTCTGCAGTCGTGAGAGTGTTTGCAAATCTTGTTTTCAAGGTGTTGACCATGCTAGACAGCATAAAGTATCGAGCTTTGTTATTGGCATTCTGCCAACTCTCGAACTTTTCCTTGACTGCCTTGGTTGCATTCTCACCTGGCTGCTCAAGAGCCTCTTCAGTCAACACAAACAGGAAATTTTTACCAATGAGAGCAATATTAATGTTCTCTCTCCATTTGATAGAGTTAGCTCCATTGAGCTTGTTGTCAGTCAATAGTGACACCATGGGATTGTTCGCAGCCATATTGAATACTACAAATATCAATAAATAGAAGTCAAGTAAGGTTTAACACAAAATCCTAAATAATTTCCAAGGTTTTGAACAAACTGATACCAGTGTCTCGTTTAGGCGAGAGTCAAAGATACCATCCATTGAATAGAGTAGTCAGCTCATCTAAAATGACAAACATTCTAGCAACCTTTTATTCGATCAAGATGAGAATCCAGCGTTGTCCCGTTTAGGCGAGAGTCAAGGCCATTCTATCTTATGAGCTTCCACCATTGTTTCATACTTTTGTAAGTCTTACTCTTAGCAGCCACCATTAGGGTGATCAGTACTAGGAATAAAATACTTACAAATAATACTTATCTTTCGAAATACTACGACATTAAATTGCTAATGAACATTCATCCATTAGGGATAATTACTCACTAAAACAAGAACTATGTAGAACCAACAATGGAGATTGAATATCCTTATAATAAAACTAATTATTTAAAGTGTATTATATATTTATTTAATTAAAATTACCAATTTAGAAAACTCTAAATATCTATAAAATTATACTTAGATTGATCTGAAAATAATTAAAATTATTTTCCATCTTAGTAATAATTTTCAATAAATATTTCAAAAATTATTCAATTTAAGTTGATCCAAAATTAATTAAAAATTAATTTTCAACTCAAATTTAATTTTCTATAAATACATATAGCAAAATTCAAAAAACCCATGTATTTAAAAATAAATACATTTATCGAAATTTCTTAAAATATAATAAAATAAATCCTTGAAAAATTATTCAAATTTATATTTGTCCAAAATTAATTAATAAATTAATTTTCAACACAAATATAATTTTCCTATTTAATTAAAATATTAAGAAAATTATCAAATATTTAAGTATCATGAATAAAATCAACTTAATTATTAATTTTCTATTTAGTTAAATATAACAAGAAAAATACTTCAAGCAAATAGAAAATAACTATCTAGATTTTCACTAACTAATTTCTATATTTTCTAATTAAAATGTAATATATTTTAGTCCATTTATTTTAATTAATCATTAATAAAAAAATTATTTGATATAAGTTGATCTAAAAACTAATTTTCAACTTTAATCTATTTTTCAAAAATTTCAAAAATTATCTGCGTTAAATAATGCAATTTTAAAATTGGTGGGAGAAATGATTAATAAAATAAAATAAAATATATTTTAAAAATGATTCTAATTTAAGTTGTTCTGAAATTAAAATTTCCAACTTAAATATAATTTTGTATTTAATTAAATATTCTAAAAATAATTAATATTTAGGTGTCTAGAATAAGATCAACTTAAATATTTAATTTTCAATTTAATTAAATGTATTAAATAAAAGAATCAAATAATTAAGTATAAAATCAACTTAATTATTAATTCTAATTTAATACTAGGAAAAATATTCTAATTCAAGTTGATCCAAAATTAATTAATAAATAATTTATTTTCAACTTAAATATATATATATTTCCTATTGAATTAAATATCAGAAAATATAATTAGTTACTAGAAATAACTATCTAGAATATATCTCATTAACTAAGTATTTTTCTAAAATTAACTTTAAAATATTCAATGAAAAATAAATTTCATATATTTTAAAGTTAATTAAATTGTTAATTCAATTTTAAATAAGGCAAATAAGCTTTCACAATTGGAGTGGTTCATGTGAGGGAAAACTGAGTTCAGTATGTCGTACCCACTACTATTGGTCCCCTAACTCTCACACAAGGCCAAAAAGAGAGGAATTTAACCATCAAATAAATAATTGTTATTCGTTGAATCAGCCCAATACTAATTGGGCCTAAATAAAATTACTTATGTGAAATTTTATTTTAGGAACCTAGTTTATTTAATTAATTAAACTTAAATGGGCTCCCTATATGCATCTAAGCCCAAAATTAAACACATAGGCTCACACAGGTTAAATGATTTGGATGGGTCCTATCATGTTACTAGGTTTACACAGATGAAAGGAATTGCAACATTAACCTGTTACAAATTATTTATAAGGTCTATTGAATATTGGACTATGATTAAAATCAGATCATTGGATCTGTCAACAAAATAATCATAGCTATTTAGATCAAATAAATAATCAATTTCTAAAAAAATTTTGAATAAATAAATTAATAAACAAACAAACATTACAAACAAACATGTAACAGATAACTGGAAAGTAGGTTAAAATATTTTTATTTTAAAATTAAAATTTTAAATATATCTTAACTATAATTAAAAATTTAGGTTGTTAGAGAATATTTGAAAAAAAAAAGATTTAAAATCTAACAATTGTCCTTAATATCCTAAATTCTAACTTAAATTCAAATATCTAACCAATTTTCAAATTTTTCAGTTTATTTAAATAATTTAAATTAATTAAATATCTAATAAGATAATATAATACAATATCTTGAATTTTAAAATTTAGATATTCCTTATATTATATTCTTAATCTTATAATTTAATAAATTAAATATTACAAAAATAAACAATTTGAAAAATAAGATATTTTATGGTTAGGATATTATCAATTTTATTTAAATAAAATAATTAAATAAAACAAAATATCCTGAGTTTGAAAATTTTTATGGTTAGAAACTCTAAAATTTCTATTCAAACCTAGATTAACAAATTTTCAAAATTTCATGTTATTTTACCAAAAATTAATTTTAATTAAAAAAATATCTAATAAGATAAAATGTTAAAACTAACAATTTTTAAATCTTATAATTTAATTTAATAAAATATATTTCAAAAAATATTAAATTTTGAAAAACTAATATGGTTAGCAAATTTTGAAATTTAAACTAGATTATTTCTACAGAAAGTAATTGCTGGATTACAACGTATCCATTGCTTCAAATTCAAATTTGATTTCCTTCCAAACTTCACAAGCAGCAGCTAGTTCAGGACTCCATTTACAAGCCTCACGAATAATTTCATTACCCTCACGAGCAAGATCACGAATTTATAATATTTTAATGTCAAAATAAGATCATTTCAAATTTTAATAATAAAATAAGTAATATTTGATCTTCTCAGTAAAATAAATAAAATAATTAAAAATTTCAAAATTAACCATAAAGCTATTTTTGTGAAAAAATTAAATTTTCAAATTCAAAGGCTACTAATATCTAAAACTAATTCTCTCAAAAAAAAAAAAATATCTTAAAACTAATTTTAATTAATTAAAAATTAATAAAATTAATTTTATTCTGATAATTAGATTTTTAATTAAAAATTTAGATTCTACACAAAATTCTACCAAAATTTGAATTTTTTTTCAATGAAAAATAATTTTTGAATCAAAAGTTATCACAAAAATAAATATAAAAGATCGTTGAACTGCATATTATTCTTAACTTATCCACCCCTATCAGTTCAAAAGATCTTTCTATTAAACAAATTATTAATAATTATTTTAGAATTAACAATTATTCATAAACATAGAAATGAAATTCTAAGTGTTTATCTAGTGTTAACTCTTTGAAGAGTTTCAGATACTATAGAATTTGTGTCAATAATAAAACACATACAGATACAATCATTAAAACATATAAATATAATTGGTACTGGCATTCACAAGATAAAGTAAACGAAGCTCAATTCATAAATGCAATTTATTTCCAAAATATAAACTTTATTATAAAATTCTCCAAAAGTAGAGGAATTGTCTGCAACAATATGAAAAATAGGAATAAAATCCCAAACTAATAATTGAAATCCAAATTGTTCTGAAACTAGAACAATTAATTCAAAAAAAAAAAAAAATCGAGCTTCATCTTCATCTTGGACTAACTCCACCCTTTTGTCCAACCATCTGATTCAACTCGCTAAGATAGCATCTGAGTTCAAGCAACTGGACCTACTCATTACTTACACTCAACAACAGGTGTCTGGTCTAAGGCATACAAAAGCATATCTGAGACCTCTTACTGATGATCCTAAGGAATTCTTTCATCGGCCTCTATCTTTTCTGGAATAGTTGAAACTTTTCCTTAGATAAATAAAATCTATGTCTAGAAGTCGAGAAGCTTCTATATATTGCCACTAGAAGAAAAAAAAATGCTCCAGCATCTTACTAAAGTAAGTTGCCTGCACTAGAGTAAGTAAATTACTAGGAATACCACAAGTCATAGGTTTAGATAATCTCAAACCTATCATACTAGGAACAGGAAGTTTTGTTAAGTCCATTGAATAGACTTATTTTCAAAATTTCCTTTCTTGTCCTTGTAATAGAAAACTTTTGGTTGTTCCATATGAATGGTTTTAACCATAGTTCTCTTGGCTTTTCTTCCTAGTTTCTTATTCTGACAATCCATTACTTGTTTAAACTAATAATGGATTTTCATCACAAGTGTCTTCCAAGTCATAACAGGGTGAGTTCCTTGAAACCCTCCACTACGACAAGGTACCATGATATTTGTCTAAGAATAAACAGGGCATTTTCACCAATGAGAGTAATGTAAATGTTCTTTCTCCATTTGGGAAAGTTTGATACACTCAACTTATTATCAGTCAACAGTGACAACATGGGATTGGTCATTGTCATGTTGGATACTACAAATAACAATAAATAGAAATCAAGTAAGGTTTAAAACAAAATCTCATTTAGAAATTATTATCACATAGCAAGTAGGAATGACAAGCGAAATTACTAAAGCATACAATCCTAAATAATTTCTAAGGTTTTTAACAAACTGATATCAGAGTTCCGTTTAGCGCGAGAGTTAAACCTACACTCCATTGAATAGAGTTGTCAGCTCATCTACAATGATAAACATTCTAGCAACCTTTTATTCGATCAAGATGAGAATTCAGTGTTGTCCCGTTTAGGCGAGAGTCAAGGCTATCCTATCTTATGAGCTTCCACCATTGTTTTATACTTTTGTAAGCCTTATCAAAGTCGCCACCATTAGGGTGATCCATACTAAAATAAACACTTACAAAAAATACTTATGTTTCGAGATTCTACGGCGTTAAATTGCTAATGAACGTTCCTCCATCAGGGAGGATTACTCACTAAAACAATAACTATGTAAAACCAACAATGGAGATCGAATATCCTAATAATAATAAAGCTCATTATTTAAAATGTATTTTCTTCTAATATTTATTTTAATCTATTTATTTTAAATGTATATATTTATTTAATTAAAATTTCCAATTTAGAATAAAATTCTAAATTAAATTTTAATTTAATATTTATAAAATTATACTTAGATGGATATGAAAATAAAAATGAATTATTATAATCTTAGTAATAATTTTTCAATAAATATTTAGAAAATTATTCAATTTAAGTTGTATTAATTTAAATTAATTTTCAACTCAAATTCAATTTTCTATAAATATATATTGCATTTCGAAAAATTAAAGTATATAATAATACAATTTTCGAAATGCTCTAAAATAAAATAAAAAATAAATCCTGAAAAAATTATTCTAATTTTATGTTGGTCCAAAATTAATTAATAAAAATTAATTTTCAACTAAAAGATAATTTTCCTATTTAATTAAATATAAAGAAAAATTCAAATATTTAAGTATCATGATGAAAATCAACTTAAATATTAATTTTCTATTTAATTAAACACTACTAGAAAATACTTCAAGCAAAAACAGGATAATATCTATCTAGACTTTCATTGGCTAATTAATTCATTTTCTAATTATAATATATTTTAGTTCATTTATTTTAAATTAATCATTAAATAAAAAAATTATTGATTTAAGTTGGTCCAAAATTAATTAAAATAAATAATTAATTTTCAACTTTAATCTATTTTTCAAAAAAAAAATACAAAAAAAAAAAATATCTTGCATAATTAAATGCAATTTTGAAAATAATGATTAATAAAATAAAATAAAATATATATTTTGAAAATTATTCAAACTTAAGTTGTTATGAAATTTAAAAAAAAATTCCAACTTAAAATAATTTTTTATTTACTTAAATATCATAAAATAATAACATTTAAGTATCATGATGAAAATCAACTTAAATATTTAATTTTCAATTTAATTAATGTATTAAATTAAAGAAATAAATAATTTAGTATAGATGAAACTTAATTATTAATTCTAGTATAATACTAGGAAAATATACTTTATTTAAATTGATCCAAAATTAATTATTAAACAATTAATTTTTAATCTAAAAGATTTTCCTATTTAATATTAGAAAAATAACTAGTACTAGAAATAACTATCTAGAATATATTTCACTTAACTAAGTGTTTTTCTAAAATTAACTTTAAAATATTAAAATGAAAAATAAATTTCATATATTTTAAAAGTTAATTATGTTGCTAATTCAATTTTAATTAGGTTATACTAATATAACTAACCTAATACAATTATTTAAATAAGGCAAATGGGCCTTCACAATTGGGGTAGTTCATGTGAGGGAGGGCTGGGTCCAGTATGTCGTACCCACTGCTATTGGCCCCCTAACTCTCACACAAGGCTCAAAGGAGAGGATTTTAACCGTTAAATAAACAATTATTATTAATTGAATAAGCCCAATTCTAATTGGGCCTAAATAAAATTTTCTAAGTGAAATTTCTTTTTAGCAACCTAGTCCATTTACTTAGTAAAACTTAAATGGGCTTCCTATATGCATTTAAGCCCAATAAGCTAACACATAGGCTCACACAGGTCAAATGATTTGGATGGGCCCTATCATGTTTTTAGGTTTACACAGATGAAAGAAATGCAAAATTTACCTGTTACAAATTATTTATAAGATCTATTGACAATTGAACTATGATTAAAATAAGATCATTGGATCTGTCAACAAGTTAATCATAGCAATTTAGATCAGATAAATAATAGGTTTGTAAAAAAAAATTTGAATATATACAATATAATAATCAAACAATACAAACAACCAAGTAACTGATCTGGAATATCTAGAAAGTAAGCTAAAATATCTCAATTTTAAAATTTAAAAATTTAAATTTTAAAATAAATATTCAACTAGAATTCAAAATTTAGGTTGTTAGAGAATATTTGAAAAAAATAAAAATTTAACAAACTCCTAAATTTTCTAAATTCTAACAAAAAAATATCTAACTAATTTTTCAAATATCAAGTTTATTCAAAATTTAAATTTATTTAAAATTTCTAATAAGATGATATAATAAAATATCTTGAATTTTAAATTTAGATATTTCAATATTATATTCTAAGTCTTATAATTTAATAAATTTAAATATTACATAAATAAACTAATTGAAAAAAAATAAGATATTTTAATATGGTTAGAATATTTTAATAAAATAACAAAATAAAACAAGTTTGAAACTTTATGGTTTTGAAACCTTAAAATTTCTATTCAAACCTAAACTAACCAATTTTTCAAATTTTATGTTATTTTTGCCAAAATATAATTTTAATAAAAAAATATCTAATAAGATAAAATGTTAAACCTTACATATTTCTAATTTTATAATTTTAATTAATAAAGTATATTTTGAAAATAACAAATTTGAAAAAAAGATATGATATGGTTAGGAAATTTTGAAATTAGTACAAGATTATTTTTAAAAGATAATATTTTAATATCAAAGTAAGATCATTTAAATTTAATCAAAATAATATTAGATCTTATAATCAAAATAAATAAAATAATCTAAAATTTAAAAATTAACCATAAGGCTATTTTTGTGAGAAATCAAATTTTCAAAATTCAAAGCCTACTAATATCTAAAACTAATTTTAAGTAATTAAAAGATAATGAAAAATAATTTTATTCTGAAAATTAGATTTTTAATTGAAAATACAGATTCTACACAAAATTCTACCAAAAATTGGCTTTTGTTTCAATGAAAAACGATTTTTGAATCAAAAGTTATGACGAAAACAAATTTGAAGCACAGGGGTATACAAAGCATACCCCTGCGCGCGCGGAAAGCAGGGAGCGGCCGAGAAACGAGGCTGCGTGCAGCCTCAGTGACCGAGTAACCTCGGCGCATGCAGCATCTTCAGACAGAGGCGTGTCTGAGAAAACTCGGCCATTGCTGTCTGAATGGGCGTGCGTGTCCGAGCGGTCCCAAGGGCCGTGCGCGCGCGTGTGTGCATTCAAATCCTGATATTTTCGTTCAACTTCAAAAAATCATATCTAATTCATAAAAAATCCAAATTAGCTTCTGTAAAAGCCTAAATTTATTAATTTTTCGTCTACTTTCCAGTAAAAATAATTCCACATCAAAATAAAAAATATTTCAGTAACATAGATTGCGATTTCTAAACTATCATCAAATAAGCACATAAACCACATGAAACCATCCAAATCAATGCAAATCATCGTTTTAATTCATATTTCATGAAAGTAAATCATTACCATGGCTCTGAGGCCAGTTTTTGGAATATGTTTTACCAGGATCTAGATTTACTAACAAGTATGTTTCATTAACATCCTAATATGAATTTCTAAAACAATGAATTTAAACACATATAATGTTTCAGAAAACCTTACATTGGGTGCAGCGGAATAATATGTCTCCTTCCACTCAGATCTCTAACCCTTGTATCCTTTCTGTCGCAGAGTATCACCAAAATCTGAGCCCGAATGTCCTTCTCTTCAGTTTGAATTCTTCACAATCTTCCAGAATATGATTCAGATACCACTTGATGTCTGTGGGCACTCACTCTATCACACAAGGTTTCGAAAAAATTGAAGAAGAAAAGAGGGAGAGAGAGGTTCGTGTTTGGGTTTCTGCCCTAAATAAAACCGATTTCAATATAATCAGATTTACTTATTAATAAAGATCAGTAATAACATTTTATGTTGCATGGTTCACATGATTTATTTCATGATTATATGTATATAATGTATGAATTCTATTTAAGTCCAGAACATATGAATTTGTTAATGATTATAGTGTTGTCAGCACAGTGGAATATAATCTTAATTATATGTTCGAAAGTTTATTCCCTGACTTGTCAGTTCACTGGATTTAGACTGACATGATAATCATCGATAGGCATTCTTACACCTTGGATAAGTGTTATGTCCTTTCCAGGGCATTGGCAAAGTTTACCAGTATCGGATGTATGGAGTATACATCGAAAGGGACCGATATTGAACTTTGATTAGATATATTAAAATTTACCGTAATATCTATTCAATTCAATATCACCCGTTGATCCTAGATCAAATGATCTTAATCCTGATATGATTAGGTTCGATCTCAAGAGTACTATACATGTTCTTTGATTTGTTAGTTAAGCCTACTTTTGGGTCAGGGTGATACGTACATTTTGGGAACATGATAGTATAATTGAGTGGGAGCGCTAACATAAATATGGAGTATATAACTTCTATAGGAATTTAGAAGTGAAACGATGATATCCTTCGAGCTTGGCTAAATAGAGATAAATGGTGGAGATCTCATTTCACTTCGCTGAAATATCATTTGTACGGAGCTAAGTGTTTTAAGGATAAAATACATTGAAGGTGTAACGGTAATTTTAGTTCCTATTCAATGTAGATCATCTATTAGAGGGTCATTGATCAAATTAGGATTATAACAATGGATAACTAATAGTGTATCTATATCGTGGAACATATAGAGCGTTCTATAGGACTGAGAGTGCAATTCTAAGTTCTAAGTGTGGATTCAATAAGGAATTAATAAGTTGGAGAATTTACTTTGTAAATTCGGTTCAACTTATTGGAAGCTCGGTTATATAGGCCCATGGTCCCCATACTAGTTTTTCAAAATTTAATTAAAAAAATATCTAATAAGATAAAATGTTAAAACTAACAATTTTTAAATCTTATAATTTAATTTAATAAAATATATTTCAAAAAATATTAAATTTTGAAAAACTAATATGGTTAGCAAATTTTGAAATTTAAACTAGATTATTTCTAAAATTTATTAATATTTTAATGTCAAAATAAGATCATTTTAAATTTTAATAATAAAATAAGTAATATATGATCTTATCAGTAAAATAAATAAAATAATTAAAAATTTCAAAATTAACCATAAGGCTATTTTTGTGAAAAAATTAAATTTTCAAATTCAAAGGCTACTAATATCTAAAACTAATTCTCTCAAAAAAAATATCTTAAAACTAATTTTAATTAATTAAAAATTAACAAAATTAATTTTATTCTGATAATTAGATTTTTAATTAAAAATTTAGATTCTACACAAAATTCTACCAAAATTTGAATTTTTTTTCAATGAAAAATAATTTTTGAATCAAAAGTTATCACAAAAATAAATATAAAAGATCGTTGAACTGCATATTATTCTTAACTTATCCACCCCTATCAGATCAAAAGATCTTTCTATTAAACAAATTATTAATAATTATTTTAGAATTAACAATTATTCATAAACATAGAAATGAAATTCTAAGTGTTTATGTAGTGTTAACTCTTTGAAGAGTTTTAGATACTATAGAATTTGTGTCAATAATAAAACACATACAGATACAATCATTAAAACATATAAATATAATTGGTACTGGCATTCACAAGACAAAGTAAACGAAGCTCAATTCATAAATGCAATTTATTTCCAAAATATAAACTTTATTATAAAATTCTCCAAAATTAGAGGAATTGTCTGCAACAATATGAAAAATAGGGAATAAAATCCCAAACTAATAATTGAAATCCAAATTGTTTCGAAACTAAAACAATTAATTCAAAAATAAAAAAAAAATTTGAGCTTCATCTTCATCTTGGACTAACTCCACCCTTTTGTCCAACCATCTGATTCAACTCGCTAAGATAGCATCCGAGTTCAAGCAGTTGGACCTACTCATTACTTACACTCAACAACAGGTGTCTGGTCTAAGGCATACAAAAGCATATCTGAGACCTCTTACTGATGATCTTAAGGAATTCTTTCATTGGCCTCTATCTTTTCCGGAATAGTTGAAACTTTTCCTTAGATAAATAAAATCTATGTCTAGAAGTCGAGAAGCTTCTACAGATTGCCACTAGAAGAAAAAAAAAATGCTCCAGCATCTTACTAAAGTAAGTTGCTTGCACTAGAGTAAGTAAATTACTAGGAATACCACAAGTCATAGGTTTAGATAATCTCAAACCTATCATATTAGGAACAGGAAGTTTTGTTAAGTCCATTGAATAGACTTATTTTCAAAATTTCCAAAAAAAAAAAAAATTGTTAACCATCTTTTAAATTTCATGTTATTTTATAAATTAGATATTCAATTAAATAAAACGATAATTAAATATCCTTTTCTGATTTTATAATTTAATTTAAATAAAAAAATAACAAAATTTAAAAGTTAGCAAAATATCTTATTTCTATTCAAAATATCGTGATTATAGTAATTTTATTTTAAATTTAAATAAGGTCAAATATTTTTTAAAAAATAGAATAATTTAAAAAATATTAATATCTGACCTTAAATTTAAAAATAAGATAAAATAATCAAATTTAAAAGTAAGATAAAAAAATTAAGCTAAAAAGATAGATTTTTACCTATTTTCAAGTTCAAATTACACTAATATCTTAAATTAATTTTAAAAAATCTAATTAATTTATTTCTGATAATTAGATTTGAAATATTAAAATTAAAAATCAAAATACAAAACTACACACAAAATTGGAAGTTAATTCCATGAAATAGCATGAAAAATCGAAGAAAACGAAAAAAATTGTGAGCTGTACGGATGGTTTGCACAACATACCACCCGCGATCGCAGGAGAGGGAGTTTGGCCGAGGTTTCTCGGCGCTGGCGTTCAGACAAAATGAGAGACACCCGTCCGAGAAAATTCGGACATCTCTCTGTCTGATGCTCACGTGACCGAGTGTACACTCGGATCCGCACGCGTATGGGGTGTGACCTCCTCTGATTTTTCTAATTTTTCAAAAAATCATAACTAGTTCAAATAAATTCGAAATTGAGTTCTGTAAAAAAGTGAATTACTTAATTTTTTCAAAACTATCCAATAAGAATAATTCCCGAAACAAAAATTCAATTATTTTTCATAAAATTTTATAATCATCAATCAATGATCATATAACACACAGATCAACATGAAACCATCCAAATCAACACCTATCATCGTTTTAATTCATATTTCATGAAAGTAAATCATTACCATGGCTCTGAGGCCAGCTGTGCACCCTTCTATGCGCGCGCGGACAGTATGCTTACTGTCCGCACAGCTCGTAATTTTTTCGTTTTTCTTCGATTTTTCATGCTATTTCATGGATTTAACTTCTGATTTTTTGTGTAGTTTTGTATTTAGAAATTTACTATTCCTAATTTAATTCTAAATATCATAATTAAATTAAATATTTTTTTTAAAAAAATTAATTCATGATATTAGTGTAATTTGAATTTGAAAATAGTAAATATCTATCTTTTTTGCTTAATTATCTATCTTATTTTTATATTTGATTATATCTTATCTTATTTTTAAATTTAAGGTCAGATTTTAAATTTTTAAATTAAATATTTTTTTTTAAAATAATTTGACCTTATTTAAATTTAAAATAAGATAACTATAATCATGTAATTTTAAATAGAAATAAGATATTTTGCTAACTTTTAAATTTTGTTATTTTATTTATTTAAATTACATCATAAAATCTGAAAAAGATATTTATTTATCTTTTTTTATTGAATATTTAATTTATAAAATAACATTAAATTTTTAAAGTAATTAGCAAATTTTGAAATGATATTTAGGTTAGTTGAAACCTAATTTTTTTTAAAATTGTAGGTTTAATTTTAAATATTATTTTATTAATTTCAAAAATATATAATTTTATTATTTTAATATTTTTTTTCGAAAATATTTTTTTTTTTTTTAATTATTTTTTCGAAATTTAATTATTTAAAATTAAATAAATCCTACATCCAACTATTTAGCTAACCTTGTTGCATGAGTATGTGTTTTAGCTTGTTTGTAAGTTTTTAAAACCTATTATTGCTTGATTGCAAATAGCCATGGTTAACTTGTTGACAGATCCAATGATCTGATTTTAACTCATGGCTCCATTGGTCAAGTAAATAATTTGTAACAGGTAATTTTCACAATCTTCTTTCATCGTTGTATGACCTAGCAACATGATAGGATCTATCCAAATTGTGTTCCTGTGTGAGCCTATATGTTTAGGCCCATTTAGATTTTTGGGCCTATTCAATTAATAACAGTTAATCATTTTAAGGTTAAATTCCTCTCTTTTGGGCCTTGTGTGAGAGTTGGGAGCCATAGTAGTGGGTACGACATACTGAACCCAGCCCCCCCTCACATGAACCACCCCAATTGTGAAGACCCATTTGCTTGATTTGAATAACTGTACTAGGTTAATTAAATTAGTTTAACCTAATAAAATTGATTACCAACATAATTAATTTAATTTATTTTGAAATTAATTTAAGAAAACCATAGTTTAAAGAATTTTATTCTAAGCTAAACTATATGTATTTTCTTGTATTTAATTAAATATAGAATTATAACCATCTAGATTCTTTCTGAAGCCTAATTTAAATTTTTCATTAAATATTCCTATTTAAGTTGATATTTAGTTATCCATAACTAATCAGCTTAAATCTGAATATCTTTTGGATTTAAAATTTTAAAATTAAGTTGAGGAATTTTAGGTATTGGTTATTAAGATTCTTTTCATATTTTTTAAGTTGATATTTTTTTTTCAAATATTAACTTAAAATGGAATATTTTCAAATTAAGTGGTTACAGCTTAATTTTAATTTAATTAAATCTAATTTGAAAGATATTTAAGTTGTTTCTTTTTAGATTCTTCTAAAACAACTTAAACAAGATATTTTCAAATTTGTTCCATTTTTGTTCGAATTTATTTTTCGAATATTAAATAATAATTGAAATTAAATTAAAGTTGATTTTTTATTTAAACCAACTTTAATTTGTAATTTTTCATTATTATAATACGGAATAAACGATTAAATAAAATACATATTTTAAATAATGAGCTTTAATCAAGAGACATTTGATCTCCATTGTTAGTTTTACATAGCGTTTTTTTTAGTGAGTAATCCTCCCTAATGGAGGAACGTTCATTAGCAATTTCGCACCGTTTAATCTCGAAAGATAAGTAGTTTGTAAGTGTTTTATATGGTAAGGATCACCCTAATGGTGGCGACCATATTTGACTTGCAAAATATGAAACAATGGTGGAAGCTCATAAGATAAAATTGCCTTGACTCTCGCCTAAACGGGACAACGCTGAATTCCAATCTTGATCGAATAAAAGGTTGCTAGAATGATTATCATTTTAGATGAGTTGACAACTCTATTCAATGGATGATGCTTTGACTCTCGCCTAAACGAGACACTGTATCAGTTTGTTGAAAAACCTTGGAAAATAAACTATGTTAGATTTAGTATTTTTATAACATATGTGATTATTTGTTATTTTCTGAACATGTGTATGAATTTATGAACCAAAACCTTACTTCTGTTTTATTGATGTGTTGTAGTGCCAATATGAATAACCCTCACCCCGATCCTCTCCTAGTTAATATCTTAGCAAAAGAACTCTATAGTGTGAGAATGCATCCTGGTAGTTGCATAAACTCGCACCTGTTGATGATGAATCTGAAGTTCAAAAAGGCAAATCTACTAGGGATTGATTTATCAAGAGAACAATGGGTCCAATTCATTCTTAATAGTCTTCCTCCGAAGTATAATGAATTTTTTGTTTCTTACATGATCAACAATTTCAACTCCTCCGACATTGGAAAGTAAACATGACTATGTGAATAAAGTTTCCTAGATTTATCAGACACAGGGTTTTACTGATATGATAATCTACAACAAGAGTTTACTTGCATTTGGAGAAATGCTATGTTGTTTCCAGAACATTGGTTAAAGTAAAGCTCAGGTTGGATGCATGGAGTATGCATCGGAAGGGACCGATATTGAACTTTGACTTAGATTTAATTAAACTTACCGTAAAATCTATTCAAGCCAATATCGCCTAGTTGATCCTAGATCAAATGTTCTTAATCCTGTTATGATTAGGCTCAATCTTGAAAGGCTATTCGTGTTCTTTAATTTGTTAGTTAAGCCTACTTTTAGGTCAGGGTGATACGTACATTTTGGGAACACGGTAGTGCAATTGAGTGGGAGCGCTAGCATAAACATGGAATCTATAGCTTCTATCTGGCAAATAGTAAGCAAAGGATGATCTCCTTCGAGCTTGACTAAATGAACATAAATGGTGGAGTACTCATTCCACATAAGCTGAAATATCATTTATACGGGCTCAAGTGTTTTAAGGATAAAATACATAGTAGGGTGTAACGGTAATCTAATCCCTTTACAGTTTAGATCATTCATTTAGAGGATCATTGATCAAATTAGGACTATAACAATGGATAACTAATGATGCGTCTATATGGTGGAACATATAGAGCATTCTATATACTGAGAGTGCAATTCTAAGTTCTATGCGTGGATTCAACGAAGAATTAATAAGTTAGTGAATTTTAGTGCTAAATTCTTGATCTACTTATTGGAAGCTCGGTTATATAGACCCATGGTCCCCGCACTAGTTGAGATAATATTGTTTGTAAGACTCATGTAATTGGTTTTGATTAATCAATTATAATTCTCAAAATAGACTATGTCTATTTGGGAAATTTTCACTAAGTAAGGGCGAAATTGTAAAGAAAGAGTTGTTATGGGCATATTTGTTAATTATAATACTTTGTATGGCTCAATTAATAAATATGATAAATGACAATATTATTTAATAATTATTTATAGTTATTAAATAATTAGAATTGGCATTTAAATGGTTGAATTAGAAAATTGGCGTTTTTGAGAAAATCAGATACAAAAGTGTTAAAACTGCAAAATTGCAAAAAGCAAGGCCCAAACCCAATAAGCCATGGCCGGCCACTTTTGTAGGGAATTTAAACTGATATTTTCATTATTTTAATGACAAATAATTCAAACCTAACCCTAGTGGAATGCTATAAATAGGTAGTGAAGGCTTCAGGAAAATTACACTTCTGATTCAGAAAACCTGAGCCTTTCTCTCTCTACCTTGGCCGCCACCCTCTCTCTCTCTTCTTTCTTGATAATTTCGAAACCCCTTAGTGATTAGAGTAGTGCCCACACACAGCAAGCAATACCTCAATCATAGTGAGGAAGATCGTGAAGAAAGATCATCAGCAAAGGAGTTTCAGCATCAAAGATTCAGAGAAAGAGATCTAGGTTCAGATCTTGATAATACTCTGCGACAGAAAGGATACAAGGGTTAGAGATCTGAACGGAAGGAGTCATTTAATTCTGTTGCACCCAATGTAAGGTTTCCTAAACTTTATATGTGTTTATTTCATTGTTTTAGAAAGTTCATATTTAGGGTGTTAATCAACATACTTGTGAGTAGATCTAAGATCCTGGTAAAATAATTTCCAACAACTGGTATCAGAGCCATGGTAATTGATTTCCTAAATTTGGACTTTAAAACGATTGTTTGATGTTTTTGGATGGTATCATGTTGTATTGAGTGTTATTTGATGATTGATTGATGTTTGTGAATATTTGTGAAAAATAATTGAATATCTGTTTCTGGAATTATTTTTATTGGATAGTATGGAAAAAATTAAGCAAGTTACTTTTTTTACAGAACTCAATTTCGATTTAATTTGAATTAGTTATGATTTTTTGAAGATTCGAAAAAAGATAAGGTTGCTGGATTTCCCCCTGCGCGCGCGGAAATCATGCGTGACACGCATTCCGTCGAGAAAACTCGGCCCAACACCCCTAGCACGCGCGCAGACGGGTATGCACAACATCCCGTCCGTACATCTTGTAATTTTTTCGTTTTTCTTCGTTTTTTCATGCTTTTTCATGGAATTAACTTCCGATTTTTTGTGTAGTTCTGTATTTATATATTTACTATTCCTAATTCAACTCTAATTATCATAATGAATTAATTTAATATTTTTTAAATTTAATTCATGATATTAGTGTAATTTGCATTTGAAATAGTCTATATCTATCTTATTTTTAAATTTGATTATATCTTATCTAATTTTTAAATTTAAAGTCAGATTTTAAATTTTTTAAATTAATTTTTTTTAAAATAATTTGACCTTATTTAAATTTAAAATAAGATAACTATAATCATGTAATTTTAAATAGATGTAAGATATTTTGCTAACTTTTAAATTTTGTTATTTTATTTATTTAAATTACATTTAAAATCTGAAAAAGATATTCATTTATCTTTTTTAATTTTTTATTTAATTTTTATTTATAAAATAACATTTAATTTTTAAAAGGTAGTTAGCAAATTTTGAAATGATATTTAGGTTGGTTGATACCTAATGTTTCAAAATTGTAGGTTTAATTTTAAATTTATATATTTTTTTTAAAATTTCAAAATTTCTTTTATTTTTTCGCAAAATAAATATTTTATTTATTTAATTAATTATTTCGAAATTATTTATTTAAAATTAAATAAATCCTACATCCAACTATCCAGCTAACCTTGTTACAGGAGTATGTGTTTTTAGCTTGTTTGTAAGTTTTCAAAACCTATTATTACTTGATTGCAAATAGCCATGGTTACTTTTTGCCAGATCTAATGATCTGATGGCTCCCTTGGTCAAGTAAATAATTTGTAACAGGTATATTTACAATCTTCTTTCATCTGTGTATGACCTAACAACATGATAGGACCCATCCAAAGTGTGCCTGTGTGAGCCTATGTGTTTAATTTCATTATAGATGCATATAGGTTGTTGTTGCTAAATAAAATGTCATAGTTCTTGATAGAGTTTATTTAGACCCATTTAGTTTTTGGGCCCTATTCAATTAATAACAGTTTTTCATTTTAAGGTTAAATTCCTCTCTTTTGAGGCCTTGTGTGAGATTTGGGAGTCATAGAAGTGGGTACGACATACTGAACCCAGCACCCCTTCACATGAACCACCCCAATTGTGAAGGCCCATTTGCCTGATTTGAATAACTGTACAAGGTTAATTACACTAGTTTAACCTAATAAAATTGATTACCAACATAATAAATTTCATTTATTTTGAAATTAATTTAAGAAAACCATAGTTTAAAGAATTTTATATTCTAAGCTAAACTATATGTATTTTCTTGTATTTAATTAAATGTAGAATTATAACCATCTAGATTCTTTCTGAAGCTTAATTTAAATTTTTCATTAAATATTCCTATTTAAGTTGATATTTAGTTATCTACAACTAACCAACTTAAATCTGAATATCTTTTGGATTTAAAATTTCAAAATTAAGTTGAGAAATTTTAGGCATTGGTTATTAAGATTCTTTAGATATTTTTTAAGTTAATATCTTTTCGAATATTAACTTAAAATGGAATATTTTAGATATTTTTTGAGTTAATATCTTTTCGAATATTAACTTAAAATGGAATATCTTCAAATTAAGTGGTTACAACTTAATTTTAAATTTAATTAAATCTGATTTGAAAGATGTTTAAGTTTTTTTTAGATTCTTCTAAAACAACTTAAACAAGATATTTTCAAATTTGTTCCATTTATCATTCAAATTTATTTTTCGAATTTAAATAATAATTAAAGTTGATTTTTTTTTTTATTTAAACCAACATTGATTTGTAATTTTCATTATTATATTATGGAACTTGTTCGATATTTATACGAATTTATTTTTCGAATTAAATAGTAATTGAAAATTAATTAAAGTTGATTTTTTATCTAACCAACTTTAATTTGTAATTTTTCATTATTATAATATCGAATAAAATGATTATACAAAATACATATTTTATTTTAAATAATGAGCTTTTAATCAAGAGACATTCGATCTCCATTGTTGGTTTTACATCGCGTTTGTTTTAGTGAGTAATCCTCCCTAATGGAGGAACGTTCATTAGCGATTTCGCACCGTTTAATCTCGAAAGATAAGTAGTTTGTAAGTGTTTTGTGTGGTATAGATCACCCTAATGGTGGCGACCATACTTGACTTGCAAATTATGAAACAATGGTGGAAGCTCATAAGATAGAATTGCCTTGACTCTCGCCTAAACGGGACAACGCTGAATTCCAATCTTGATCGAATAAAAGGTTGCTAGAATGGTCATCATTTTAGATGAGTTGACAACTCTATTCAATGGGTGATGCTTTGACTCTCGCCTAAACGGGACACTGTATCAGTTTGTTGAAAGACCTTGGAAAATAAACTATGTTAGATTTAGTATTTCTATAACATATGTCATTACTTGTTATTTTCTGAACTGTGTATGAATTTATGAGCCAAAACCTTACTTCTGTTTTATTGATGTGCTGTAGTGTCATCATGAATAGCCCTCACCCCGATCCTCTCCTAGTTAATATCTTAGCAAAAGAACTCTATAGTGTGAAAATGCATCTTGGTAGTTGCATAAACTCGCAGCTATTGATGATGAATCTGAAGTTCCAAAAGGCAAATCTACTGGGAATTGATTTATCAAGAGAACAATGGGTCCAACTCATCCTTAATAGTCTTCCTCCGGAGTATAATGAATTTGTTATCTCTTACATGATCAACAATTCCAACTCCTCCGACATGGACAAGCTCGAAGCAGAATTACGAGCCCATGAACGGAATTTGATTGCAATAGGTCCGCCTGGGTTTGCAATTCATAATCGAAGGAAAAGGACTAAGTATGAAGGATTTAGCAAAGCTGCTTCTTCAAGTACAATTATCAGACATAATCTTCTATGTTCGAATTGTAATGAAAAGGGACATCATGAAGAACGATGTCCCAGGCTTCTGAACAATTCAAACGAAGGTAATGCTTTTGTCTTTGAATCATGTGTTTTAGAGAACGACAAATCCGTCTGGATTGTTGATTCTGGGTCTACTAACCATGTATGTTCTTCACTGCAGTTGCTTGAAACTTGGGAAAATCTGCTTCCAGGAGAGTTAAAGCTTAAAGTTGGCAATGGCGAATTAGTATCGGTCAAAGCTAGAGGAAAAGCCCGCATCAAGTTTCAACAAAGATTTTTAAATTTAGAAAATGTTTTATTTATTCCAAACTTTAGTAGAAACTTGATTAGTGTCTCATGTTTGCAAACACAATCTTATATATTGAATTTTTCGAGTACAAATTGTACAATTTCTCGTAATGGATTTCAAATATGTGTTGCTACAATGGAACAAGGGCTTTATGTTTTAAGACCGAATACTCAAATCTCACTAAATAGTGAACTTTTCAATGTAGCTAGACCTAGAAACCTCAAAAGAAAAGAGATTGATAATGATGATCAAACTTATCTATGGCATTTACGTTTAGGTCATATAGGCTTTGATAGACTTAATAGGCCAACCAAAGGCGGTCCATTGAAAAATGTCGTCTTAGGTGAACTGCCAGTATGCCAGTCCTGCCTAGAAGGAGAAATGACTAAACGTTCTTTCTCTGCAAAGAGAGAGCGTGCCAAAATTCCCCTAGGGTTAGTGCATTCCGATGTCTGCGGACCTTTGAATGTAAAAGCCCGAGGTGGTTATGAGTATTTTGTCACTTTCATTGACGATTACTCTAGATATAGTTTTCTTTACCTAATGCAAAAGAAATCTGAAACGTTTGAAAAGTTTCAAGAATTTCATGCTTTGGCCCAAAACAAATTAGGTAAATCATTAACGATCTTGCGAACTGATAGGGGTGGAGAATATATGGATATGCAGTTCAAAGATCATTTAATTGAACTTGGAATTGAATCCCAATACACTGCCCCAGGCACTCCACAACAAAATGGAGTTGCAGAAAGAAGAAATCGCACTCTTTTGGAAATGGTTAGGTCTATGCTGAGTTATTCAACTCTGTCTACGTCCTTCTGGGGATATGCTATTCAGATGGCAAATGACATTTTAAATGTTGTTCCATCTAAAGCAGTCCCTAAGACACCCGTCGAACTTTGGAATGGTCGTACACCTAATTTACGCCACTACAGAATTTGGGGGTGCCCTGCTCATGTCTTAAGAAAGAAAGAAGGCAAACTTGAATCACGTACCAAAGTATGCATGTTTGTCGGAAATTCTAAAGAGACTAGGGGTGGACTATTTTATAGTCACAAGGATAAAAAAGTGTTTGTTTCTCCAAATGCTACTTTCCTTGAAGAGAACTATATTAAAGACAACAAACCAAAAAGTAAAGTTGTTATAGAGGAATTGCTATCAGATTTAAGTCCTTCCAATGTTCCGTCCTCCTCCACACGTGAAGAGGACAATCCCACTCCCTCAGTTGAACCAACTGAGAAATCTACTACTAAAGTATCTATTCACCGCTCCTCGTCGTAGTGGGAGGGTTTCTACGAAACCAGCTCGTTATGGCTTGGATGGTGAAATCAATATGGTCGTAGGTGACGGTATTGATGACGATCCATTAACCTATAAACAGGCAATGGCTAGTCCGCAACGGAAACGATGGTCGGGCGACATGGATTCAGAAATGGATTCCATGAAAAAGAACAAAGTCTGGGAATATGTAGACGCACCAGACAACTATCATCCGATAGGGTGCAAGTGGGTTTACAAGAAGAAAAGAGGAGCTGGAGGCGAAGTCGAAACTTTTAAAGCTAAACTTGTAGCCAAGGGTTATACCCAAAGAGAAGGCATGGACTATGAGGAAACTTTTAGTCCTGTAGCCATGCTCAAATCCATCAAGACTGCCTTCCTTAATGGGGTACTTGAAGAAACCATCTATATGGAGCAACCAGAAGGTTATGTTCTTCCTGGGCAGGAAAAGAAAGTTTAAAAATTAAATAGGTCTATCTATGGACTTAAGCAAGCTTCTCGCTCATGGAACAAAAGGTTTGATGAAATCATCAAGACCTACGTCTTTTTTCAGAATGAAGATGAACCTTGTGTTTACCAACTCAAGGAAGACCAAATAGTAGTATTCCTGGTCCTTTATGTTGATGACATTTTGATCATTGGAAACAATGTCAAGAAAATGACTCACATCAAGGAATGGCTCAACACTCAATTCAATATGAAAGATTTGGGTGAAGCAGCCTATGTTCTTGGTATTCAAATTATTAGAAACCGAAAGAACAGATCTCTTGCTCTCTCTCAAACAACCTACATAGACAAAGTCTTAGAGATATTCTCCATGAACAACACCAATGGGGCAAACATGCCTTCTAGATATGGTATTCGTCTATCTAAGGAACAGTCTCCGACTGATCCTCAAGAGATAGAGGACATGGCGAAAATTCATTATGCCTCTGCAATTGGAAGTCTAATGTATGTAATGTTATGCACTAGACCTGACATCTGTTATGCACTTGGAATCGTGAGCAGGTATCAGTCTAATCCAGGACATGAACATTGGAATGCAGTTAAGTATATTCTGAAATACTTAAAGAGTACAAGGAATCTTGTGTTAGTCTACAAGGGTGGTGCTTTAAATCCCATAGGCTACACTGATTCAGATTTCCAGGCAAGTCTTGAAGACAAGAAATCTACATCTGGGATGGTGTTTACTCTTGGGGGTGGAGCAGTGGTTTGGAGAAGTGCTAAACAAACCACGATATCGGACTCAACTATGGAAGCTGAATACATAGCAGCAGCCGAAGCTGCTAAAGAACTTGTCTGGCTAAGAAAGTTCTTCACCAGTATAGGTGTTGTTCCTGGAATGGAAAAGCCTCTGGTCGTACTTTGTGATAACAATGGAGCAATAGGAAACAGTAAAGAACCTCGAAGCCACAAGAGAAGCAAACACATTGAAAGGAAGTATCACATTATCAGAGAATACGTGGCAAGAGGGGATGTACTAGTTGAGAAAGTTGACACAGATGACAACCTAGCTAATCCATTTACCAAAGTCTTGGCCGTGACAGCATTTGAAAAGCACCGTCAGAATTTAGGATTAATTGATATGTACTAATTAGTTTTATGTTAGTGCAAGTGGGAGTTTTTTGGGTTTTATGCCCTAAATAAAACTCCATTTCAATGGAACCTATTTAATTCAACATCAATAAAGAAACAGAAGTATTTTTCTTTCATTTGTGTATGTTTTAGTTCACTTTATCAATTGCTTGTCTATTTGATTTATAAATTCATCTTAAACCCTTTTCACATACTTGATCCTGTTTATTGTGTTGTCATCACATTGGAAAGTAAACATGACTATGTGAATAAAGTTTCCTAGATTTATCAGACACAGGGTTTTACTAATATGATAATCTACAACAAGAGTTTACTTGCATTTGGAGAAATGCTATGTTGTTTCCAGAACATTGGTTAAAGTAAATCTCAGGTTGGATGCATGGAGTATCCATCGGAAGGGACCGATATTGAACTTTGACTTAGATTTAATTAAACTTACCGTAAAATCTATTCAAGCCAATATCGCCTAGTTGATCCTAGATCAAATGTTCTTAATCCTGTTATGATTAGGCTCAATCTTGAAAGGCTATTCGTGTTCTTTGATTTGTTAGTTTAGCCTACTTTTAGGTCAGGGTGATACGTACATTTTGGGAACACGGTAGTGCAATTGAGTGGGAGCGCTAGCATAAACATGGAATCTATAGCTTCTATCTCCAAATAGTAAGCAAAGGACGATCTCCTTCGAGCTTGACCAAACGAACATAAATGGTGGAGTACTCATTTCACATAAGTTGAAATATCATTTATACGGGCTGAAGTGTTTTAAGGATAAAATACATAGTAGGGTGTAACGGTAATCTAATCCCTTTACAGTGTAGATCATTCATATAGAGGATCACTGATCAAATTAGGATTATAACAATGGATAACTAATGATGCGTCTATATGGTGGAACATATAGAGCATTCTATATACTGAGAGTGCAATTCTAAGTTCTATGCGTGGATTCAACGAAGAATTAATAAGTTAGTGAATTTTAGTGCTAAATTCTTGATCTACTTATTGGAAGCTCGGTTATATAGACCCATGGTCCCCGCACTAGTTGAGATAATATTGTTTGTAAGACTCATGTAATTGGTTTTGATTAATCAATTATAATTCTCAAAATAGACTATGTCTATTTGTGAAATTTTCACTAAGTAAGGGCGAAAATGTAAAGAAAGAGTTGTTAGGGGCATATTTGTTAATTATAATACTTTGTATGGTTCAATTAATAAATATGATAAATGACAATATTATTTAATAATTATTTATAGTTATTAAATAATTAGAATTGGCATTTAAATGGTTGAATTAGAAAATTGGCGTTTTTGAGAAAATCAGATACAAAAGTGTTAAAACTGCAAAATTGCAAAAAGCAAGGCCCAAACCCAATAAGCCATGGCCGTCCACTTTTGTAGGGAATTTAAACTGATATTTTCATTATTTTAATGCCAAATAATTCAAACCTAACCCTAGTGGAATGCTATAAATAGGTAGCGAAGGCTTCAAGAAAATTACAGTTCTGATTCAGAAAACCTGAGCCTTTCTCTCTCTACCTTGGCCGCCACCCTCTCTCTCTCTTCTTCCTTGATAATTTCGAAACCCCTTAGTGATTAGAGTAGTGCCCACACACAGCAAGCAATACCTCAATCATAGTGAGGAAGATCGTGAAGAAAGATCATCAGCAAAGGAGTTTCAGCATCAAAGATTCAGAGAAAGAGATCCAGGTTCAGATCATGATAATACTCTGCGACAGAAATGATACAAGGGTTAGAGATCTAAATGGAAGGAGTCATTTAACTCCGCTGCACCCAATGTAAGGTTTCCTAAACTTTATATGTGTTTATTTCATCGTTTTAGAAAGTTCATATTTAGGGTGTTAATCAACATACTTGTGAGTAGATCTAAGGTCCTGGTAAAATAATTTCCAACACTTTTCAATGTAGCTAAACCTAGAAACCTCAAACGAAAAGAGATTGATAATGATGATCAAACTTATCTATGGCATTTACGTTTAGGTCATATAGGCTTTGATAGATTCAATAGGCTAACCAAAGATGGTCCATTGAAAAATGTCGTCTTAGGTGAACTTCCAGTATGCGCGTCCTGCCTGGAAGGAAAAATGACTAAACATTCTTTCTCTGCAAAGGGAGAGCGTGCCAAACAACCCCTAAGGTTAGTGCATTCTGATGTATGCGGACCTTTGAATGTAAAAGCCCGAGGTGGTTATGAGTATTTTGTCACATTCATTGACGATTACTCTAGATATAGTTTTCTTTACCTAATGCTAAAGAAATCTGAAATGTTTGAAAAGTTTCAAGAATTTCATGCTTTGGCTCAAAACCAATTAGGTAAAACATTAAAGATCTTGCGAACTGATAGGGGTGGAGAATATATGGATATGCAGTTCAAAGATCATTTAATTGAACTTGGAATTGAATCCCAATACACTGCCCCAGGCACTCCACAACAAAATGGAGTTGCAGAAAGAAGAAATCGCACTCTTTTGGAAATGGTTAGGTCTATGCTGAGTTATTCAACTTTGTCTACATCCTTCTGGGGATATGCTATACAGATGGCTAATGACATTTTAAATGTTGTTCCATCTAAAGCAGTCCCTAAGACACCCGTCGAACTTTGGAATGGTCGTACACCTAGTTTACGCCACTACAAAATTTGGGGGTGCCGTGCTCATGTCTTGAGAAAGAAAGAAGGCAAACTTGAATCACGTATTGAAGTATGCATGTTTGTCGGAAATTCTAAAGAGACTAGGGGTGGACTATTTTATAGTCACAAGGATAACAAAGTGTTTGTTTCTACAAATGCTACTTTTCTTGAAGAGAACTATATTAAAGACAACAAAGCGAAAAGTAAATTTGTTCTAGAGGAAATGCTTTCAGATATAACTCCTTCCAATGTTCCGTCCTCTTCCACTCAAGAAGAGGACAATCCCACTCCCTCAGTCGAACCAACTGAGAAAACTACTACCAAAGTTCCTGTTGAGAAGATCACCGCTCCTCGTCGTAGTGGGAGGGTTTCAACAAAACCAGCTTGTTATGGCTTGGATGGTGAAATCAATATGGTCATTTGTGACGGTATTGAAGACGATCCATTAACCTATAAACAGGCAATGGCTAGTCCGCAACGGAAACGATGGTCAGCCAGCATGGATTCAGAAATGGATTCCATGAAAAAGAACAAAGTCTGGGAATATGTAGAAGCACCTGATGACTATCATTTGATAGGATGCAAGTGGGTTTACAAGAAGAAAAGAGGAGCTGGAGGCGAAGTCGAAACTTTTAAAGCTAGACTTGTAGCCAAGGGTTATACCCAAAGAGAAGGCGTGGACTATGAGGAAACTTTTCGTCTTGTGGCCATGCTCAAATCCATCCGAATTCTTCTCTCCATAGCTATTGCTTTCGATTATGAAATCTGGCAAATGGATTGCCAAGACTGCCTTCCTTAATGGGGTACTTGAAGAAACCATCTATATGGAGCAACCAGAAGGCTATGTTCTTCCAGGGCAGCAAAAGAAAGTTTGCAAATTAAATAGGTCTATCTATGGACTTAAGCAAGCTTCTCACTCATGGAACAAAAGGTTTGATGAAATCATCAAGACCTACGGCTTTCTTCAGAATGAAGATGAACCTTGTGTTTACCAACTCAAGGAAGACCAAGTACTAGTATTCGTGGTCCTTTATGTTGATGACATTTTGATCATTGGAAACAATGTCAAGAAAATGACTCACATCAAGGAATGGCTTGACACTCAATTCGACATGAAAGACTTGGGTGAGGCAGCCTATGTTCTTGGTATTCAGATTATCAGAAACCGGAAGAACAGATCTCTTGCTCTCTCTCTCAAACAACCTACATTGACAAATTTTTAGAGAGATTCTCCATGAACAACACCAATGGGGCAAACATGCCTTCTAGATATGGTATTCGTCTATCTAAGGAACAGTCTCCTACTGATCCTTAAGAGATAGAGGACATGGCAAAAATTCCTTATGCATCTGCAGTTGGAAGTCTAATGTATGCAATGTTATGCACTAGACCTGACATCTGCTATGCAGTGGGAATCGTGAGCAGGTATTAGTCTAATCCAGGACAGGAACATTGGAATGTAGTTAAGTATATTCTGAAATACTTAAAGAGTACAAGGAATCTTGTGTTAGTCTACAAGGGTGGTGCTTTAAATCCCATAGGCTATACTGAGTCAGATTTCCAGGCAAGTCTTGAATATAGGAAATCTACATCTGGGATGGTGTTTACTCTTAGGAGTGGAGCAGTGGTTTGGAGCAGTGCAAAACAAACCGCGATATCGAACTCGACGATGGAAGCCAAATACATAGCTGCTGCAGAAGCTGCTAAAGAACTTGTCTGGCTAAGAAAGTTCTTCACCGGTATCGGTGTCGTGCCTGGAATGGAAAAGCCTCTGGTCCTACTTTGTGATAATAATGGAACGATAGCCAACTGTAAGGAACCTCGAAGCCACAAGAGAAGCAAACACATTGAGAGAAAGTATCAAATCATCAGAGAATATGTGGCAAGAGGGGATGTACTAGTTGAGAAAGTGGACACAGAAGACAACTTAGCTAATCCATTCACCAAAGTCTTGGTCGTGACTTCATTTGAAAAGCACCGTAAGAATTTAGGATTAATTGATATGTACTGATTAGTTTTATATTAGTGCAAGTGGGAGTTTGTTGAGTATTATGCCCTAAATAAAACTCCATTTCAATGTAATCTACTTTATTCAACATCAATAAAGAAACAGAAGTATTTTTCATTCATTTGTGTATGTTTTGGTTCACCTTATCAATTGCTTGTCTATTTGATTTATAAATTCATGTGAAACCCTTTTCACATACTTGATCTTGTTTATTGTATTGTCAACACTTTGGAAAGTAAACATGACTATGTGAATAAAGTTTCCTAGATTTTTCAGACATAGGGTTTTACTGATATGATAATCTACAACATAGTTTACTTGCATTTGGAAAAATGCTATGTTCTTTCCAAAGCATTGGTTAAAGTAAAGCTCAGGTTGGGTGCATGGAGTATGCATCAGAAGGGACCGATATTGAACTTTGACTTAGATTTATTAAACTTACCGTAATATCTATTCAAGTCAATATCGCCTAGTTGATCCTAGATCAAATGATTTAATCCTGTTATGATTAGGCTCAATCTCAAGAGGCTATTCATGTTCTTTGATTTGTTAGTTAAGCCTACTTTTAGGTCAGGGTGATACATACATTTTGGGAACACAGTAGTGCAATTGAGTGGGAGCGCTAACATAAACATGGAATCTATAGCTTCTATCTGGCGAATAGTAAGTAAAGGATGATCTCCTTCGAGCTTGACCAAACGAAAATAAATGGTGGAGTACTCATTTCACATAAGCTGAAATATAATTTATATGGGGTTAAGTGTTTTAAGGATAAAATACATAGTAGGGTGTAACGGTAATCTAATCCCTTTACAGTGTAGATCATTCATATAGAGGATCATTGATCAAATTAGGATTATAACAATGGATAACTAATGATGTGTCTATATGGTGGAACATATAGAGCATTCTATATATTGAGAGTGCAATTCTAAGTTCTATGCGTGGATTCAACGAAGAATTAATAAGTCAATGAATTTACGTTATAAATTATTGATCTGCTTATTGGAAGCTCGCTTATATAGATCCATGGTCCTCCCACTAGTCGAGATAATATTGCTTGTAAGACTCATATAATTAGTTTTGATTAATCAATTATAATTCTCAAATTAGACTATGTCTATTTGTGAATTTTTCACTAAGTAAGGGCGAAATTGTAAAGAAAGAGTTTTAGGGGCATATTTGTTAATTATGATACTTTGTATGGTTCAATTAATAAATATGATAGATGACAATATTATTTAATAATTATTTATATTTATTAAATAGTTAGAATTGGCATTTAAATGGTTGAATTAGAAAATTGGCGTTTTTGAGAAAATGAGATGCATAAGTGATAAAACTGCAAAATTTCAAAAAGTGAGGCCCAAATCCATATAGCCATGGCCGGCCACTTTAATAGCCTTTATCAACTAATATTTTCATAATTTTAATGCCAAATAATTCAAACCTAACCCTAGTGGAATGCTATAAATAGATAGTGAAGGCTTCAGGAAATTTACACTTAACTTTCGCACTTTTCATTCAAAGAAAAACCTAAGGCTTCTCTTTCTAAACCCTAGCCGCCACTTCTCTCTCTCTCTTCTTCCTTGAAATTTCGAACCACTTAGTGATTAGAGTAGTTCCCACACACAGCAAGTGATACCTCAATCATAGTGAGGAAAATCGTGAAGAAAGACTTTCAACAAGAAGGAGTTTCAACACTAAAGAAGGAGAGAAAGAGATCTAGGTTCAGATCTTGATAATACTTTGAGAGAGAAAGAATACAAAGGTTAGAGATCTGAACGGAAGGAGTCATATTATTCCGCTGCACCCAATGTAAGGTTTCTAATACTTTATATGTGTTTATTTCATAATCGTTTTAGAAGTTCATATTTAGGGTGTTAATCAACATACTTGTGAGTAGATCTAAGATCCTGGTAAAATAATATCCAATAGGTAAAACCCTAGAACTCTTGAATATGTGTTTTTAAGCTTTTTACTTAGTTTGAACTTGTGTTTTTGAGTAATAGGGGTTGTTAGGTTTAATTAAGTTTAGGGTTTGAATTTTAGGGTTCATTTGAGCTGGTTTTAGTCCCTTGTAGCAGGTTTTGATGAATGGTTTAAGTTTTATGCAACTTTGAGCTTTAAACTCAAAGCTTTGATCATTAATGGCAACTTGAGTTTCAATGGTTCGTTCTGTGATTTTCTGGCTGGAATGTATTGTCTATACCCTTATTAGGTACCCTGGAAAAGTTGGTAGAGTTTGGTTTGGTTTTGAGTTCATGGGGGCATTTTTTGGGTTCCCAACAGAGAACCGGAATTCCGGTTTTGGGGGACCTATGGCAACCGGTCGACCCGTTGGTGACCCAGAACCGGACTTCCAGTTGGGAACCAGTTTTCTGATTGGGGGAGTTTTTGGAACCCTAGTTTTCCCATTTTTGAGATATTTAGGGTATTGCCATATTGTTTATCGATAGGGAAACTTTTAGTTTCAAGTTTAAATCCCCGGAAAGTGATTTAGAGAGTCAATCATCTATGTGGTAATTCATGTGATTAGGGCATCCATCTAGCACGAGACTTTCCGTTCAGGTCGGCCGGCACACTTGAATTCGGAAAGAAGGTAAGAACTGTATATAATGTGTGATATGAATATCTGAGTGTATGTATATGTTATGTGTATATGCATGCTTAAAATGTTATTTGCACTACCAATACTTATACGGTTATAGTATAGAGTGTATTGGTATAGTGAATGTTATCTGAGAGTACCATGATACCAGCATAAGTACGGAGATGTACTGGGAGTGCGTGGTATATCACTCAGGGGTACTCAGGGTATGAATAAACCCTACCGATACTCGTACATTGAGGTACGTAGTGTATGTGGTATAGTGGCTATACCCTAGTATGGAACGTTCGTACTCATCTGTTAAGCCTTGTAAATAGGTGTATGGGCGCCTAAGTACAAGTCAGAAATTATATGATATGTTATATGCTTTTCTTACTGAGTCTGTTGACTCATAGGTCTACTTCCATGTGTAGGTAAAGGAAAGGCGAAGGCTGAACAAGAGTGAACCTGAGGTAGGGTGAGATTGTACATGTCGAAGCGGCGCGACCTGGAGTGTTCGATCTCGGGACATCTGGGAGTTATATTTTGTAGTCGCTGAGTGACCTGTAAATTATATATTTTGGGATATTAAGTTTAAAAAGTTAGGAAACGGGATCTCGACACTTGTAAATATTTTATTATATTATAAAGCTTATTAATTAAGACAAAAGTTTTAATTTGACATGTTTTCCAAGAAAATTCTTTGATTAGCAAAGATTGCACCGTAATTGAAAAAGCATTGTAGCGTGCCTTAGCATTAGGGCGTTACAATTTTGGTATCAGAGCCACCAGGTTTGTCTACCGAAGCTTGCTAAGACATGTACAATCTTCATCAGAGAAAGCTCGGTTCACGGTTCAGTAAGCCCGTACTTGTTTAGTATTTTAAATAATTGTGAATGTGAAAGCATGTTAGGAAGCATATTAGATTTTAATTAATTAATTTAAAGTGTGTTGCCTTTAAGTCTTTAAGAGCGGTGTTAAGTTTTGATCGCTGTCTAACTTGCCTGGCTTATGGATTCGCAAGCTAAGTCCTATAAAATGGACGCCCCACGAAATACAAGAAGTCAGGGTGGCATGGTTGAGACCGGAGGCAGTCGGGGGAATCCCCAAAACCCTCGCGGTCGCGGCCGTGGTCGCGGCTATGGCCGTGGTAGAGCTCAGGGTGGTCGCCCTGTAAATCCACCACAAGCTCCTCCGGATTGGGAGTAAAGATTTGCGGAAATGCAAGATTGGATTCGTCAACAGGATAAAGAGATTCAGAGATTGAGGCAGCAGGGTCATCCTGTCATGCCTCCTGAACAAGTTGCTCAGACCGTTGCAGTTCCAGCGGTGCCAACAGAACAACCTGTTGTTGGCAACCGTATGGAGCTGTTGTACGAAAGGTTTCGAAAGCAGGCACCTCCAGTGTTTCTGGGAGGTCCTGATGTATTAAAGGCTAAGCAGTGGCTCACAGTGATTGAGCGTATCCTTAATTTTATGGAAGTGGTTGGTAATGATCGGGTGACCTGCGCCACTTACCAGTTTCAGGAGGACGCTCTCGTGTGGTGGGAGTTGATAACCCTCACTCAGGATGTCACGGTTATGACCTGGGAAGAGTTTAAGGAGTTGTTTAACTCCAAGTATTACAATGAAGCTGTCCGCAGTGCAAAGCGGAAAGAGTTCACCGAACTGGTTCAAGCCGAGGGAATGTCTGTTATTGAGTATACGAAAAAGTTTGACCATCTGGCCAAACTCGCTGCGGGAATCGTGTCAACTGACTTTAGCAAAAAAGAGAAATATTTGGCCGGTTTGAGTGCGAAGATTAGGCACGATTTGGTGATCACTACTACCGAAGCAACCACATATGCTGAAATGGTTGAAAAGGCTTTGAGAGCCGAGGGTGCGGTGAAATTTCTGCAGGAGCCCCGAGTGACTCCAAGTGTTGGTGGAACCCCCACTGTTCCTACTCCTGTCTATGGTAGGGATGGTGGTGACTCCACCACTGAACAGAAAAGGAAAGTTATCCCAGCTTCTGGTGGTTCAGGGCAGAGTAAGCGGTTCCGTGGGAACCAAGGTAGAGGTGGATGCCAGGGTTACTCCTACCCTGAGTGTCCTCGTTGCAAGAAACATCACCCGGGAGAGTGTAACCGGAAGACATGATTTTTGTGTGGCATGGTGGGGCATTTCAAGAAAGATTTCCCTCAGGCAAAGAAAGAGGAGCCGAAAGCTGAGGTGAAACCGGTTCCTGCTCGAGTGTTCGCTATTACCCAAGTTGATGCTACAGCCAGTCCTTCTATTGTGACAGGTCAAATTCCTGTCAACAACTCCTTGTTTACAGTATTATTTGATTCGGGAGCTACACGCTCATATGTAGCTACAAGAGTAATTGATCTTTTGGGTAGGCCTTGTGATATTTTAGAAAGAGGGTTCGGAACCCTAATGCCCAGTGGGGAGTTGGTTATCTCTAATAGGCGCATTAGGTCTATGCCGGTTAGGATCGAAGATAGGGAGTTGAGCACTGACCTTATAGAACTGGAACTAACTGAGTTTGACATTATACTGGGGATGGATTTTCTGTCCAAGTATTCGGCCAGTATAGATTGTAAGCGAAAAATGGTGACTTTTCAGCCAGAAGGGGAAGAGCCATTTGTTTATGTTGGATCAGTACAGGGGTCTCGGATCCCGGTTATCTCTGTACTGAGGGCTAGAGATTTACTACACAAAGGTTGTGTAGGATTTCTAGCAGTGGTAATTGACTCCAGCAGACCTGAAACATTTGGGCCTGAGGCAGTCAGGGTGGTAAAAGATTTTCTCGTCTTGTTTCCCGAGGAGTTACCGGGATTTCCACCGCAACGAGAGATTGATTTCGTAATTGATCTGGCACCTGGAGCCGAGCCTGTTTCTAAAGCTCCATATTGTATGGCTCCAGCAGAACTTAGGAGCTTAAGTTACAACTTCAAGGGATGCTTGACATTGGATTTATCCGAACCAGTGTATCGCCCTGGGGAGCTCCGGTTCTGTTTGTGAAAAAGAAAGATGGTTCCCTCAGAATGTGTATTGATTATCGAGAACTAAACAAGCTGACGATTAAGAACAAGTACCTGTTGCCCATAATCGATGATTTGTTCAATCAGCTTCAAGGAAAGACAGTGTTTTCGAAGATTGATTTGCGATCTGGTTATCATCAACTCAGAATTCGAGAGGAGGACATACCAAGACTACTTTTAGAACAAGATATGGGCACTATGAGTTCCTAGTAATGTCATTCAGATTGACCAATGCTCCTGTGGCCTTTATGGATCTCATGAATAGGGTATTCAAGGATTTCCTCGATAACTGCGTCATAGTGTTTATCGACGACATTCTTGTATACTCTCAGTTAGAAGAGGAGCACGAGCATCATCTTCGAATGGTATTGCAGCGACTTAGAGATCACAAGTTGTATGCAAAATTTAAAAAGTGCGAGTTCTGGTTGTCTGAGGTATCTTTTCTAGGGCATATCTTCTGGAAGAACGGGATTATGGTTGATCCAAGCAAGATTGAATCAGTGAAGAATTGGCTGAGGCCAATATTTGTGACGGAAATTCAAAGTTTTCTGGGCTTAGCAGGGTATTATCAACGTTTCGTTGAGGGATTCTCTAAAATCTCTATGCCCCTAACCGAATTGACCAAGAAAAATCAGAGATTTGTGTGGTCAAACAAGTGTGAAACAAGTTTCCAGGAGTCGAAGCAACGTTTAATAACAGCTCTGGTGTTAGCTTTGCCATCAGATTAAGAGAAATTTGTTGTTTATGGTGATGCATCCAGACAGGGTCTGGGATGTGTTCTGATGCAAGCTGACAAGGTCATGGCTTATGCCTCTCGTCAACCGAAAGATTATGAGCAGCGCTATCCAACTCATGACCTAGAGCTCGCTGCTGTGGTTTTTGCTCTGAAGATATGGCGACATTATCTTTATGGTGAGAAGTGCGAGATTTATACTGATCATAAGAGTCTCAAATACTTTTTCACCCAAAAGGATTTGAATATGAGGCAGAGGAGGTGGCTGGAGTTGGTTAAAGATTATGATTGTGAGATTTTGTATCACCCCGGGAAGGCCAATGTTGTAGTTGATGCTTTGAGTAGAAAAGGTCCCGGGCAATTTTGTACTATGGTTCTGATAACCCCTCAGCTAGCCTCTGAAATGGTTAGTGCAGGGATTGAGTTTGTAGTTGGAAAGTTGCACAATTTGACTCTTCAATCTAATCTGTTAGAGAGGATCAGAAGAGCTCAACTTGAGGATCCTGAGCTAGATAAAGTTCGAGATGAGATTATGGCTGGTTGGCCTAGAGACTTTTTAGTCTCGAACAGTGGAATGTTGTTATATAAAGCTCGAGTTTCTGTTCCTAATGTTGAAGAGTTCAAGAAAAAGATATTCGATGAAGCTCACACCGCACCTTATTCACTGCATCCGGGAACCACCAAAATGTATCAGGATTTGAAACCCTACTTCTGGTGGTATGGGATGAAAAGAGATGTAGTGGACTACGTGTCCAAATGCTTAACCTGCTAGCAAATCAAGGTTGAACATCAAAGGTGGGCAGGGTTATTGCAACCTTTGGTCCTTCCTGAGTGGAAGTGGGAGGACATTGCAATGGATTTTGTAACTGGACTGCCTAGAACTATGGGAATGTATGATTCAGTATGGGTCATAGTGGACAGATTCACAAAATCAGCTCACTTTCTGTCAGTGAAAGTTACCTATTCAGTGGATCAGTATGCAAAACTATATGTCAAGGAGATAATTCGTCTCCATGGAGCCCTTAAATCTATAGTTTCAGATAGGGATCCAAAGTTTACATTGAAGTTTTGGGTGAGTCTTCAGAAGGCTATGGGTACCAAGTTAAAGTTTAGCACAGCCTTTCACCCTCAGACTGATGGTCAGTCAGAAAGAACAATTCAGATATTGGAAGATTTACTGCGAGCCTGTGTCATGGACTTTGATGGTTCATCGAGTAAGTACTTGCCTTTAATTGAATTTTCCTACAACAATAGCTACCAGAGTACAATAGGGATGGCTCCCTATGAGATGTTATATGGTAGGAAATGTCGTTCCCCTATTCATTGGGACAAAACTGGAGAAAGGAAGTACTTGGGTCCAGAGTTAGTGCAGAAGACCAATGAGGCTATTGATAAGATCAAGGCTCGGATGCTTGCTTCTCAAAGCAGGCAGAAAAGTTATGCTGATCCGAAGCGCAGAGATGTCACATTTCAGGCAGGGGAACATGTTTTCCTGTGGGTTTCACCCATGAAGGGTATTAGGCGCTTCGGGAAGAAGGGTAAATTGAGTCCTAGGTTCATTGGGCCATTTCAGATACTTGAGAAGGTTGGGCAGGTAGCATATCGGCTAGCCTTACCACCAGTGTTGTCGGCTGTTCATGACGTATTTCATATTTCTATGTTGAGGAAATACGTGTCAGACCCGACTCATATCTTGAGTTATGAAGCCCTTGAACTGCAATCAGACTTATCCTATGAAGAGCAACCTGTGCAGATTCTTGATAGAAAAGAAAAGGTTCTTCGGAACAAGACTATTGCTCTAGTTAAGGTGCTCTGGAGGAACAGTAAGGTGGAAGAAGCCACCTGGGAATTGGAGTCTGATATGAGGACTCAACATCGAGAGCTATTCAGGTTAGATTTCGAGGACGAAATCCTTTTAACAGGGGGATAATTGTAATGACCGCTTTAGTAAATTGGATTAGAAAAGACAATTAGCACTAATTTCTGTTATTTTATGAAATTAATTATTTGTGGACCCCAATATTTAGAAATAAATATTAGAGTTATAATTTCTCAATTTCGGAGATTTTATCAAACTCTAGGGGTATTATTTAGCTTATATGTGAAATATGTTATTTTTGTAATTTTTGTTCGGCGACAACGGAAAATGCGATGGATGGCTAGTTTGATCACATGGGTAATTTTACAACCTATTTTCTTAGTGGGAAATATTTTAGAGAAAATTAAATTATCGCGATTGAGCGGGGTTATGGGATTTGACCATTTTACCCCTAGCTTGAGAAATACCTTAAGTTTTACCTAAAGGGTAATATAGTCTTTTTTCAAAGAATGGATTAGGTGGCTGCCCTATTTTTTGACACCTAGCACTCTAATTAATTTCAGCAAGGGATTAGTTTAGTAATGCCCTTTTCTTTTGAAACAAAGTTTAGAAAATTAAAAGAAAAATCAAAATAGAACTCTCTCTCTCTTTTCTCTTTTGGTTGGGGCAAAAACTAGGGGGAAATCTCACCTTCAAGCTGGTATTTCTTGAAAATTAAGCAAGGTTGCTGTGAATCTTAAGCAAGGTAAAACCCTAGAACTCTTGAATATGTGTTTTTAAGCTTTTTACTTAGTTTGAACTTGTGTTTTTGAGTAATAGGGGTTGTTAGGTTTAATTAAGTTTAGGGTTTGAATTTTAGGGTTCATTTGAGCTGGTTTTAGTCCCTTGTAGCAGGTTCTGATGAATGGTTTAAGTTTTATGCAACTTTGAGCTTTAAACTCAAAGCTTTGATCATTAATGTCAACTTGAGTTTCAATGGTTTGTTCTGTGATTTTCTGGCTGGAATGTATTGTGTATACCCTTATTAGGTACCCTGGAAAGTTTGGTAGAGTTTGGTTTGGTTTTGAGTTCATGGGGGGCATTTTTCGGGTTCCTAGCACAGAACCGGAATTTCGGTTCTGGGGGACCTGTGGCAAACGGTCGACCGGTTGGTGACCCAGAACCGGACTTCCGGTTGGGAACCGGTTTGCCGGTTGGGGGAGTTTTTGGAACTCTAGTTTTTCCCTTTTTTGAGATATTTAGGGTATTGCCATGTTGTTTATCGATAGGGAAACTTTTAGTTTCAAGTTTAAGTCCCTGGAAAGTGATTTAGCGAGTCACTCATCTATGTGGTAATTCATGTGATTAGGGCATCCATATAGCACGAGAATTTCCGTTCAGGTCGGCCAGCACACTGTAATTCGGAAAGAAGGTAAGGACTGTATATAATGTGTGATATGAATATCTGAGTGTATGTATATGTTATGTGTATATGCATGCTTAAAATATTATTTGCACTACCAACACTTATACGGTTATAGTATAGAGTGTATTGGTATAGTGAATGTTATCTGAGAGTACCATGATACCAGCATAAGTACGGAGAGGTACTGGGTGTTGGGTTTTGTGCCCTAAATAAAACTCATTTCAATATAATCAGATTTACTTATTAATAAAGATCAAAAATAACATTTTATGTTGCATGGTTCATATGATTTATTTCATGATTATATACATATAATGTATGAATTCTATTTAAGTCCAGAACATATGAATTTGTTAATGATTATAGTGTTGTCAACACAGTGGAATATAATCTTAATTATATGTTCGAAAGTTTAATCCCTGATTTGTCAGAACACTGGATTTAGACTGGCATGGTATAATCAGCGATAGGTATTCTTACACCTTGGATAAGTGTTATGTCCTTTCCAGGGCATTGGCAAAGTTTACCAGTATTGAATGTATGGAGTATACATCGGAAGGGACCGATATTGAACTTTGATTAGATATATTAAAATTTACCGTAATATCTATTCAATTCAATATCACCCATTGATCCTAGATCAAATGATCTTAATCCTGATATGGTTGGGTTCAATCTCAAGAGTATTATACATGTTCTTTAATTTGTTAGTTAAGCCTACTTTTGGGTCAGGGTGATACGTATATTTTGGGAACATGATAGTATAATTGAGTCGGAGCGCTAACATAAATATGGAGTCTATAACTTCTATAGGAATTTAGAAGTGAAACGATGATATCCTTCCAGCTTGGCTAAACAGAGATAAATGGTGGAGATCTCATTTCACTTCGTTGAAATATCATTTATACGGAGCTAAGTGTTTTAAGGGTAAAATACATTGAAGGTGTAACGGTAATTTAGTGCCTATTCAATGTAGATCATCTATTAGAGGGTTGTTGATCAAATTAGGATTACAACAATGGATAACTAATAGCGTATCTATATCGTGGAACATATAGAGCGTTCTATATGACTGAGAGTGCAATTCCAAGTTCTAAGTGTGGATTCAATAAGGAATTAATAAGTTAGGGAATTTACTTGGTAAATTCGGTTCGACTTATTGGAAGCTCGGTTATATAGGCCCATGGTCCCCATACCAGTTGAGACCATACTACTTGTAAGACTCAGTTAATTGATTTTGATTAATCAATTATTATTGTAAAGTTAGACTATGTCTACTTTATGAATTTTCACTAAGCGGGCGAAATTGTAAAGAAAAGAGATTCTAGGTTTATTTATTAATTAAGATACTTTATATGTCTAATTAATACATATATTAAATGACAATATTATTTAATAATTAATTTTTAGTTATTAAATAATAGGAATTGGCATTTAAGTGGTTAATATAAAAATTGGCGTTTTTGAGAAATTGGGATAGAAAAATGACAAACTGGCAAAATTGCAAAGTGGGCCCAATCCAACATCCTATGGCCGGCCACACTAAGCATTTACCATTTATTTTTCTATTATTTTAATGCCAAATAAATCTAACCTAAACCTAGGTGGTTACCTATAAATAGGTAGTGATGGCTTCAAGAAAAGATGATGCATCTCATTCCTTCAAAGAAAATCTTCTAGCCGCCACCTTCTCTCTTCTTTTCTTCTTCAATTTCGAAATCCTTGAGTGATAGAGTAGTGCCCACACACGTCAAGTGGTATCTCAATCATAGTGTGTAAGACTGTAGGAGATTCCAAACAACAAGAAGGAGAATCAGCATCAAAGGAATGAGAGAAAGAGATCCAGGTTCAGATCTTGATTATGCTCTGCTACAGAAAGGAATCAAGGGCTAGAGATCTGAATGGAAGGAGTCATTATATTCCGCTGATCCTGGTAAAATATTTCCAACAACTGGCCTCAGAGCTATGGTAATGATTTACTTTCATGAAATATGAATTAAAACGATGTTATGTGTTGATTTGGATGGTTTCATGTGCTTTATGTGCTTATTTGATAATAGTTTAGAAATCGCAATATATGTTAGTAGACAAAAAAATAATAAATTTAGGCTTTTACAGAACCTAATTTGGATTTTCTATGAATTAGTTATGATTTTTTGAAGTTGAACGAAAATATCAGGGTTTGAAAGCACACTCACGCCCGCGCATGGGACAAAATCCCTTCAGACAAAGCCTTGTCCGAAGCATACCCTTGTCCCGCCCGTGTTCCTCGATCAGATAGGCTGCATGCAGCCTTGATGCTTGGTCAGACACCCCAATCCGCGCGCGCAGGGGTATGCAATGCATACCCCTGTGCCTCAAACTTGTTTTCGTCATAACTTTTGATTCAAAAATCATTTTTCATTGAAACAAAAGCTAGTTTTTGGTAGAATTTTGTGTAGAATCTGAATTTTCAATCAAAAATCTAATTGTCAGAATAAAATTAATTTTTATTAATTTTTTTTAATTAATTAAAATTAGCTTCTAATATTAGTAGGCTTTGAATTTTGAAAATTTGATTTCTCACAAAGGAGCCTTATGGTTAATTTTGAAATTATAGATTATTTTATTTATTTTAATTATAAGATCAGATATTATTTTTTATTAAAATTTGAATGATCTTACTTTGATATTAAAATATTATCTTTTAAAATAATCTTGTTCAAATTTTAAAGTTTGCTAGCCATATCATTTTTTTTTTCCAAATTTGTTATTTTTTGAAATATATTTTATTAATTAAAATTATAAGATTAGGAATATGGTAGGTTTAACATTTTATCTTATTAGACATTTTTTTTATTAAAATTATATTTTGGCAAAAATAACATGAAATTATAAAAATTAGTTAGTTTAGTTTGAATAGATATTTTAGGGTTTCAAACCGTAAATTTTTCAAACTTATGATTATTTTTTTAAAAAAATATTCTAACCATATAAAATATCTTATTTTTTTCAATTAGTTTATTCATGTAATATTTAAATTTATTAAATTATAAGACTTAGAATATAATAATGAAATATCTAAATTTAAAATTCAAGATATTTTATTATATTATCTTATTAGAAACTTTAAATAAATTTAAATTTTGAATAAACTTGATATTTGAAAAAAATTGGTTAGATATTTTTGTTTTTTTGTTAGAATTTAGGAAATTTAGGAGTTTGTTGAATTTTAAATTTTTTCAAATATTCTCTAACAACCTAAATTTGAATTCTAGTTAAGATATTTATTTTAAAATTTAATTTTTATTTTAAATTTTAAAATTGAGATATTTTAGCTTACTTTCCAGATATTCGAGATCAGTTATTTGTTTGTATTGTTTGTTTATATATTAATATACAATTTTTTTTTACAAACCTATTATTTATTTGATCTAAATTGCTATGATTAACTTGTTGACAGATCCAATGATCTGATTTTAATCATAGTCCAATTGTCAATAGATCTTATAAATAATTTGTAACAGGTAAATTTTTGCAATTTCTTTCATCTGTGTAAACCTAGTAACATGATAGGGCCCATCCAAATCATTTTGACCTATGTGAGCCTATATGTTTGCTATTAGGCTTAGATGCATATAGGAAGCCCATTTAAGTTTTACTAAGTAAATGGACTAGGTTGCTAAAATAAATTTTTGACATAAGTAAATTTATTTAGGCCCAATTAGATTTGGGCTTATTCAATGAATAACAATTGTTTATTTAAAGGTTAAATTCCTCTCTTTTGGGCCTTGTGTGAGAGTTGGGGGCCAATAGTTGTGGGTACGACATACTGAACCCAGCTTCTCCTCACATGAACTACCCCAATTGTGAAGGCTCATTTTTCTTATTTAAATAATTGTATTAGTTTAATTATATTAGTCTAACCTAATTAAAATTGAATTAGTAACAGAATTAACTTTTAAAATATATGAAATTTATTTTTCATTTAATATTTTAAAGTTAATTTTAGAAAAACACTTAGTAAATGAAATATATTCTAGATAGTTATTTCTAGAACTAGTTATTTTTTCAAATATTTAATTAGGAAAATATCATAGATTGTGAAATTAATTGTTTAATAATTAATTTTGGTACAATCTAAGTTAAGTATATTTTTCCTAGTATTAAATTAGAATTAATAATTAAGTCTTCTCTATACTTAATTATTTATTTCTTGAATTTAATAGATTTAATTAAATTGAAAATTTAAATATTTAAGTTGATTTTCATCATGATACTTAAATATTATTATTTTCATGTTATTTAATTAAAATTAAAAATTATTTTAAGTTTGAAATCTTATTTCAGAATAACTTAAATTTGAATAATTTTCAAAATATATTTTATTTTATTTTATTAATCTTTTTCCACAATTTTGAAATTGCATTTCTTAAATGCAGAAATTTCGAATTTATTTGAAAAATAGATTAAAGTTGAAAATTATTTATTTTAATTTTGGATCAACTTAAATCAATGATTATTTTCATTTAATGATCAATTAAAAATAAATGAATTAAAATATATTATAATTAGAGATTGAATTAATTAGTCAAAGAAAATCTAGATAGATATTATCTGTTTTGCTTGAAGTATTTTTCTAATGTATTTAATTAAATAGAAAATTAATATTGAAGTTGATTTTCATCATGATACTTAAATATTTGAAATTTTCTTTAATATTTAATTAAATAGGAAAATTATATTTTTGCTGTAAATTAATTTTATTAATTAATTTTGGGCCAACATAAAATTAGAATAATTTTTTCCAGGATTTATTTTTATTTTATTTTAACAAGCAATTTCAAAAATTGTATTCTTAAATACTTTAATTTTTCGAAATGCAATATATATTTATAGAAAATTAAATTTGAGTTGTAAATTAATTTAAATTAATTTTGAAACAACTTAAATTGAATATTTTTCTAAATATTTATTGGAAATTATTACTAAGTTGGATATAATTCATGTTATTTTCATATCCATCTAAGTATAATTTATAAATATTAAATTAAAATTTATATTTAGAATTTTTCATTCTAAATTAGAAATTTTAATTAAATAAATATATATTTAAAATAATTGATTAAAATAAATATTAGAAGAAAATACACCTTAAATAATGAGCTTTATTATTAGGACATTCGATCTCCATTGTTGGTTCTACATAGTTCTTGTTTTAGTGAGTAATCCTCCCTAATGGAGGAACGTTCATTAGCAATTTAACGCCGTAGAATCTCGAAAGATAATATTATTTGTAAGTGTTTTATATAGTATTCATCACCCTAATAGTAGCGACTGTATTTGACTTACAAAAGTATGAAACAATGGTGGAAGCTCATAAGATAGATTAGCCTTGACTCTCGCCTAAACGGGACAACGTTGGATTCCAATCTTGATCGAATAAAAGGTTGCTAGAATATTTATCATTTTAGATGAGCTGACAACTCTATTCAATGGATGGTCTCACTGACTCCCGCCTCAACGGGACACTGATATCAGTTTGTTGAAGACCTTGGAAGTTATTTAGGATTCTATGTTTTAGTATTTTCACTTGTCATTCCTACTTGCTATGTGTTTAATAATTTCTGAACTGTGTATGAATTGATATTGAACCATGTTATTTTTCTGTTATTATCTGTAGTTTAATTTCGAATCTTCATTGTTGGTCTAACTAGCCTTGTTGTTTTAATGGGACAAATCCCTAATGGATTGTCATCCATTAAACAAACATAATAATGTTAGATCTCGATAGATAAATATTGTTAATGCAACATCTAGTTGTTCATCAATTGATGACACCTTAGACTAGTATTTACAATATGAAACAAGAAGATTGTATAAATAAGATTACTTTGACTCTCGCTAATTGGAGCATCGTTTGAATCTTATTTAAATAGGAAATTATCCTAATTCCTCTTAGCTTATTCATTTCGAATTAGCTCAATAACATATCATTTGATGAATGGTCTACAAATCATTTCATGTCATTCTATATTTTCTCTTAAGAAATTAAATGATGCATTATGATTATATTCTCGAAATTTTATCCCAAAATGATATAAATGTAATATCCGCTAACTCCGAAAGGGTATTTTTGTAATTTTATTTAGTTGAGAGTATTTTTTTTTATTATTATTATTTTACATATTTATGGATTTAAATATGTATGAGATTTTTCTTTGTGATGATATGATATTATTGGCATGTGCATAATGCCTGATAAATATATATATTTGGCTATTATTATATGGGTGTGTGAATTGTTTGATTTTGGTACATATTATTATTAGTGTGGGAATAATAATAATGATGAATGTTAACTTATAATAATATTGGGATTATTATTTTGGTCTAATAATATGGGTAAATATTATTATAGTGTTAAAGGGTATATTTAACATTATTATTATTATTATTATTATTATTATTATTATTATTATTATCATTATTATTATTATTATTATTATTATTATTATTATTATTATTATTATTGTTACTGTTGTTATATACGAACGTATATATGCACGAACCGAATGCCTATTTTTGTGGAATGGGAATCGCTCCACTTCGGTTCAAAGCGATATTTTTCTTGGGTTTAAACACGATAGAAATTAGGTTTTAAGCTCTATTTTCGTACACCCAAAACAGAGAACCAACGAGAGAGAGAGAGAGAGAGAGAGAGAGAGAGAGAGAGAGAGAGAGAGAGAGAGAGAGAGAGAGAGAGAGAGAGCACGTATACGGCGTATACGATACCGAAAATTTTCATTTCTTCAAGCGGAGCGCAACCTGGGTGAACGTGGGGGTTTGGGATCACTTATATACGACCTAAGGAAGCTTTTTAACGTGGTATAAGGGGCGGAAGTCCTCGTTTTAAGATTCGCCATTTTTGAAGCTTCAAAGGTGCGGCTTAGTTACGGACTCGAATTCGAACGTGTTTAAGTTTGTTTTTGGGTCAAGGGAGGTTATATTTAAGTGCATGGGACCCTAAGGATTGTTTTTGACGTAAGAAAACGAAGCTTTAACGTCCAAAACGAAAATCCAACATTTTGACTCCATTAAAGACGGTACACCGCCAACGAAGAAGACAACCCCGATCTGCCTTCTCGGACCACTTTTCTTGATCGTTTTGAGGTCCTGAGCATTGTGGAGAGCTTCCCCAATCGAAAGGACGCTTCAAGAGCAATCGGAGACAAAGTTACACTTTACCGGCGACGAAACCGACGAGAATGCCGGCGACCGCGTTCTGACCGTTTCTGAGGTGTTTTTCTTAGATATTTTTGTATATTTTGATTCCTTATTTTATTCTAAGGTGCTTGGTGAAGTTTCATAATTTTCAGAATTTATTTGGAATTATTGTGAATTATTTAGTATAATTCATAGATTAATTATGAAAAATACTTAGGGTGCTCAGAAAAAATCTAGATTTATTTTATATGATGGACTATGATATATAAGCTGTTATAAAATTGGTAGATTGAATTTTCAGGCGATTATGTATTTTTCATGAATTATTGATGTTATTTCTTATTTTAATTATGAAAAATACCTAGGTTGCTTAGAAAATTCAAAGAAAATTATTTATGACTTAGTACAGATTATAAACTGTGTTAGAAGAGTTAGATTCAGTTTTTAATCAATTTTGGTATTTTTCATGAATTTACTTAATTAATGCTTAAGTCAATTATGAAAAATAGATAAGTGTTGTTAAAATAGTAAAATGTATTTTTGAAATACCATTTACTGTCTATGATATTGAATGGAATAGGTTTTATTATTTATTGATTGGTGTAGGTATTTATTATAATTATTGGTGATTAATTAACTATTTATTTGGACTTTAATAAGAATAAATAGTATTTTAGTAAATTTTACGTAAAAATGTGTTGTATGAATTCATGTTTTACGTTAAGAATGTTTGTTTGAGTCCATGCAATATGTTTGTGTGAATCAAAATAATAAATGCTTATGTATGGTGTGTCATGCAAGTGAAATGGACCTATGTGTTACGTATTTTTACGTAAGTTTCTGTATGAGTTTAGAGATTCATACTTGAATGTATTTTGAGTGTATTATTGTGTTAATGAATGTCTAGGATCTTGTTCTCAACAAGGAAATTCGTTGAGGTGCTCGAGGTAGCAAGTGTGGTCTTAGCAACTGAGGTAAGAAGAGTGGACATCTGTACACAGGGTGTATGTTATGCATACAACTTGGGTTGGTTTGTTATTTAATTTGATTGTGTTGTGATTTCCTTATATTTTGTGAGCATCGTTAGCATGAGAATAATATTAGGGTCTTGCTGCTTGTGTGAGCATAACACTTGCAGGTTATAACATTATCATGGGTGAGTACAACTTATGGTAATTAATTGCCCTGTTGGATGCCAAGTGTGAGAATAACACAAGGCAGGGTAGGTTACCTCATGTCTGATCAACATGAGAGAATAGTTGATTATCGTATGTGAGTATAATGTGCGGTATGAGACTTGATGTGTGCATGTGAGAACAACATGCGTTGTGGATATATTTATGGAATGTGAATTACTGTTGATTAATATTAAAGAGCAAATTATGTCAAGTAACTAGTTAGGAGGGTTATGTCCTACATAGCTCTTCTTACTGGGCGTTAGCTCACGGGTACTCTGTGTGCAGGTAAGGGTAAGGCTAAGCAGTGAGAATGAAGAGCTCGAGGCGTGGACCGCATGTTAGGGGGCTGGCACAGTATTTTGCTTTTAATGTTTTTTTTTAACTGCTAAACATTTTGGAACTATTATTTCGACTTAACTAGTTCTTATTTAAGTTTACAGTACTAAAAAAATTTTGTTTTAAACAATGAGATCTCATGCTTGGATATTTTTCAATAAAGAAGTATTTGTTTGTCTTTATCTTATTAAATTGTTTTACACGGACTATCCTATGTGACATCTCGGGAAATCAGGGTGTTACAACATGGTATCAGAGCAATACGGTCCTAAAGAATGTGGTTAGCCCTAACATGTAAAGTTCACCGCCATGAGACGAGCTCGACTCACTGTACTGTAAGTGGTTATTACTTATAATTAAGTTGCCTTAAATTTCTGCATGCGAGAGGGTAACATTATTTTCATGTAAAATTGATGATCTAAATGATCTTGATGTGTCTTGGTTTGTGTGGTTCAGGAGTTTAGAAATGCCTCCTAGAAGGTCAGTTAGAGTGGGTCGAGGTCGAGGCCAAGGCCAAGGCCGAGATGATGGAGGGATCAATGAACCACCTCAAGCACCACAGGGATGGGAAGAGCGCATTGCCGCACTGGAAGGAATCATTCATAGGCAGGATGAAGAACTTCGTCAGCTGAGACGTCAACCGGAGCCGCCAGTCCAAATAAGGCAGGATGCAGAAAATAGAGACCCACCAGCTGCAGTGGTATATCCTACTACAGAGGCTAGACATGAGTTGTTAGTAGAGAGATTTTGGAAACAACACCCACCTGAGTTTGAGGGAGGCATAGACCCGGTAGTGGCTGAGGAGTGGATAAGTCGCATAGAAAGCATTTTGCAGATGCTAAGGGTGGATGGGAATGACCGAGTGAAGTGTGCATCTTACATGCTGAGGAAAGATGCTCGTATCTGGTGGGAGGTGGTGGAACAAACAAAGAATGTAGATACCATGAACTGGGACGATTTCAAAAGGGTCTTTAATGAGAAGTATTATAACTCAGCAGTTCTAGCAGCAAAGGTCGATGAATTTACTGGGTTAGTCCAAGGGAGTCTTACTGTGACTGAGTATGCACAAAAATTTGATAGATTGGCGAAATTTGCTCCAGATCTGGTACCTACTGATAGAGTGGGAGCACATCGATTTGTGGAGGGCCTGAAACCAATGGTTGCTCGAGATGTGGAAATTGTGTCAAGGGGTCAATTCAGTTATGCTCAAGTTGTCGAAATGGCTCTTACGGCTGAGCGGAGTGAAAACAAAATTTGGAAGGAAAATGCTGCCAGGAGAGAATCTAAGAAAGGTGGAGCCAATTCTAATGACCACAAGAAACGGGGACAGGACCAGTCCGGGCAGCCAAGTCAAGACAAGAGGTACAAAAGTGATAACGACCAACGATTTAATGGCAGCAGTGGGCGAAACATTCCAGAATGCCCTAAATGTACCAAACGTCATCTCGGCGAGTGTCGCGCAAAAGCATGCTACAAATGTGGAAAAGAAGGACACATCAAACGCAATTGCCCACTGTGGGGACAGACTGGGAACAGAGCAGAACCCAAGAAAGATGACAAGTATGTTCCAGCCAGAGTTTTTGCCATCACTCAAGCAGAAGCTGAGGCCAGTCCTTCGGTTGTATCAGGTCAGATTCCTATGGCCAACACCACTTGTAAAGTTTTGTTTGATTCTGGTGCAACTCATTCCTTTATTGCTAGCACAATTGTAAATCATATAAATGCACAGAGTGAATTATTTACTGTGGGGTTTGGGACCATGTTACCATCTGGGGAGGTTGTAATCTCTAGAAGTTGGCTTAGGGGTATACCTGTCAGGATAGATGGTAGAGAATTATTTGTAGACCTGATTGTATTAGATTTATTTGATTTTGATGTAATCTTGGGCATGGATTTTCTTACCAAATATGGAGCATCAATTGACTGCAAGCAAAAGAAAGTTTTTTTCACACAAGAAGATGGAGAGACTTTCGAGTTCAGGGGGGTAGGAAAGAAACCCCGCACTCCTATTATTTCGACAATGAAGGCTGGGCAACTATTGCAGCGTGGGTGCTTAGGGTATCTAGTTAATGTGGTTGATGACACCAAGAAAATTGAAAGAAAGCCGGAGGAAACACGGGTAGTTGCTGAGTTTCTTGATGTATTTCCAGAGGAGTTACCCGGGTTACCACCACACAGAGAAATCGAATTTGTGATAGAATTAGTGCCCGGAACAGCACCAGTTTCCCGCGCACCATATAGGATGGCACCATCTAAATTGAAAGAACTCAAAATAAAGTTGGAAGAATTGCTTAAGTTAGGGTTTATCAGACCTAGCTACTCTCCGTGGGGCGCACCAGTTCTATTTGTTAAAAAGAAAGACGGTACTATGAGAATGTGCATAGATTACCGAGAACTGAACAAGGTGACTATAAAGAATTGGTACCCATTACCGAGGATTGACGACTTGTTTGACCAGCTTCAAGGGAAAAAGGTATTTTCTAAGATTGATCTTCGTTCAGGATACCATCAGCTAAGAATCAAAAATGAAGACATACCGAAGACAGCCTTCAGAACGAGATACGGGCATTACGAGTTCATGGTGATGTCATTTGGACTTACAAATGCCCTAGCAGCTTTTATGGACCTCATGAACCGAGTCTTTAAGGAATATCTGGATCAGTTTGTCATTGTATTCATAGATGATATACTGATTTATTCTAAGACAGAGGAGGAACATGAGGAGCACTTACGCTTGACCTTGCAGCGACTGAGAGAACATTAATTGTATGCCAAGTACAAAAAATGTGAGTTCTGGTTGTCCGAGGTTGCATTTTTGGGCCACATTGTCACTAACGGGGGAATAAAAGTAGATCATGCTAAGGTTGCTGCAGTGAAAGAATGGCCTAGACCAAAGACCGCCTCAGAGGTTCGAAGCTTTTTGGGTTTAGCAGGCTATTATAGAAGGTTTGTTGAGGGGTTCTCAAAGATAGCCCCACCCTTAACAGAATTAACTAGGAAGAATCTAAAATTTTCCTGGTCAGACAAGTGTGAGCAAAGCTTCCAAGAGTTGAAGAATAGACTTATTTCAGCACCAATCCTCAGTTTACCAATAGAAGAGGGACAATTTGCGGTATATTGTGACGCATCTAAACAAGGGTTGGGTTGTGTTCTAATGCAAGAAGGGAAGGTAATTGCTTACGCTTCAAGGCAATTAAAAGAATACGAACAGAGATACCCGACACATGACCTAGAGTTAGCCGCAGTAGTTTTTGCACTAAAAATTTGGCGTCATTATCTCTATGGAGTGAAATGTGAAATCTACACCGATCATAAGAGTTTAAAGTACTTTTTCACCCAGAGGGAGTTAAACATGAGGCAGAGAAGATGGTTGGAGTTGGTCAAAGACTACGACTGCGAGATAATGTACCATCCCGGTAAAGCCAATGTGGTAGCGGATGCACTCAGCCGTAGAGGTCCCGGACTAGTTTCCACTTTACAAGGAGTATCAAGGGAATTAGTGGAAGACATGGAACGAGCTGGTATAGAGTTTATTACAGGGAAACTTGCAAAGGTCACACTTCAATCCACTTTGTTAGAAAGAATTAAGGAGGGGCAGACGACAGATCAAAAGCTCAGTGAACTAAAGCAAGAAATTTTGAATAGTGACGCCAAAGATTATGAAATATCAGACACGGGATTAATTCGGTTCAAGGGACGAATTTATGTGCCCGATAATGATGAGCTCAAGAAGGGGATATTGGTAGAAGCTCATACTACACCTTATTCAGTTCATCCCGGGACCACTAAAATGTACCATGACCTAAAAGCATTGTATTGGTGGCCTGATATGAAAAAGGATGTAGTTGAATTTGTGGCCAAATGCTTAACATGTCAACAAGTTAAAGCAGAGCATCAAAGACCAGCGGGATTGTTACAACCACTGAAGCTCCCTGAATGGAAGTGGGAAGAGATTTCCATGGATTTCGTGACTGGATTACCTAAGACTACAAAGCAACATGACGCCATTTGGGTAGTCGTCGATAGGTATACAAAATCTGCCCATTTTCTACCAGTACGCATGACTTACTCCATGGACCATTTTGCTGAACTTTATGTGAATGAGATTGTGAGATTACATGGGGCACCGTATTTTATTGTTTGTGATCAAGATGCTCGGTTCACTTCGTCTTTTTGGGAAAGCTTACAGAGAGCAATGGGAACTCGATTGAAGTTCAGCACTGCATATCATCCAGAGACAGATGGTCAGACTGAGAGAACAAATCAGATCTTGGAAGATATGTTGAGGGCATGTGTGATAGATTTCCAAGGATCATGGAGCAAATACCTGCCTTTGATTGAATTTTCTTACAACAACAGCTATCAGCCTACTATCGGGGTAGCACCCTATGAGATGTTGTATGGAAGAAAATACAGGTCTCCACTGCATTGGGATGAGTTGGGAGAGAACAAACTCCTAGGGCAAGATGCAGTTCAGCACACCAACGAAGCTATTCAGAAGATCAGGGCTAGAATGATCACAGCTCAGAGCAGACAGAAATCTTACGCAGACCTAAAGCGGAGGGACATTGAGTTCAAAGTGGGTGATCATGTGTTTCTTCGAGTGACACCACGAAAAGGACTCTCAGTGAAGAGATTTGGCAAGAAACGAAAACTAAGTCCCAGATATGTTAGTCCATTTCAGATATTGGACAGAGTAGGCAGTGTAGCTTATAGAATAGCTTTACTGCCATCATTATCTGGGGTGCACAATGTATTTCATGTGTCTCAACTCCGGAAATATGTGTCAGACCCATCACGTGTTTTGAGCTATGCAACACTGGGTTTGCAGGAAGACTTATCTTACAATGAACGCCCGATAAAGATTCTTGATCAAAAAGATAGGATTTTGAGAAATAAGACTATTACCTTGGTGAAAGTCCTATGGAGAAACAGTGTGGTTGAGGAAGCTGTTGGAAGTTATTTTACCAGGAACTTAGATCTACTCACAAGTATGTTGATTTAACAACCTAAATATGAACTTCTAAAACGATATGAAATTAAACACATAAGAGTATTAGAAATCTTACAGTGATTGCAGCGGAATATATATGTCTCCTCCCACTCAGATCTCTAACCCTTGATTCCTTTCTGTAGCAGAGTATAATCAAGATCTGAGCCCGAAAGTCCTTCTTTGTTGTCTCTGAAATCTACACAGCCTTCCTCACTATGATTGAGGTATTACTTGATGTGTGTGGGCACTACTCTAGCACTCATACATTTCGAAACAGTGAAGGAATAGAGAGAGAGAGGGTGGCGGCTCAGAGAGAATTTTCTGAGAGAAAATTCTTTCAGAATAATGCTGTGAAAAGCTTTTTTCAGTTGTACAGATGTGTGTAACTCTGAAGCCTTTGCCTTCTATTTATAGAAGACCACCAAGGGCTATGATTGAAATTTTGAATTGAAAAAATCAAAGGGAAAAAGGAAGCTAAGTGGCCGGCCTAGGCAATGTGGAAACAAGGCTTGCCACTTTTCCAACTTTCCTTTTCCTACACTTGATAGTTTCCTTTTTGTGAAAAATTGCCAATTCCATTGTTCAACCATATTAATGATAAATCTAATTATTTAATAATTAAAAATAATTATCAAATAATATATTATCATTTACTTTATTAATAATGAAACTAATTAAAGTTTCCTAATTAATAAATATGCCCTTCAAAATCTCTATTTACTGTTTTGCCCTTAATAAGTGCTAAATTCTCAAACTGACAAGTCCATCTTGAGAATTTTTAATTGATTAATTAAAATCAATTAAATGAGTCTTACAAGTAATATCATCTCAACTAGTGAGGGGACCATGGGTCTATATATCCGAGCTTCCAATAAGCAAATCTAGAATTTACCACTTAAATTCACTAACTTATTAATTCTTCGTTGAATCCACACATAGAACTCAGAATTGCACTCTCAGTATATAGAATGCTCTATATGTTCCACCATATAGACACATTATTAGTTATCCATTGTTATAATCCTAATGTGATCAATGATCCTCTATATGGATGATCTACACTGTAAAGGGACTTAAATTACCGTAACACCCTACAATGTATTTTATCCTTAAAACACTTAACCCTGTATAAATGATATTTCAACTAAATGAAATGAGTACTCAATCATTTATCTCGTTTGGTTAAGCTCGAAGGAAATCATCCTTTGCTTACTATTCGCCAGATAGAAGCTATAGATTCCATATTTATGTTAGCGCTCCCACTCAATCGCACTACCGTGTTCCCAAAATGTATGTATTGCCCAGACTAAAGATTTAGGCTTAACTAACAAATCAAAGAACACGAATAATACTCTTGAAATTAAGCCTAACCATATCAGGATTTAGATCATGTGATCTAGGATCAACTTATGATATTGAATTGAATAGATGTTTACGGTAAGTTTCAAAATCTAATTCAAAGTTCAATATCGGTCCATTCCAATGCATACTCCATGCATCCAACCTGAGCTTTACTTTAACCTATGTTCTGGAAAGAACATAACATTTCTCCAAATGTAAGTAAACTCTGTTGTAGATTGTCATATCAGTGAAACCCAGTGTTCTGATAAATCTAGGAATACTTTATTCACATAGTCATGTTTATTTTCCACTGTGTTGACAACACAATAAACATGTTCAAGTATGTGAAAGGGGTTTGGATGAATTTATAAATCAAATAGACAAGCAATTGATTAAGTGAACCAAAACATACACAAGTGAATGAAAAATTACTTCTGTTACTTTATTGATATAGAATAATCTGGATTACATTGAAACAGAGTTTTATTTAGGGCATAAACCCAATAAACTCCCACTTGCACTAATATAAAACAAATCAGTACATTTCAATTAATCCTAAATTCTGACGGTGCTTTTCGAATGAAGTTACTGCCAAGACTTTGGTGAATGGATCAGCCAAGTTATCCTGCGTATCCACTTTCTCCACCAGTACATCCCCTCTTGCCACATATTCTCTGATAATATGATATTTTTTTTCTATGTGCTTACTTCTCTTGTGGCTCCGAGGTTCCTTACTGTTGGCTATAGCTCCAGTGTTATCACAAAGCAGGACTAGAGGCCTTTCCATTCCAGGAATTACACCAAGACTGGTGAAGAACTTCCTTAGCCAGACAACCTCTTTAGCTGCTTCAGCCGCAGCTATGTATTCTGCCTCCATGGTAGAATCCGAAATCGCAGTTTGTTTAGCACTTCTCCAAACCACTGCTCCACCCCCAAGAGTAAACACCATCCCAGATGTAGATTTCCTGTCTTCAAGACATCCCTAGAAATCTGAGTCTGTATAGCCTAAGGGATTCAAAGCACCACCCTTGTAGACTAATACATAATCTCTTGTACTCTTTAAGTATTTCAAAATATACTTAACCGCGTTCCAATGTACCCTTCCTGGATTTGACTGATACCTGCTCACGATTCCAACTGCATAGCAGATGTCAGGTCTAGTGCATAGCATCGCATACATTAGACTCCCAACTGCAGAAGCATAAGGAATTTTTGCCATGTCTTCTATCTCTTGAGGATCAGTAGGACACTGTTCCTTAGATAGACGGATACCATGTCTAGAGGGCATGTTTGCCCCTTTGGTATTGGTCATGGAAAATCTCTCAAGAACTTTGTCAATGTAAGCTGTTTGAGAGAGAGCAAGGGATATGTTCTTCCGGTTTCTGACAATCTGAATACCAAGAACATAGGCTGCCTCACCCAAGTCTTTCATGTCGAATTGAGTGTCAAGCCATTCCTTGATGTGAGTCATTTTCTTGACATTGTTTCCAATGATCAAAATGTCATCAACATAAAGGACCAGGAATACTACTATTTGGTTTTCCTTGAGTTGGTAAACACAAGGTTCATCTTCATTCTGATGAAAGTCGTAGGTCTTGATGATCTCATCAAACCTTTTGTTCCATGAGCGAGAAGCTTGCTTAAGCCCATATATGGACCTATTTAATTTGCAAACTTTATTCTCCCCGCCTGTGAAGAACATAACCTTCCGGTTGCTCCATATAGATGGTTTCTTCAAGAAGCCCATTAAGAAAGGCTGTCTTGACATCCATTTGCCAAATTTCATAATCTAAAGCGGCAGCTATGGAGAGAAGAATTCGGATGGATTTGAGCATGGCAACAGGACTAAAAGTTTCCTCATAGTCCACACCTTCTCTTTGGGTATAACCCTTGGCAACCAGTCTAGCTTTGAAAGTTTTGACTTCGCCTCCAGCACCTCTTTTCTTCTTGTAGACCCATTTACATCCAATTGGACGAAAATCTTCAGGTGGTTCTACATATTCCCAGACTTTGTTCTTTTTCATGGAATCCATTTCTGAATCCATACCGGCTGACCATCGCTTCCGTTGCGGACTTGCCATTGCCTGTTTATAGGTCAATGGGTCGTCATCAATACCGTCACCAACAACCATATTGATTTCACCATCCAAGCCATAACGAGATGGTTTTGTGGAAACCCTCCCACTATGACGAGGAGCGGTGACCTTCTCAACAGAAGCTTTAGTAGTAATTTTCTCAGTTGCTACAACTGAGGGAGTGGGATGTTCCTCTTCTTGAGTAGAAGAAGATGGTACATTTGAAGGAACAGTATCTGTGAGCATTTCCTCTAATACAATTTCACTTTTCGGTTTGTTGTCTTTCATATAGTTGTCTTCAAGGAAAGTAGCATTTGTAGAAACAAACACTTTGTTATCCTTGTAACTATAGAATAGTCCACCCCTAGTCTCTTTAGAATTTCCGACAAACATGCAAACCTCAGTTCGCGATTCCAGTTTGCCTTCTTTCTTTCTTAAGACGTGAGCAGGGCACCCCCAAATCCTATAATGGCGCAAACTAGGTGTGCGACCATTCCATAGTTCGACGGGTGTCTTAGGGACTGCTTTAGATGGAACAACATTTAAAATGTCGTTTGCCATTTGAATAGCATATCCCCAGAAGGACGTAGACAGAGTTGAGTAACTCAGCATAGACCTAACCATTTTTAAGAGAGTGCGATTTCTTCTTTACGCAACTCCATTCGCCGTGGAGTGCTAGGGGCAGTATATTGGGATTCAATTCCAAGTTCAATTAAATGATCTTTGAACTGCATATCCATATATTCTCCACCCCTATCAGTTCGCAAGATCTTTAATGTTTTACCTAATTGGTTTTGAGCCAAAGCATGAAATTCCTGAAACTTTTCAAACGTTTCAGATTTCTTTTGCATTAGGTAAAGAAAACTATATCTAGAGAAATCGTCAATGAAAGTGACGAAATACTCATAACCTCCTCTGGCTTTTACATTCAGCAGTCCGCAAACATCTGAATGTACTAACCCTAGGGGTTCTTTGGCACGCTCTCCCTTTGCAGAGAAAGAACGTTTGGTCATTTTTCCTTCTAGGCAAGACTCGCAGACTGGCAGCTCTCCTAAGACGACATTTTTCAATGGACCGTCTTTGGTTAGCCTATTGAGTCTATCAAAGCCTATATGACCTAAACGTAAATGCCATAGATAAGTTTGATCATCATTATCAATCTCTTTTCTCTTAAGGCTTCTAGGTTTAGCTACATTGAAAAGTTCAGTATTTAGTGAGATTTGAGTATCAGGTCTTAAAACATAAAGCCCTCGTTCCATGTTTGCAACACATATATGAAATCCATTACGAGAAATTGAACAATTTGAACTCGAAAAATTCAATATATAAAATTGTGTCTGTAAACATGAAACACTAATCAAGTTTCTACTAAAATTAGGAATATATAAGACATTCTCTAAAAGTAAAAACTTCTTAGAATTAAACTTGATTCAGGCTGTTCCTCTTGCTTTAACTGATACCAACTCGCCATTTCCAACTTTAAGCTTTAACTCATCTGGGTGAAGATTCTCCCAAGTTTCAAGTATTTGTAATGAAGAACATACATGGTTAGTAGATCCAGAATCAACAATCCAGGAGGATTTGTCGTTCTCTAAAACACATGATTCAAATACAAAAGCATCACCTTCGTTTGAATTGTCTAGAAGCCTGGGACATTGTTCTTCTTTATGTCCCTTTCCATTACAATTCGCACATAGAACATGATGTCTGATAATTGTATTTGAAGAAGCAGCTTTGTTAGAGCCCTCATGCTTAATCTTCTTCCTCTGATTAGAGCTTGCAATGCTAGGAGGTCTCATTGCAATCAGATCCCGCTCATGGGCCCTCAACTTAGACTCGAGTTTGTCCATGTCGGAGGAGTTAGGATTGTTCAATAAATAATATAGAACAAAACTGTTATACTCCTGAGGAAGACTATAAAGTATGAGTTTTACCCATTGTTCCTTTGATAAATCAATTCCTAGTAGATTTGCCTTTTGGAATTTCAGATTCATCAACAATAGGTGCGAGTTAATGCAACTACCAGGATGCATTTTCACACTATTGAGTTCTTTTGCAAAGATACTAACTAGGAGTGGATCGGGATGAGGGTTATTCATATTGGCACTACAACATATCAATAAACAGAAGTAAGGTTTTAGTTCTATAAATTCATACACAGGTTCAGAAAATAAACAATCACTTATGTTATAAAAATACTAAATCTAACATAGTTTATTTTCCAAGGTTTCCAACGAACTGATACAGTGTCCCGTTTAGTCGAGAGTCAAAGCATCATCCATTGAATAGAGTTGTCAATTCATCTAAAATGTCAAACAGTCTAGCAACCTTTTATTCGATCAAGATTGGAATTCAGCGTTGTCTCGTTTAGGCGAGAGTCAAGGCAATTCTATCTTATGAGCTTCTACCATTGTTTCGTATTCTTATAAGTCTTACATAGTCGCCACCATTAGGGTGGTCATGAACCATATAAATAAACCTATAAGAATACTTATCTTTCGAGATTAAACGGCGCTAACTTGCTAATGAACATTCCTCCATTAGGGAGGATTACTCACTAAAACAATAGCTATGTAAAACCAACAATGGAGATCGAATTTCTCTTTGATTAAAGCTCATTATTTAATCATGTATTTTGTTTAATCATTTATATTCCATATCTTAATAATGAAATATTACAAATTAAAGTAAAAACTTTAATTAAATTTCAAAAATGGAATAATTTTGAAAAATATCTTATTTAAGTTGTTTAGAAAATCTAAATACCCAACTTAAAATATTCTTCAAACAATGACTTAATTAAATATTACCAATCAAGTAGTAACCACTTAATTTAGAAGATATTCCATTTTAAGTTCCCATATTTAGAAAATATCAACTTAAAAAATATCTAAAGAATCTCAATAACCAATTTCCAAAAATTCCTCAACTTAATTTATAATAGGAAATTCAAAAATATTCAAATCTAAGTTGATTTGATAGATTTAACTAAATCTCAACTTAAATAGGAATATTTAATGAAATTATAAAATTAAGATTCAGAAAGAATTTATATGGTTATAATTCCATATTTAATTAAAAACAAGAAAAATACATATAGCTTTCCAGAATATGACTATTCAAACTATGTTTTTCTTAAATTAATTTCAAGGAAGAATGAAATTAATTATGTTGCTAATCAATCTTTTATTAGGTCAAACTAATATAATTAACCTATCACAGTTATCCAAATTAGGCAAATGGGCCTTCACAATTGGGGTTGTTCATGTGAGGGGGAGCTGCGTCCAGTATGTCGCACCCACTTCTAAGGCTCCCAACTCTCACACAAGGCCCAAAAGAGAGGAATTTAACCTTAAAATGAATAACTGTTATTAATTGAATAGGCTCACAACTAAATGAGCCTAAATAAAATCTATCAGTTATGATATTTTATTTAGCAACAACCACCTATATGTATCTATAATAAAAATTAAACATATAGGCTCACACATGCATACACATTTGGATGGATCCTATCATGTTGCTAGGTCATACACAGATGAAAGAAGTTTGTAAAAATTACCTGTTACAAATTATTTACTTGATCTATCATCAATTGAACCTTTGGTTAAAATTAGATCATCTGATCTATCATCAAGTTAACCAAGGCAATTTAGATCAAGCAATAATAGGTTTTAGAAAACTTACAAACAATCTAAAACACATACTCCTACAACAAGGTTAGATTTGGATAGTTGGATGTAGGATTTATTTAATTTTAATCATTTATTTCGAAAAATAAAAATAAAATTAAACCTACCATTTTGAAAAATTAGGTTTTGGGTAACCTAAATGTCATTTCAAAATAAATTGCTAACTTTCCTTTTAAATTTCATGTTATTTAATAAATTAAATAATAAAATAGAAAATGGTAAATACATACCCTTTTCTTGTTTTACAATTTAATTTAATTAAAAAAATAACAAAATTTAAAAGTTAACAAAAATACCTTATTTCATCTTTTAAAATTATCATGATTATTATGATCTTATTTTAATTAAGGTCAAGTTACCAAAAAAAATTAATATCTGACCTTAAAAAAAATAAAATAATCAAATTTTAAAGGAAATAAGAAAAAGGTAAGCAAAACTTGATTTTTTCCTATTTTCAAAATCAAATTACACTAATATCTAAAATTAATTTTAAAATTAAAATTAATTTATTTCTGATAATTAGATTTGAAATTTGAAAAACAAAAATCAACATACAAAACTACACAAAAAATCGGAATTTAATTCCATGAAATAGCATGAAAAATCGAAAAAATTGGAAAATTGGATGAACTGTACGGATGGCATGCTGTGCATGGCCATCCGCGCGCGGATCCAAGGTGCATGACCGAGAGATCACGGCGCAGGGAGGCTGCAAGCAGCCATTCCGCGCGCGTGATGAGTTGCTCGTCACCCCGATTTTTCCAATTTTCAAAAAATCATAACTAATTCAAATTAAATCGAAATCGAGTTCTGTAAAAAAGTAAATTGCTTAGAATTTTCCAAACTATCCAACAAAAATAATTACAGAATAAAAACAGTAACCATTTTTTCCAGAATTCACAAACAACATTCAAACATCAATATGACACTCAAAGCAACATGATACCATCCAAAAAACAAGCAAATCGTTTTAAGTCCAAATTTCTTGCAAGCAAATCAATTACCATGGCTCTGGTGCCAGTTGTTGGAAGTTATTTTACCAGGAACTTAGATCTACTCACAAGTATGTTGATTTAACAACCTAAATATGAACTTCTAAAACGATATGAAATTAAACACATAAGAGTATTAGAAATCTTACAGTGATTGCAGCGGAATATATATGTCTCCTCCCACTCAGATCTCTAACCCTTGCTTCCTTTCTGTAGCAGAGTATAATCAAGATCTGAGCCCGAAAGTCCTTCTTTATTGTCTCTGAAATCTACACAGCCTTCCTCACTATGATTGAGGTATTACTTGATGTGTGTGGGCACTACTCTAGCACTCATACATTTCGAAACAGTGAAGGAATAGAGAGAGAGAGGGTGGCGGCTCAGAGAGAATTTTCTGAGAGAAAATTCTTTCAGAATAATGCTGTGAAAAGCTTTTTTCAGTTGTACAGATGTGTGTAACTCTGAAGCCTTTGCCTTCTATTTATAGAAGACCACCAAGGGCTATGATTGACATTTTGAATTGAAAAAATCAAAGGGAAAAAGGAAGCTAAGTGGCCGGCCTAGGCAATGTGGAAACAAGGCTTGCCACTTTTCCAACTTTCCTTTTCCTACACTTGATAGTTTCCTTTTTGTGAAAAATTGCCAATTCCATTGTTCAACCATATTAATGATAAATCTAATTATTTAATAATTAAAAATAATTATCAAATAATATACTATCATTTACTTTATTAATAATGAAACTTATTAAAGTTTCCTAATTAATAAATATGCCCTTCAAAATCTCTATTTACTGTTTTGCCCTTAATAAGTGCTAAATTCTCAAACTGACAAGTCCATCTTGAGAATTTTTAATTGATTAATTAAAATCAATTATATGAGTCTTACAGGTAATATCATCTCAACTAGTGAGGGGACCATGGGTCTATATATCCGAGCTTCCAATAAGCAGATCTAGAATTTACACTTAAATTCACTAACTTATTAATTCTTCGTTGAATCCACACATAGAACTCATAATTGCACTCTCAGTATATAGAATGCTCTATATGTTCCACCATATAGACACATTATTAGTTATCCATTGTTATAATCCTAATGTGATCAATGATCCTCTATATGGATGATCTACACTGTAAAGGGACTTAAATTACCGTAACACCCTACAATGTATTTTATCCTTAAAACACTTAACCCTGTATAAATGATATTTCAACTAAATGAAATGAGTACTCAATCATTTATCTCGTTTGGTTAAGCTCGAAGGAAATCATCCTTTGCTTACTATTCGCCAGATAGAAGCTATAGATTCCATATTTATGTTAGCGCTCTTACTCAATCGCACTACCGTGTTCCCAAAATGTATGTATTGCCCAGACTAAAGATTTAGGCTTAACTAACAAATCAAAGAACACGAATAATACTCTTGAAATTAAGCCTAACCATATCAGGATTTAGATCATGTGATCTAGGATCAACTTATGATATTGAATTGAATAGATGTTTACGGTAAGTTTCAAAATCTAATTCAAAGTTCAATATCGGTCCATTCCAATGCATACTACATGCATCCAACCTGAGCTTTACTTTAACCTATGTTCTGGAAAGAACATAACATTTCTCCAAATGTAAGTAAACTCTGTTGTAGATTGTCATATCAGTGAAACCCAGTGTTCTGATAAATCTAGGAATACTTTATTCACATAGTCATGTTTATTTTCCACTGTGTTGACAACACAATAAACATGTTCAAGTATGTGAAAGGGGTTTGGATGAATTTATAAATCAAATAGACAAGCAATTGATTAAGTGAACCAAAACATACACAAGTGAATGAAAAATTACTTCTGTTACTTTATTGATATAAAATAATTAGGATTACATTGAAACAGAGTTTTATTTAGGGCATAAAACCCAACAGAAGCTACTTGGGAGCTTGAGTCTGATATGCGAGAACAATATCCAGAATTATTTGAGTAAAATTTCGGGACGAAATTTTCTTTTAGAGAGGGATAATTGTAATATCCGCTAACTCCGAAAGGGTATTTTTGTAATTTTATTTAGTTGAGAGTATTTTTTTTTATTATTATTATTTTACATATTTATGGATTTAAATATGTATGAGATTTTTCTTTGTGATGATATGATATTATTGGCATGTGCATAATGCCTAATAAATATATATATTTGGCTATTATTATATGGGTGTGTGAATTGTTTGATTTTGGTACATATTATTATTAGTGTGGGAATAATAATAATGATGAATGTTAACTTATAATAATATTGGGATTATTATTTTGGTCTAATAATATGGGTAAATATTATTATAGTGTTAAAGGGTATATTTAACATTATTATTATTATTATTATTATTATTATCATTATTATTATTATCATTATCATTGTTATTATTATTATTATGATTATTATTATTATTATTATTATTATCATTATTATTATTATTATTATTATTATTATTATTATTATTATTATTATTGTTATTGTTACTGTTGTTATATACGAACGTATATATGCACGAACCGAATGCTTATTTTTGTGGAATGGGAATCGTTCCACTTCGGTTCAAAGCGATATTTTTCTTGGGTTTAAACACGATAGAAATTAGGTTTTAAGCTCTATTTTCGTACACCCAAAACAGAGAACCAACGAGAGAGAGAGAGAGAGAGAGAGAGAGAGAGAGAGAGAGAGAGAGAGAGAGCACGTATACGGCGTATACGATACCGAAAATTTTCGTTTCTTCAAGCGGAGCGCAACCTGGGTGAATGTGGGGGTTTGGGATCACTTATATACGACCTAAGGAAGCTTTTTAACGTGGTATAAGGGGCGGAAGTCGTCGTTTTAAGATTCGCCATTTTTGAAGCTTCAAAGGTGCGGCTTAGTTACGGACTCGAATTCGAACGTGTTTAAGCTTGTTCTTGGGTCAAGGGAGGTTATATTTGAGTGCATGGGACCCTAAGGATTGTTTTTGACGTAAGAAAACGAAGCTTTAACGTCCAAAACGAAAATCTAAAATTTTGACTCCATTAAAGACGGTACACCGCCAACGAAGAAGACAACCCCGATCTGCCTTCTCGGACAACTTTTCTTGATCGTTTTGAGGTCCTGAGCATTGTGGAGAGCTTCCCCAATCGAAAGGACGCTTCAAGAGCAATCGGAGACAAAGTTACACTTTACCGGCGACGAAACCGACGAGAACGCCGGCGACTACGTTCTGACCGTTTCTGAGGTGTTTTTCTTAGATATTTTTGTATATTTTGATTCCTTATTTTATTCTAAGGTGGTTGGTGAAGTTTCATAATTTTCAGAATTTATTTGGAATTATTGTGAATTATTTAGTATAATTCATAGATTAATTATGAAAAATACTTAGGGTGCTCAGAAAAAATCTAGATTTATTTTATATGATGGACTATGATATATAAACTGTTATAAAATTGGTAGATTGAATTTTCAGGCGATTATGTATTTTTCATGAATTATTGATGTTATTTCTTATTTTAATTATGAAAAATACCTAGGTTGCTTAGAAAATTCAAAGAAAATTATTTATGACTTAGTACAGATTATAAACTGTGTTAGAAGAGTTAGATTCGGTTTTTAATCAATTTTGGTATTTTTCATGAATTTACTTAATTAATGCTTAAGTTAATTATGAAAAATGGATAAGTGTTGTTAAAATAGTAAAATGTATTTTTGAAATACCATTTACTGTCTATGATATTGAATGGAATAGATTTATTATTTATTGGTTGCTGTAGGTATTTATTATAATTATTGGTGATTAATTAACTATTTATTTGGACTTTAATAAGAATAAATAGTATTTTAGTAAATTTTACGTAAAAATGTGTTGTATGAATTAATGTTTTACGTTAAGAATGTTTGTTTGAGTCCATGCAATATGTTTGTGTGAATCAAAATAATAAATGCTTATGTATGTTGTGTCATGCAAGTGAAATGGACCTATGTGTTACGTATTTTTACGTAAGTTTCTGTATGAGTTTAGAGATTCATACTTGAATGTATTTTGAGTGTATTGCTGTGTTAATGAATGTCTAGGATCTTGTTCTCAACAAGGAAATTCGTTGAGGTGCTCGAGGTAGCAAGTGTGGTCTTAGCAACTGAGGTAAGAAGAGTGGACGTCTGTACACAGGGTGTATGTTATGCATACAACTTGGGTTGGTTTGTTATTTAATTTGATTGTGTTGTGATTTCCTTATATTTTGTGAGCATCGTTAGCATGAGAATAATATTAGGGTCTTGCTGCTTGTGTGAGCATAACACTTGCAGGTTATAACATTATCATGGGTGAGTACAACTTATGGTAATTAATTGCCCTGTTAGATGTCAAGTGTGAGAATAACACAAGGCAGGGTAGGTTACCTCATGTCTGATCAACATGAGAGAATAGTTGATTATCGTATGTGAGTATAATGTGCGGTATGAGACTTGATGTGTGCATGTGAGAACAACATGCGTTGTGGATATATTTATGGAATGTGAATTACTGTTGATTAATATTAAAGAGCAAATTATGTCAAGTAACTAGTTAGGAGGGTTATGTCCTACATAGCTCTTCTTACTGGGCGTTAGCTCACGGGTACTCTGTGTGCAGGTAAGGGTAAGGCTAAGCAGTGAGAATGAAGAGCTCGAGGCGTGGACCGCATGTTAGGGGGCTGGCACAGTATTTTGCTTTTAATGTTTTTTTTTAACTGCTAAACATTTTGGAACTATTATTTCGACTTAACTAGTTCTTATTTAAGTTTACAGTACTAAAAGAATTTTGTTTTAAACAATGAGATCTCATGCTTGGATATTTTTCAATAAAGAAGTATTTGTTTGTCTTTTTCTTATTAAATTGTTTTATACGGACTATCCTATGTGACATCTCGGGAAATCGGGGTGTTACAATAAATCCTCAATCTTAAAAATCTCCTACTTATATGGGCAAATCAGACTTAGAGTTAAATTAGTAGTGTTGGTCCAAGAAAGAATTACTCATTATACAGTTACACTTTCACAAGTGTTTAATAACCATTTTATATCAATGGATCCACTTGCACTATTCTAAGAACTCTTTGATGTAACTAAACCTAAGTTATCAAAAGATACAACCACATATTTTTTAAATCTATGGCATTTGTATCTTGTTCAAAGTGGTTCTGACAAGATCAATCTCTGCAAAGAGTTAATATGCCTATATCCACTAAAAATAAGTTCATCTCATTCTCAGATGGATGTACATTCAGGGGTGGATATGAGTTTTTCGTTATATTTTTAAAACGATCACTCTAGATTTTACCTTATGCAAAGAAATTTGAAATGTTTGAAAATTTTCATGAATTTCTTGTTGGAAATTATTTTACCAGGATCTTAGATCTACTCACAAGTATGTTTATTAACACCCTAAATATGAACTTCTAAAACGATTATGAAATAAACACATATAAAGTATGAGAAACCTTACATTGGGTGCAGCGGAATAATATGACTCCTTCCGTTCAGATCTCTAACCCTTGTATCCTTTCTGTCGCAGAGTATTATCAAGATCTGAACCTGGATCTCTTTCTCTCCTTCTTTAGTGTTGAAACTCCTTCTTGTTGAAAGTCTTTCTTCACGATCTTCCTCACTATGATTGAGGTATCACTTGCTGTGTGTGGGCACTACTCTAATCACTAAGTGGTTCGAAATTATGAAGGAAGAAGAAGAGTTAGAAGTGGCGGCTAGGGTTTAGAAAGAGAAGGCTCAGGTTTTTCTCTGAATGAAAAGTGTGAAAGTTAAGTGTAAATTTCCTCAAGCCTTCACTATCTACTTATAGCATTCCACTAGGGTTAGGTTTGAATTATTTGGCATTAAAATAATGAAAATATCAGATGATAAACCCTATAAAAGTGGCCGGCCTATGCAATAAGGATTTGGGCCTCACTTTTTGCAATTTTGCAGTTTTATCATTTTTGCATCTCATTTTCTCAAAAATGCAAATTTTCAAATTCAACCATTTAAATGCCAATTCTAACTATTTAATAACTATAAATAATTATTAAATAATATTGTGATTTATCATATTTATTAATTGAACTATACAAATTATCATAATTAAGAAATATGCCCTTAAAACTCTTTCTTTATAATTTTGCCCTTACTTAGTGAAGAATTCACAAATAGACATAGTCTAATTTGAGAATTATAATTGATTAATCAAAACCAATTATATGAGTCTTACAAGCAATATTATCTCAACTAGTGGGGGGACCATGGGTCTATATAACCGAGCTTCCAATAAGCAGATCAAGAATTTATAACCTAAATTCACTGACTTATTAATTCTTCGTTGAATCCACGCATAGAACTTAGAATTGCACTCTCAGTATATAGAATGCTCTATATGTTCCACCATATAGACACATCATTAGTTATCCATTGTTATAATCCTAATTTGATCAATGATCCTCTATATGAATTATCTACACTGTAAACGGATTAGATTATCGTTACACCCTATGATGTATTTTATCCTTAAAATACTTAACCCCGTATAAATGATATTTCAGCTTATGTGAAATGAGTACTCCACCTATTATTTTCGTTTGGTCAAGCTCGAAGGAGATCAACCTTTACTTACTATTCGCCAGATAGAAGCTATAGATTCCATGTTTATGTTAGCGCTCCCACTCAATTGCACTACCGTGTTCCCAAAATGTACGTATCACCCTGACCCAAAAGTAGGCTTAACTAACAAATCAAAGAACACGAATAGCCTCGTGAGATTGAGCCTAATCATAACAGGATTAAGATCATATTATCTAGGATCAACTAGGCGATATTGACTTGAATAGATATTACGGTAAGTTTAATAAATCTAAGTCAAAGTTCAATATCGGTCCCTTCCGATGCATACTCATAAATTTTGTGTCGTTTCATCGTGGAAGAACCTACTTTGCCACCCTTACTTTATATGTATAATGGAGATAAAACAATATCTATCATATCAATTAAATTAATTTAATGTATCTTTTCATGTTGGCTTAAGTTGAATAATGGGTGTATACATCATGAGGGATGAGGGTTTGTGCTTATAATAATGAATTAAAAAGAAATTAAATTGTTCTTTTTAAGTAAAACGAAATTAAATTAATTTGTTAAACAATCATGTATAAACAAATTGTTGAAGAAAAAAACAATTATATTATGATTAGTAATGATTAAGCATTTAAGTATTGGTGGTCATTTTTTAAAAGAACTCATATATAGCTTAATACTTCTGTTTCTTTGTTGATGTTGAATAAAATGGATTGCATTGAAATGGAGTTTTATTTAAGGCATAAAACCCAACATTTCTAGCAATGGTGAAAAACCATTAAGGTAAGTGGTTAAAGATCTTGCGAACTAATAGGGGTGGAGAAATAGTTAGTAGATATGCAGTTCAAAGATCATTAAATTGATTTTTGAATTATATCCAAACTTACCTCCCCAGAAATTCGATTCGCATATTGGGTTTTATGCCCTAAATAAAACTCATTTCAATATAATCAAATTTACTTATTAATATAGATCAGAAATAACATTTAATGTTGCATGGTTCACATGATTTATTTCATGATTATATGTACATAATGTATAAATTCATCTGAAACCCTTTTCACATACTTGATCCTGTTTATTGTGCCGTCAATACATTAAAAAGTAAACATGGCTATGTGAATAAAGTTTCCTAGATTTATCAGACATAGGGTTTTACTGATATGATAATCTACAACAGAGTTTACTTACATTTGGAGAAGTGCTATGTTCTTTCCAGAGCATTGGTTAAAGTAAAGCTCAGGTTGGATGCATGGAGTATGCATCGGAAGGGACCAATATTGAACTTTGACTTAGATTTATTAAACTTACCATAATATCTATTCAAGTCAATATCGCCTAGTTGATCCTAGATAAAATGATCTTAATCCTGTTATGATTAGACTCAATCTTGAAAGGCTATTCGTGTTCTTTGATTTGTTAGTTAAGCCTACTTTTAGGTCAGGGTGATACGTACATTTTGGGAACACGGTAGTGCAATTGAGTCGGAGCGCTAACATAAAAATGGAATCTATAGCTTCTATCTGGCGAATAGTAAGCAAAGGATGGTCTCCTTCGAGCTTGACCAAACGAACATAAATGGTGGAGTACTCATTTCACATAAGCTGAAATATCATTTATACGGGGTCAAGTGTTTTAAGGATAAAATACATTGTAGGGTGTAACGGTAATCTAATCCCTTTACAGTGTAGATCATTCATATAGAGGATCAGTGATCACATTAGGATTATAACAATGGATAACTAATGATGTGTCTATATGGTGGAACATATAGAGCATTCTATATACTGAGAGTGCAATTCTAAGTTCTATGCGTGGATTCAACGAAGAATTAATAAGTTAGTGAATTTTAGTGCTAAATTCTTGATCTACTTATTGGAACCTCGGTTATATAGACCCATGGTCCCCGCACTAGTTGAGATAATATTGCTTGTAAGACTCATATAATTGGTTTTGATTAATCAATTATAATTCTCAAATTAGACTATGTCTATTTGTGAATTTTTCACTAAGTAAGGGCGAAATTGTAAAGAAAGAGTTTATAGGGGCATATTTGTTAATTATGATACTTTGTATGGTTCAATTAATAAATATGGTAAATGACAATATTATTTAATAATTATTTATAGTTATTAAATAGTTAGAATTGGAATTTAAATGGTTGAATTAGAAAATTGGCGTTTTTGAGAAAATCAGATGCAGAAAAGATAAAACTGCAAAATTGCAAAAAGTGAGGCCCAAATCCACTTGTATAGGGCCGGCCACTTTTGTAGGGTTTTTCCCTCTGATATTTTCATTATTTTAATGCCAAATAATTCAAACCTAACCCTAGTGGAATGCTATAAATAGATAGTGAAGGCTTCAGGAAAATTACACTTTTCTTCTGACACTTTCTGAATCAGAAAAAACTGAGCCTTCTCTCTCCCTATCTTTGGCCGAACCCACTCTCTCTCTCTTCCTCTTGAATTTCAAAATTCTTATTGTATGAGTAGTGCCCACACACAGCAAGTGATACCTCAATCATAGTGAGGAACATTGTGAAGAAAGACTTTCAGCAAAAAGGAGTTTCAGCATCAAAGATTCAGAGAAAGAGATCCAGGTTCAGATATTGATAATGCTCTGCTACAGAAAGGAATCAAGGGCTAGGTATCTGAATGGAAGGAGTCATTTAATTCCGCTGCACCCAATGTAAGGTTTCCTAAACTTTATATGTGTTTATTTCATCGTATTAGAAAGTTCATATTTAGGGTGTTAATCAACATACTTGTGAGTAGATCTAAGATGCTGGTAAAATAATTTCCAACAACTGGCCTCAGAGCCATGATAATTGATTTACTTGCAAGAAATTTTGACTTTAAAACGATTGTTTATTTGTTTTTGGATAGTATCATGTTGTATTGAGTGTTATTTGATGATTGATTGATGTTTGTGAATTTTGGTGAACAATTTTTGCGATTCTGTTTCTGGAATTATTTTTATTGGATAGTATGGAAAAAATTAAGCAAGTTACTTTTTTATAGAACTCAATTTCGATTTAATTTGAATTAGTTATGATTTTTTGAAGATTCGAAAAAATCGAAGCTGTGATGAAATTTTCCTGCGATCGCGAAAACTGTCCGTACAGCTCACAATTTTTTCGTTTTTCTTCGTTTTTTCATGCTTTTTCATGGAATTGACTTCCGTTTTTTTTTTTGTGTAGTTCTGTATTTATACTATTACTATTCCTAATTCAATTCTAATTATCATTTTGAATTAATTTAATATTTTTTAAATTTAATTCAAGATATTAGTGTAGTTTGAATTTGAAAATAGTTAGTATCTTTCTTTTTTGCTTAATAATCTATCTTATTTTTAAATTTGATTATATCTTATCTTATTTTTAAATTTAAGGTCAGATTTTAATATTTTAAATTAATTTTTTTTAAAATAATTTGACCTTATTTAAATTTAAAATAAGATATTTATAATCATGTAATTTTAAATAGATGTAAGATATTTTGCTAACTTTTAAATTTTGTTATTTTATTTATTTAAATTACATTTAAAATTTGAAAAAGATAGTCATTTATCTTTTTTAATTTTTTATTTAATTTTTATTTATAAAATATCATTTAAATTTTAAACGTAGTTAGCAAATTTTGAAATGATATTTAGGTTGGTTGAAACCTAATTTTTCAAAATTGTAGGTTTAATTTTAAATTTAATTTTTTTTTAATTTCGAATTTTTCAAATTTTTTTTTTAAATTTTCGAAAATATTTTTTTTAATTAATTAATAATTTCGAAATTAATTATTTAATTTAAAATTAAATAAATCCTACATCCAACTATCCAGCTAACCTTGTTGCAGGAGTATGTGTTTTAGCTTGTTTGTAAGTTTTCAAAACCTATTATTACTTGATTGCAAATAGCCATGGTTACTTTTTGCCAGATCTAATGATCTGATGGCTCCCTTGGTCAAGTAAATAATTTGTAACAGGTATATTTACAATCTTCTTTCATCTGTGTATGACCTAGCAACATGATAGGATCCATCCAAAGTGTGCCTGTGTGAGCCTATGTGTTTAATTTTATTATAAATGCATGTAGGTTGCTGTTGCTAAAATAAATTATCATAGTTCTTGATAGAATTTATTTAGGCCCATTTAGTTTTTGGGCCTATTCAATTAATAACAGTTGTTCTTATTAAGGTTAAATTCCTCTCTTTTGGGCCTTGTGTGAGAGTTGGGAGCCATAGTAGTGGGTACGACATGAACTACCCCAATTGTGAAGGCCCATTTGCCTGATTTGAATAACTGTACTAGGTTAATTAAACTAGTTTAACCTAATAAAATTTATTAGCAACATAATTAATTTCATTTATTTTGAAATTAATTTAAGAAAAATTATAGTTTAAAGAATTGTTTATTCTAAGCTAAACTATATGTATTTTCTTGTATTTAATTAAATATAGAATTATAACCATCTAGATTCTTTCTCGAGCTTAATTTAAATTTTTCATTAAATATTCCTATTTAAGTTGATATTTAGTTGTCTACAACTAACCAACTTAAACCTGAATATCTTTTGAATTTCAAATTTTAAAATTAAGTTGAGGAATTTTAGGTATTGGTTATTAAGATTCTTTAGATATTTTTTAAGTTAATATCTTTTCGAATATTAACTTAAAATGGAATATTTTAGATATTTTTTAAGTTAATATCTTTTCGAATATTAACTTAAAATGGAATATTTTCAAATTAAGTGGTTACAACTTAATTTTTTGATATTTAGTTAAATTTAAATTTTAAAATATTTAAGTTCTAGATTTTTTCTAATACAACTTAAATTAGATTCTTTTTCAAATTTTGTGGAAAAGATACTTAGTCAAATAAGATATTTTCTAGATAGTTATTTCTAGACTACTTATTATTTCTAATATTAAATAGGAAAATATTATACATTGTGAAATTAATTATTTAAATAATTAATTTTGGTACAATTTATTTGAAGTATATTTTTTCCTAGTATTAAACTAGAATTAATAATTAAGCCTTCTATACACTTAATTATTTATTTCTTGAATTTAATACATTTAATTAATTTAAAAATTAAATATCTAAGTTGATTTTCATCATGATACTTAAATATTTCTTTTTCATGACACTTAATTAAATAGAAAATTATTTTAGTTGAAATTTATTTTTTAAACTAAATTTAAATAATTTTCAAAATATATTTTTCTTTATTTTATTAATCAAATTTCGAAATTGCATTTCTTAAATGCTGGAATTTCGAATTTTATTTGAAAAATAGATTAAAGTTGTAAATTATTTATTTTAATTTTGAACCAACTTAAATCAATGATTTTTTCATTTATTGATTAATTTAAAATAAATTAAATTAAACTATATTATTAAAAATTGAATTAATTAGTCAAAGAAAAATCTAGATAGATGATATTTTTGCTTGAAGTATTTTTCTAGTGTATTTAATTAAATAAAAAATTAATATTTAAGTTGATTTTCATCATCATACTTAAATATTTGAAATTTTTCTTATATATTTAATTTAATAGAAAAATTATATTTTTTGTTGTAAATTAATTTTATTAATTAATTTTGGGCCAACATTAAATTAGAATAATTTTTTTAGGATTTATTTTTTATTTTAACATGCATTTTTCAAAAATTGTATTCTTAAATACTTTAATTTTTCGAAATGCAATATATATTTATAGAAAATAAAATTTGAGTTGTAAATTAATTTAAATTAATTTTGTAACAACTTAAATTGAATATTTTTCTAAATATTTATTGGAAATTATTACTAAGATGGAAATAATTCATGTTATTTTCATAACCATCTAAGTAAATTTTATAAATATTAAATTAAAATTTATATTTAGAATTTTTCATTCTAAATTGGAAATTTTAATTAAATAAATATATATTTAAAATAAATAGAATAAATAAAGAGAATCAAAGAAAATACAACTCTCTTTAAATAATGAGCTTTATTATTAAGATATTCGATCTCCATTGTGGGTTTTACACCGCGTTTATTTTAGTGAGTAATCCTCCCTAATGGAGGAACGTTCATTAGCAATTTCGCACCGTTTAACCTCGCATGATAAGTAGTTTGTAAGTGTTTTGTATGGTATAGATCACCCTAATGGTGGCGACCATACTTGACTTGCAAATTATGAAACAATGGTGGAAGCTCATAAGATAGAATTGCCTTGACTCTCGCCTAAACGGGACAACGCTGAATTATAATCTTGATCGAATAAAAGGTTGCTAGAATGGTTATCATTTTAGATGAGCTGACAACTCTATTCAATGGATGATGCTTTGACTCTCGCCTAAACGGGACACTGTATCAGTTTGTTGAAAAACCTTGGAAATTATTTAGGATTGTAAGTTTTAGTATTTTCACTTGTCATTCCTACTTGCTATATGTTTATAATTTCTGAATTGTGTATGAATTTATATTGAACCATGTTATTTTCTGTTATTAAGTTGTAGTTTAATTTTGAATCTTCATTGTTGGTCTAACATGTTTGTTTTTCTAATGAGATAAATCCCTAATGGATTTTCACCATTAGACATACATAATAGTGTAAGATCTCGAAAGATAAATATTGTATATGCAACATCTAGCTGTTCATCAATTGATGACACCTTAGACTAGTATTTTTACAATATGAAACAAGAAGATTACATAAATAAGATTACTTTGTCTTTCGCTAATCGAAGCATCGTTGGATTCTTATTTATAAACGAAATTATCCTAATTCCTCTTAGCTTATTCATTTCGAATTAGCTCAATAATATATCATTGGATGAATGGTCTATAAATCATTTCATGTCATTATATTTTCTCTTAAGAAATTAAATGACGCATATGATTATAATCCCGAAATTCTATTCCCAATTGATATAAATCCTCAATCTTAGAAATCTCCTACTTGTATGGGCAAATCTGACTTAGAGTTTGTATTAGTAGTGGTGGTCCAAGATAGAATTACTCATTATATTTGGTATAAATTTAAGTCTTTGACTTTAATTTTAGATTCCAAATAGAAATTTTCTTATATTTCTAATTCCAGAATACAATACAGTTATACTTTCTCAAGTGTTTAATATCCATCTTTTATTAATGGATTAAAACTGTCTGGAATATGAGTTAGGTATTCTGTGACCAGGATCCACTTGCAATATTCTAAGAACTCTTTAATGTAACTAAACCTATGTCATCAAAAGACACTACCACATTTTTTTTAATCTATGGCATTTGTATCTTGTTCATAGTGGATTTGACAAGATCAATCTCTGCAAAGAGTTAATATGCCTATATCCACTGAAAGTAGTTCATCTCATTCGCAGATGGATGTACATTCAAGGGTGGATATGAGTTTTTTGTTGTATTCTTCAAACGATAACTCTAGATTATACCTTTTAGCAAGAAATTTGAAATGTTTGAAAATTTTCATTAATTTCTAGCAATGGTTAAAACCATTAAGGTAAGTGGTTAAAGATCTTGCGAACTGATAGGGGTGGAGAAATAGTTAGTAAATATGCAGTTCAAAGATCGTTAAATTGATTTTTGAATTATATCCAAACTTACCTCCCCAGAAATTTCGAGTTGCATGTTGATGATTAGTTACTAGTCGTTGCTAATTCCTTCTATGGTAATACAATTTCAGAATGATGTAATAGTTGTATACTTAATGTAAATCATTACTAGATTGATGGATGACCTAATCAAAATCTTAAGAAAAGCTAGAACTGTTAACCATGGTTTGTTAGCTGTTCTAAGTGATTAGGGGTGGACCATCCCATTGTCAATAGATAAGAAAGTGTTTGTTCAAACAAATACTACTTTTCTAAGAAAATGACTAAGTCTGAAAATCAAGTAGAAAATAAAGGAGATATTTAATTCTTGATTCCAAAAGTGTTCTATCATCTTATATTAACATATGATGATCCCACTGCCTCTGTTCTCTTGTCACAACCGAAGAGATCAATACCATTTAGTTTTCTTCGACATAATTCACGGTACCTCGTCGTAGTGGGAGAGTTTCTAGGAACTCACCTTCTTATGACTTGGGAGACACTAGTGATTAAAATCCATTGTGAGTTTAAACAAGTAATGGATTGTCAAGATAAGAAACTAAGAAGAAAAGCCAATAGAACTATGGTTTAATCCATTCACATGGAATAACCTAAAGTTTTCTATTACAAGGACATAAAAGGAAATTTTCGTTTATAAGTCCATTCAATGGACTTAACAAACTTCCTGTTCCTAGTATTATAGGTTTGAGTTTATCTAAACCTATGGCTTGTGGTATACTTGGTAATTACTTACTCTAATGCAAGCAACTTACTTTAGTAAGATGCTGAAGCATTTTCTTTCTAATGGCAATCTATAGAAGCTTCACAACTTCTTAGACATAGATTTTATTTATCTAAGGAAAAGTCTCAACTATTCCAGAAAAGATAAAGCCATGAAAGAATTTCTTATATCAACAGTGAGAGGTCTTAGATATGCTTGTGTATGCCTTAGACCAGACACCTGCTGTTGAGTGGGAGTAATGAGTAGGTATCAGATTAATCCAGGAGAAGAACATTGGAAGACAATCAAGTAAATCCTAAGACTAAGAAGAGGAACTATATGTTAGTCTATAAGGGTGTGTTTAAAACTCTTAGACTACACCATATCAGATTTTGAAATTTGCCTTTGTGCTAGTAAATCTTTCTGATAAGATGGTGGTTACTCTGGGGGTGGAATAGTGATTTTGGAGAAGTGTAAAAACCTATCTGAAGTCTCTAGGTCTACCAGGAAGGGACTGAATGTTAAAGTTGCAGGAAAGGTACTTATTCAGTCTAAGGAAAGTTCTATACATTTTTGGCACCATTCCGAATTGCCTAAACTACTAGTGTTAATTTCCTGATTAACAAAAAGTAGTTGCCAAAGATATAGAATCCAGTATCCCAAGAGAGTAGACATATAGAGAGGAATTTCACATTATCAATGATTTTGTGATTAAGGAAGAGTAATGGTGGAGAAAGGGTTGTGGTTAATTCAACCTCTCAGATCTTATTACGAGGAGTTTACTACTACTACACTTGATTTGTATATCAAGGTGTTGAGATTATTTGAAACGCACTTTTTGTTTTATATTAGTGCAAGTGGGAGTTTGTTGGGTTTTATGCCCTAAATAAAACTCATTTCAATAAAATCAGATTTACTTATTAATATAGATCAGAAATAACATTTAATGTTGCATGGTTCACATGATTTATTTCATGATTATATGTACATAATGTATAAATTCATCTGAAACCCTTTTCACATACTTGATCCTGTTTATTGTGCCGTCAACACATTGGAAAGTAAACATGACTATGTGAATAAAGTTTCCTAGATTTATCAGACATAGGGTTTTACTGATATGATAATCTACAACAGAGTTTACTTGCATTTGGAGAAGTGCTATGTTCTTTCCAGAGCATTGGTTAAAGTAAAGCTCAGGTTGGATGCATGGAGTATGCATCGGAAGGGACCGATATTGAACTTTGACTTAGATTTATTAAACTTACCGTAATATCTATTCAAGTCAATATCGCCTAGTTGATCCTAGATCAAATGATCTTAATCCTGTTATGATTAGGCTCAATCTTGAAAGGCTATTCGTGTTCTTTGATTTGTTAGTTAAGCCTTCTTTTAGGTCAGGGTGATACGTACATTTTGGGAACACGGTAGTGCAATTGAGTGGGAGCGCTAACATAAACATGGAATCTGTAGCTTCTATCTGGCGAATAGTAAGCAAAGGATGGTCTCCTTCGAGCTTGACCAAACGAACATAAATGGTGGAGTACTCATTTCACATAAGCTGAAATATCATTTATACGGGGTCAAGTGTTTTAAGGATAAAATGCATTGTAGGGTGTAACGGTAATCTAATCCCTTTACAGTGTAGATCATTCATATAGAGGATCAGTGATCACATTAGGATTATAACAATGGATAACTAATGATGTGTCTATATGGTGGAACATATAGAGCATTCTATATACTGAGAGTGCAATTCTAAGTTCTATGCGTGGATTCAACGAAGAATTAATAAGTTAGTGAATTTTAGTGCTAAATTCTTGATCTACTTATTGGAAGCTCGGTTATATAGACCCATGATCCCCGCACTAGTTGAGATAATATTGCTTGTAAGACTCATATAATTGGTTTTGAATAATCAATTATAATTCTCAAATTAGACTATGTCTATTTGTGAATTTTTCACTAAGTAAGGGCGAAATTGTAAAGAAAGAGTTTATGGGGGCATATTTGTTAATTATGATACTTTGTATGGTTCAATTAATAAATATGATAAATGACAATATTATTTAATAATTATTTATAGTTATTAAATAGTTAGAATTGGCATTTAAATGGTTGAATTAGAAAATTGGCGTTTTTGAGAAAATCAGATGCAGAAAAGATAAAACTGCAAAATTGCAAAAAGTGAGGCCCAAATCCACTTGTATAGGGCCGGCCACTTTTGTAGGGTTTTTCCCTCTGATATTTTCATTATTTTAATGCCAAATAATTCAAACCTATCCCTAGTGGAATGCTATAAATAGATAGTGAAGGCTTCAGGAAAATTACACTTTTCTTCTGACACTTTCTGAATCAGAAAAAACTGAGCCTTCTCTCTCCCTATCTTTGGCCGAACCCACTCTCTCTCTCTTCCTCTTGAATTTCGAAATTCTTAGTGTATGAGTAGTGCCCACACACAGCAAGTGATACCTCGATCATAGTGAGGAAGATTGTGAAGAAAGACTTTCAGCAAAAAGGAGTTTCAGCATCAAAGATTCAGAGAAAGAGATCCAGGTTCAGATATTGATAATGCTCTGCTACAGAAAGGAATCAAGGGCTAGATATCTAAACGGAAGGAGTCATTTAATTCCGCTGCACCCAATGTAAGGTTTCCTAAACTTTATATGTGTTTATTTCATCGTATTAGAAAGTTCATATTTAGGGTGTTAATCAACATACTTGTGAGTAGATCTAAGATCCTGGTAAAATAATTTCCAACAGATCAAATATGTGAAAAGGGTTTCAGATGAATTTATAAATCAAATAGACAAGCAATTAATAAAGTGAACCAAAACATACACAAATGAATAAAAAATACTTCTGTTTCTTTATTGATGTTGAATAAAATAGATTACATTGAAATGGAGTTTTATTTAGGGCATAAAACCCAACAAACTCCCACTTGCACTAATATAAAACTAATCAGTACATATCAATTAATCCTAAATTCTGATGGTGCTTTTCAAATGCAGTCACGGCCAAGACTTTGGTGAATGGAGCAGCTAGGTTGTCCTTTGTGTCCACTTTCTCAACTAGTACATCCCCTCTTGCCACGTATTCTCTGATAATGTGATACTTCCTTTCAATGTGTTTGCTTCTCTTGTGGCTTCGAGGTTCCTTACTGTTAGCTATCGCTCCATTATTATCACAAAGTAGGACCAGAGGCTTTTCCATTCCAGGTACGACACCGATACTGTGAAGAACTTTCTTAGCCAGACAAGTTCTTTAGCAGCTTCGGCTGCAGCTATGTATTCAGCTTCCATAGTCGAGTCTGATATCGCGGTTTGTTTTGCACTTCTCCAAACCACTGCTCCACCCCCAAGAGTAAACACCATCCCAGATGTAGATTTCCTGTCTTCAAGACTTTCCTGGAAATCTGAATTAGTATAGCCTATAGGATTTAAAGCACCACCCTTGTAGACTAATACTAGATCTCTTGTACTCTTTAAGTATTTCAAAATATACTTAACTGCATTCCAATGTTGTTGTCCTGGATTTGACTGATACCTGCTCACGATTACCACTGCATAGCAGATGTCAGGTCTAGTGCATAACATTGCATACATAAGACTTCCAACTGCAGAAGCATAAGGAATTTTTGCCATGTCCTCTATCTCTTGAGGATCAGTCGGAGACTATTCCTTAGATAGACGGATACCATATCTAGAAGGCATGTTTGCCCCATTGGTGTTGTTCATGGAGAATCTCTCTAAAACTTTGTCAATGTAAGTTGTTTGAGAGAGAGCAAGAGATCTGTTCTTCCAGTTTCTGATAATCTGAATACCAGGAACATAGGCTGCTTCACCCAAATCTTTCATATCGAATTGGGTGTTGAGCCATTCCTTGATGTGAGTCATTTTCTTGATATTGTTTCCAATAATCAAAATGTCATCAACATAAAGGACCAGGAATACTACTACTTGGTCTTCCTTGAGTTGGTAAACACAAGGTTCATCCTCATTCTGAAGAAAGTCGTAGGTCTTGATGATTTCATCAAACCTTTTGTTCCATGAGCGAGAAGCTTACTTAAGTCCATAGATAGACCTATTTAATTTGCAAACTTTATTTTCCTGCCCTGGAAGAATATAGCCTTCTGGTTGCTCCATATAGATGGTTTCTTCAAGTACCCCATTAAGGAAGGCAGTCTTGACATCCATTTGCCAGATTTCATAATCGAAAGCAGCAGCTATGGAGAGAAGAATCCGGATGGATTTGAGCATGGCAACAGGACTAAAAGTTTACTCATAATCCATGCCTTCTCTTTGGGTATAACCCTTGGCTACAAGTCTAGCTTTAAAAGTTTCGACTTCGCCTCCAGCTCCTCTTTTCTTCTTGTAAACCCACTTGCATCCTATCGGATGATAGTCGTCAGGTGCGTCTACATATTCCCAGACTTAGTTCTTTTTCATGGAATCCATTTCTGAATCTATGCCGGCCGACCATCGTTTCTGTTGCGGACTAGCCATTGCCTGTTTATAGGTTAATGGATCGTCTTCAATACCGTCACCAACGACCATATTGATTTCACCATCCAAGCCATAACGAGGTGGTTTTGTTGAAACCCTCCCACTACGACGAGGAGCGGTGATCTTTTGAACAGAAACTTTAGTAGTAGATTTCTCAGTTGGTTCGACTCAGGGAGTGGGATTGTCCTCTTCACGAATGGAAGAGGACGGAACATTGGAAGGACTTATATCTGAAAGAATTTCCTCCAACACTACTTTACTTTGTGATTTGAAATTCTTAATATAGTCATCTTCAAGGAAAGTGGTGTTTGTGGAAACAAACACTTTATCATCCTTGCGACTATAAAATAGTCCACCCCTAGTCTCGACAAACATGCAAACTTCAGTTCGTGACTCAAGTTTGTCGTCTTTCTTTCTTAAGACATGAGCAGGGCCCCCCAGATTCTGTAATGGCGTAAACTAGGTGTACAACCAATCCATAATTCTAAGGGTGTCTTAGGGATTGATTTAGATGGAACACCATTTAAAATTTCGGTTGCCATCTGAATTGCATATCCCCAGAAGGACGTAGGTAGAGTTGAAAAACTAAGCATGGACCTAACCATTTCCAAGAGCGTGTGATTCCGTCTTTCTGCAACTCCATTTTGCTGTGGAGTGCTAGGGGCGGTTAATTGGGATTCAATTCCAAGTTCAATTAAATGATCTTTGAACTGCATATCCATTTATTCTCCACCCCTATCAGTTCGCAAGATCTTTAATGTTTTACCCAATTGGTTTTGAGCCAATGCGTGAAATTCCTGAAACTTTGCAAATGTTTCAGATTTCTTATGCATAAGGTAAATATGTCCATATCTAGAGAAATCGTCAATGAAAGTGACAAAATACTCATAACCACCTCGGGCTTTGACATTCAAAGGTCCGCAGACATCGGAATGCACTAACCCTAGGGGTTGTTTGGCACGCTCTCCCTTTGCAGAGAAAGAACGTTTAGTCATTTTTCCTTCCAGGCAGGACTCGCATACTGGCAATTCACCTAAGACGACATTTTTCAATGGACCGTCTTTGGTTAGCCTATTGAGTCTATCAAAGCCTATATGGCCTAAACGTAAATGCCATAGATATGTTTCATTATCATCAACGATCTTTTACTTTTTGTGGTTTCTAGGTTTGGCTACTTTAAAAAGTTCGTTATGTAGGGCAAATGGTGTTTCTGGTCTAAGAACATAAAGCCCCTGTTCCATGGATGCAACACAAATCTGAATGTCATTTCGAGAAATGGTAGATCCAGAATCCGAAAAATCTAATTTGTATTGTTGCATTTGTAAGCATGAAACAGAAACCAAGTTTCTACTTAAATTTGAAATGTATAAGACATTGTCTAATTCCAAAATTCTTTTTTGAAACTTGAGTTTGGCTTTTCCTCTAGCTCTAACCGAAATCATTTCGCCATTACCAACTTTAAGTTTCAACTCTCCGGATTTCAAATAATTCCAATTCTCAAGCAATTGCAATGAACAACTTACATGGTTTGTAGACCCAGAATCAAGAATCCAAATGGATTTATCATTCTCTAACACACATGATTCGAAGACTAAAGCATTACTGCTTATTCGTTTGTGATTTTTTGTTCTTGATGGTACAATTTGTTGTGAAGTATAACTTGAGGAAGTGAAATCACTTTCTCTTATCTTCTCAACTAAGCTTGAAATAGTAGGATTTATGGAGGTATGAACTATTTGCTCTTCAGAGTGAACAATTCCCAGCTTACCTGCTTTCTGGAATTTAATGTGCATCATGAGTATATGTGAAGTATTACTCTGACAAGGAGTTTATAACTTCACGTTCAATTGCTAATATATTAACTAGGAGTGGAATGGGATGAGGGTTATTGGCACTACAACACATCAATAAAACAGAAGTAAGGTTTTGGTTCAAATTCATACACAAGTTCAGAAAATAACAAATAATCACATATGTTATAAAAAATACTAAATCTAACATAGTTTATTTTCCAAGGTTTCCAACATAATGAAATACAGTGTCCCGGTAGGCGAGAGTCAAAGATAACATTAGTCGAATAGAGTAGTCAGCTCATCTAAAATGAAATATTTTAGCAACCTTCTATTCGATCAAAATGAGAATCCAACGTTGTCCCGGTAGGCGAAAGTCAAGGTTATTCTCATTTTATGAGCTTCCCCCATTGTTTCATGTTTTATGAGTTTATCTCTAAGTAGTCACCTGTTGGAAATTATTTTACCAGGATCTTAGATCTACTCACAAGTATTTTTATTAACATCCTAAATAAGAACTTTCTAAAACGATAAATTAAACACATATAAAGTTTAAGAAACCTTACATTGGGTGCAGCGGAATATAATGACTCCTTCCGTTCAGATATCTAGCCCTTGATTCCTTTCTGTAGCAGAGCATTATCAATATCTGAATCTGGATCTCTTTCTCTGAATCTTTGATGCTGAAACCTCCTTCTTGCTGAAAGTCTTTCTTCACGATCTTCCTCACTATGATTGAGGTATCACTTGATGTGTGTGGGCACTACTCATACACTAAGGATTTCGAAATTCAAGAGGGAAGAGAAAGAAGAAGTGGCAGCTAAAGATAGGGAGAGAGAAAGGTCAGGTTTTTCTCTGAAGGAAAAATAGAAAATTTAAGTGTAAATTTCCTGAAGCCTTCACTATCTATTTATAGCATTCCACTAGGGTTAGGTTTGAATTATTTGGCATTAAAATAATGAAAAAATCAGTTTAAATTTCCTACAAAAGTGGCTGGCCCTATACAAGTGGATTTGGGCCTCACTTTTTGCAATTTTGCAGTTTTATCTTTTCTGCATCTGATTTTCTCAAAAATGCCAATTTTCTAATTCAACCATTTAAATGCCAATTCTAACTATTTAATAACTATAAATAATTATTAAATAATATTGTCATTTATCATATTTATTAATTGAACCATACAAAGTATCATAATTAACAAATATGCCCCTAAAACTCTTTCTTTACAATTTCGCCCTTACTTAGTGAAAAATTCACAAATAGACATAGTCTAATTTGAGAATTATAATTGATTAATCAAAACCAATTACATGAGTCTTACAAGCAATATTATCTCAACTAGTGGGGGGACCATGGGTCTATATAACCGAGCTTCCAATAAGTAGATCAAGAATTTAGCACTAAAATTCACTAACTTATTAATTCTTCGTTGAATCCACGCATAGAACTTAGAATTGCACTCTCAGTATATAGAATGCTCTATATGTTCCACCATATAGACACATCATTAGTTATCCATTGTTATAATCCTAATGTGATCAATGATCCTCTATATGAATGATCTACACTGTAAAGGGATTAAATTACCGTTACACCCTACAATGTATTTATTCCTTAAAACACTTGACCCCGTATAAATGATATTTCAACTTATGTGAAATGAGATCTCCACCATTTATTTTCGTTTGGTCAAGCTCGAAGGAGATCATCCTTTGCTTAATATTCGCCAGATAGAAGCTATAGATTCCATGTTTATGCTAGCGCTCCCACTCAATTGCACTACCGTGTTCCCAAAATGTACGTATCACCCTGACCTAAAAGTAGGCTTAACTAACAAATCAAAGAACACGAATAGCCTTTCAAGATTGAGCCTAATCATAACAGGATTAAGATCATTTGATCTAGGATCAACTAGGCGATATTGACTTGAATAGATATTACGGTAAGTTTAATAAATCTAAGTCAAAGTTCAATATCGGTCCCTTCCGATGCATACTCCATGCATCCAACCTGGGCTTTACTTTAACCAATGTTCTGGAAAGAACATAGTATTTCTCCAAATACAAGTAAACTCTTGTTGTTGTTGGGTTTTATGCCCTAAATAAAACTCATTTCAATATAATCAGATTTGCTTATTAATATAGATCAGAAATAACATTTAATGTTGCATGGTTCACATGATTTATTTCATTATTATATGTACATAATGTATAAATTCATCTGAAACCCTTTTCACATACTTGATCCTGTTTATTGTGCCGTCAACGCATTGGAAAGTAAACATGACTATGTGAATAAAGTTTCCTAGATTTATCAGACACAGGGTTTTACTGATATGATAATCTACAACAAGAGTTTACTTGCATTTGGAGAAGTGCTATGTTCTTTCCAGAGCATTGGTTAAAGTAAAGCTCAGGTTGGATGCATGGAGTATGCATCGGAAGGGACCGATATTGAACTTTGACTTAGATTTATTAAACTTACCGTAAAATCTATTCAAGTCAATATCGCCTAGTTGATCCTAGATCAAATGATCTTAATCCTGATATGATTAGGCTCAATCTTGAAAGGCTATTCGTGTTCTTTGATTTGTTAGTTAAGCCTACTTTTAGGTCAGGGTGATACGTACATTTTGGGAACACGGTAGTGCAATTGAGTGGGAGCGCTAGCATAAACATGGAATCTATAGCTTCTATCTGGCGAATATTAAGCAAAGGATGATCTCCTTCGAGCTTGACCAAACGAAAATAAATGGTGGAGATCTCATTTCACATAAGTTGAAATATCATTTATACGGGGTCAAGTGTTTTAAGGAATAAATACATTGTAGGGTGTAACGGTAATTTAATCCCTTTACAGTGTAGATCATTCATATAGAGGATCATTGATCACATTAGGATTATAACAATGGATAACTAATGATGTGTCTATATGGTGGAACATATAGAGCATTCTATATACTGAGAGTGCAATTCTAAGTTCTATGCGTGGATTCAACGAAGAATTAATAAGTTAGTGAATTTTAGTGCTAAATTCTTGATCTACTTATTGGAAGCTCGGTTATATAGACCCATGGTCCCCCCACTAGTTGAGATAATATTGCTTGTAAGACTCATGTAATTGATTTTGATTAATCAATTATAATTCACAAATTAGACTATGTCTATTTGTGAAATTTTCACTAAGTAAGGGCGAAATTGTAAAGAAAGAGTTAATAGGGGCATATTTGTTAATTATGATACTTTGTATGGTTCAATTAATAAATATGATAAATGAGAATATTATTTAATAATTATTTATAGTTATTAAATAGTTAGAATTGGCATTTAAATGGTTGAATTAGAAAATTGGCGTTTTTGAGAAAATCAGATGCAGAAAAGATAAAACTGCAAAATTGCAAAAAGTGAGGCCCAAATCCACTAGTATAGGGCCAGCCACTTTTGTAGGAAATTTAAACTGATATTTTCATTATTTTAATGCCAAATAATTCAAACCTAACCCTAGTGGAATGCTATAAATAGATAGTGAAGGCTTCAGGAAAATTACACTTAAATTTTCTATTTTTTCTTCAGAGAAAAACCTGAGCCTTTCTCTCTCCCTATCTTTAGCTGCCACTTCTTCTTTCTCTTCCCTCTTGAATTTCGAAATCCTTAGTGTATGAGTAGTGCCCACACACATCAAGCAATACCTCAATCATAGTGAGGAAGATCGTGAAGAAAGATCATCAGCAAAGGAGATTCAGCATCAAGGATTCAGAGAAAGAGACCCAGGTTCAGATATTGATAATGCTCTGCTACAGAAAGGAACCAAGGGCTAGATATCTGAACGGAAGGAGTCATTATATTCCGCTGCAACCAATGTAAGGTTTCTTAAACTTTATATGTGTTTATTTTATCGTTTTAGAAAGTTCATATTTAGGATGTTAATAAACATACTTGTGAGTAGATCTAAGATCCTGGTAAAATAAATTCCAACAACTGGCCTCAGAGCCATGGTAATTGATTTACTTGCAAGAAATTTGGACTTTAAAACGATTGTTTGTATGTTCTTTGGATGGTATCATGTTGTATTGAGTGTTATTTGATGATTGATTGATGTTTGTGAAATTTTCGTGAAAAATAATTGTGATTTCGTTTCTGGAATTATTTTTATTGGATAGTATGGAAAAAATTAAGCAAGTTAGCCTTTTACAGAACTCAATTTGGATTTTATTTGAATTAGTTATGATTTTTTGAAGATTTGACAAAATCGGGGATGTGCTGATAGTTTCCTGCGATCGCAGAACTGTCCGTACAGTTTCGAATTTTTCCTTTTTTCTTCAATTTTTCATACTTTTTCATAGAATTAGCTTCCAATATTTTGTATAGTTTTGTATTTATAATATTACTATTCCTAATTCAATTCTAATTATCATTTTGAATTAATTTAATATTTTTTAAATTTAATTCAAGATATTAGTGTAATTTGAATTTGAATAGTTTTAGTATCTATCTTCTTGCTTAAAAATCTATCTTATTTTTAAATTTGATTATATCTTATTTTTTTAAAAAATTTAAGGTCAGATTTTATAAGATATTTATAAAATCTTTTAAGATATTTTTTAAAATATCTTATCTTTTAAGATATTTTTAATTATATCTTATCTTTTAAGATTTTTTTTAAATCTTTTTAGATATTTTGACCTTATTTAAATTTAAAATAAGATATTTATAATCATGTAATTTTAAATAGATGTAAGATATTTTGCTAACTTTTAAATTTTGTTATTTTATTTATTTAAATTAAATTTAAAATCTGAAAAGATATTTCATTTATCTTTTCTAATTTTTATTTAATTTTTATTTTTAAAATAACATTTAATTTTTAAAAGTAGTTAGCAAATTTTTGAAATGATATTTAGGTTGGTTGAAACCTAATTTTTCAAAATTGTAGGTTTAATTTTAAATTTAATTTTTTTTAATTTTCGAATTTTTTCGAATTCTTTTAAAATTTTCGAAATTTTTTTTATTTAATTAATTATTTTCGAAATTAAATATTTAATTTAAAATTAAATAAATCCTACATCCAACTATCCAGCTAACCTTGTTGCCAGATCTAATGATCTGATGGCTCCCTTGGTCAAGATAATAATTTGTAACAGGTATAATTTACAATCTTCTTTCATCTGTGTATGACCAAGCAACATGATAGGACCCATCCAAAGTGTGCCTGTGTGAGCCTATGTGTTTAATTTTATTATAGATGCATATACGTTAATGTTGCTAAAAAAATTATCATAGTTATTGATAGAATTTATTTAGGCCCATTTAGTTTTTGGGCCTATTCAATTAATAACAGTTGTTCTTATTAAGGTTAAATTCCTCTCTTTTGGGCCTTGTGTGAGAGTTGGGAGCCATAGAAGTGGGTACGATATACTGAACCCAGCACCCCCTCACACAAACCACCCCAATTGTGAAGGCCCATTTGCCTGATTTGAATGACTGTACTAGGTTAATTACACTAGTTTAACCTAATAAAAATTGATTAGCAACATAATTAATTTCATTTATTTTGAAATTAATTTAAGAAAATTATAGTTTAAAAAATTTTTTATTCTAAGCTAAACTATATGTATTTTCTTGTATTTAATTAAATATAGAATTATAACCATCTAGATTCTTTCTGGAACTTAATTAAATTTTTCATTAAATATTCTTATTTGAGTTGATATTTAGTTATCTACAACTAACCAACTTAAATCTGAATATCTTTTGAATTTCAAATTTCAAAATTAAGTTGAGGAATTTTAGGCATTGGTTATTAAGATTCTTTAGATATTTTTTAAGTTAATATTTTTGATATTTCGAATATTAACTTAAAATGGAATATTTTTGAATTAAGTGGTTACAACTTAATTTTTGATATTTAATTAAATTTAAATTTGAAAATATTTAAGTTCTAGATTTTTTCTAATACAACTTAAATTAGATATTTTTTCAAATGTTGTGGAAAAGATACTTAGTTAAATAAGATATTTTCTAGATAATTATTTCTAGACTACTTATTATTTCTAATATTAAATAGGAAAATATTATACATTGTGAAATTAATTATTTAAATAATTAATTTTGGTACAATTTATTTTTTCCTAGTATTAAACTAGAGATTAATAATTAAGCCTTCTCTACACTTAATTATTTATTTCTTGAATTTAATACATTTAATTAATTTGAAAAATTAAATATCTAAGTTGATTTTCATCATGATACTTAAATATTTCTTTTTCATGACACTTAATTAAATAGAAAATTATTTTTAGTTGAAATTTATTTTTTCAACTAAATTTAAATAATTTTCAAAATATATTTTTTCTTTATTTTACTAATCAAATTTCGAAACTACATTTCTTAAATGCTGGAATTTCAAATTTTATTTGAAAAATAGATTAAGTTGTAAATTAATTATTTATTTTAATTAATTCTTGGATCAACTTAAATCAATGATTTTTTCATTTATTCATTAATTTAAAATAAATTAAATTAAAGTATATTATTAGAAATTGAATTAATTAGTCAAAGGAAAATCTAGATAGATGATATTTTTGCTTGAAGTATTTTTCTAGTGTATTTAATTAAATAGAAAATTAATATTTAAGTTGATTTTCATCATCATACTTAAATATTTGAAATTTTTCTTATATATTTAATTAAATAGGAAAATTATATTTTTTTTGGTTGTAAATTAATTTTATTAATTAATTTTGGGCCAACATTAAATTAGAATAATTTTTCCAGGATTAATTTTTTATTTTAACATGCATTTTCGAAAATTGTATTCTTAAATACTTTAATTTTTCGAAATGCAATATATATTTATAGAAAATTAAATTTGAGTTGTAAATTAATTTATATTAATTTTGTAACAACTTAAATTGAATATTTTTCTAAATATTTATTGGAAATTATTACTAAGATGGAAATAATTCATGTTATTTTCATATCCATCTAAGTAAAATTTATAAATATTAAATTAAAATTTATATTTAGAATTTTTCATTCTAAATTGGAAATTTTAAATAAATATATATTTAAAATAAATAAATTAAATAAAGAAAATCAAAGAAAATACAACTCACTTTAAATAATGAGCTTGATTATTATTAAGATATTCGATCTCCATTGTTGGTCTTACAAAAGTTAAATGTTTTCAATATAACCTCGAGACGCTAGACTTCGTCCCCCTATGGATGGTTATTCGTTGAACGCATTTAACACCGTAAGATTTCATTTGATAAGTGTTTTGTAAGTTTTCGTCTCTATTAGACTCTCCCCTACGGTGACTACTTAGAGATAAACTTATGAAACATGAAACAATGGTAGAGGCTCATGAAATGAGAATAACCTTGACTCTCGCCTACCGGGACAACATTGGATTCTTATTTTGATCGAATAAAAGGTTGTTAGAATGGTTTCTATTTTAGATGAGCTGACAACTCTATTCAATAAATGATGCTTTGACTCTCGCCTACCGGGACACTGTATCAGTTTGTTGAAAACCTTGGAAATTATTAAGGATTGTATGTTTTAGTATTTTCACTAGTCATTCCTACTTGCTATATGTTTATAATTTCTGAATTGTGTATGAATTTATATTGAACCATGTTATTTTCTGTTATTAAGTTGTAGTTTAATTTCGAATCTTCATTGTTGGTCTAACATGTTTGTTTTTCTAATGAGATAAATCCCTAATAGATTTTCACCATTAGACATACTAATAGTGTAAGATCTCGAAAGATAAATATTGTATATGCAACATCTAGCTGTTCATCAATTGATGACACCTTAGACTAGTATTTTTACAATATGAAACAAGAAGATTACATAAATAAGATTACTTTGTCTTTCGCTAATCGAAGTATCGTTGGATTCTTATTTATAAACGAAATTATCCTAATTCCTCTTAGCTTATTCATTTCGAATTAGCTCAATAATATATCATTGGATGAATGGTCTATAAATCATTTCATGTCATTATATTTTTTCTTAAGAAATTAAATGACGCATATGATTATAATCCCGAAATTCTATTCCCAATTGATATAAATCCTCAATCTTAGAAATCTCCTACTTGTATGGGCAAATCTGACTTAGAGTTTGTATTAGTAGTGCTGGTCCAAGATAGAATTACTCATTATTTTTGGTATAAATTTAAGTCTTTGGCTTTAATTTTAAATTCCAAATAGAAATTTTCTTATATTTCTAATTCCAGAATACAATACAGTTACACTTTCTCAAGTGTTTAATATCCATCTTCTATTAATGGATTAAAACTGTATGGAATATGAGTTAGGTATTCTGTGACCAGGATCCACTTGCAGTATTCTAAGAACTCTTTGATGTAACTAAACCTATGTCATCATAGACACTACCACATTTTTTTAATCTATGGCATTTGTATCTTGTTCATAGTGGATTTGACAAGATCAATCTCTGCAAAGAGTTAATATGCCTATATCCACTGAAAGTAGTTCATCTCATTCGCAGATGAATATGTACATTCAGGGGTGGATATGAGTTTTTCGTTGTATTCTTAAAACGATAACTCTAGATTATACCTTAAGCAAAGAAATTTGAAATGTTTGAAAAATTTCATTAATTTCTAGCAATGGTTAAAACCATTAAGGTAAGTGGTTAAAGATCTTACGAACTGATAGGGGTGGAGAAATAGTTAGTAGATATGCAGTTCAAAGATCATTAAATTGATTTTTGAATTATATCCAAACTTACCACCCCAGAAATTTCGAGTTGCATATTGATGATTAGTTACTAGTCGTTGCCTAAATCCTTCTATGGTAATACAATTTCAGAATGATGTAATGGTTGGGTACTTAATGTAAATCATTACTAGATTCATGGATGACCTAATCAAAATCTTAAGAAAAGCTAGAACTGTTAACCATGGTTTGTTAGCTATTCTAAGTGATTAGGGGTGGACCATCCCATTGTCAATAGATAAGAAAGTGTTTGTTCAAACAAATACTAATTTTCTAAGAAAATGACTAAGTCTGAAAAACAAGTAGCAAATAAAGGAGATATTTAATTCTTGATTCCAAAAGTGTTCTATCATCTTATATAACATATGATGATCCCACTGCCTCTGTTGTCTTGTCACAACCGAAGAGATCAATACCATTTAGTTTTCTTCGACATAATTCACGGTACCTTGTCGTAGTGGGAGAATTTCTAGGAACTCACCCTCTTATGACTTGGGAGACACTAGTGATTAAAATCCATTGTGAGTTTAAACAAGTAATGGATTGTCAAGATAAGAAACTAAGAAGAAAGCCAATAGAACTATGGTTTAATCCATTCACATGGAGTAACCTAAAGTTTTCTATTACAAGGACATAAAAGGAAATTTTCATTTATAAGTCCATTCAATGGACTTAACAAAACTTCCTGTTCCTAGTATTATAGGTTGAGTTTATCTAAACCTATGGCTTGTGGTATACCTGGTAATTACTTACTATAATGCAAGCAACTTACTTTAGTAAGATGCTGAAGCATTTTCTTTCTAATGGCAATCTATAGAAGCTTCACAACTTCTTAGGCATAGATTTTATTTATCTAAGGAAAAGTCTTAACTATTCCAGAAAAGATAAAGACATGAAAGAATTTCTTATATCAACAGTGAGAGGTCTTGGATATGCTTTTGTATGCCTTAGACCAGACACCTGCTGTTGAGTGGGAGTAATGAGTAGGTATCAGATTAATCCAGGAGAAGAACATTGGAAGACAATCAAGTAAATCCTAAGATTAAGAAGAGGAACTATATGTTAGTCTATAAGGGTGTGTTTAAAACTCTTAGACTACACCATATTAGATTTCGAAATTTGCCTTTGTGCTAGTAAAATTTTCTGATAAGATGGTGGTTACTCTGGGGGTGGAATAGTGATTTTGGAGAAGTGTAAAAACCTATCTGAAGTCTCTAGGTCTACCAGAGAGGGACTGAATGTTAAAGTTGCAGGAAAGGTACTTATTCAGTCTAAGGAAAGTTCTATACATCTTTGGCACCATTCCAAATTGCCTTAAACTACTAGTGTTAATTTCCTGATTAACCAAAAGTAGTTGCCAAAGGTATAGAATCCAGTATCCCAAGAGAGTAAGACATATAGAGAGGAATTTCACATTATCAATGATTTTGTGATTAAGGAAGAGTAATAGTGGAGAAAAGGTTGTGGTTAATTCAACCTTTCAGATCCTATTACGAGGAGTTTACTACTACTACACTTGATTTGTATATCAAGGTGTTGAGATTATTTGAAACGCACTTTTTTGTTTTATATTAGTGCAAGTGGGAGTTTGTTGGGTTTTATGCCCTAAATAAAACTCATTTCAATATAATCAGATTTGCTTATTAATATAGATCAGAAATAACATTTAATGTTGCATGGTTCACATGATTTATTTCATGATTATATGTACATAATGTATAAATTCATCTGAAACCCTTTTCACATACTTGATCCTGTTTATTGTGCCGTCAACGCATTGGAAAGTAAACATGACTATGTGAATAAAGTTTCCTAGATTTATCAGACACAGGGTTTTACTGATATGATAATCTACAACAAGAGTTTACTTGCATTTGGAGAAGTGCTATGTTCTTTCCAGAGCATTGGTTAAAGTAAAGCTCAGGTTGGATGCATGGAGTATGCATCGGAAGGGACCGATATTGAACTTTGACTTAGATTTATTAAACTTACCGTAAAATCTATTCAAGTCAATATCGCCTAGTTGATCCTAGATCAAATGATCTTAATCCTGATATGATTAGGCTCAATCTTGAAAGGCTATTCGTGTTCTTTGATTTGTTAGTTAAGCCTACTTTTAGGTCAGGGTGATACGTACATTTTGGGAACACGGTAGTGCAATTGAGTGGGAGCGCTATCATAAACATGGAATCTATAGCTTCTATCTGGCGAATAGTAAGCAAAGGATGATCTCCTTCGAGCTTGACCAAACGAATATAAATGGTGGAGTACTCATTTCATATAAGCTGAAATATCATTTATACGGGGTCAAGTGTTTTAAGGAATAAATACATTGTAGGGTGTAACGGTAATTTAATCCCTTTACAGTGTAGATCATTCATATAGAGGATCATTGATCACATTAGGATTATAACAATAGATAACTAATGATGTGTCTATATGGTGGAACATATAGAGCATTCTATATACTGAGAGTGCAATTCTAAGTTCTATGCGTGGATTCAACGAAGAATTAATAAGTTAGTGAATTTTAGTGCTAAATTCTTGATCTACTTATTGGAACCTCGGTTATATAGACCCATGGTCCCCGCACTAGTTGAGATAATATTGCTTGTAAGACTCATATAATTGGTTTTGATTAATCAATTATAATTCTCAAATTAGACTATGTCTATTTGTGAATTTTTCACTAAGTAAGGGCGAAATTGTAAAGAAAGAGTTTATAGGGGCATATTTGTTAATTATGATACTTTGTATGGTTCAATTAATAAATATGGTAAATGACAATATTATTTAATAATTATTTATAGTTATTAAATAGTTAGAATTGGAATTTAAATGGTTGAATTAGAAAATTGGCGTTTTTGAGAAAATCAGATGCAGAAAAGATAAAACAGCAAAATTGCAAAAAGTGAGGCCCAAATCCACTTGTATAGGGCCGGCCACTTTTGTAGGGTTTTTCCCTCTGATATTTTCATTATTTTAATGCCAAATAATTCAAACCTAACCCTAGTGGAATGCTATAAATAGATAGTGAAGGCTTTAGGAAAATTACACTTAAATTTTCTATTTTTTCTTCAGAGAAAAACCTGAGCCTTTCTCTCTCCCTATCTTTAGCTGCCACTTCTTCTTTCTCTTCCCTCTTGAATTTCGAAATCCTTAGTGTATGAGTAGTGCCCACACACATCAAGCAATACCTCAATCATAGTGAGGAAGATCGTGAAGAAAGATCATCAGCAAAGGAGATTCAGCATCAAGGATTCAGAGAAAGAGACCCAGGTTCAGATATTGATAATGCTCTGCTACAGAAAGGAATCAAGGGCTAGATATCTGAACGGAAGGAGTCATTATATTCCGCTGCAACCAATGTAAGGTTTCTTAAACTTTATATGTGTTTATTTTATCGTTTTAGAAAGTTCATATTTAGGATGTTAATAAACATACTTGTGAGTAGATCTAAGATCCTGGTAAAATAAATTCCAACAATTATCATATCAGTAAAACCCTGTGTCTGATAAATCTAGGAAACTTTATTCACATAGTCATGTTTACTTTCCAATGTGTTGACGACACAATAAACAGGATCAAGTATGTGAAAAGGGTTTCAGATGAATTTATACATTATATAATCATGAAATAAATCATGTGAACCATGCAACATTAAATGTTATTTCTGATCTATATTAATAAGTAAATCTGATTATGTTGAAATGAGTTTTATTTAGGGCATAAAACCCAACAAACTCCCACTTGCACTAATATAAAACAAAAAGTGCGATTCAAATAATCTCAACACCTTGATATACAAATCAAGTGTAGTAGTAGTAAACTCCTCGTAATAGGATCTGAAAGGTTGAATTAACCACAACCTTTTCTCCACTATTACTCTTCCTTTAATCACAAAATCATTGATAATGTGAAATTCCTCTCTATATGACTACTCTCTTGGGATACTGGATTCTATATCTTTGGCAACTACTTTTGGTTAATCAGGAAATTAACACTAGTAGTTTAAGGCAATTTGGAATGATGCCAAAAATGTATAGAACTTTCCTTAGACTGAATAAGTACCTTTCCTGCAACCTTAACATTCAGTCCCTCTCTGGTAGACCTAGAGACTTCAGATAGGTTTTTACACTTCTCCAAAATCACTATTCCACCCCCAGAGTAACCACCATCTTATCAGAAATATTTACTAGCACATAGGCAAATTTTGAAATCTGATGTGGTGTAGTCTAAGAGTTTTAAACACACTCTTATAGACTAACATATAGTTCATCTTCTTAATCTTAAGATTTACTTGATTGTCTTCCAATGTTCTTCTCCTGGATTAATCTGATACCTACTCATTACTCCCACTCAACAGCAGGTGTCTGGTCTAAGGCATACAAAAACATATCTAAGACCTCTCACTGTTGATATAAGAAATTCTTTCATGGCTTTATCTTTTCTGGAATAGTTAAGACTTTTCCTTAGATAAATAAAATCTATACCTAAGAAGTTGTGAAGCTTCTATAGATTGCCATTAGAAAGAAAATGCTTCAGCATCTTACTAAAGTAAGTTGCTTGCATTAGAGTAAGTAATTACCAGGTATACCACAAGCCATAGGTTTAGATAAACTCAAACCTATAATACTAGGAACAGGAAGTTTGTTAAGTCCATAGAATAGACTTATTAACTAAAATTTCTTTTTATGTCCTTGTAATAGAAAACTTTAGGTTACTCCATGTGAATGGATTAAACCATAGTTCTATTGGCTTTCTTCTTAGTTTCTTATCTTGACAATCCATTACTTGTTTAAACTCACAATGGATTTTAATCACTAGTGTCTCCCAAGTCATAAGAAGGTGAGTTCCTAGAAACTCTCCCACTACGACAAGGCACCGTGAATTATGTCTAAGAAAACTAAATGGTATTGATCTCTTCGGTTGTGACAAGACAACAGAGGCAGTGGGATCATCATATGTTATATAAGATGATAGAACACTTTTGGAATCAAGAAAAATATCTCCTTTATTTGCTACTTGTTTTCAGACTTAGTCATTATCTTAGAAAAGTAGTATTTGTTTGAACAAACACTTTCTTATCTATTGACAATGGGATGGTCCACCCCTAATCACTTAGAATAGCTAAGAAACCATGGTTAACAGTTCTAGCCTTTCTTAAGATTTTGATTAGGTCATCCATGAATCTAGTAATGATTTACATTAAGTACCCAACCATTACATCATTCTGAAATTGTATTACCATAGAAGGATTTAGGCAACGACTAGTAACTAATCATCAATATGCAACTCGAAATTTCTGGGGAGGTAAGTTTGGATATAATTCAAAAATCAATTTAATGATCTTTGAACTGCATATCTACTAACTATTTCTCCACCCCTATCAGTTCGCAAGATCTTTAACCACTTACCTTAATGGTTTTAACCATTGCTAGAAATTAATGAAATTTTTCAAACATTTCAAATTTCTTGCTAAAAGGTATAATCTAGAGTTATCGTTTTAAGAATACAACGAAAAACTCATATCCACCCCTGAATGTACATCCATCTGCGAATGAGATGAATTACTTTCAGTGGATATAGGCATATTAACTCTTTGCAGAGATTGATCTTGTCAAATCCACTATGAACAAAATACAAATGCCATAGATAAAAAAAAAATGTGGTAGTGTCTATTGATGACATAGGTTTAGTTACATCAAAGAGTTCTTAGAATACTGCAAGTGGATCTTGGTCACAGAATACCTAACTCATATTCCATACAGTTTGAATCCATTAATAGAAGATGGATATTAAACACGTGAGAAAGTGTAACTGTATTGTATTCTGGAATTAGAAATATAAGAAAATTTCTGTTTGCATTCTAAAATTAAAGTCAAAGACTTAAATTCAACCAAATATAATGAGTAATTCTTTCTTGGACCACCACTACTATTTAAACTCTAAGTCAGATTTGCCCATACAAGTAGGAGATTTCTAAGATTGAGAATTTATATCAATTGGGAATAGAATTTCGGGATTATAATCATATGCGTCATTTAATTTCTTAAGAGAAAATATAATGACATGAAATGATTTATAGACCATTCATCCAATGATATATTATTGAGCTAATTCGAAATGAATAAGCTAAGAGGAATTAGGATAATTTCGTTTAAAATAAGAATCCAACGATGCTTCGATTAGCTAAAGACAAAGTAATCTTATTTATGTAATCTTCTTGTTTCATATTGTAAAAATACTAGTCTAAGGTGTCATCAATTGATGAACAGCTAGATGTTGCATATACAATATTTATCTTTCGAGATCTTACACTATTATGTATGTCTAATGGTGAAAATCCATTAGGGATTTATCTCATTAGAAAAACAAACATGTTAGACCAACAATGAAGATTCGAAATTAAACTACAACTTAATAACAGAAAATAACATGGTTCAATATAAATTCATACACAATTCAGAAATTATAAACATATAGCAAGTAGGAATGACTAGTGAAAATACTAAAACATACAATCCTAAATAATTTCCAAGGTTTTCAACAAACTGATACAGTGTCCCGGTAGGCGAGAGTCAAAGCATCATTTATTGAATAGAGTTGTCAGCTCATCTAAAATAGAAACCATTCTAGCAACCTTTTATTCGATCAAAATAAGAATCCAACGTTGTCCCGGTAGGCGAGAGTCAAGGTTATTCTCATTTTATGAGCTTCCACCATTGTTTCATGTTTTATGAGTTTATCTCTAAGTAGTTACCGTAGGGGAGAGTCTAAATAGAGACGAAAACTCACAAAACACTTATCAAATGAAATCTTACGGTGTTAAATGCGTTCAACGAATAACCATCCATAGGGGGACGAAGTCTAGCGTCTCGAGGTTATATTGAAAACATTTAACTTTTGTAAGACCAACAATGGAGATCGAATATCTTAATAATAATCAAGCTCATTATTTAAAGTGAGTTGTATTTTCATTGATTCTCTTTATTTAATCTATTTATTTTAAATATATATTTATTTAAAATTTCCAATTTAGAATGAAAAATTCTAAATATAAATTTTTATTTAATATTTATAAATTTTACTTAGATGGATATGAAAATAACATGAATTATTTCCATCTTAGTAATAATTTCCAATAAATATTTAGAAAAATATTCAATTTAAGTTGTTACAAAATTAATATAAATTAATTTACAACTCAAATTTAATTTTCTATAAATATATATTGCATTTCGAAAAATTAAAGTATTTAAGAATACAATTTTCGAAAATGCATGTTAAAATAAAAAATTAATCCTGGAAAAATTATTCTAATTTAATGTTGGCCCAAAATTAATTAATAAAATTAATTTACAACAAAAAATATAATTTTCCTATTTAATTAAATATATAAGAAAAATTTCAAATATTTAAGTATGATGATGAAAATCAACTTAAATATTAATTTTCTATTTAATTAAATACACTAGAAAAATACTTCATGCAAAAATATCATCTATCTAGATTTTCCTTTGACTAATTAATTCAATTTCTCATAATATACTTTAATTCAATTTATTTTAAATTAATCAATAAATGAAAAAATCATTGATTTAAGTTGATCCAAGAATTAATTAAAATAAATAATTAATTTACAACTTAATCTATTTTTCAAGATAAAATTCGAAATTCTAACATTTAAGAAATGCAATTTCGAAAATTGATTAATAAAATAAAGAAAAAATATATTTTGAAAATTATTTAAATTTAGTTGAAAAAATAAATTTCAACTAAAAATAATTTTCTATTTAATTAAATGTCATGAAAAAGAAATATTTAAGTATGATGATAAAAATCAACTAAGATATTCAATTTTCAAATTAATTAAATGTATTAAATTCAAGAAATAAATAATTAAGTGTAGAGAAGGCTTAATTATTAATCTCTAGTTTAATACTAGGAAAAATATACTTAAAATAAATTGTACCAAAATTAATTAATAAATAATTAATTTCACAATGTATAATATTTCCTATTTAATATTAGAAATAATAAGTACTCTAGAAATAACTATCTAGAAAATATCTTATTTGACTAAGTATCTTTTCCACAAAATTTGAAAAAAAAATAATTTAAGTTGTATTAGAAAAAATCTAGAACTTAAATATTTTTCAAATTTAAATTTAATTAAATATCAAAAATTAAGTTGTAACCACTTAATTTGAAAATATTCCATTTTAAGTTAATATTCGAAAAGATATTAACTTAAAAAATATCTAAAGAATCTTAATAACCAATGCCTAAAATTCCTCAACTTAATTTTGAAATTTGAAATTCAAAAGATATTCAGATTTAAGTTGGTTAGTTGTAGATAACTAAATATCAACTTAAATAAGAATATTTAATGAAAAATTTAAATTAAGTTCCAGAAAGAATCTAGATGGTTATAATTCTATATTTAATTAAATACAAGAAAATACATATAGTTTAGCTTAGAATAAAGAATTCTTTAAACTATAATTTTCTTAAATTAATTTCAAAATAAATGAAATTAATTATGTTGCTAATCAATTTTATTAGGTTAAACTAGTGTAATTAACCTAGTACAGTTGTTCAAATCAGGCAAATGGGCCTTCACAATTGGGGTGGTTCATGTGAGGGGGTGCTGGGTTCAGTATGTCGTACCCACTTCTATGGCTCCCAACTCTCACACAAGGCCCAAAAGAGAGGAATTTAACCTTAATAAGAACAACTGTTATTAATTGAATAGGCCCAATAACTAAATGGGCCTAAATAAATTCTATCAAGAACTATGATAATTTATTTTAGCAACAACAACCTATATGTATCTATAATCAAATTAAACACATAGGCTCACACAGGCACACTTTGGATGGGTCCTATCATGTTGCTAGGTCATACACAGATGAAAGAAGATTGTAAATATACCTGTTACAAATTATTAACTTGACCAAGGGAGCCATCAGATCATTAGATCTGGCAAAAAGTAACCATGGCTATTTGCAATCAAGTAATAATAGGTTTTGAAAACTTACAAACAAGCTAAAATACATACTCCTGCAACAAGGTTAGCTGGATAGTTGGATGTAGGATTTATTTAATTTTAAATTAAATAATTAATTTCGAAATAATTAATTAATTAAAAAAATTTCGAAAATTTTTAAAAAAAATTTGAATCATTCAAAATTTTAAAAAAAAATTAAATTTAAAATTAAACCTACAATTTTGAAAAATTAGGTTTCAACCAACCTAAATATCATTTCAAAATTTGCTAACTACTTTTAAATTTTAAATGTTATTTTATAAATAAAAATTAAATAAAAAATTAGAAAAGATAAATAAATATCTTTTTCAAATTTTAAATGTAATTTAAATAAATAAAATAACAAAATTTAAAAAATTAGCAAAATATCTTATATCATTTAAAAATTACATGATTATAAATATCTTATTTTTAAATTTAAAATAAGATAAGATATAATCAAATTTTAAAATAAGATAGAGTTTTTAAGCAAGAAGATAGATACTAATTCTATTCAAATTCAAATTATACTAATATCTTGAATTAAATTTAAAAATATTAAATTAATTCAAAAAGATAATTAGAATTGAATTAGGAATAGTAATAGTATAAATACAAAACTATACCAAAAATCGGAAGTTAATTTCATGAAAAAGCATGAAAAATCGAAGAAAAACGAAAAAAATTGTGAACTGTACGGACAGATTTGCGATCGCAGGAAAATTTCAGCACAACCCCGATTTTTTCAAATCTTCAAAAATTCATAACTAATTCAAACAAAATCAAAATTGAGTTCTGTAAAAGGCTAACTTGCTTAATTTTTCCCATACTATCCAATAATAATAATTCCAGAAACAGAATCGCAATTATTTTTCACGAAAATTTACAAACATCAATCAATCATCAAATAACACTCAATACAACATGATACCATCCAAAGAACATACAAACAATCGTTTTAAAGTCCAAATTTCTTGCAAGTAAATCAATTACCATGGCTCTGAGGCCAGTTGTTGGAAATTATTTTACCAGGATCTTAGATCTACTCACAAGTATGTTTATTAACATCCTAAATAAGAAATTTCTAAAACGATAAATTAAACACATATAAAGTTTAAGAAACCTTACATTGGGTGCAGCGGAATATAATGACTCCTTCCGTTCAGATATCTAGCCCTTGATTCCTTTCTGTAGCAGATCATTATCAATATCTGAACCTGGATCTCTTTCTCTGAATCTTTGATGCTGAAACCTCCTTCTTGCTAAAAGTCTTTCTTCACGATCTTCCTCACTATGATTGAGGTATCACTTGATGTGTGTGGGCACTACTCATACACTAAGGATTTCGAAATTCAAGAGGGAAGAGAAAGAAGAAGTGGCAGCTAAAGATAGGGAGAGAGAAAGGCTCAGGTTTTTCTCTGAAGGAAAAATAGAAAATTTAAGTGTAAATTTCCTGAAGCCTTCACTGTCTATTTATAGCATTCCACTAGAGTTAGGTTTGAATTATTTGGCATTAAAATAATGAAAAAATCAGTTTAAATTTCCTACAAAAGTGGCTCGCCCTATACAAGTGGATTTGGGCCTCACTTTTTGCAATTTTGCAGTTGTATCTTTTCTGCATCTGATTTTCTCAAAAACGCCAATTTTCTAATTCAACCATTTAAATGTCAATTCTAACTATTTAATAACTATAAATAATTATTAAATAATATTTTCATTTATCATATTTATTAATTGAACCATACAAAGTATCATAATTAACAAATATGCCCCTAAAACTCTTTCTTTACAATTTCGCCCTTACTTAGTGAAAAATTCACAAATAGACATAGTCTAATTTGAGAATTATAATTGATTAATCAAAACCAATTACATGAGTCTTACAAGCAATATTATCTCAACTAGTGGGGCGACCATGGGTCTATATAACCGAGCTTCCAATAAGTAGATCAAGAATTTAGCACTAAAATTCACTAACTTATTAATTCTTCGTTGAATCCACGCATAGAACTTAGAATTGCACTCTCAGTATATAGAATGCTCTATATGTTCCACCATATAGACACATCATTAGTTATCCATTGTTATAATCCTAATGTGATCAATGATCCTCTATATGAATGATCTACACTGTAAAGGGATTAAATTACCGTTACACCCTACAATGTATTTATTCCTTAAAACACTTGACCCCGTATAAATGATATTTCAACTTATGTGAAATGAGATCTCCACCATTTATTTTTGTTTGGTCAAGCTCGAAGGAGATCATCCTTTGCTTAATATTCGCCAGATAGAAGCTATAGATTCCATTTTTATGCTAGCGCTCCCACTCAATTGCACTACCGTGTTCCCAAAATGTACGTATCACCCTGACCTAAAAGTAGGCTTAACTAACAAATCAAAGAACACGAATAGCCTTTCAAGATTGAGCCTAATCATAACAGGATTAAGATCATTTGATCTAGGATCAACTAGGCGATATTGACTTGAATAGATATTACGGTAAGTTTAATAAATCTAAGTCAAAGTTCAATATCGGTCCCTTCCGATGCATACTCCATGCATCCAACCTGAGCTTTACTTTAACCAATGTTCTGGAAAGAACATAGTATTTCTCCAAATACAAGTAAACTCTTGTTGTAGATTATCATATCAGTAAAACCCTGTGTCTGATAAATATAGGAAACTTTATTCACATAGTCATGTTTACTTTCCAATGTGTTGACGACACAATAAACAGGATCAAGTATGTGAAAAGGGTTTCAGATGAATTTATACATTATATAATCATGAAATAAATCATGTGAACCATGCAACATTGAATGTTATTTCTGATCTATATTAATAAGTAAATCTGATTATATTGAAATGAGTTTTATTTAGGGCATAAAACCCAACATCACCGTAGGGGAGAGTCTAATAGAGACAAAAACTCACAAAACACTTATCAAATGAGATCTTACGGTGTTAAAAGTGTTCAACGAATAACCATCCATAGGAGGACGAAGTCTAGCGTCTCGAGGTTATATTGAAAAAATTTAACTTTTGTAAGACCAACAATGGAGACCGGATATCTTTTGATTAAAGCTCATTATTTAAAAACAAAAATATGTATTTTATTTAATCATCAGTTCCATATAATAATAATGAAAAATTACAAATTAAAGTTGGTTTAAATAAAAAAATCAACTTTAATTAAATTTCAATTATTATTTAAATTCGAAAAATAAATTCGAATAAAAATGGAACAAGTTCCATATTATAATAATGAAAAATTACAAATTAAAGTTGGTTTAAATAAAAAATCAACTTTAATTAAATTTCAATTATTATTTAAATTCGAAAAATAAATTCGAATATAATGGAACAAATTTGAAAATATCTTCTTTAAGTTATTTTAGAAGAATCTAAAACATCAACTTAAATATCTTTCAAATTAGACTTAATTAAATTAAAATTAAGTTGTAACCACTTAATTTGAAAATATTCCATTTTAAGTTAATATTTGCTTAACTTAATATTTGCTCCATTCAAAAAAAAAAAAGTTAATATTTGCAAAAATATCAACTTAAAAAATATCTAAAGAATCTTAATAACCAATGCCTAAAATTTCTCAACTTAATTTTGAAATTTTAAATTCAAAAGATATTCAGATTTAAGCTGGTTAGTTATAGATAACTAAATATCAACTTAAATAGGAATATTTAATGAAAAATTTAAATTAAGCTTCAGAAAGAATCTAGATGGTTATAATTCTATATTTAATTAAATACAAGAAAATACATATAGTTTAGCTTAGAATATAAAATTCTTTAAACTATAGTTTTTCTTAAATTAATTTCAAAATAAATGAAATTAATTATGTTGCTAATCAATTTTATTAGGTTAAACTAATTTAATTAACCTAGTACAGTTATTCAATCAGGCAAATGGGCCTTCACAATTGGGGTGGTTCATTGGAGGGGGTGCTGGGTTCAGTATGTCGTACCCACTTCTATGGCTCCCAACTCTGACACAAGGCCCAAAAGAGAGGAATTTAACCTTAAAATGAACAACTGTTATTAATTGAATAGGCCAAAAAACTAAATGGGCCTAAATAAAATCTATCAAGAACTATGATATTTTATTTAGCAACAACAACCTATATGCATCTATAATGAAATTAAACACATAGGCTCACACAGGCACACAATTTGGATGGATCCTATCATGTTGCTAGGTCATACACAGATGAAAGAAGATTGTAAATATACATGTTACAAATTATTTACTTGACCAAGGGAGCCATGAGTTAAAATCAGATCATTGGATCTGTCAACAAGTTAACCATGGCTATTTGCAATCAAGCAATAATAGGTTTTAAAAACAAACAAGCTAAAACATATACTCCTGCAACAACGTTAGCTGGATAGTTGGATGTAGGATTTATTTAATTCTAAATAAATAATTTTGAAAAATTAATTAAATAAAAAAAATTTATTTTCGAAAATTAATATAATAAAATAAAATTTAAAAATTTTGAAATTAATATTATAATATTTAAAATTAAACCTACAATTTTGAAAATTAGGTTTCAACCAACCTAAATATCATTTCAAAATTTGCGAACTACTTTTAAAAATTTAATATTATTTTATAAATAAAAATTAAAAAAAGATAAATAAATATCTTTTTTCAGATTTTATAATTTAATTTAAATAAATAAAACAAAATTTAAAAGTTAGGAAAATATCTTACATCTACTTAAAATTACATGATTATAGTTATCTTATTTTAAATTTAAATTAAGTAAAATTATTTAAAAAAAAAATCAATTTAAAAAAATTTAATATCTGACCTTAAATTTAAAAATAAGATAAGATATAATCAAATTTAAAAATAAGATAGATAATTAAGCAAAATGATAGATATTTACTATTTTTTAAATTCAAATTACACTAATATCATGAATTAAATTTAAAAAATATTAATTAATTTAATTATGATAATTAGAATTGAATTAGGAATAGTAAATGTATAAATACAGAACTACACAAAAATTCGAAAGTTAAATCCATGAAATAGCATGAAAAATCAAAGAAAAACGAAAAAATTGCGAGTTGTACGGACGGTATGCTGTGCATACATGTCCGCGCACGCAGAGGAGTGCACAGCCGAGATTTCTCGGCGCAGGGGGCTCACCAGCATGATTTCCACGCGCGGAAGCTGGTTGCCCGATTCCTGATTTTTTTCGAAACTTCAAAAAATCATAACTAATTCAAATTAAATCGAAATTGAGTTCTGTAAAAAGTAAATTGCTTAATTTTTCCCATACTGTCCAATAAAAATAATTCCAGAAACAGATATTCAATTATTTTTCACGAAAATTCACAAACATCAATCAATGATTATATAACACTCAATACAACATGATACCATCCAAAACATCAAACAATTATTTTAAAGTCCAAATTTCTTGCAAGCAAATCAATTACCATGGCTCTGATACCAGTTGTTGGAAATTATTTTACCAGGATCTTAGATCTACTCATAAGTATGTTGATTAACACCCTAAATATGAACTTTCTAAAACGAAGAAATAAACACATATAAAGTTTAAGAAACCTTACATTGGGTGCAGCGGAATAATATGACTCCTTCCGTTCAGATCTCTAACCCTTGTATCCTTTCTGTCGCAGAGTATTATCAAGATCTGAACCTGGATCTCTTTCTCTGATTCTTTAGTGCTGAAAGTCTTTCTTCACGATCTTCCTCACTATGATTGAGGTATCACTTGCTGTGTGTGGGCACTACTCTAATCACTAAGTGTTTCGAAATCTTAAGGAAGAAGAGAGAGAGAGAGAGAGTGGTCGGCCAAGGTAGAGAGGGAAGGCTCAGGTTTTTCTGAATGAAAAGTGTAATTTTCCTGAAGCCTTCACTATCTATTTATAGCCTTCCACTAGGGTTAGGTTTGAATTACTAGGCAGTAAAATAATGAAAATATCAGAGGATAAATTCTATAAAAGTGGCCGGCCATGGCAGTATGGATTTGGGCGTCACTTTTTTGCAATTTTGCAGTTTTATCACTTTGGCATCTGATTTTCTCAAAAACGCCAATTTTCTAATTCAACCATTTAAATGCCAATTCTAACTATTTAATAACTATAAATAATTATTAAATAATATTGTCATTTATCATATTTATTAATTGAACCATACAAAGTATCATAATTAACAAATATGCCCCTAAAACTCTTTCTTTACAATTTCGCCCTTACTTAGTGAAAAATTCACAAATAGACATAGTCTAATTTGAGAATTATAATTGATTAATCAAAACCAATTACATGAGTCTTACAAGCAATATTATCTCAACTAGTGGGGGGACCATGGGTCTATATAACCGAGCTTCCAATAAGCAGATCAAGAATTTATTACCTAAATTCACTGACTTATTAATTCTTCGTTGAATCCACGCATAGAACTTTGAATTGCACTCTCAGTATATAGAGTGCTCTATATGTTCCACCTTATAGACACATCATTAGTTATCCATTGTTATAATCCTAATTTGATCAATGATCCTCTATATGAATGATCTACACTGTAAAGGGATTAGATTACCGTCACACCGTACTATGTATTTTATCCTTAAAACACTTAACCCCGTATAAATGATATTTCAGCTTATGTGAAATGAGTACTCCACCATTTTATTTTCGTTTGGTCAAGCTGGAAGGAGATCATCTTTTACTTACTATTCGCCAGATAGAAGCTATAGATTCCATGTTTATGTTAGCGCTCCCACTCAATTGCACTACCGTGTTCCCAAAATGTATGTATCACCCTGACCTAAAAGTAGGCTTAACTAACAAATCAAAGAACACGAATAGCCTCCTGAGATTGAGCCTAATCATAATTGGATTAAGATCATTTGATCTAGGATCAACTAGGCGATATGGACTTGAATAGATTTTACGGTAAGTTAAATAAATCTAAGTCAAAGTTCAATATCGGTCCCTTCCGATGCGTACTCCATGCATCCAACCTGAGCTTTACTTTAACCAATGTTCTGGAAAGAACATAGCATTTCTCCAAATGCAAGTAAACTCTTGTTGTAGATTATCATATCAGTAAAATCCTGTGTCTGATAAATCTAGGAAACTTTATTCACATAGTCATGTTTACTTTCCAAAGTGTTGACAACACAATAAACAGGATCAAATATGTGAAAAGGGTTTCAGATGAATTTATAAATCAAATAGACAAGCAATTGATAAAGTGAACCAAAACATACACAAATGAATGAAAAATACTTATGTTTCTTCATTGATGTTGAATAAAATAGATTACATTGAAATGGAGTTTTATTTAGGGCATAAAACCCAACAGTCAATACCATTTCGTTTTCTTAGACATAATTCATGGTACCTTGTCGTAGTGGGAGTGTTTCAAGGAACTTCACTTCTTATGACTTGGAAGACACTAGTGATTAAAATCCAATATGAGTTTAAACAAGTAGTGGATTGTCAAAATAAGAAACTAAGAAGAAAAGTCAATAGAACTATGGTTTGATCCATTCACATGGAATAACCTAAAGTTTTCTATTACAAGGACAAGAAAGGAAATTTTCGTGTAATAAGTCTATTCAATGGACTTAACAAAACTTCTTGTTCCTAGTATTATAGGTTTGAGTTTATATAAACCTATGGCTTATGGTATACCTGGTAATTACTTACTCTAATGCAAGTAACTTACTTTAGTAAGATGCTGAAGCATTTTCTTTCTAATGGCAATCTATAGAAGCTTCTCGACTTCTAGGCATAGATTTTATTTATCTAAGGAAAAGTCTCAACTATTCCAGAAAAGATAAAGCCATGAAAGAATTACTTATATCAACAGTGAGAGGTCTCAGATATGCTTTAGTATGCCTTAGACCAGACACCTACTGTTGAGTGGGAGTAATGAGTAGGTATCAGATTAATCCAGGAGAGGAACAATTGAAGACAATCAAGTAAATCTTAAGATTAAGAAGAGGAACTATATGTTAGTCGATAAGGGTGTGTTTAAAACTCTTAGACTACACCACATCAGATTTCGAGACTTGCCTTTGTGCTAGAAAGTCTACTGATAAGATGGTGATTACTCTGGGGGTGGAGTAATGATTTTGGAGAAGTGTAAAAACCTAGCTGAAGTCTCTAGGTCTACCAGAGAAAGATTGAATGTTAAAGATGCAGGAAAGGTACTAATTCAGTCTAAGGAAAGTTCTATACATTTGTGGCACCGTTCCAACTAATCTTAACTACTAGTGTTACTTCTTGAATAACCAAAAAGTAGTTGCCAAAAGTATAGAATCCAGTATCCCAAGAGAGTAGACATATAGAGAGGAATTTCACAATATCAAGGATTTTGTTATTAAGGAAGAGTAATGGTGGAGAAAAGGTTGTGTTGAATTCAACCTGTCAAATCCTGTTACGAGGAGTATACTACTACTACACTTGATTTGTATATCAAGGTGTTGAGATTATTTGAAATGCACATTTTGTTTTATATAAGTGCAAGTTGGAGTTTGTTGGGTTTTGTGCGCTAAATAAAACTCATTTCAATATAATCAGATTTACTTATTAATAAAGATCAGAAATAACATTTTATGTTGCATGGTTCACATGATTTATTTCATGATTATATACATATAATGTATGAATTCTATTTAAGTCCAGAACATATGAATTTGTTAATGATTATAGTGTTGTCAACACAGTGGAATATTATCTTAATTATATGTTCAAAAGTTTATTCCCTGATTTGTCAGAACACTGGATTTAGACTGGCCTGGTATAATCAGCGATATGTATTCTTACACCTTGGATAAATGTTATGTCCTTTCCAAGGCATTGGCAAAGTTTACCAGTATCGGATGTATGGAGTATACATCGGAAGGGACCGATATTGAACTTTGATTAGATATATTAAAATTTACCGTAATATCTATTCAATTCAATATCACCTGTTGATCCTAGATCAAATGATCTTAATCCTGATATGGTTGGGTTCGATCTCAAGAGTATTATACATGTTCTTTGATTTATTAGTTAAGCCTACTTTTGGGTCAGGGTGATACGTACATTTTGGGAACATGATAGTATAATTGAGTGGGAGCGCTAACATAAATATGGAGTCTATAACTTCTATAGGAATTTAGAAGTGAAACGATGATATCCTCCGAGCTTGGCTAAACAGATGATAAATGGTGGAGATCTCATTTCACTTCGCTGAAATATCATTTATACGGAGCTAAGTGTTTTAAGGATAAAATACATTGAAGGTGTAACAGTAATTTAGTGCCTATTCAATGTAGATCATCTATTAGAGGGTCGTTGATCAAATTAGGATTATAACAATGGATAACTAATAGCGTATCTATATCGTGGAACATATAGAGCGTTCTATATGACTGAGAGTGCAATTCCAAGTTCTAAGTGTGGATTCAATAAGGAATTAATAAGTTAGGGAATTTACTTGGTAAATTCGGTTCGACTTATTGGAAGCTCGGTTATATAGGCCCATGGTCCCCATACTAGTTGAGACCATACTGCTTGTAAGACTCAGTTAATTGATTTTGATTAATCAATTATAATTCTAAAGTTAGACTATGTCTACTTTATGAATTTTCACTAAGCAAGGGCGAAATTGTAAAGAAAAGAGATTCTAGGTTTATTTATTAATTAAGAGACTTTATATGTCTAATTAATAAATATATTAAATGACAATATTATTTAATAATTAATTTTTTAGTTATTAAATAATAGGAATTGGCATTTAAGTGGTTAAATTTAAAAATTGGCATTTTTGAGAAATTGGGATAGAAAAATGACAAAATGGCAAAATTGCAAAGTGGGCCCAATCCAACATCCTATGGTCGGCCACACAAAGCATTTACCATTTACTTTTCTATTATTTTAATGCCAAATAAATATAACCTAAACCTAGGTGGTTACCTATAAATAGGTAGTGATGGCTTCAGGAAAAGATGATGTATCTCATTCCTTCAGAGAAAATCTTCTAGCCGCCACCTTCTCTCTTCTTTTCTTCTTCAATTTCGAAATCCTTGAGTGATAGAGTAGTGCCCACACACATCAATTGGTATCTCAATCATAGTGTGTAAGACTGTAGGAGATTCCAAACAACAAGAAGGAGAATCAACATCAAAGGAAGGAGAGAAAGAGATCCAGGTTCAGATCTTGATTATGCTCTGCTACAGAAAGGAATCAAGGGCTAGAGATCTGAATGGAAGGAGTCATTATATTCCGCTGCACCCAATGTAAGGTTTCCTAAACTTTATATGTGTTTATTTCATTGTTTTAGAATTCATATTATGATGTTAATGAAACATACATGGTAGTAAATCTAGATCCTGGTAAAATATTTCCAACACTGGGAGTGCGTGGTATATCACTCAGGGGTATTCAGGGTATGAATAAACCCTACCGATACTCGTACATTGAGGTACGTAGTGTATGTGGTGTAGTGGCTATACCCTAGTATGGAACGTTCGTACTCATCTGTTAAGCCTTGTAAATAGGTGTATGGGCGCCTAAGTACAAGTCGGAAATTATATTATATGTTATATGCTTTTCTTACTGAGTCTGTTGACTCACAGTTCTACTTCCATGTGTAGGTAAAGGAAAGGCGAAGGCTGAACAAGAGTGAACCTGAGCTAGGGTGAGATTGTGCATGTCGAAGCGGCGCGACCTGGAGTATTCGGTCTCGGGACATCTTGGAGTTATATTTTGTAGTCGCTGAGCGACCTGTAAATTATGTATTTTGGGATATTAAGTTTAAAAAGTTAGGAAACGGGATCCCGACACTTGTAAATATTTTATTATATTATAAAGCTTATTAATTAATACAAAAGTTTTAATTTGACATGTTTTTCAAGAAAATTCTTTGATTAGCAAAGATTGCACCGTAATTGAAAAAGCATTGTAGCGTGCCTTAGCATTACGGCGTTATAGTCCCTTTCTACTGAAATTTCCTTGGCAATTCCATTCCCCTCGTACTGTCAGTACGATTCAACGTGGTGGTCGTGCCAACACACCTCTTTTCCTCCCTTGGGCCCACCGGAGCTCCGCTTCCACCTCCTGACCTCCGTTCATGATGAATATTAAAGGATTGCATCCTACGTGCCATTATCTCCGGACACAGACCTCTTTTATTAGCCACCGTGATATTACGAGTATCAAAGCAGCTTCGCACCGGCGAATTTGCTTTCATCCATACTCCATACAGTGGCACTGCTTCTCCTACAGGCGGGAACCCATATTCTTTTTCTCTTGAACACTCCTTTCCTTCATGAAACAGATATCCACAGTTAAAGCATAACGTCGGGATTTTACAATACTTGAATTGGATCCACTCTTTTCTCCCTATATTAATGCTCAAGTGAAATCTTGCCGGAATGCGTTGAGTGAGGTCGATCTCCACCATTAACTTTAAGAAACCTCTTCTAGCAATGGTCCTCTGGTCCGCTATGTCGAACTTGACATAGGTACCCACCTTGGCCCCAATAACCGGAGCATTCTAAACTGCCAAATAAGGGGTTGGGAGTTCATGAATCTGCACCCACACCCTTGCCATCCTTATATCAACCTTGTGCCAACATCCATCCTCCGGCCATTCCCTTAGGTTATGAACTTGACCTCCTAGAACCCAAGGCCTTCCTTCGAAAACAGTTTCCAAGTCCTTTTTGATGTCGAAGAAGATTCCCCAAACCCAGGATCCAAAGTCTTCATCCACCATTTTCCTTTTAGACTCCAGATTCCTGAAAGTATTTGTTTAACTCTGTTTCTCGGAAGAGGAATTTTTCCGAAACAACAGGCCAACGCTCCTCTTCTTCCCATCTCATCGAAGATATCGAGAGAAGTTTCCAGTTCCATGGAAGACTCCTCCAAAAACTTCTATCTCAGTAGCTACATCTTATCTATCTGACCACCTGATGAGACTACACCATTCTCATTAGCCATAGGATCTAGCAAAGTCTCCAGACAACTGTTGGAAATTTATTTTACCAGGATCTTAGATCTACTCACAAGTATGTTGTTTAACACCCTAAATATGAACTTTCTAAAACGATAAATTAAACACATATAAAGTTAAGAAAACCTTACATTGATGCAGCAGAATTAATGTCTCCTTCCACTCAGATCTCTAACCCTTGTATCCTTTCTGTCGCAGAGTATTATCAAGATGTGAGCCCGAATGTCCTTCTTCTTTGAGTTTGATCCTTCACAGTCTTCCAATCTATGATTGAGTTACTGCTTGTTGTGTGTCGGCACTTACTCTTTCACTAGGGTCGAAATTTATGAAGAGAAAGAGAAGAATGGTTTCGGCTAGGTATAGAAAAGTAGGGAAGGCTCAGTTTTTCTGAAGAGAGAAATTTCTGTCAGAAGATGTTATTCAAAGTTGTGATTTTGACTGAGCCATCACTTTCTATTTATAGGCAACTACTAGGTTTAGGTTAGGAATTATTTGGCATTAAAATAATGAAAAATCAATTTGAAATTCCACAATAGGTGGCCGGCCATGGTGTGATAATGGGCCCCACTTGATTTTGCAGTTTTAACAAATTTTATTTCTATTTTCTCAAAAACGCCAATTTTCCAATTCTAACCATTTAAATGCCAAAATTAATTATTTAGTAACTAAAATAGATTATTAAATAATATTGTCATTTAATTTAATTATTAACTAGACATATAAAGTCCATTAATAAATAAATAAACCTAGAATCTCTTTTCTTTACAATTTCACCCCTGCTTAGTGAAAAATCACAAATTAGGTATAGTCTAACTTTAGAATTATAATTGATCAATCACGAATCAATTAATGAGTCTTACAAGCAGAATGTTCTCAACTAGAATGGGGACCATGGATCTATATGCTGAGCTTCCAATAAGTGAACCAAATTTACCAAGTAAATTCCTACTTATTAATTCTTCGTTGAATCCACTCTTAGAACTTAGAATTGCACTCTCAGACTTATATAGAGCATATTATATGTTCCACGATATCAATATGCTATCTCATTTAACCATTGTTATAATCTTATTGTGATTTAAAGATCCTCTATATAGATGATCTACATCGAGATGGGATTTCTTTTCCGTTCTCACCCCTCAATGTATTTTGCCCCTTAAAACACTTAGCTACCTGTAAATGGTGTTTAGTGATCTAATAATTAGTCAGATAAACAAGAGCTCATCCATTTACTTCTATTTGCTAAGCTCGAAGGGAATCATCACTTGACTTCTATACACCAGTAGAAGCTATAGATTCCATATTTATGTTCAGCACTCCCACTCAATCATACTATCATGTTCCCAAAATATACGTATCACCCTGACCTAAAAGTAGGCTTAACTAATAAATCAAAGAACATGAATAGCACTCCTGAGTTGAGCCTAAGCATATCAGGATTTAGATTCCTTTAATCTTAAGATCAACTACTGATATTGACTTGGAAAGATATATATATAACGGTAAGTTTGTAACATCTTAACTTAGTTGCAATATCGGTCCAGTCCAATGTATACTCCATACATTCAAAACTAGTATACTTTACTAATTTCCTGGAAAGAACATAACACTTAGTCCAAGTGTAAGTACGCATCATCGCTGATTATCACATTAGTGTAAATCCAATAACACTAATGAAACGGGACCAAGTCTTTTGATTCATATGAGCACAATCACATTCCACTGTGTTGACGATACTGTAATTGTGAATAAACATATGATCTGGATTTAATTGATTTTGTGTGTAAATGTAATAAACATATTAAACCATTAGCATGTAAAATTCATGCAAACATCAATCACTTCAAATTCCTTATATTGATAACTAATCAGATTGTAAAGAGTTTTATTTAGGGCATAAAACCCAACAAACTCCCACTTGCACTAACATAAAACAAACTGTGCAAATAGGTCAATCTGATGTCTTGAACTTCAGATCAAGTGTAGTATATTTGAATCCACTCAAACTTCTGGAAACTAGTTCATAAATTCACTTATGAAACATCCTTTACTATATGCTTTACTCATCAAGGGATACTGAAATCTTTACTGTTTTGAAAGTATATCTGAATTAACAGAAGACATATCTCTCACGTTTTAAAATATGTAATTGAGATAATACAGTGTAGACTTTTCTTCAGTAATATAACTTTCTGGTATTTTCGAATTTACAAAGTTATAATTCTTCTCTAGTAGACCTTGAATTATTATAGAATAACTCCTCCACCCCCAAAGTAAGCACCATCTCAAGAATTTCGAATGAGTTGGTGAGATACAAGGATAACTGATACACAGTTCCTTAATATCTAACATATAGATCACTTTCATAAATCTTTCTTGAATATCTTCTAATGTTCCTTATTTGATTACATCTCAGATAGCTCCCACTCAATAGCAGATGTCTGGTTAAATAATACTTTTAACCTCTGATTGTTTGGAGAGTTACCTAGTTGTGACTTTTGTATTAGTCTGAAACTTTAAGTCAAGACTAAGTCATCAACATATGACAGACTAGTATTTGAAGTGAAAAATACATGCCAGAGATAAAGTAATCAAAATTAGGATACCATGGAATTTCATGAGGAGTAAGAATTCTAGGTTCAAGTCATTCGAATAGACTGAACTAGAGTTCTCTATCTTATTCTCATAATTCTGATAAGTTATACCTATCCATGTGTATGGTTAGATTTGCTTTTCAGTAGTGTTCTTAAGTACCTATCACAAGTATCAACCTGATGAAGATGGGTATAGAATTGTAAAATTCTCCCACTCAATTAAGGTAGTGTGAAACTTTAACAAAGAACTTTATAGGTATCAAACTATTACTTACAACAGTAAAAACGAAATGGAACATACAATCAAGATCAAGCATTTATATTGATAATAGCTAACTCATTATATTACTTCCATGTTTAAAGAAAATATGTGTTACATAGGATATTGTGGAATATACTCCACCCCTAAGTATATACTAATAGAGTACTGTGGATAAACTCCACCCCTAAGTATATAGAGATTATGATCCACCCCTAAAGGTTGTAAAGATTATTATTCTCTAAGTGATAGAGTTTATGTGGAGTTGAATACTATCCAGAGTTCATTAGATATAAAAGATCATTGAACTGCATAGTTTTCTTAACTTTTCTCCACCCCTATCAGATCAAAAGATCCTTTTATTAAACAAATTCTTAATAATTGTATTAGAATAAACAATTATTAGTAAACATAGAAATAGTTTCTAGTGTTTATTTAATATAACTTTATGAAGAGTTGTAAATATTATAGAATTTGCATCAATAATAAAAACACTTACACATACAAACATATAAATATAATGTGGTAATAATTGATCAAGATAAATTAAATGAAGCTCAATCTCATAAATTGCAATTGTTGAATTCGAAAATTAGGAAACTTTATAATAATAATAAAAAATGTATTGCAATAATATGAGAGAAACAGGGATAAATATCCCTAACTAAAATTTGAAATCCAAATTGTCTTTAAACTAAAACAATTAATTCAAAATAAATTGAAGAGCTTCATCTTCATCTGGACGATTTCACCCTTGGTCCAGCTTTCCGATCCAACTCATCTGAGTTCAAGTAGCTTGGCCTATAAGAAGAAGAAAACAAATAAACAAAGTTAGTCCAGAATCATAAATCCAATTGGATAATAATTCACTAAAACTCTTAAAGTTTATAAATAGAAATACCTTGTTTCTTTGCAAGAAGTTTAGGACATTGGGGTTTCCAATGACCTTTCTCATTGCAGTAGAAACACTTTCCTTTAAGTGTAGCATCACCAGAAGGAACAGCCTTTTTGTGCTTCATGGCTTTTGTTCGCTTCTTGGTGTTCTTCCACTTCTTCTTCGATTTGGGTTTCGAAGCAGAGGCAACATTTGCTTCAGGTTTGTTTGTCCCATTACCATTCCCAGGATTGTGAGGTTTACTCCCTTTCTTCTTGGGTCCTCCAATCAAATTTTCATAAGTTTGAAGGTCATTGACTAACTCATGAAAGTCTATTTCCTTCTTATTCATGACATAATTTGATGTGTATGGTAGAAATGATGGAGTTAGGCTATTCAAGATAAGACTTACTTGAGTAGCACTATCTATTTCAGCACCATGATCCTGGGCTTCTTGGAAATAACTTGCCATAAGGAGAACATGGTCACGCACGTTTTGATGAGGTTCCATCCGTGCATTAATGTACTTCTTAGTCGCGTCAAAGCGTGACTGAAGTGATGCCTTACCGAATAGCTCATTTAACTTCGTCATAACTTCAGCAGCCTTCTCGGTTTTAGAAAACCGAGTTTTGAGGGTGTCAACCATGCTGGAAAGCATAAAGTATAGAGCTTTGTCATTTGCTTTCTGCCAACGCTCATACTTTTCTTTCACAGCTTTGGATGCATTGTCCCCAGGCACTTCAGGTGACGGCTCAGTTAAAACAAACAAGGCACTTTCTCCTATGAGAGCAATATTAATGTTCTCATTCCATTTAGGAAAGTTAGATCCATTCAGCTTATTTTCAGTCAACAGTGATAACATGGCATTCATTATGATAATACAGGATACTACAAAATAATAGAAATCACCAAATAGAAATTAATAATGGTTTAACACAAAATCAATTCAGAAATTATAAGCACATAGCAAGTAGGAATGATATGAGAAAATACTTAAAAAAAATTCAATCCTAAATAATTTCCAAGGTTTTTCAATAAACTGATATCAGTGTCCCGTTTAGGCGAGAGTCAAAGCTACCATCTATTGAATAGAGTTGTCAGCTCATCTAAAATGTTAAACATTCTAGCAACCTTTTATTCGATCAAGATTGGAATCCAGCGTTGTCCCGTTTAGGCGAGAGTCAAGGCTATTCTATCTTATGAGCTACTACCATTGTTTCGCAATTTGCAAGTCAAATATGGTCGCCACCATTAGGGTGATCTATACCATATAAAACACTTACAAACTACTTATCTTTCGAGATTAAACGGTGCGAAATTGCTAATGAACGTTCCTCCATTAGGGAGGATTACTCACTAAAACAAACGCGATGTAAAACCAACAATGGAGATCGAATATCTTAATAATAATAAAGCTCATTCTTTAAAATGTATTTTCTTTATTATTCTAATAAATATACTCATTAAATTCGAATTTAGAATTAAAAATTCAAAATTAAGAATTTAATATAATATTTATAAAATTATACTTAGATGGTGATTTGAAATAAAGTTAATTATTTCCATCTTAGTAATAATCTTAAATATAAATATTAAGGAAATTAATTTAAGTTGTATTAATTTAAATTAATAAGCAACTTAAAAATTTCCTTGAGAATATATTTATTGTATTCGAAAAATAAACTATAATAACTATACAAATTTCGAAAAATAATAAAACTTAGAAAAGAAATACTTCAAGCAAAAAAATCACCTATCTAGATTTTCTTTTGACTAGTTAATTTAATTTCTAATAATATATTTTAATTAATTTATTTTAAATTAATCAATAGGTGAAAAAATCATTGATTTAAGTTGGCCCAAGAATTAATTAAAATAAATAATTAATTTACAACTCAATCTATTTTTCAAGATAAATTCAAAAATATTGTATAATTAAAATGCAATTTTTGAAATTGATTAATAAAATAAAAAAATATATATATTGAAAATTATTTAAATTTAAGTTGAAAAATTAAATTTCAACCTAAAAATAATTTTCTATTTAATTAAGTGTCATGAAAAATAAATATTTAAGTATCATGATGAAAATCAACTTAGATATTTAAATTTTTCAATTTAATTAAATGTATTAAATTCAAGAAATAAATAATTAAGTGTAGAGAAGGCTTAATTATTAATTTCTAGTTTAATACTAGGAAAAATATACTTAAATAAAATTGTACCAAAATTAATTATTTAAATAATTAATTTCACAATGTATGATATTTTCCTATTTAAATATTAGAAATAATAAGTAGTCTAGAAATAACTATCTATAAAATATCTCATTTAACTAAGTATCTTTTCAACAAAAATTTGAAAAATATCTAATTTAAGTTGTTTAGAAAAACAATCTAAAACTTAAATAATTTCAAATTTAGATTTAATTAAATATCAAAAATTTAGTTGTAACCACTTAATTTGAAAAATATTCCATTTTAAGTTTAAAACTAACTTAAAAAATATCTTAAGAATCTTAATAACTAATGCCTAGAATTCCTCAACTTGATTTAAAATTTAAATAAAACATTCAAATTTAAGTTAGATATGAAAAATCAGTTAAAATAACTAATTTATAACTTAAATAGGAATATTTAATTAAATAAGCTCCAGAAAGAATCTAGTTAGTTAATGTTGACCGAGGTTTTCGGCAACTAATAAAATATTATAAAGTTAGAGAGCTGTAAGAAATTTAGAGAAGGATTTTTTACGTGGTTGGGGCGTTAATGAGCCTTAGTCCACGAGTCTCTGTTATTTATGGATGTCTTTTATACAGAGAATGTATTTGGGGAGTGTTTTACTCTTATAAATACAGAGAATGTTCTTGGTGAGTATTTACTCTACTTGCTCATATGCAGCCCAAGATTCTCGATCCCATTTAATGAGCTTTGAGGGGGTATTTATAGTGTTTTTGGTGGGGTGATCCCCAGAATTATCCTTACAAGTGTATCTGTAAGTATCCATAAAGTTGGGCATTCCCAATGAATATACCATGGGTAATGCATGGTCAAATCCCTAGGTGCTGTAGGGTTTTTATGCGGAATGTCCTTATTGTCTTTTGACTGATGTGACTCTTCACAGAGTAGCCGTCGCTAGACTTAAATGATCATTACTTTGTAGCTGCTGGTTGGAGGTTGTGCCGTCAGACTTTATTGCGTGTAGCAGTTCCAACAGGCTTCCTCACATGCGGCATTAAATGCGACTTGATTGCTCAGGAGAAACCTGACACGTCCCGGAGATGCCTTAACGTTACTTCGAGCTTCCGGGAGCATATGGGGTTCCGTATGCTTTCTCCGGGAGCTACGTCCTGGAAGCTACCTTATAGCATAAAGACTTAGCAAATATTTTGGATTGTACATTGTTTGATCCACGCGTCCTTATTCGGTTGGTCCACGTATATTGGGAAAAATCAGGGGCAACATTTACCCCCAAGCCTTGCTTGTTTGAAAAAATAAGACAAGGCTTGCTCAAGTGCTTCCGGTTAACTCCTCGGTTTCCTGACACGAACTTTGAGCGCGTGAGGGTGTATTTAATGATGGCCTTTAATGCAGCGATTCACTTTTTGCAGAGGTCGATTCGTTTCACGCCCATTGATTGATACGGCGCATTAATGGTGTCAGACGGATACTCAAACATTTCCACCGCCTTAATTGCAAATCGATCTTGTTCGTTGATTTCTGAGAATTCGAATCGTGCACTTCCCCCACCGTTCGATTGGTAGGTGATGACGCCTGTTCCGCATGCAGCTTTGCCTATAAAAGCCACCATCTTTCCTTCATTTCGGTTACTTCCCATTTCTTGCCAACTTTGCTCAAATTTCCCAGAGAAAAATTCTCAGACCCAGAAGAACACCTTTAAGCACTTTGCAGTTTTCTCCAGTTCTTCTTCGTTTGTTACTGTTAGTCCTTCTTGTCTTCATTCGATTCACAGCAGGACCCCCAGTTTCAACACTTCATTGTAAGTTCTTTGCACCCTTTGCTTCATTATTAATATGCATGGCATGCTGTTACTTATCTGTTTGTTTTTTTTTTCTGGGTTTGCATTCGAAGTTTCTGGGAATGCAAGTGTTTAAATCCTTCATATAATTGGGTGGAGTTTACTGCTCTAGTGATAGGATTACTGTTGTCACGCATTTGTTGTTATTATTATTATTTTTTTTTGTAGAAGACCATACGTTCGTCGTATAGTGGTCGCTTAGGGCATAGGATAGACTGTTTTCTTTCCATTTTCTGCCTTTTCTTTTTCTTTAGTGCGCAACGCCGTCTTCTGTGAATTTATTGCACCCAACTTTTGTCCAGGGAATCCTCCTAGGGTTTCCTGTATGACAGGTGTCCGGAGGGTTTAGGGTTTGGTATGGGGACCCCCATTCCCTTTTTCTTGGTTTAGGGTTTGGTATGGGGCCTAACTGCTGGAATCTTAACTCTTTTTACAGAATCGAAAAATGTCTGCTTCTAGCTCAAAATCATCGAAGAAGAGCGGTAAGCGCCTGGCTACCCTCGAGGAGGTCTCCCTGGGTTCTGTTGCCCAGGAGGGGTACAAGTCTTGGGCGACCGGATGGGAGGCGGCCGAGCTTCACTCCACTCTAACATGTCCCCATCAGTTGGAGAACATCGTGGAGGTAGCTGGAATCAAGCCTTCCACATCAGGGACCTACCATCGGCCACCTCGCGACGCGGAGACGCCCAATCATAACTACAGCGGCTTTGGGGCCTGGAGCCAGACGCATTTGATGGCTGGGGCCATGCTTCCTCTTCAAGATTATTTTGTTAATTTCTTAGTTTTTTTCGGCCTTGCGCCATACCAACTCATTCCTTAAGCATACCGTCGGCTTTCAGGCTTATTTATTTTTTACTCCGCCCGAGGATGGGGCTCTCCCCGCCCGGCAGAAATATTGTATTTTTATGAACTTGTTTCCGTCCCCAAGAAGGGGGACAAACTTAAGGACGGTTTTTACGGGTTCCGGGCTCACCCTGCTAATGAAGGGGTGGTCCCGTATAATAGGCAAACTCATGTTAAGGAGTATCGCCATCGTTTTTTCTTCTCCTCCGGGTTCCGGGCAGTGGACCATCCGGAGCTCCTCACTGAGTGGGTCAGGATTCCTCCTTATGAACGGACTGCACCTACTCAGGTTTTTCTTCTGAGAGCCCAGGCCTTTGCCTCTTATGACTGGGCTGATCTTGACGTCGGGGGCCTGGTTACTACGGAAAACTGCAGGAACGCAAAACTCATCCTTCCGCACCAATCTGTGGAGGACTCTAACCTTTCCCGGGTTATCTGTCCCAACGTGAGGGCGCCGGTTGCGGAGAAAACCTTCCGGGATGAGATCATCGCCATTGCCGAGAAGAAGTATCAGGAGTATCTCTACCGGAAGGCTCAGGAGAAGGCATACTCTAAGGCCCACGCGGCTTTCGGGAGGTCACTTCGCGTGGGGAGCCCGGTTGAGAGAAGGAGCCAGGCGATCGCCGGGAAGTCCCTTCACATTAGGGACTCAGCAGAGAGAAGAGCTCCCAAGCCACAGCCTTCGGCTCGAGAGCCGAACACTGGTGCTCCTGGTGCCAGTACTTTCGGCTCCGGTGGTAAGTCTCCTTTAGCAGTTCATCATGTCCCTTCTGTTGGCGAGTATGCCAGTCTTAGGCCCGTAGGGTTCGACGAGCGTCTTTATAGGTTTAGGATGCCCTCGACCCGATGGGGAGACCATTTGAAGGAGTTTTATTTTTCCAACTTAGTAAATTTCCTAGGTCGATCCAGGATGGGTTCTGGTCCTCCGGAGCCCGTTCCTTTAGGCCCTTCAGCTTATATTACATCCAGCTGGTTCCGGCCTTCGGACAGCTATCTCGGAGATGATGCTGCCAGCATCAAAATTCGGAACTTTGCTAGGGCCGAATTAGAGAGTCAGGGTAGGACTAGCTTGCTTGTCATATCTTGTGTTGGTGGTTTCCCACGGATGTTCTAACACTTGCTTTCTTTTCTTGTAGCAGGTGCTTCTATGGACGCCATTTTGGCCGAACTTGCCGGGGTTCACACTCCTGAGGCTCCTCCTCCCTTTACTTCTTCCCCGATGGCCCCTGCTTTAAAGATTTCTTCCAGTGCATCTCCAGACACTATTGATTTAGTGGATGATGAGGAGGTGCTGCCGGGAGAAGGTCAAGAAAAGCAATGGGGCTTTTCTGAGGAAGTTGAAGAAGGTGAAGGACGGCTCCGGGCTCTCCCTGAGGAAGCTGAAGAAGGTGAAGAAGAGCAAGAAATTGCTCTGATCGCAAACGTAAAGGCAAAATGATTGCCCAGGAGGAGCCCAAGCGGCCTCGGAGAGCTGATACTCCGGTCCACGGTCTCGATGGTGGGGTCTCTCCCATGGAAGAACATACTACCCCTCCCAATATTGTGCTGACTCCGGTTCCAGGAGATGAGGCAAGACAGGAGTTCCGGATAGCTAAACACAACTACGCCATGGACGAATACTCCCGGGGGTATGCTGAGGTGGAAGCCCTTAGGAGGGTCTTGCGGGTTGAGATGCAAAACACCATCAACAACCCGAAATACCAGAACCCGTGGGACCTAAATTTGGACCCCCTGTCGGACTGGTTCGGTCGCTTCCTTGGGCCCACCTTAGCTCCCTTTGCCGCGGAGATGACTGGCGAGTTTGCGTCTCAGCTTACTCGGTGTGCACCTAAGCGGTTCGCTGCTTGTGCATCCTTGAACTCCATCTACCAAGTCCAGGATCTCAGCCACTCCCTCACCGTGGTAAGTGTTTTGTAGTTTGCTTTTCCCCTTATTGTTTTCTTTTTTGGAGATTCTCACTTATACTTGCCTTATTTTTTAACTTGCTGCTGAGGCCGGCCGTCTCTCCAAGAACATAATCAATCATGGCTTCGTCCTGTCTGATTTCGGGGACATGGACGAGGTCAAGAAGATTCTTCAGGATCTTACTGCTAAGAGGCGACTTTATCAAGAGGCTGCTGAGCGCCGGGAGGCCGCTTCCAAAGCTAATGAGGAAGAGGCTAAGCGGAGGGAAGCCCAGGCGGAGGCGATGATCCGGGAGGAGGCCCTGCGGAGAGACAGGCTGGAGGCCAGGCACCAGGAGGAGCTGAGGGCGGAAGGCGAGGCCACTGCAAAGGCCAGGCGGGAGCTTCGGGAGGCCAGGGAAGCCTTGGATGAGATGGCTGCCAAGGTGAGATCCTTAGAGGAAACTCACCAGGAAAACTTAGAATCCAGGGCCACTCTGGCCGCAGAGCTGAAGGAGCTCAAGGACTTCAAGGAACAAGCCTCAAAGAAGGCAAAAAGGGCTGAGCTTCTTTCTCCCGTTTCCTGCAGCCGGTGCACCAAGCGTTTTGATGATGGCATCTTCATGGCTTGGTCTACCAATGACCAGAATATCAAGCTTACCTTCTACCCCAAACCTGAGGAGATGATCGCCAATTTCCGGGAGAAGAAGAAAAAGCTTGATGCCATGGTGGAGGCACGCATCGGACCTCGTCTCCCTCCGCACATCGATTAGGCCGCTCCGAGATTAACCCAGTACAACCAGGATTTCACCCACTTCTTTTTTTTTCTTTATATATATTTGTTTATATACAACTATTTTTCTTTTACTTAAGACAATATTTATATAGCTGTTTTTATTTAAAGGGGAGACAATTTTTAAGGCCTGTCCCCGGGCCATTTGTATATATTTTGACCTACCCTTTAGGGCTAGGATATTTATACGTGATCTTTTTTGATGCACATATTTCTCTTTTTGGATCTGTCCTTTGGATCAGGATGTTTATACTTATGCTTTTTTATTTTTGTGCATACTCTTTTTGACATGCCCTTTGGGTCAGGATATTTTACTTAGTTTGTTTTCTGTCTGTCCGTGCGGTATACCCTAGTACCCCCCTGAGTGGCATAGAAACTTTGTTTTTAAGGCACTCAGTTTTATTCAACATGTGGAGGCTGTATACATTTAGACGGTACAAACTCTTTAAACAAAGTCTAAGTTACATTCTTGGCTATTGGTAATATTTTCTGAGGTGATCGGCATTCCAGGCCCTTGGCACAATGGTTCCATCCATTCTTTTTAGCTTGTAAGTGCCTGAGCCGATTTCATCCTCGATTTCATATGGTCCTTCCCAATTTGGCCCAAGTACCCCCACTCCGGGTTCTTGGGTGGCTGGGAAGACTCTTCTTAAGACCATATCCCCAATAGCAAATTTTCTGTTTTTAACTTTAGAGTTAAAATACTTGGTCACCTTCTTTTGATAAGCTACCATCCATATTTGAGACTCCTCCCGGAGTTCTTCAACTTGATCCAAGGCTTCTTGAAGCAAAGCCTGATTCGTGGTTGGATCGTAAGTCGTTCTCCTGTGGGACAGGAATAACGTTTCTACTGGGACCATCGCTTCACAACCGTACGCCATTGAAAAAGGCGAGTGACCGGTCGTGGTTCTGGGGGTCGTCTGGTAGGCCCATAACACTCTTGGCAACTCTTCAGGCCAGTTGTTTTTGCAGGCCAGCAGCTTTTTCTTCAGGGTGACCTTTAGGATTTTGTTGACTGCTTCCACTTGACCGTTTGTTTGAGGTCTGGCCACCGCGGAGAAGCTTTTCACTACTCCGTGTTGGTTGCAGAAGTCAGTAAATTCCTCGCAATCAAATTGCTTCCCATTGTCAGAGACTATTTTGTGAGGCAAGCCATATCGACACACTATGTTTTTGATAACAAAGTCTAGTGCTTTTTTAGCAGTTATGGTCTTCATGGGCTCAGCCTCCGTCCATTTGGTGAAGTAGTCTACCGCTACTATTGCATACTTTACTCCTCCTTTTCCTGTTGGCAGGGACCCGATAAGATCTATTCCCCATACCGCGAAGGGCCAGGGACTAGTCATCAGGGTGATTTCATTTGGAGGAGCTCTCGGTATGTTTGCGAACCTTTGACACGAATCACACTTTTGGACGTAGTCTATACAATCTTTTTTCATCGTTGGCCAGAAGTATCCCTGTCTCAATATTTTCTTTGAGAGACTGGGTCCTCCCGTATGATCTCCACAGAACCCTTCGTGGACCTCTAGCATGATTTGTCTAGCTTCAGGGTCCGATACACACCTTAAATAAGGCATGCTGAGTCCTCTTTGGTAGAGAATTTGGTCTATCATTACATAACGATGAGCCTGATACTGAATCTTTCGAGACAGTGCCCTTTCTTGGGGCAACTCACCTCTGTTTATGTATTTTATGATGGGGACCATCCAGCTGGGTTCTTGCCCAACCGTTATTGTGGTCTCTTTTATATTGATGCTTGGCTCTGCCAAGCGTTCCACTGGTACTACCCCCAACTCTTCGATCTCGCTATCCGAAGCTAACTTAGCCAGACAGTCTGCGTGAGCATTCTTTTCCTGGGGGATCCTTTCTATTTTGTAGTCCGTGAACTCGTGGAGCAGCTCCCGGACTATTGTTACGTACGCGGCCATTCGCTCGCCGCGTGTTTGGTATTCTCCTGATATCTGGTTTACAACCAGTTGGGAATCACTATAGACTTTCACTCTTTTGGCTCCTACAGCATTTGCTAATTTCAGCCCTGCTATTAGGGCTTCATGTTCGGCCTCATTGTTTGAAGCTGCAAAATTGAACCGTAGGGCCGCCTGGAGTCGCAGTCCAGTTGGTGATATCATCGCCACTCCGACTCTTGAACCATTTTCATTGGAGGCTCCGTCCACAAATACTCTCCATGTGCGGATTAGCGGTACCGACATATTCGCGGTTGCCTCGACCTCGTTGCATTCAGTAATGAAGTCCGCCAAGGCTTGGCCTTTTATAGAAATTCGGGGCATGTAGTGCAAGTCAAATTGACTTAGCTCCATTGCCCACTTGAGGAGCCTTCCGGATGCTTCAGGTTTTTGGAGGACCTGACGGAGCGGGTGGTTGGTCAGTATCTTGATCGGATTGCTTGGAAGTATGGCCTCAATTTCCTTGATGCCATCAGGAGGCAAAAGACCAGCTTTTCAATGATTGGGTACCTCGCTTCGGCTCCTATCATGCGCTTACTGACATAGTACACAGGATGCTAAATTTTCTCTTCTTCTCGGACTAGGGCAGCGCTAACCGCGTGTTCGGAGACAGCCAAATATAGAAATAGGTCTACTCCGAGGACGGGTTTTGACAGGATAGGAGGTTTGACCATGTGCTCTTTTAGTTTTTTGAATGCCTCCTCGCACTCCTCCGACCATTCAAACTTTAAACACTTCTTCAATATGTTGAAGAAGGGTATGCACTTGTCCGTGGACCGTGAGATGAAGCGGCTTAGGGCAGCTACCTTTCCGGTCAAGCTCTGCACATCTTTATGCTTTTTGGGGGATGGCATGCTCAGGAGAGCCTGGATTTTTTCCGGATTTGCCTCAATTCCCCTTTGACTAACGATGAAGCCCAGAAACTTTCCTGACTTGACCCCAAAGGTGCATTTCTTTGGGTTGAGCTTCATGCCGTATCTCCAGACCACGTCGAAACATTCCTTTAAGTCGCTTGCATGGTCGTTGCATGCTTTGGACTTGACGTGCATGTCATCTACATAAACCTCCATATTTCATCCCAAGAGGCTTTTGAACATCCGGTTGACCATTCTCTGGTAGGTTGCTCCAGCGTTTTTCAGTCTGAAGGGCATGACTAGGTAACAGTATACCCCCTTATCGGTCCTGAAGCTAGTGCGCTCCTGGTCTGCCGTATGCATCTTTATTTGATTGTACCCAGCATAGGCGTCCATGAAGGACAGTAGTTTGAATCCAGAAGTGGCGTCTACCATCTGGTCGATCCTGGGTAGCGGGAAGCAGTCCTTCGGACAAGCTTTGTTTAGATCAAAGAAATCTATTCAAACTCGCCAAGTTCCGTTCGGCTTGGGCACCAGGACCGGATTGGCTAGCCACTCCGGATAGTATACGTCGCGGATCATGCCGTTACTCAAAAGTTTATCCACCTCTTTCTCCAGAGCCTCGGCTTTCACCGAGTCAAGTGGGCGTCGCTTTTGCTGGACAGGGGGTATGTCCAGATTGACGTTGAGTACGTGGGTGATGACATGAGGGCTTATGCCAGTCATGTCTTCTTGGCACCATGCAAAGATGTCGATGGCGCCCTTCAGTGTTTTTATTATTTTTTCTTTTTCCTCCGGATCTAGGTTCTTCCCCAGCTGGAGTACTTTGGTGGAAACGAGGTCGCACACTGATAATTCCTCGACATCCTCCATCGGTTCCACAATCCTTTCGGCCCCCACACGGGGGTCTAGCTCATCTTCTTCAGCCACTTCTGGCTCAACTGATTCTCGGACCATTAGTACGGGTAGGTGGGTTGCGACATTGTATCATTGTCTTGCTTCCCCCTAGTTTCCTCTCACCGTCCCGATCCCAGCTTCCTAGGTAGGGAACTTCAGGCACAGGTGCCGAATCGATGTGACTGCGCCAAAATCTACCAAGGCCGGTCGGCCGAGGATCGCGTTGTAAGCAGTCGGACAGTCCACCACCACGAAAGTGCAGTTTTTAAATGTGCTCTGGGGGGTGTCCGGGCACAAGGTGACTGGGAGCCTTACTTTTCCCATTGGGATAAGTGTCGTCCCATTAAACCCTGTGAGTTGGGACCCACTGGGCGAGAGGTCTCGGTCCGCCAAGCCGATTGCGGTGAAGGCCTCCTTGAAGAGTAGGTTTACGGAACTTCCATTGTCAATTAAGACTCTGGCCACCACTTTATTTGCGATGGGGGTCTCTATGACCAATGGGTCATGATGAGGGAAGCGCACTGTCTTGGCGTCTTCTTCCGTGAACGTGATGGGTTGGTCCATCAGCCGGGGCCTTTGAGCTGGGAGTTGAGTAACCTCCCAAACCTCATTGTGTTTCACGGCCCCTGCGTATCGTTTGGGCTCCTTGCGAGTAGTTCCTCCGATATGGGGACCTCCGGAGATCATGGCTACCCTCCCGTTAAGTTTGGGCGGCAGACCGGGGATGTGTTGGGCGTCGCCTGCGGGAGCAGTTGGAGCTAACGCTCCTGCTGTACTCCCCGGTGTTCCCTGAGGCACACCCACAGTCGCCTGGCCCGGATTAAGGTGAGGCAACCTATTTTTGATCCACTCGTAGAGGTGACCCAACCGGATTAGGTTTTCGATCTCGTCCTTGAGATTCTTGCATTCATTGGTGCTATGACCAATGTCGTTGTGGTACTCGCATCTTTTGCTCGGATCTCTCCGGGAGCTATCCTTGTACAACGGTTGTGGTCTCCGGTAGTGTGTGTATTTTGCCTAGTGGCAAAGTATACACGCTCTTGGGAGTCTGATAGCTCCGTGTATTGAGTGTACTGGGGGGTGTACCCCCTTTTCTGGCGCTTCTCCCCAATCCGGGTGCTACCCTTTGAGGACCTTTTACTCCTCGAGCCCTGGGAAGGGCCTGCCAGGCTAATAGCCGGAGCAGAGTGCGAAGGAGTTTGTCCATTCATTCTGGACGGGTTGCCGAAATGGGATGATGCTGGGCCGAGGCCTGGCCCTGACTATATCCGGGGGTAGCAGAGAATTGTATGCCACTTGTTTGCGGAGTTGCGGTCGGGGCAGTACCCGAGGGCGATACTCCGGGCATGTACCCTGCTATCCCGGTGGGATAGTATCCTCCATAAGCCACTATTTGGGCTTCTTCGAGGTTGATATATTTTTGGACTCTCTTCTGGAAATCTTGAAGGCTAGCAGCTCCTTCTTGCTGTAGTTCATTCCAGAAAGGAGTCCCCGTACGGATGCCTGCTTGGAGAAGCGCAAGCTGTTGTCCGTCGTCAACTTTCTTGGTTTTCGAGGCTTCCTCTCAGAACCTCTTTATATAATTCTTCAAGGTCTCGGTGGGCAGTTGCTTGATATTAGTTACTAACCTCCAGGTTGACCTTTCTTGCGGCGACAAACTGTCTCCGGAAGTTGGTCTGTAGCTTGTTCCAACAGCCCACGGATCCTGGTTCCAGCTTTTTGAACCATTCCTCTGCGGACCCACATAGAGTAAGTGGGAAGCATAGACATTTGGCGTCATTGCTGACTCTCATGACCGTCATGACACGGGTGAACCGTGATAAGTGGTCGCTAGGATCGGAGTTCCCGGTATAAGCTGCCATTTCGGGCATCTTGAAGTTCTTAGGGAGTTCCGCCTCTAGGATGTGCTTAGCACATGGCTCCCGGTCCTCGCTGTCTGAGTCGGAGTCGTCCCCTTTCTGTCTTCGGGTGACTCTGGCAATGTCTTTTCGAAGTATGGCGAGTTCCGCCATAATTCCTTCATTTAACGTACCCGTGGAGACCGTGGGTCCGTATCTTTTTTGGTCAAGGTGATCCCGGAGATCACCTTGGTTCCCATTGATTTGATTTGGTTCCCATCTAGGATCGGAGTTCCCGGTATAAGCTGCCATTTCGGGCATCTTGAAGTTCTTAGGGAGTTCCGCCTCTAGGATGTGCTTAGCACATGGCTCCCGGTCCTCGCTGTCTGAGTCGGAGTCGTCCCCTTTCTGTCTTCGGGAGACTCGGGCAATGTCTTTTCGAAGTATGGCGAGTTCCGCCATAATTCCTTCATTTAACGTACCCGTGGAGACCGTGGGTCCGTATCTTTTTTGGTCAAGGTGATCCCGGAGATCACCTTGGTTCCCATTGATTTGATTTCTCAGATCAACGGGAGGACACTTCTGTCCTCTTCTTCCTCTACCCCCGGGTTCTTGGTGCACGGAAACGCTTTTTCGGTCCTCTCGATCCTGAGGGCCAAAGCTCCCTTTTTGGGGCTTTCCCCTCTGCGGACCTTTCCCTTTAGGGAAATCTGAGCGGACCTTTCGCGGATCCTGCATCTTTTTCTTTCGCCCCGGGGTAGAGGTAGGGTTTTTTGTGTGGTTCCCTTCAGCAGGGTACCTTATAGGGCTAGGCTCCCTAGACTTCTGTCGTTGGGAACTAGGCGATGACATCTCTGGCTCCTCGCCAAGTCCAGCGGTCACTGCCTTGGGGTGCACGTGAATGCCAGCCGCCTCCATGGCTTTTTGCATGGCCAGCATCACTTCTTGCATTTTCTGGTTTTGTGCTTTCTGAGCTTCGATCTCGGCTTCGTGATCGATAGCTTTTTGTCTGAGAAGCACCAACTCCGAGTAACTACCTTCGTCGTAGGCATACTCATCGAGGTTTCCCTCGTAGTCATCATCTGGAATTCCTTCTTCTTCCTCGGAACCCTCAGCTGCTCTTGAGGCTACATCTTCTTCATTTGGGTCTTGAGCATCTTCTAGAGGGCGAGGCTGACGAGTATTTCTAGTCTCCACCATGTTTGTGAAGCCAAGTGTTCGTTTACAGTAGCTTTCTTCAGCTCTCAATGAAAGCACCAAAATGTTGACCGAGGTTTTTGGCAACTAATAAAATATTATAAAGTTAGAGAGCTGTAAGAAATTTAGAGAAGGATTTTTTACGTGGTTGGGGCGTTAATGAGCCTTAGTCCACGAGTCTCTGTTATTTATGGATGTCTTTAATACAGAGAATGTATTTGGAGAGTGTTTTACTCTTATAAATACAGAGAATGTTCTTGGTGAGTATTTACTCTACTTGCTCATATGCAGCCCAAGATTCTCGATCCCATTTAATGAGCTTTGAGGGGGTATTTATAGTGTTTTTGGTGGGGTGATCCCCAGAATTATCCTTACAAGTGTATCTGTAAGTATCCATAAAGTTAGGCATTCCCAATGAATATACCATGGGTAATGATGGTCAAATCCCTAGGTGTTGTAGGGTTTTTATGCGGAATGTCCTTATTGTCTTTTGACTGATGTGACTCTTCACAGAGTAGCCGTCGCTAGACTTAAATGATCATTACTTTGTAACTGCTGGTTGGAGGTTGTGCCGTCAGACTTTATTGCGTGTAGCAGTCCCAACACGCTTCCTCCCATGCGGCATTAAATGCGACTTGATTGCTCAGGAGAAACCTGACACGTCCCGGAGATGCCTTAACGTTACTTCGAGCTTCCGGGAGCATATGGGGTTCCGTATGCTTTCTCCAGGAGCTACGTCCTGGAAGCTACCTTATAGCATAAAGACTTAGCAAATATTTTGGATTGTACATTGTTTGATCCACGCGTCCTTATTCGGTTGGTCCACGTATATTGGGAAAAATCAGGGGCAACAGTTAAAATTCTTTATTTAATTAAATACAAGAAAAATACAAATAGTTTGTCTAGAAATAATATCTAAAACTAAAAGTGTTTTTCTTAAAATTAACTTTAAAATATTAAAATGAAAATAAATTTCATATATTTTAAAAGTTATTTATGTTGCTAATTCAATTTTATTAGGTCAAACTAATATAATTAACCTAGTACAGTTATTCAAATCAGGCAAATGGGCCTTCACAATTGGGGTAGTTCATGTGAGGGGGTACTGGGTTCAGTATGTCGTACCCACTTCTATGGCTGCCAACTCTCACACAAGGCCCAAAAGAGAGGAATTTAATCTAAAATAAATAACTGTTATTAATTGAATAGGTCCAATAACTAAATGGACCTAAATAAAATCTATCATGGTGTGACATTTTATTTAGCAACAACCTATATGCATCTATATAATAAAATAAACATATAGGCTCACACAGGTACACACTTGGATGGATCCTATCATGTTGCTAGGTCATACACAGATGAAAGAAGATTGTAAAATTTTACCTGTTACAAATTATTAACTTGACCAAGGGAGCCATCAGATCAATAGATCTGGCAAAAAGGTAACCATGGCTATTTGCAATCAAGTAATAATAGGTTTTGAAAACTTACACACAAGCTAAAACCACATACTCCTGCAACAAGGTTAGCTGGATAGTTGGAAGTAGGATTTATTTAATTTTAAATAAATAAATTTCGAAAATAATTAAATTAAATAAATAAATAAAATAAATATTTAACTTTTCGAAAAATAATAAAATAAATATTTATTTGTCGAAAAATAAAATAAAATAAAATAAAAAATAATTTAATTTTGAAATTATTTAAAAAATATTTAAAATTAAACCTACAATTTTAAAAAATTAGGTTTCAACTAACCTAAATATCATTTCAAAATTTGCTAACTACTTTTAAAAATTAAATGTTATTTTATAAATAAAAATTAAATAAAAATTAAAAAAGATAAATTAAATATCTTTTTCAGATTTTAAACTTAATTTAAATAAATAAAATAACAAAATTTAAAAGTTAGCAAAATATCTTACATCTATTTAAAGTTACATGATTATAGTTATCTTATTTTAAATTTAAATAAGGTCAAATTATTTAAAAAAAATTAATTTAAAAATTTAATATCTGACCTTAAATTTAAAAATAAGATAAGATATAATCAAATTTAAAAATAAGATAGATAATTAAACAAAAATATAGATATTTACTAATTTCAAATTCAAATTACACTAATATCATTAATTAAATTAAAAAAAATATTAAATAAATTAATTATGATAATTAGAATTGAATAAGGAATAGTAAATATATAAATACAAAACTACACAAAAAATCGAAACTTAAATCCATGAAAAAGCATGAAAAAACGAAGAAAAACGAAAAATTTGTGAGCTGTACGGACAGTATGCCAAGCATACTGTCCGCGCGCACAATGGAGGCTGCATGGGCGAGATTGTGCGGCGCAGAAGGCTGCAAGCAGCCATGTCCGCGCGCGGAGCCCAGAAATTCAGACAACCAGGCTGTCTGCGCGCGTGCTGTCCGAGGGACAAGCCTCGTGCGCGCTCGCGTGCCTAAATGCACGACTCCGATTTTTTTCGAAACTTCAAAAAATCATAACTAATTCAAATTAAATCGAAATTGAGTTCTGTAAAAAAGTAACTTGCTTAATTTTTTCCATACTATCCAATAAAAGTAATTCCAGAAACAAAATTTCAATTATTTTTCACGAAAATTCACAAACATCAATCAATCATCATATAACACTCAATAGAACATGAAACCATCCAAATAACAAATAATCGTTTTAAAATCCAAATTTCTTGCAGGAAAATCAATTACCATGGCTCTGAGGCCAGTTGTTGGAAATTTATTTTACCAGGATCTTAGATCTACTCACAAGTATGTTGTTTAACACCCTAAATATAAACTTTCTAAAACGATAAATTAAACACATATAAAGTTAAGAAAACCTTACATTGATGCAGCGGAATTAATGTCTCCTTCCACTCAGATCTCTAACCCTTGTATCCTTTCTGTCGCAGAGTATTATCAAGATCTGAGCCCGAATGTCCTTCTTCTTTGAGTTTGATCCTTCACAGTCTTCCAATCTATGATTGAGTTACTGCTTGTTGTGTGTCGGCACTTACTCTTTCACTAGGGTCGAAATTTATGAAGAGAAAAGAGAAGAATGGTTTCGGCCAGGTATAGAAAAGTAGGGAAGGCTAAGTTTTTCTGAAGAGAGAAATTTCTGTCAAAAGATGTTATTCAAAGTTGTGATTTTGACTGAGCCATCACTTTCTATTTATAGCCAACTACTAGGTTTAGTTTAGGACTTATTTGGCATTAAAATAATAAAAAAATCAATTTGAAATTCCACAATAGATGGCCGGCCATGGTGTGATAATGGGCCCCACTTGATTTTGCAGTTTTAACAAATTTTATTTCTATTTTCTCAAAAAAGCCAATTTTCCAATTCTAACCATTTAAATGCCAAAACTAATTATTTAATAACTAAAATAGATTATTAAATAATATTATCATTTAATTTAATTATTAACTAGACATATAAAGTCCATTAATAAATAAATAAACCTAGAATCTCTTTTCTTTACAATTTCACCCCTGCTTAGTGAAAATTCACAAATTAGACATAGTCTAACTTTAGAATTATAATTGATCAATCACGAATCAATTAATGAGTCTTACAAGCAGAATGTTCTCAACTAGAATGGGGACCATGGATCTATATGCTGAGCTTCCAATAAGTGAACTAAATTTACCAAGTAAATTCCTACTTATTAATTCTTCGTTGAATCCACTCTTAGAACTTAGAATTGCACTCTCAGACTTATATAGAGCATATTATATGTTCCACGATATCAATATGCTATCTCATTTAACCATTGTTATAATCTTATTGTGATTTAAAGATCCTCTATATAGATGATCTACATCGAAATGGGATTTCTTTACCGTTCTCACCCCTCAATGTATTTTTTCCCTTAAAACACTTAGCTACCTGTAAATGGTGTTTAGTGATCTAATAATTAGTCAGTTAAACAAGAGCTCATCCATTTACTTCTATTTGCTAAGCTCGAAGGGAATCATCACTTGACTTCTATACACTAGTAGAAGCTATAGATTTCATATTTATATTCAGCACTCCCACTCAATCATACTATCATGTTCCCAAAATATACGTATCACCCTGACCTAAAAGTAGGCTTAACTAATAAATCAAAGAACATGAATAGCACTCCTGAGTTGAGCCTAAGCATATCAGGATTTAGATTCTTTTAATCTTAAGATCAACTACTGATATTGACTTGGAAAGATATATATAACGGTAAGTTTGTAATATCTTAACTTAGTTGCAATATCAGTCCAGTCCAATGTATACTCCATACATTCGAAACTAGTATACTTTACTAATGTCCTAGAAAGAACATAACACTTACTCCAAGTGTAAGTACGTATCATCGCTGATTATCACATTAGTGTAAATCCAATAACACTGATGAAACAGGGACCAAGTCTTTTGATTCATATGATCACAATCACATTCCACTGTGTTGACGATACGATACTGTAATTGTGAATAAATATATGATCTGGATTTAACTGATTCTGTGTGTAAATGTAATAAACATATTAAAATTCATGCAAACATCAATCACTTGAAATTCCTTATATTGATAACTAATCAGATTGTAAAGAGTTTTATTTAGGGCATAAAACCCAACAACTACCCACAGGGGGTGGAGGCCCAGACGATTCTCCAGAAACCTTCGTGGTCTGAACCATTTCCACTAAACCCTCCCCCTCTTCAATGGTTTCATTCACCAACAAACCCTTTCCTTTATCCCCCATCACGCAAAACCCCAAGGAGTGAAACTACCGAAGTAACAGCAGACAGCGAGAGAAAGAATCAAACAGATTCAAAGACACAGTGTCGATATTGGACGAGCCAACTTCTCATAGAGAGAAAAGAAAATACCAATATTAGTTATGTTGTCTTTTTTTCTCTTTTCTCTCATAAGGAGTAGTAGTAAAATTATAAACTATATTGTGTAGCAAGTAACTGTGGCGTGTACCTTTGTATTACTATTATGAAGATCAATCACTTATCAATACCACCACTCTTAAAAGTTATCATAAGAATTCAATTTTATATATAAGTGAATACATTTTTTTTCATAAAAATTATTTATTTCAATTTTAATTTATTCAAATACTTTTAATAAATATTTTATTATAATAATTATAATTTAAAAGCTAGATAGAAAATTTTGGAGTAATTTAAAATTACTTTAATTCCTTAAATATTCACTTCATGACTTTAATTGTGTGATTCATTGAAAAATATATATAATTAATCGAACAAATATTAGTTATTTTTTAATTATTTAACTATTCATAGTTTACATATTTGAAAATTTTAACCATTAGATATTTAGTTTTTTTTTTTTTTTTTGAGAAAATGTGTTAATGTTGATTTTTAAAATTGAAAAAATAATATAATTAATCAATAAATACTTTTAATTATAGATATTTTAATTCTAAACTGATATTAATAATATATTATTTGCCAAATAAGAACATGATGCTCTAACCAATTAAATATTTTGGGTTTTTTTTTCTTTTTGCTGTATTAGTTTTGTTTTAGTTCTTAATTTATTTATTTGATATACCTTTAAACATTAAAAAAATAACAGATCAATAGAATTACTTTTAAATTCTTTAACGATTCACTTGATGGTTTTTATTAGTATGATGCTTTTAAAAAAATAAAAAATAATACAATTAAAAATAAAATAATACAAAATATTTTATTAAAGATAATAATAATATATATCTTTTAATAAAATAAATACAAGATATTTTATACATAATATAATTTGTTTACATATAGAATTAAAAATTTAAATTTAATAATTATCTTTTTTATGCATATATATACACCTAACATTCTTATTTACTTTACAATTACTTTTATTAAATTTTTTCTCTCTTTCTTTCTTTTTCTTACGAAATCTTTAAAGAACATTCATGAAAGTAGAATAAAACATCAACAAAATATGCATTCTTCAGGTACTAAAAAATATTATACAAATAATTTTAGTATTTACATGTATTTTTCTTTTAATTGTTCTTGAAAATAATTTTATTAATATGTATACTTTAATATTATGTTCAAGTTAATAATGACTTAATAAGATCACATACACACATATACTAAATCTATTTAAATTATCATTTAGGTGACATTTGATTAAAGAACACATAAGAAATTTTTTTGTTATATTTTTATTTTCATAAAAAATATATCCTTCGTACATATAAATTGAATCTCTGTCTCTATTTATTCAAGTTTTCACTATTTTGTATTCTTCTATTTTTTTTATTAAGACAGAATCTATTACATGGAATTAATTTCTACAATCATCAAAGATTTTGGAGACTCAAGAAATATTTCTGAAGAAGTTTTTTTGTTAAAATATCAACTTTCATCTTTAGCTCGGCACGAAAGGATTCTAAAGTTAAAATTGAAGAGATTCGTCTTACATGATGACTTACCTATCATTCAAAAGACTATATGCAAACATGGAAGATTGAAACGAAAAATTCATATTATCCAAAATAAGTACAAATATGATTTAGACAAGAAAATCAACCTGATCCTTGGAGTTGTTAAATCTTTCAATGATTTTCTAAAGTTAAGCTACAATACAAGTGATAATAAAAAAAGACGCCTTAGTCTCACAGGTACATTTTACATTTGCTGAATTTTATTACTTATTGTTGATGCTTCTAATATTCTAAATTAATAATAATTTTTTTGGTCTTTTAACTATAAACTATGCAGATGAACATGGACCAGTAAAAAAAATTTGCTACTCTTTTGATGAAAACATACCTGAGTCTACATTCTCTTCAGCAAATGGTGCAACTCCGAATAATGGTACCTCTTAAAATTAAACTACATGTGCAATTAATAATAATAATAATAATAATAATAATAATAATAATAATAATAATATAAAACATTTATATTTATATACTATTGCATCATTTATCAATATAAGATATCATTCACCTCAATGATAAAGATGCAAATAAAGCAATTAAAATTTCCCGACAACAAACTACTACTCATAGTATTAACACCATACAGTTTGAGAATAGAAAATATATTATAATATTCTTTTCTTTCTAATTGAATAAACTCAAATGCTTTATTTATTAAAATATTTTTCTTTGTTTGATTAATAGTTCATTATACAACACCTTGGAATTTTGGGCCTCCTTCATACACATGCCAATATTGCGGTGCCATTTTATGGTATGGGGAACGAACTACAAAAACAATAAAGGTCAAGCATCCCAAATTCTCATTTTGTTGTATGGAAGGACGCGTACAAATACCATTATTGAAAGAAGAACCTCCATTACTCAAATTTCTCCTCGAAGCAGAATCTGGATAAAAGGGCTTTAAATTTCGAAAAAAAATATAAGGGCTTATAACTCTATGTTTGCATTCACATCAATGGGAGGCTGAGTTGATACAACAATCAACCAATCAAAAGGACCTTATGTTTTTCGAATGAGTGGTCAAAATTATCATCTTATTGGTTCTTTGTTGCCAAAAGTTGGGAAAATACCACAATTTGCTCAGCTATACGTTTATGATACTGAAAATGAAACAGGGAACAGAGTTGACACATTGGAGGAACATTGAAATTGAAAACAAAATCGTTGATGAATTATCTAAAATGTTGGATCAACATAATAATTTGGTCAAATCCTTTCGAATGGCAAGGGATAGATTCAAAGCACAACCAGAATCTACTTTTTGTTTACGACTCTGAAGTAGCAGGACAAGAGATGGTCGTCAATACAATATGCTAACAGTATCTGAAGTAGTAGGCATAATAGTTGGTGATTTTAATGAAGAGAACTCTGAACGTGATGTTATTGTAGAGCATCGAACCAAAGGACTCTAGAAAATCACAAATTTCCATCCAAGTTTCATGTCTATGACATACCCATTAATACACCCTTATGGTGAAGATGGATATAGACTTTGCATTCCTTTTAGAAATGCAAATGAGAGTGATTCTAAGAAAAAAATGCTGACAATGAGACAATATTATTCCTTCAGGCTACAACAAAGATTAAATGAGGGTCACACTCTTCTTCGAGCTGGTCGACTACTGCAACAATATATAGTAGATTGTTATATGGAAATTGAGGAAGAAAGATTTAGATGGATACGAAATCACCAAGAAAAACTCAGGACAGACCTTTACTCTAGTTTAATGGATGCTGCTCATTAGGTGATTCAAATTGCTCAAAAGTGGGAAAACTATTATTTTGCCTTCGTCACACACTGGGGGACCCCGATATAGAGTACAAAATTATCAAGATGCTATGGCCATTTGTAAATGGGCTGGATATCCTGATTTATTTCTTACTTTCACTTGCAACCCAAAGTGGCCAGAAATAAATGACATGATTAATTTAATTGGTCAAAAAGACGATGAGAATAGGGTTGATATCATATGCAGAGTTTTTGAAATAAAGTTGAACCAGCTAATGCACGATCTGAAAAAAGAACATCCATTTAGAAAAATAATCGCATGTAAGTTCTTATATTATTAAATTCACAACAAAATTAAATTATTTTAAAATGATACTTTATGAAAATATTTCACAATTTTTCCAACAATTTTAAAGGTAAATTTTAATATTTTCTCAATGTTATTGTAGGTATATACACAATTGAGTGCCAAAAAAGAGGATTGCCTCATGCACACATACTACTTTTCTTGCTTCATCATTGAAAAATCCTTCAGCAGAACATATAGACAAAATAATAAGTGCAGAAATCCCAGACTCAAATATTGATCCTGATGGTTATAATGCCGTTAACAAATTTATGATTCATGGACCTTGTGGAAAACTTAATTCAAACTCTCCATGTATGATGCAAGGTAGGTGCACAAAACATTTCTCAAAAAAATTTAATGATCGGACGACAATAAACGCAGATGGCTTTCCAGTTTACAAAAGAAGAAATAAAGGTATACACATTGAAAAGAAAGGTGTCATTTTAGATAATCGATATGTCGTCCCTTATAATAGAAATTTGATTGTCAAGTTTGATGCACATATCAATATCGAGATTTGCAATTACTCTAGATCAGTCAAATATCTATTCAAATATGTTCATAAAAGTTCTGATAGAGCAACTGCAAGAATAGAATCTATTGATACTTCCGAAGAAATAGATGAAATCAAAACATATTTAGACTGTAGGTATATATCAGCAACTGAAGCTTGCTGGAGAATCTTTCAATTTGACATACATTATAGACAACCATCAGTTGAAAGATTGCCATTCCATTTGCCTGGAGATCATACAGTAATATTCGGAGAAAAAGATTATGTTGATGATGTTCTTTCCAAGCCTGGAATAAGACAAACAAAGTTCACTGAATGGTTGGAGACAAATAAGAAAAATAATGATGCACGAGAACTTATTCTAATTTTCCTTCATATTGGGTTTGGAATTCAAAAGAAAAAATATGGACAAGGAGAAAAAATGGTGTGGCTATTGGAAGAATTTACTTCGCACATCCTTCAACTGGTGAATGCTTCTATATGAGAATGTTGCTTAATTTTGTCAAAGGATGCACTTCGTACGAAAATATTAGAACAATAAATGGGATCAAATATCCTACTTTTAAAGTCGCGTGCTATGCTTTAGGATTATTAGATGATGATAAGGAATGGATTGACTGCTTGACTGAAGCTACACTATGGGCAACAGGAAAAGGAATTAAGACACCTTTTTGTCACAATACTCATTCATTGTCAAGTTTCAGATGCATTACAAGTTTGGAAATCTAACTATACTACACTATCAGAAGATATAATTTCATTGCAAAGGAAAAGATTTAGAAACAAAGATCTTCAATTAACTGAACAACAAGTTGAATCATACACTCTATACGAAATTGAAATGATAATGTTGAAGATGGGAAAAAGTTTGAAAGACATAGATGGAATGTCGTTTCCTAATTCTTCATTAATAAGAGATTTAGGTAATAGACTAATCAACGAAGAACTTGATTATGACAGAGAACAATTAAATATATTGCATGAGAAATCATTTGCTTCTCTAAATCCTTGCCTAAAGTCAACTTATGAAGCAATAATGCATTCTGTAGAAAATGAACAAGGAAATTTATTTTTTATCAATGGACATGGTGGCACTGGTAAAACATTTTTATGGAATACAATTATTGCAAAGCTTAGGTCTCAATCCAGAATAGTCTTGCCTGTAGCAACTTCAGAAATAGCTGCTTTGTTATTGCCTAATGGTAGGACAGCACATTCAAGATTTCATATTCCTTTAGATGTTACAGCAGAGTCAACTTGTGAAATTCGTCAAGGTACCCTATTAGCTGGACTTCTAATGAAAACTTCATTGATCATTTGGGATGAAACCCCTATGGCAAATAAATTCTGTTTTGAAGCTTTAGATAAGACCTTAAGAGATATTCTAAGAACAAGGTTTGAAAGTAGCTTTAAAAAACCTTTTGGAGGACTTACAATAGAATGCGGTGGTGATTTTCGACAAATATTACCAGTTGTTCCAAAAGGTACAAGAGCTGACATCGTTGGTGCTTCTCTCAACTCATCATACTTGTGGCCATTTTTTAAAATATATGAGCTCAACCAAAATATGAGGCTCTATAATGGAAGTTTAAGTGGATCTGAGGCTGCTAAAATAGCTACTTTTGATAAATGGATGTTCCAGATAGGAGATGGTTCATTATATGATGACATTGATAGAGAATTAATTAAACTTCCTTCTGATATATGCAAAAATTCATCTCAAGATCCAGTGAAATCCATAGTTGAAGCTATCTACCCATCGCTTTTACAAAACTACAACGATCCTGCATATTTGAAAGAAAGAGCAATATTAACACCAAAAAATGAAATGGTCCATGAATTGAATGAAATAATTATGAATATTATACCAGGTGAAGGCAGAATATATTATATCTCAGACACTATATGTAAAGCAAGTGTAAGGACAAGTGATGATGATCTTTTGTATTCACCTGAATTTTTGCATAGTTTGAAATTTAATGGCATACCAAATCACGACATTCGACTTAAGGAAGGTGTTCCAGTAATGCTCCTTAGAAATCTAAATCAAACAGAAGGCTTATGCAATGGCACACGATTGATTGTTACACATCTTGGAAAATGGTCCATTAGAGCTGACATTATTTCTGGAACAAATATCGGTCAAAACGTCACAATCCCAAGAATTATCATGTCTCCCAACGAATCAAAATGGCCATTCAAGCTTAATAGACGACATCTTCCTTTAGCACCATGCTTTGCTATGACAATAAATAAAAGTCAAGGACAATCTCTTAAACATGTTGGATTATATCTCCCTAAGCAAGTATTTACCCATGGTCAATTATATGTTGATGTCTCTCGAGTCACTACAAGAGAAGGATTAATCATACTAAATGATGATGATGAGATGGAAGATAGAACTTTTATAAAAAAATATAGTTTACAAAACAGTATTTCAAATATTATTTAAATTATATTTTATCATAACATTCCTTCATATTATTAATAACAATTGTCTATAACGCGAAAGGCGGTCACGCAACCTAGTTTATATATAACTCAAATTAGAATCTTAAAAGTCGAGTACAGTAGAATTATAGAAAAAAGAAGAGAGAATTTACAGATTTGCTGACTAGTCTTGGAGGAGCAAGGTTAACTGCATTTGGTCTTTTGATGGTTTTTGATAAATCATGGTTGAGGATGTAATTTGCATCGTATTTTGTTAAAACAGAAAGGAAGGGACAACATCCTTCTAGTAAGGTTTTGTTCCCATGATGATGGATGAGTAATTATTCTACATTTAAATAAGTAATGTAATTTGTCAGATACAGATAGTAGACTTTTTCATTAAAATCCACCCTGATGAAAGAAGAATTGAATCGTGGTGAAATGCTAGCCAAATCGTCTTACACTGCAAATTTGCAATCCTTAAGAGTACATGAGAAAAGAATTTGAAATATATATATATATAAAAAAAAATTTATAGAATAAAACGCTGTTCTTCCCAGACGCAAAACTTTCCACTGCAAAAGCAAATCCAAGGATGGGGACTGAGGAGCGCTTAGCAAACCCCAGCTTCCAACTTTTTATTATATCTGGTGTAACCATTTGCCGTAGCACCTGGAACTTTTTCAAAGAATACACTATTCGGCAAGAATGTCTCAAGCAACAAAACGGTTCTAAGTTAAACATAACAGGTAGAAAATTAAATGCAAAATTGTATGTGACCAATCACAATAAGGTACAAGAGAGAGCACAACAAACCATTCACATTTCCAACCCCGAGAGCTGCTGCAGTATCCCAGGCTAGAATGTCCCCAAAATATACTTTACAAATAAGTTTCTAGGTGGTATGAAACAGTTGGCTAGCAAGGGTAGACCCACAATTCTGTTACTCATGCTTTCTTTATCTCTTTACAAATTGAAAAAATGGTACTACCAACCTATTATAGTAGATCCAAGAGGGAGGGCTGCTCTGGTTGTGATTTGACTTGAGTAGGCCGAAAGGCTGAACTGATCCCCCTTCCTCTTCCTCTTCCTCTACCCACAGCAGTTGACGGGGGAGGAGCAAGCCTTAGAGCAGTATGCTCATTTTTGCTGGAAGTAAATATCGATCCAAGATCTGTTGCTTTCTTCTCAGTATAAGTATTTGATGCAGCAATGCCCTGATTCTGTTTAATAAAACCAAGGGAACTCTGAGAGTTAAGACTTCCTAAACTGCTAGTCACAGAATTGCCCTGACTTTGAGCATTAAAGGGCCAGTCACTGTTGTTGTTCTGGAAATTCATGGTGTTCGATAGATTTGAGATAGTACTAGAACCATAAGTGGTCGATGATGGTGCTAAAATGCTGTTAGAAGTTCCAACACCAGTCACTGAGCCACTAGGTCGTGGGGGCCAGTTAGCAAAAGGATCCATATCATCAATACTTGAATCGGATGATGTGCCTATGTTCAACTGCTTCTCAGTATTGCCAAATTGGGGATTAACTTTAGAAGATGAGCGTGGAGGCCACTCTATATCAACAGGAGGGCAAGATGTGGCTGTTTGATGATTGGAAACTGTGGGAAACGGCAAGGATTGCGATTGTGACGAAGTTGCAAGGATTGGTTCATGTCCAACAGGCTTTGTGGAGGAGCTGTTAATGCTGTTTGCAGTACTTTGGACAGAAGAGGCAGATTTGTTTGTAGTTGGACCCCAATCTTCATCCCACGCAGGACTTTTCTTAGCTGTAGAATTAACAGTTTCAGTTGTTCTGCTTGATGCTTTAGGCTGGAGTCCATTGGCATGACCAGCTGGCTTTGCCTCTGGGATTCCAGAGTCTGTCACAGTAACTCCTCTCTTTTCTTCAATTTTCCTGTCATCACGCCAGACATATAATATAATTATGGAAACTAACAGTCCCATAAATCTATGAGTTGAAAATTGCAAGTGCATGAATGGAAAACACAAAAGATCATAACCATTCACAGGTTGAACACTTTATATTGATACCTGAGGATATCTTTAACAAAGAGCATATACTTGGCAAACTGCTGAACATTTAGTTGTTGGGCAGTGAGAAGAGGTGTAAGTAGTGGTAGAACATGCTCCGCAGTAAATTCCACTCCGTACTGTATGAGATTTCCAACTATAATAACCACTAGACAAGATCTAATTAAAAGGTTCTGTTACCATTAGAAACCTACCTGCTTAAGAATTGAGCTTGCAACCCCAAGTGTGCACATAAGGGTAGGAGCAGAACGATCAACAGCTGTACAACGATGAATAGTTTGCAAGACCTCCAGAACAGCATGTTTATCAAGCGTAGTAACCAAATCCCCCAAGCACAGCAAAGCATTAACTCTGACCTGGCAGCAGAAGGTAGCTCCAATTAAAATCTTACATCAGGTGAAACCACCAATGGAATTATGCAAGAAAATCATCTATAGTTCTTCAAGAAAATTTTGAGTGAGTCATTAAATTTTGTGCAATAAGCTGATCTAACTGTGCAGCCCATACCAGTCTTGCATAATAAGCTACACATTATAGTTGTAAATTTGTGTTCATACGTAAGAAAAAAAAACAATTGCCACTACAGCCAATCAGATACAACATTTTAAACCAAGCAAACTCAGGAGTGATACTTTACTATCATTAATAAGCTTAAAAAACATAGCAAAATTTAACCAAGGGTGAAAGAAGAAAGAATACAAAGATAGCACAGAATTAAATATAGTTTATAGAGATTAAAAAGATTTGAAAGAATTTAGAAAGAGAACATTCATCATTAACTAATTATTCTTGACAAATCAAGCGAATAATAAAAGATAACTAAGCCTAACTATGTATGCATATAAAAATAGGAAACTAAACACAGTCATGAAATTAGATACAACTGAAAAACTAGAAGAATTTTTTACTTTAAAACTCTAGTTACCTAATATATGTGACACCTGTAATATTACTAAATAAAAAAAAATTATTACCACCATCTGCATGTATAGCACTAGATAAGTTTCCACTAAATCTCAATAAAAAAAACCAATTCTTCAATAACATGTAACATGCCATTTTGGTGAAACAGATGTCTACCACGCAATCACTAGTGATGATTATAACAAGATAAACAAGTAAATAAATGAAAACAGGAAAAGTTTATTAAACAAACATACCGCTGCTACTGTTGTCTTAAGAGCCAAGCCATGGACACGAGGCAAAAGTGCTTGCTTTACTAGCTAGAGAGGAGAGAAATAAAAATATCAGAAAAGAAAAATATGAGGCCTCTCATTATGCTGGTAAGTCAGAAAAGGAACACTTCCAGTAAAATGTAAATCGCAGTTACCTGAACATCAAGTTGCTTGGCAAGAAAAGCAGATTTTTTTAAAACTTCCTCCTGAATGCGAGCATCATTATCATCATAAGCCCGAACAATCATGGGCAGGACATGTGATACCAAGTGCTCCTGACTAGTCTACATAATTGATAACGGAAAATAAGTGTCGATAAAATACAAGAACAGTCAATGAACATAAAACCAGCTTATTGCTTGCTTTACCTTGTTTACTATAAGATCTGCATGCTTAACAAGCAGCAACAGTGTCTCACCCACTGCAGTACTCAGGACAGGAACAAGAGCTGGCAGTGTTGATAGCTCAAAATCATTTTTTTCCTACAGTGAGTTTAAGACATAATATGATATGTAATGTATAAAATAAATGCATAACACGGAATTCCTAGTTCTTGTGTTAATCAGTACTGAAGGAATTAATACCTGAGCCTCCGCTATAGTGAGAACCATTGGCAGAATCATTGGTTGCATTACCATATTCCTAAGCTCTGCACAAAGAGGCGGAAGTACCTACACAACAAAACATAGGAAATGTTAAATAAAATCATTCAATCATCAAACTTTGACAAAAGAAACGATCATTGTGTATTTGGCTCAACAAATAACAATTAAGAAAAAAAAAACCATAAAGACTAAAAATACTATCAGATATTCCAGCAAACAATAAAAGTAAAAACAAGGTAATTTGTGCATTTGGCTCAACAAATAACAATTTTAAGAAAATAAAACCATAAAAACTAAATATACTATCAGATATTCCAGCAAATAATAAAAGTAAAAATAAGGTACTGTCAGATATTCCAGCAACTAATAATAACTTAAAAAAAAAAAAAGGTATTATCAGATAACCAGGTTCTTTGTTGCAATTTGCTTTCTTTATCAATGAAAATCTATTTTTCTTTGTATTTTCTACACACTTTCATGTCCATCAAAAAGTTTTTAGAAGCACAGACTATATGGAACATGAAAAAAGCATTGAAAATTTGATAAAAGAACTCCACCTTATACCGCAATACACGAGAATCAAAATCTTTCCACATATCAGACAACGCTTTCAAGAACTCTGACTTCTGCATGTTATCTCTTTCCTGCACGTAAAGTAGAAGATATATCGGCAACCCAAATAATTATCACTATCATTATGCTCTAGGGCTTGACACCCAAAAGCATGTATAATACTAGAGCTAAAAAAATTCATACAAGCATGTGGTCGAGGAAGCGAAGAGCACGCAACCTAGTATCATTCCGGAAAAATGGAGAACCTACAAGATCCATCAAAGAAAGAATCAATTAAATACAAATCTGATATCAATAAGACATGTTCCATCACATGCTTTCCAAAACAAATTGTGTTCCATCACATCAAATCCCGAAAATGAGCAAGCTTTTAAGTTTTGATACTTGAGACGACTCCATTATCAATTAAGGTGTGTGTGTGTGTGACAGAGAGCATCGATGATAATTTAAATATATTATATTTATATACGACATGTTCCATCCACCATACTAATTCCAAGTCCACCCTACTAGTACCCATTTAGCATGATGAAAAAACTGAGAAATAAGCAGGCTTTAGAGTATATTGATACTTCAGAATGACCCCATTATAAGATTGACCTTTTACCTGTAAAATCCATTGCAGATGGCCTGGAGGACTCATTTGCAGAAAGCATCCTTTGCAAGTCAGGAACCAACTCTGATGGAATTGAGGAGAATGCTTCGCTGGATAAGTAAGTCAAGGTGTTTATGTACTGCATAAGATGGAGCAAAAGAATTTACAATTAACATTGAATCACCAATACATAGTAAAATAAATCTGCAAGAGCACTTCCACCATTTACAAATTAACAATAACAAGAGGAAGAGGAGAGCGCTGCTAGTTGCTAAGCTTAACAGAAGTATAATGACACTAAATAGCAATACCATATTGAATTGAACATACGGAATAATATTAAGGATCATCATACAGTCTTTAACAAGAGGACAATTTAAGAAAACCAAGTGGGGTCAAACTAGTTAGACTATTGACATGACATCATATGAACAAAATAAGGAGCATTGCCGCATAGGTATAGCTACAAGAGTTATATTTGTAGAAGACTGAAAATTTAACCAAAAATTGTTTGCAGTAACTAGACAGAAAACTAAATTAATTTTAATATTTTAGTGCGCGGTCAAATAGAGATTTGTGAGTAAGTGAAAGCAAGGAATGTAAAGCTGATAATACAGTTGAACATTCAATATTTTGACAGTAAATAGAAAGAAAGTAAAGTGGATAAATTTACCATTTTAACATTATTGTGACAATCAAATAAAGATCTGTGAGTAATCAAGTGGTAGGCAAGGCATGCAAAACTGAATATATCAGACGACCATCGAACTATAGACGATTTGCTTCTAACAAGTTCTGGAGCAGTGTAATTTAGTGATGGATGAAGTGGCAGTAAAGAGTCTTCAACATCATATTCCTGTAAAATTTGTGTCAGATCAATTCAAGAGAGCCACAAAAGCCTCGTTCTTATAATGAAGTCTTGAATTAAAATACTGCTCACAAAACTGAAACTTGACATTAGATCAAAAAATGGACCTTGTCTAAAAAAAAGCACACAATCCCATAGCCTTAAAACCTTTGAAGTTATTGTGAAAAAGAACTGTTTGACAGGCTAGAGGAATAATTAAAACAAACACAAGCATTGAAAAATAAGAAAGAATAATATAACCATAACAAAAGCTTTACAAATTCTAAAAAACAAAATAAAAATCCTACATTCCATAAATTTCAATGAAGGTTTCACTTACAGCATAATGGAAAGCCTGAGAACTAGCTGCATCGCTTGTGGCCTGATCTGTGGAGATTGCAAAACCAAATCCAGCCAGCTTCCAAGCTCCACTTGATGTAATAAGAACATTCTAAAACACATATACAGCATCATGAACTAAAGTTATCACTATATTGTGCTTTCAAAAAAAAAAAGTAATCAGTATTTTGTGATCTTTAGAAAAACCTACAAAGAGAGTGAGCAGCCAACCAGCAATCCTATACACAAGGAATTAGTTCACAATCTAATATTTCAACACTTTTCACTTAGTAATAAGATAGCATCAGCCACTTGAAGCTAACTCAAGTGGTCAGAACGAAGAAACAGTGTGTTTCCGTTTTCAAGTGGTCAGAAGAATCAATGTGTTTCCGTTTTCAAGTCCTCAGAAAAGTATCTTATTGGTAAAAAAAAAATAGCAAAGGAAATATAGTAGCAGAACTGCAGAAAAATAACTTGATTGTTATTTGCTGTAGAATGTGCAACCCGTGCATAGATAGCACAAAATAGAAATAAGGTACAAATAATCCTGATGTACAATGTATCAGAGTGAATCTATGCATTCCTTGCGTGTATCTTGATAGGATTTTTTTTTCATGAGGGTGTTTTTGTTTTTTTGGGTTAGTGTTTCAATAATCCAAAAATATTAGAAAAATGGTATAAAACAAAGGGAACAAGTTCTAACCTCGGGTGATATTGCTCGATGTATAAGCCGTGCATTACTATGTAAGAACTCCAAGGATTCTGCTATCTGGAGCAACCCATGCTTCACCTCCAAAAGCCCCATAACCTGAAACCAAACTCTTAAAAAATTCAAACATATCAAAGGGACACCCTACATATAAGATTATAAATATTGAGCATAATGCATAGACTATTGACAGTTTAGGAACAATAATAATTTTGAAAACATATAAAAAACACAAGGTTAGCACAATTCTGGTTCAGATCCCTAACCAAAAATCCTTTGTCTCTAATCAGCATTACCATTCAGTAACAAAGAAGCTAAATTTAACACCAGCTAGCTCTCACTGAAGAGAAATTGAGATAGTCCGGCACCTACCATTCCCTTAAGCTCCTTAGGCACCTTGGTCACATTCTCCACATTGCCAAGCGCATTAGCAACAGATGCGAACAATGGCTCAGTCACCATTGCCATGGCATTCTTATTCTCATCCAGGGCCTGCACCACATGGACCACCCCAGGGTGCCTAAGCCTTACAAGGCGAGCGGCATCGGCCCGAATGATCTCCAGAAACGCATCCTCGGCCGCCTTGGAGAGACCAGCGCGGACGCGTGCCTCAGAGAGAGCTTTCTTGTCAAGTACCCATACGCACACAGTGGGATACTGTTGTGGACGATTAGAGTCGCGCGCCGCCTTGGCCGAGTAGAGCTTCCATGCGAGGGCTGGCCCGGCAGAACCGATCTGATCGAGGAGTTCGTAGTCCTGGAGTGGCTTGGGTCCGGTGACCTCTTGGACGGTGGTCTGAACGGTCTTCTCAATGACGGCAGCGGTCTTGGCTAGGGCTTGTTGTATGGATTTCATGTTCAAAGACATATTGATTTCAATTTTGAAATATCAATGGCGATCGGAATCACAATTATGTAATATATAAATTCTTGAATTGAAGAAGGAGAATGGCGAAGGAGAAGGCGAAGACGAATACGAAGAAGATGGAGGTAATTGAAGTTTTTTCTTTTTCTCAGATCAAACCACCTCGCTTCTGTTGTTTCCCACCTCACCTAGGCACACCTCTCTCTCTCTCTCTCTCTCTCTCTCTCTCTCTCTCAGACAACTTCTTATTTTAATTGCTGTTTTTATTTTGAGCAAGTTGCGTATAAATTCATCATACTCTTAACTCCTATGATATATTTGTTTTGTTCCATTTCACCTTCTCTTTGTTTTCCCATCTTTTTATTATTATTGCTAAATTTTTGGCACGTGCCTCAAATAATTATATTTACACCGGCAAGTTATAGTAATACTCTTTTACTAATGGCTTGTTCGGTAACTATTTTATTTTTTGTTTTTCTTTATTCACCTTAACAAAATTTTATAATTTATTCTTAGTTTCTGATTATTTACCTATTCAAATTCTATCCCAATCAATTAAAAAATCAAAACTCTTTATCTCCCTCCCTTTTCTCTATCTTTCTCTGCTCCAAGCCATCACCAAAAGCCTCCTTTCAACCTCTATTGTATCGAAACCCCAAAATCCCCATTTACCAACAAAACCTAGAGTCTCCAAATACCCTTGGACGCATTCAAGCCATTCGACAAAACCTAGAGACACAGGTCCTCCGTCTACGAGAGTGGCAACGAAACCCAGCCAGATGCCCCCAAAGATCACCTGCGAGCATCGTCCAAACAGATAAGGCCATCCCCATAGAAGACCCACCCTCAAAGCCCCATAATCGGTTGGCAAAAAAGGTTAGTTGATTTTTTCTTATTTTCTTTTTATTTTTTGTTAGATGAAGAATTTTTTTAGTTGATTTAGTTTGATTGATCATTGTATGTATTGTAATGAACTGCATTTATTGGATTTCTACGAGTTTTTTTTCTTTTTTTTTTGTTTGAGACCAGAGATGATGGTGGTATGGTATTTTTTGGTCAAATTGTGATTATCGTTAGGCTATCGATATATTCTCGATGGTTTTGTCTTGTTTATAATGTTCTTACCAAATTTGGTAGTTATCGATAGATTATCGATAAATTCTTGATGGTTTCATCTTTTTTACAGTGTTCTCACCAAATTTGTTAGTTATCAACAAGTTGTCGATAGGTTTTTAATGGTTTATTTTGGGTAAGTATTTGATAGTTATCAATAAAATATCAACACTTTGTCAATAGTTTCTCGAAGATTGCTTACATGTTATTTTGTATCATTTTTCGTGATTATCAATAGTTTATTTTGTTAGTTGTTGATAGTTTCTCGACAGTTTTGCAATTGTTTTTTTATGCTTCTTTATGTTTTTTTTTTTTTGTCAATATGAGTCTTTATCAATAGTTTTTCGACAATTTCTCAATGTTTTATCGATGGTTTATTGTTTTGGTTTTATTTGTCAAATCTTTTTTAATATTGATAGTTTGTCGAGCGATAGTTTTTCGATTATTTTTCGCGTGAACTGTGGGTTTTTTTAGCATTTACAAATGTTTCCAAAGCTTATAGTTTCATCCTCCGAGCATTTTACAAGTCATGTGACATATAGAGGCAATAGAGTATTTAATAAAATTAAAATGCAGTTTGATGCATATGATTTGATTGATAGGGCAAAGGAAAGCCCTTTCAGCCAGTTTTGGAGGGCTAGTACTCTATTCGTTTCTTCAGTGTTATTTCACCAATTGATGTTGCATAAAATGTTGAGAAGGCAGAAGAAATGCAGATTTACATTGGAAGGAACAAGATCAAATTTGGGGTGGTCGAGTTTTGCACTAATTATAGGCCTTAATTGAACATAGGAAGCCAACAGATGAGGAAAAGAGTGCCCACTTGAGGGAAAACTGGTTGATAAACCTGTATTTCAATTGGTCCAATAGTTGAAGACGAAACGACTTCAGAATCAGTTCTTATACGGTAAGACTCTAGAAGACGTGTACAAGTTAGGGTTGTGTTTATTTGTTGAGGCAATGTTACTGGGTCGTGAGTGTAATGCTCACATTTCGTCTGTGTTAACCCAAAAACTTTCTCTGGTGACATGGACATTAATGTTTAACACGTGGCATGAAAGATGATGTCACGAAGTTGAGTACACCCGAGTCATACCAGTCGACCTGGGAGGGGACCCTAGCCCTATGCCAAGGTTGACTTCAAGATCCCAGGATGGAAGTTTGAACTTCAATAAATTGAATCCAACCCACTGTTGGGTTTTATGCCCTAAATAAAACTCATTTCAATATAATCAGATTTACTTATTAATATAGATCAGAAATAACATTTAATGTTGCATGGTTCACATGATCTATTTCATGATTATATGTACATAATGTATAAATTCATCTGAAACCCTTTTCACATACTTGATCCTGTTTATTGTGTTGTCAACACATTGGAAAGTAAACATGACTATGTGAATAAAGTTTCCTAGATTTATCAGACATAGGGTTTTACTGATATGATAATCTACAACAGAGTTTACTTGCATTTGGAGAAGTGTTATGTTCTTTCCAGAGCATTGGTTAAAGTAAAGCTCAGGTTGGATGCATGGAGTATGCATCGGAAGGGACCGATATTGAACTTTGACTTAGATTTAATTAAACTTACCGTAGAATTTATTCAAGTCAATATCGCCTAGTTGATCCTAGATCAAATGATCTTAATCCTGTTATGATTAGGCTCAATCTTGAAAGGCTATTCGTGTTCCTTGAATTGTTAGTTAAGCCTACTTTTAGGTCAGAGTGATACGTACTTTTTGGGAACACGGTAGTGCAATTGAGTGGGAGCGCTAGCATAAACATGGAATCTATAGCTTCTATCTGGCGAATAGTAAGCAAAGGATGATCTCCTTCGAGCTTGACCAAACGAAAATAAATGGTGGAGATCTCATTTCACATAAGCTGAAATATCATTTATACGGGGTCAAGTGTTTTAAGGATAAAATACATAGTAGGGTGTTACGGTAATCTAATCCCTTTACTGTGTAGATCATTCATATAGAAGATCATTGATCAAATTAGGATTATAATAATGGATAACTAATGATGTGTCTATATGGTAGAACATATAGAGCATTCTATATACTGAGAGTGCAATTCTAAGTTCTATGCGTGGATTCAACGAAGAATTAATAAGTTAGTGAATTTTAGTGCTAAATTCTTGATCTACTTATTGGAAGCTCGGTTATATAGACCCATGGTCCCCCCACTAGTTGAGATAATATTGCTTGTAAGACTCATGTAATTGGTTTTGATTAATCAATTATAATTCACAAATTAGACTATGTCTATTTGTGAAATTTTCACTAAGTAAGGGCGAAATTGTAAAGAAAGAGTTTATAGGGGCATATTTGTTAATTATGATACTTTGTATGGTTCAATTAATAAATATGATAAATGACAATATTATTTAATAATTATTTATAGTTATTAAATAGTTAGAATTGGCATTTAAATGGTTGAATTAGGAAATTGGCATTTTTGAGAAAATTAGATACAAAAGGTGTTAAAATTGCAAAATTGCAAAAAGCAAGGCCCAATCCACTAAGTGTATGGCCGGCCACCTATTGTAGTATTTTAAGTTGATTTTTCATTATTTTAATGTCATATAATTCAAATCTAACCCTAGTGGAATGCTATAAATAGATAGTGAAGGCTTCAGGAAAATTAGACTTTTCTTCAGACTTTCTGAATCAGAAAAAACTGAGCCTTCTCTCTCCCTATCTTTAGCTGACCACTCTCTCTCTTCTTCTTCTATATTTCGAAATCCTTAGTGATTAGAGTAGTGCCCACACACATCAAGCAATACCTCAATCATAGTGAGGAAGATCGTGAAGAAAGATCATCAGCAAAGGAGTTTCAGCATCAAAGATTCAGAGAAAGAGATCCAGGTTCAGATATTGATAATGCTCTGCTACAGAAAGGAATCAAGGGCTAGATATCTGAACGGAAGGAGTCATTATATTCCGCTGCACCCAATGTAAGGTTTCTTAAACTTTATATGTGTTTATTTTATCGTTTTAGAAAGTTCATATTTAGGATGTTAATAAACATACTTGTGAGTAGATCTAAGATCCTGGTAAAATAATTTCCAACAACTGGCCTCAGAGCCATGGTAATTGATTTACTTGTAAGAAATTTAGACTTTAAAACGATTGTTTGTATGTTTTTTGGATGGTATCATGTTGTATTGAGTGTTATTTGATGATTGATTGATATTTGTAAATTTTCGTGAAAAATAATTGCGATTCTGTTTCTGGAATTATTTTTATTGGATATTATGGAAAAAATTAAGCGAGTTAGCCTTTTACAGAACTCAATTTTGATTTTATTTGAATTAGTTATGATTTTTTGAAAATTCGAAAAAAATCGGAGCTGTGCTGAAATTTTCCTGCGATCGCGAAAACTGTCCGTACAGCTCACAATTTTTTCGTTTTTCTTCGATTTTTCATGCTTTTTCATGGAATTAACTTTCGATTTTTTGTATAGTTTTGTATATATACTATTACTATTCCTAATTCAATTCTAATTATCATTTTGAATTAATTTAATATTTTTTAAATTTAATTCAAGATATTAGTGTAATTTGAATTTGAATAGAATTAGTATCTATCTTCTTGCTTAAAAATCTATCTTATTTTTAAATTTGATTATATCTTATCTTATTTTTAAATTTAAGGTCAGATTTTATATATATTTTTAAATTAAATCTTTTTTAGATATTTTGACCTTATTTAAATTTAAAATAAGATAATTATAATCATGTAATTTTAAATAGATGTAAGATATTTTGTTAACTTTTAAATTTTGTTATTTTATTTATTTAAATTAAATTTAAAATCTGAAAAAGATATTTAACTTATCTTTTCTAATTTTTATTTATAAAATAACATTTAAATTTTAAAAGTAGTTAGCAAATTTTGAAATGATATTTAGGTTGGTTGAAACCTAATTTTTCAAAATTGTAGGTTTAATTTTAAATTTAAACTTTTTTTAAAAATTTCGAATGATTCAAATTTTTTTTTTAAATTTTCGAAAAATTATTATATTTTAATTAATTAATTATTTCGAAATTAATTATTTAATTTAAAATTAAATAAATCCTACATCCAACTATCCAGCTAACCTTGTTGCAGGAGTATGTATTTTAGCTTGTTTGTAAGTTTTCAAAACCTATTATTACTTGATTGCAAATAGTCATGGTTACTTTTTGCCAGATCTAATGATCTGATGGCTCCCTTGGTCAAGTTAATAATTTGTAACAGGTATATTTACAATCTTCTTTCATCTGTGTATGACCTAGCAACATGATAGGACCCATCCAAAGTGTGCCTGTGTGAGCCTATGTGTTTAATTTTATTATAGATGCACATAGGTTGCTGTTGCTAAAATAAATTATCATAGTTCTTGATAGAATTTATTTAGGCCCATTTAGTTTTTGGGCCTATTCAATTAATAACAATTGTTCTTATTAAGGTTAAATTCCTCTCTTTTGGGCCTTGTGTGAGAGTTGGGAGCCATAGTAGTGGGTACGACATACTGAACCCAGCACCCCCTCACATGAACTACCCCTATTGTGAAGGCCCATTTGCCTGATTTGAACAACTGTACTAGGTTAATTACACTAGTTTAACCTAATAAAATTGATTAGCAACATAATTAATTTCATTTATTTTGAAATTAATTTAAGAAAATTATAGTTTAAAGAATTCTTTATTCTAAGCTAAACTATATGTATTTTCTTGTATTTAATTAAATATAGAATTATAACCATATAGATTCTTTATGGAGCTTAATTTAAATTTTTCATTAAATATTCCTATTTAAGTTGATATTTAGTTATCTACAACTAACCAACTTAAATCTGAATATCTTTTGAATTTCAAATTTCAAAATTAAGTTGAGGAATTTTAGGCATTGGTTATTAAGATTCTTTAGATATTTTTTAAGTTAATATCTTTTCGAATATTAACTTAAAATGGAATATTTTAGATATTTTTAAGTTAATATCTTTTCAAATATTAACTTAAAATGGAATATTTTCAAATTAAGTGGTTACAACTTAATTTTTGATATTTAATTAAATTTAAATTTGAAAATATTTAAGTTCTAGATTTTTTCTAATACAACTTAAATTAGATATTTTTTCAAATTTTGTGGAAAAGATACTTAGTCAAATAAGATATTTTCTAGATAGTTATTTCTAGACTACTTATTATTTCTAAAATTAAATAGGAAATATTATACATTGTGAAATTAATTATTTATTAATTAATTTTGGTACAATTTATTTTAAGTATATTTTTCCTAGTATTAAACTAGAGATTAATAATTAAGCCTTCTCTACACTTAATTATTTATTTCTTGAATTTAATACATTTAATTAATTTGAAATTAAATATCTAAGTTGATTTTTATCATCATACTTAAATATTTCTTTTTCATGACATTTAATTAAATAGAAAATTATTTTTAGTTGAAATTTATTTTTTCAACTAAATTTAAATAATTTTCAAAATATTTTTTTATTTTATTAATCAAATTTCGAAATTGCATTTCTTAAATGCTGGAATTTCGAATTTTATTTGAAAAATAGATTAAGTTGTAAATTAATTATTTATTTTAATTAATTCTTGGATCAACTTAAATCAATGATTTTTTTCATTTATTGATTAATTTAAAATAAATTGAATTAAAATATATTATTAGAAATTTAATTAATTAGTCAAAGGAAAATCTAGATAGATGATATTTTTGCTTGAAGTATTTTTCTAGTGTATTTAATTAAATAGAAAATTAATATTTAAGTTGATTTTCATCATCATACTTAAATATTTGAAATTTTTCTTATATATATTTAATTAAATAGGAAAATTATATTTTTTGTTGTAAATTAATTTTATTAATTAATTTTGGGCCAACATTAAATTAGAATAATTTTTTCAGGATTATTTTTTATTTTAATATGCATTTTTTGAAAATTGTATTTTTAAATACTTTAATTTTTCGAAATGCAATATATATTTATAGAAAATTAAATTTGAGTTGTAAATTAATTTAAATTAATTTTGTAACAACTTAAATTGAATATTTTTCTAAAATATTTATTGGAAATTATTACTAAGATGGAAATAATTCATGTTATTTTCATATCCATCTAAGTAAAATTTATAAATATTAAATTAAAATTTATATTTAGAATTTTTCATTCTAAATTGGAAATTTTAATTAAATAAATATATATTTAAACTAAATAGAATAAATAAAGAGAATCAAAGAAAATACAACTCTCTTTAAATAATGAGCTTTATTATTAAGATATTCGATCTCCATTGTGGGTTTTACACCGCGTTTGTTTTAGTGAGTAATCCTCCCTAATGGAGGAACGTTCATTAGCAATTTCGCACCGTTTAACCTCGCATGATAAGTAGTTTGTAAGTGTTTTGTATGGTATGGATCACCCTAATGGTGGCGACCATACTTGACTTGCAAATTATGAAACAATGGTGGAAGATCATAAGATAGAATTGCCTTGACTCTCGCCTAAACGGGACAACGCTGAATTCCAATCTTGATCGAATAAAAGGTTGCTAGAATGTTTAACATTTTAGACGAGCTGACAACTCTATTCAATGAATGGTAGCTTTGACTCTCGCCTAAACGGGACACTGATATCAGTTTGTTGAAAACCTTGGAAATTATTTAGGATTGTAAGTTTTAGTATTTTCACTTGTCATTCTTACTTGCTATATGTTTATAATTTCTGAATTGTGTATGAATTTATATTGAACCATGTTATTTTCTGTTATTAAGTTGTAGTTTAATTTCGAATCTTCATTGTTGATCTAACTTGGCTTGTTTATCTAATGAGATAAATCCCTGGTGGATTTTCACCATTAGACATACATAATAGTGTTAGATCTCGAAAGATAAATATTGTATATGCGACATCTAGTTGTTCATCAATTGATGACACCTTAGACTAGTATTTTTACGATATGAAACAAGAAGATTGTATAAATAAGATTACTTTGACATTCGCTAATCGAAGCATTGTTGGATTCTTATTTATAAACGAAATTATCCTAATTCCTCTTAGCTTATTCATTGCGAATTAGCTCAATAACATATCATTGGATGAATGGTCTATAAATCATTTCATGTCATTTTATATGACGCATATGATTATAATCCCGAAATTCTATTCCCAATTGATATAAATCTTCAATCTTAGAAATCTCCTACTTGTATGGGCAAATCTGACTTATAGTTTGTATTAGTAGTGCTGGTCCAAGATAGAATTACTCATTATATTTGGTATAAATTTAAGTCTTTGACTTTAATTTTAGATTCCAAATAGAAATTTTCTTATATTTCTAATTCCAGAATACAACACAGTTAAACTTTCTCAAGTGTTTAATATCCATCTTCTATTAATGGATTAAAACTGTATGGAATATGAGTTAGGTATTCTGTGACCAGGATCCACTTGTTGTATTCTAAGAACTCTTTGATGTAACTAAACCTATGTCATCAATAGACACTACCACATTTTTTTTAATCTATGGCATTTGTATCTTGTTCATAGTGGATTTGACAAGATCAATCTCTGCAAAGAGTTAATATGCCTATATCCACTGAAAGTAGTTCATCTCATTCGCAGATGGATGTACATTCAGGGGTGGATATGAGTTTTTCGTTGTATTCTTAAAACAATAACTCTAGATTATACCTTTTAGCAAAGAAATTTGAAATGTTTGAAAAATTTCATTAATTTCTAGCAATGGTTAAAACCATTAAGGTAAGTGGTTAAAGATCTTGCGAACAGATAGGGGTGGAGAAATAGTTAGTAGATATGCAGTTCAAAGATCATTAAATTGATTTTTGAATTATATCCAAACTTACCTCCCCAGAAATTTCGAGTTGCATGTTGATGATTAGTTACTAGTCGTTGCCTAATTCCTTCTATGGTAATACAATTTCAGAATGATGTAATGGTTGTAAATCATTACTAGATTCATGGATGACCTAATCAAAATCTTAAGAAAAGCTAGAACTGTTAACCATGGTTTCTTAGCTATTCTAAGTGATTAGGGGTGGACCATCCCATTGTCAATATATAAGAAAGTGTTTGTTCAAACAAATACTACTTTTCTAAGATAATGACTAAGTCTGAAAACAAGTAGCAAATAAAGGAGTTATTTTTCTTGATTCCAAAAGTGTTCTATCATCTTATATAACATATGATGATCCCACTGCCTCTGTTGTCTTGTCACAACCGAAGAGGTTAATACCATTTAGTTTTCTTAGACATAATTCACGGTACCTTGTCGTAGTGGGAGAGTTTCTAGGAACTCACCTTCTTATGACTTGGGAGACACTAGTGATTAAAATCCATTGTGAGTTTAAACAAGTAATGGATTGTCAAGATAAGAAACTAAGAAGAAAGCCAATAGAACTATGGTTTAATCCATTCACATGGAGTAACCTAAAGTTTTCTATTACAAGGACATAAAAGGAAATTTTAGTTAATAAGTCTATTCTATGGACTTAACAAACTTCCTGTTCCTAGTATTATAGGTTTGAGTTTATCTAAACCTATGGCTTGTGGTATACCTGGTAATTACTTACTCTAATGCAAGCAACTTACTTTAGTAAGATGCTGAAGCATTTTCTTTCTAATGGCAATCTATAGAAGCTTCACAACTTCTTAGGTATAGATTTTATTTATCTAAGGAAAAGTCTTAACTATTCCAGAAAAGATAAAGCCATGAAAGAATTTCTTATATCAACAGTGAGAGGTCTTAGATATGCTTTTGTATGCCTTAGACCAGACACCTGCTGTTGAGTGGGAGTAATGAGTAGGTATCAGATTAATCCAGGAGAAGAACATTGGAAGACAATCAAGTAAATCTTAAGATAAAGAAGAGGAACTATATGTTAGTCTATAAGGGTGTGTTTAAAACTCTTAGACTACACCATATCAGATTTCGATATTTGCCTTTGTGCTAGTAAATCTTTCTGATAAGATGGTGGTTACTCTGGGGGTGGAATAGTGATTTTGGAGAAGTGTAAAAACCTATCTAAAGTCTCTAGGTCTACCAGAAAGGGACTGAATGTTAAAGCTGCAGGAAAGGTACTTATTCAGTCTAAGGAAAGTTCTATACATCTTTGGCACCATTCCAAATTGCCTTAAACTACTAGTGTTAATTTCCTGATTAACCAAAAGTAGTTGCCAAAGGTATAGAATCCAGTATCCCAAGAGAGTAGACATATAGAGAGGAATTTCACATTATCAATAATTTTGTGATTAAGGAAGAGTAATGGTGGAGAAAAGGTTGTGTTTAATTCAACCTTTCAGATCCTATTACGAGGAGTTTACTACTACTACACTTGATTTGTATATCGAGGTGTTGAGATTATTTGAAACGCACTTTTTGTTTTATATTAGTGCAAGTGGGAGTTTGTTGGGTTTTATGCCCTAAATAAAACTCATTTCAATATAATCAGATTTACTTATTAATATAGATCAGAAATAACATTTAATGTTGCATGGTTCACATGATTTATTTCATGATTATATGTACATAATGTATAAATTCATCTGAAACCCTTTTCACATACTTGATCCTGTTTATTGTGCTGTCAACACATTGGAAAGTAAACATGACTATGTGAATAAAGTTTCCTAGATTTATCAGACATAGGGTTTTACTAATATGATAATCTACAACAGAGTTTACTTGCATTTGGAGAAGTGCTATGTTCTTTCCAGAGCATTGGTTAAAGTAAAGCTCAGGTTGGATGCATGGAGTATGCATCGGAAGGGACCGATATTGAACTTTGACTTAGATTTAATTAAACTTACCGTAGAATCTATTCAAGTCAATATCGCCTAGTTGATCCTAGATCAAATGATCTTAATCCTGTTATGATTAGGCTCAATCTTGAAAGGCTATTCGTGTTCCTTGAATTGTTAGTTAAGCCTACTTTTAGGTCAGGGTGATACGTACTTTTTGGGAACACGGTAGTGCAATTGAGTGGGAGCGCTAGCATAAACATGGAATCTATAGCTTCTATCTGGCGAATTAGTAAGCAAAGGATGATCTCCTTCGAGCTTGACCAAACGAAAATAAATGGTGGAGATCTCATTTCACATAAGCTGAAATATCATTTATACGGGGTCAAGTGTTTTAAGGATAAAATACATAGTAGGGTGTTACGGTAATCTAATCCCTTTACTGTGTAGATCATTCATATAGAGGATCATTGATCAAATTAGGATTATAACAATGGATAACTAATGATGTGTCTATATGGTGGAACATATAGAGCATTCTATATACTGAGAGTGCAATTCTAAGTTCTATGCGTGGATTCAACGAAGAATTAATAAGTTAGTGAATTTTAGTGCTAAATTCTTGATCTACTTATTGGAAGCTCGGTTATATAGACCCATGGTCCCCCCACTAGTTGAGATAATATTGCTTGTAAGACTCATGTAATTGGTTTTGATTAATCAATTATAATTCACAAATTAGACTATGTCTATTTGTGAAATTTTCACTAAGTAAGGGCGAAATTGTAAAGAAAGAGTTTATAGGGGCATATTTGTTAATTATGATACTTTGTATGGTTCAATTAATAAATATGATAAATGACAATATTATTTAATAATTATTTATAGTTATTAAATAGTTAGAATTGGCATTTAAATGGTTGAATTAGGAAATTGGCATTTTTGAGAAAATCAGATACAAAAGGTGTTAAAATTGCAAAATTGCAAAAAGCAAGGCCCAATCCACTAAGTGTATGGCCGGCCACCTATTGTAGTATTTTAAGTTGATTTTTCATTATTTTAATGCCATATAATTCAAATCTAACCCTATTGGAATGCTATAAATAGATAGTGAAGGCTTCAGGAAAATTAGACTTTTCTTCAGACTTTCTGAATCAGAAAAAACTGAGCCTTCTCTCTCCCTATCTTTAGCTGACCACTCTCTCTCTTCTTCTTCTATATTTCGAAATCCTTAGTGATTAGAGTAGTGCCCACACACATCAAGCAATACCTCAATCATAGTGAGGAAGATCGTGAAGAAAGATCATCAGCAAATGAGTTTCAGCATCAAAGATTCAGAGAAAGAGATCCAGGTTCAGATATTGATAATGCTCTGCTACAGAAAGGAATCAAGGGCTAGATATCTGAACGGAAGGAGTCATTATATTCCGCTGCACCCAATGTAAGATTTCTTAAGCTTTATATGTGTTTATTTCATCGTTTTAGAAAGTTCATATTTAGGATGTTAATAAACATACTTGTGAGTAGATCTAAGATCCTGGTAAAATAATTTCCAATACCCACTATCTTTCAGTATTATGTACCATGAAGAGATGGAGTAACCTAATCTAAGGCTCGGGAGTTGAAATTACATAAATCTGCAACCCGGAAGCCAACTTGGGCACCTAAGGTTTCACTTGGTGCCCAAGTTGACATCCTCAACTAGGGTTTCAGTTTTTGGGGCCGTCTTAGTGCCGAGGGGTCAAAACTTACATTGAGACATCAACTAGACATACCACAAGCATATTTGAGGCATCAGAATCAAAATCGGAGCAAGATGATTTTGTTGGGATTTAATGTCCTAAATAAAACTCATTTCAATATAATCTTATTTATTATCAATAGAAGATTAGAAGTCATTTAATGTAACATGTGATTTTCATGATTATGGTTTAATATACAATTTCTGATAAATCCATAACATATTGTTATTCACAATTACAGTGATGTCATCACAGTAGAAGGTAATTGTGATTATATGTTTCAAAGCTTAAGTCCCATGATTCATCAATGCATTGCATTTACACTGATGTGATAATCAATGATTAAGTTTACTTACACCTTGGAAAAGTGTTATGTCCTTTCCAGGGCATTGGTAATGTATGCTAGTATCGGATGATGGAGTATACATTGGACTAGACCGATATTGAACTTGTTAAAGATATCATAAACTTACCGTTATATCTTTCTAAGTCAATATCACCTAGTTGATCTTAGATCAAAAGATCTTAATCCTGAAATGTTTAGGTTCAATCTCAAGAGTGTTATTTGTGTTCTTAGAGTTGTTCGTTAAAGCTGACCAATTGGATCGGTCCAATACTTACATCTTGGGAACATGGTAGTACAATTGAGTGGGAGCGCTAATCATAGATACAGAATCTATAGCTTTTATCTAGACATAATAGTGAAATTGTAATTTCCTTCGAGCTTGGTTTAATAGAGATAATGGAAGAGCTCTTACTTCAGTAATTATATTAGTTTACTCAAATATCATTTATAGGAAGCTAAGTGTTTTAAGGATAAAATACATTGAGGAGTAGAAAGGTAAATTTGTACCTACTCGATGTAAATCATCTATAGAGGATCTTTGATTATTTGGATTATATATTGGATATTAATAGCGTATCTATATCTTGGAATGTATAGAGCGTTCTATATAATTAAGAGTATAATTCTGAATCTATAGTGGAGTTAGGAGGAATTAATAAGTTAGAGAATTTACTTGGTAAATTCTAGAACTGCTTATTGGAAGCTTGATTATATAGGCTCATGGTTCCCACACTAGTTGAGATAATACTGGTTGTAGAGTCAGTTAATTAGTTTTAATTAATCAATTATAATTCTAAAATTAGATTATGTCTTATTTATAAATTTTCACTAAGCAATGGCTTAATTGTGAAGAAAAGAGGTTGTGGGGTTTGTTTGTTAATTGAGAAACTTTGTAAGGTCTAATTAATTAATAAGTGAAATAGTAATTTTATTTGATAATTAATTATAATTATTAAATAAATAGTTTTGACATTTAAAGGATTAAAATTAAAAAATATATAGTATTAGTGAAAGAAAAGATAAATTGTTAAATAAAATGCCAAAATTGTAACTAGTGGGGCCTATTGTATGGCCGACCACTTAAGTGTATTTTTAGCCCTTTTTTTGTCTTTTTTAATTCCACATAATTTAAATCTAACCCAAGAGAAATCCTATATAAGGAATAAGATGGCTCTTGTTGACCTCAAAAAGTGATCAACCGACAGCGGGATCGTATAGATCTGATGCTTGCCACGTGTTTGCACAAATGAATAAAAATCAATAAACAAAAAGATTTGTTATAGAGGTTCGACCCCCTTGTGATAGCGGGTAATGACCCACTCCACTTTTAGTTGTATTTATACCGAGAGAAATACGATCCAAATCACTATAGGTGGGATCTACTATAGCACCCTTAGGATTACAAGGTATGAATCAATACTGGCAAAACTCAAGTATTGAGATGTGCTAGGGTAGGCGTGTAAGAGAGAGGAAGTGAGGAAGAGAGAGAGAGTTTATCAAACACTTAGAGTTTAGAAGCAGGTTTACCAAACACTTAGGTGGCGTTTGGTTGGAGGTAATGAAATGGAATGGAATGGAAAGGAAACAATTTTCATTCTATTCCTTTGTTTGGTTGCATTTTAAAGTATTGGAATGGCATTCCAATGGAATGCTCTTTCTACCATTTTGGTGGAATGGCTATTCCATTTTAAAAAGGAAGGAATGACCATTCCAATGTAATAAGAAAAAAAATTTAAATATTTTTTTATCAATTTTTTTTTATGCATTTTAAATTTTATTCCATTCCATTCCTATTCCCATTCCCATTCCCATTCCTATTCCTATATTTTCATTCCTCCCAACCAAACGCCTCCTTAGGGTTTAGGCTTAGAGGCAACTTAGGTTTCTAGCCTAAGGTTAAGGCATTTATATAGGAGGCCTAAAACCCTAGGTTTACAATTCAAATCCCTTAATACTTGCATAGTTTGTTAAATATTTACAAAAGACCAAAATGCCCATGATTATAGATATTATTCAACCATCCTGTTGGGATTTTAAGGCTCAATTCGCAGCCCATAAGTTGTTGTTCATGTGTAAAAGTGTCCAGGAAAGCATGTAGTGCACCTCTTGGTCGGCCAGGCCCCTGTGGAGGCCAAGCTGGCTGGCCATGGTATAGTCCCAAGGCTGGTCGGCCAGCTCTTGAGTGGGAGCTAGTCTGTCGCTTGATGCCCGTTTGGGTGTTGGGATCTCTGTTTGTTCAGGTGCTAACTTAGCCTTCCTATTGGTGAGTTGTACTGCCATGTGGCACTTATTTTGTCCATGTAAGCATGCAACGTTATAAGGACAAAAATTGGGATAACATTTTTCCCCCAAGTCCCTGTACAAACGTCTGTACGGATAGGGACTTTACCAGCTATATTGATGTTGTCAGGACTGTTGTAGCTTTTGCTAAATAAAAGTTGATGCGCTTTTAAAAAACTTTATCTTGACTGTCTGATCTCATTGCAGTAGAGAAATAACTGCTTTAGTTTCCTTTATGATGTGTAGGTGAGGTAAGTGAGGAAAAGGGGCCCACATGTACTACATAAGTGACTTTTGGGGGAAACCCTTTTTTCACTTCTGATTTTTATTTTTCTCACTAGAAATTTGCTCTAGAAAAAGCTCCTCCTTCTCTCCAGGTGGCCGAACCCACAAGCACCATTCTTCTTGGGATTATTGCGCTATTTCAACGATCCAAGCTTCCCACCTTTTTCTCCATTGAAATCTTGTAGTGGGTAAGCTTTCTATTCTCGCTATTTCCCTTGGTTTGATTGATTTCGCCATGAATGCATGAACATTATTTCTTTTTTTTAACATGCTTTGATTCTTACATTAGAATATAGTCCCTTCGGTATTTTTATTTGCACGATAGCCTTAGGATAGATAATGTGTGATTTCTAGACAAAAAAAGAACTGAGTTTGACCTTTGTTGTGATTCTTGGCTCTTTGAGTAACGAAGAACATGTTTGAGTTCTTGTAAAATCATGTGTTCTAATCCATGCAAATGCTGGTCGGCCATAGGTGGCCTTCATGGGGTCTAGCCGGCCATGGAGACTGTGTCCTTAGGCTAGCCGGCCTATGCCTGGAACTAGGGTTCTTGGCCAACCACTAGACTGGGTCTTGGGGTCTGCCCGGCCACTAGGACTTGGGACCCTGGCCGGCCAAGGCCAAGGCTCCAAGTGGGCAAGCAATTTTTCTCCCTCTTTTCACCTCGGTTAGGGTCTCGTGACAGCCTTGGAGGCATATACAAATGTAGCCTTATGCTTGGTCTTTCTTGGAAACATTGTATAAGGCTAGGTAATGAGTCCATTATAGTCAATTGGATAACTTAGGACTTACTGTATGTCTTAGTAAGTGTGCTTAAGACGGTTTTTGGTCGTTGATCGACCTTGTACACTTTGTTTTACCTGGAAGGTACCCTTGGGTACCGTTGACTTGAATATGTTTGTAGCTTTGTCAGGTTGCTCACCTCCTCTTATTTCTTCCATGCAGGTAGTGCTAGGCGTTGAATAGGGGAGGTGATAGCCATGTGGGTCTCTTTCTTACCTTGTAGTTATGGCTGGTATGAAATAGAGTAATGGCAGAGTGACCCCGTGCGACCCTCATACAGCTAGATTGGCTATACGGGGTCACATCAATGTTGTAGAAGGGGTTACCCTGCCTCATGCCAATGTTAGCTTCGAAAATGACCATGAGGATGAGAGTCCCGAGGTTGAGTTCGATCATGAGAAAGTTGTACCGGTTAGAAGGAAGAGACACATGCCTTGTGTCACCCTGTCCAATTGTCCTTTAGGTCGTTATGACGGCGATGGTAATCCACTAAACAGGCTTGGTGAGCCTTCGGCAATTGGCTTGGATCATGTCTCGGATCAATCCCCTGAGCCTGAGATTCTCGATGCAAGTTCACAAGGAGACAGGTGGATTTCCCTTATTTGGTCTCTCTCAAAGGACAGTTTTGAGAGAATACGGGCTAATGGGCTAGTGGGCGGTATCCATCGTAAGATACCTCCTTTGGACCAACTAGCGCATAGATTGGCTCTTAACTGAATGGCGTGGTCAGAGTACCACATTGATCAAGGAGCTGCACTACCTCTTCATTTGTACTTTTCTGATATTGCCGCTTATTTCAGGATGTGTCCAACAAAAATCACCCCGGAAGGTATCAGGTACCTTTCAGCAATGTTTGTTCTGTACAAGGAGCTAGGCTGGCCTCACCCACTCCTTATGGGATCAGATACTACTTCGACTTGGAGTCTATTTTGTAGCAACATCAGTCTGGATACTTCTATTTTAGCCAAGTTGGCCACCAGTGGCTAGATGATTTTAACAACTCATCCCTGCCTAAGGTTGACGAGCATGCTAACAAGTACTTCATTTCTTGGGATGTTAAAGAGGTCCGCCATCGACGCTTTCAAAGAATATCATTCTTCAAGTGTTCCATCCCCACATTACAAATAAGTAATAGGGAAAATCATATCCTGTCTTTATTGGCTAAGCAGAGAAATATTATTTGGCAAACCAGTATTGACAATTTCCGAAAGTATGGCTTATATCCCCCTGCTCCAGAGCAACAAGAGTGCCAGCTAAAGAAGAGGCCTACCCTGGAGATGGACAAGGCCCTGGCTTGGATGATGATAAAGTACATGTTGGGATTTTATGCCCTAAATAAAACCCATTACAATACAATCTGATTTGCCATCAATAGAAGATTAGAAGTCATTTATGTTTACATGTAGTTTTCATGTTTATGGTATAATGTGTACAAAATCTGTTAAATTCAGAACATATAGTTATTCACAATTACAGTGTTGTCAACACAGTGGAAGGTAATTGTGATTATATGCTTGAAAAGATAATGTCCCTTGATTCATCAGTGCACTGGATTTATACTGATGTGATAGTCAGCGATAAAGTATACTTACACCTTGGATAAGTGTTATGTTCTTTCCAGAACATAGGCAAAGTATGCTAGTATCGGATGTATGGAGTATACATTGGACTGGGACCGATATTGATCTTGGTAAAGATATTATAATCTTACCATTGTATCTTTCTAAGTCAATATCACTGGTTAATCTTAGATCAAAATATCTCAATCCTGACATGGTTAGGTTCAATCTCAAGAGTGTTATTTGTGTTCTTTGATTTGTTAGTTAAGCCTACCTTTTGGTCCGGGTAAAACATACATTTTGGGAACATGCTAGTACAATTGAGTGGGAGCGCTAAACATAGATATGGAATTTATAGCTTCTATCTGGACATAAAAGTGAAGTGATGATTTCCTTCGAGCTTGGCTTAATAGAGATAAATAGAAGAGCTCTTATTTCAGTGATTATATTAGTTTACTGAAATATCATTTATAGGAAGCTAAGTGTTTTAAGGATAAAATATATTGAGGGGTGAAACGGTAAATTTGTCCCTACTTGGTGTAAATCATCTATAGAGGATCTTTGATTATTGGGATTAGAACGATGGTTAAATTTATAGCATAGCTATATCGTGGAACATATAGAGCGTTCTATATAACTAAGAGTGAAATTCTAAGTTCTGTAGTGGTTCAATGATGAATTAATAAGTTAAAAAATTTACTTGGTAAATTCTAGATCTGCTTATTGGAAGCTCGGTTACATAGGCTCATGGTCCCCATACTAGTTGAGACAAACTGCTTGTAAGACTCAATTGATTGATTTTAGTTAATCAATTATAATTCTGAAAATCAGACTATGTCTAGTTTGTGAATTTTCACTAAGATATGACTTAATTGTGAAGAAATATGATTTTAGGGTTTATTTGTTAATTAAGAGACTTTATTAAGTCTAATTAATAAATATGTTAAATGGTAATTTTATTTGATAATTAATTTTGATTATTAAATAAATAATTTTGGCATTTATAGGGTTGAAAGTGTAAAAAGTGGTATTTGTGAAAAATACGTAAAATAGTTGAGAAAAATGGCAAAAATCTAACTAGTGTAGGGCCCATTACATGGCCGACCACTAGTGCTATTTTTACTCTATTTTTATCAATTTTTTATTCCAAATAAATCAACCCTAACCCTAGGTGAAATTAGTATAAAAGGAAAGCTATAGTCTCACTATTTTACTAATGCTTCTAAAGCTAAAAATCTAGTTTTCTCTATTTGGCAACTAGGTTTATGAGACTTCATCTTCTTCTTTCTTCTTCTAATTTCGAAATCATATAGCCATCTTCACAAACCAAATTCAAGTCTTAGTGATTGAGTGCATGCCCACACATAACATGTGAGTCCTCAATCATAGTGTGTAAGATTGTGAAGAATCCAATTCAACTGAAGGAGAATCAGGCTCAGATCTTGGTAATACTCTGCTACAGAGAGGATACAAGAGTTAGAGATGTGAGCGGAAGGAGTCATTTAATTCTGCTGCAACCAATGTAAGGTTTCTTAAACTTTATATGTGTTTAAATTACATTGTTTTAGAAATTTATATTTAGGATGTTAAATAACATACATTGTAGTAAATCTAGATCCTGGTAATTACCAACAATTGGCCTCAGAGCTATGGTAATAATTTACTTTCATGAAATATAGATTTAAAATGATGTTTGTGTTGATTTGGATGGTTTCATGTTGGTTTATGTGCATATTTGATGATTGTATGATAATCGCAATGTATGTTGTAAAATATTTTTTCTTTCATTCTGAAAATATTTTTACTGGAAAGTAGATGAAAAATTAATAAGTTTAGGCTTTTATAGAACTCAATTTGGATTTTTTATGAATTAGTTATGATTTTTTTAAATTTAGATGAAAATATCTGAAACCGAGCAACACACGTGCACGCGGACAAGGGCTTGACGCGGGTTCAGACAACGCCATGCCCGAATTTACTCGGACAAGGGCTATCCTAAGTAGAGATGGAAATTTATACCGCGGGGACCCGCCCCTAATGGGGTGGGGATTCCCTGTCTTAGTGGTTAATGGGGCGGTGGTGGGGGACAATTTCAATACCCGAAGCGGGGATAGGGCGGGGGCGGGAATAATACTATCCGCACCATATCCGACCCCGATATAGATATATATAATTTCCTTTTTATTCTTAACATGTATGTAGTATATATATGAATTATTTTGATTATCATCCATAATCAAAATTATATATCATATGGTTAAATCATGAAGATCTAATAACGATAATGAACTGATGATCATTGTAGATTACATGTATAAAGATATTTTCTTCTCGATTCTTAATTTCATCTTTGTTTACTTTTTTAATTTGTTGGGAGGCTTGAGAGGTATGAGACTATGATCTTATACCTGGGTTATGATTTTTTTTGTTTTTTTTTTCAAACTTTTAGACATATTTAGTTTTTATTTTCTACTAGATTATGCTTTTTCTAGGTAGGTTTATCATTTATCTTCTATGAATTATGAATGTATAATAAATATTTGTGAGAATATTAGTTTAATTTATTTTTTTCAATTATTTTAAATTATTTTTTATTTTCATTTTACCTTAATGGATACCCGATGGGTTCCCCATAACCAGTTGGTTATTAAACGGGGATGGAGCGGGGATGAGGGTATGAATAAGTAGCGGAGATGGGGGCGGGGATTGCATTCCCCTCCTAACCAAGGTTTTGCCCAGGCTGCTTGCAGCCCTTCCCTCGCCCAAATGCAGCCTTATGTGCGCACGGGAGTATGTAAATGCATAATCCCTAGTGCAATCTTGTTTTTATGATAACTTTTGATTCAAAAATCATCTTTCATTGAAACAAAATTTAAATTTTGGTAGAATTTTGTGTACAATCTGAATTTTCAATTAAAAATCTAATTATTAGAATAAAATTAATTTTTAATTAATTAAAATTAGTTTTAGATATTAGTAGCCTTTGAATTTGAAATTTTGATTTTTCCACAAACTAACCTTATGGTTAATTTTGAAATTTTTGATTATTTTATCTATTTTATTTATTTTAATTATAAGATCAGATATTACTTATTTTATTATTAAAATTTAAAATGATCTTATTTTTATATTAAAATATTAATAAAATTTAGAAATAATCTAGTTAAAGTTTCAAATTTGCTAACCATATCATATTTTTAAAATTTTTTATTTTTAAAATGTATTTTATTAAATTAAATTATAAGATTAGAAAAATGTTCATTTTAATATTTTATCTTATTAGATATTTATTTTAATTAAAATTAATTTTTTGCAAAATAACATGAAATTTTGAAAAGTTTGTTAATTTTGGTTTGAATAGAAATTTTAGGGTTTCTAACTATAAAATTTTCAAACTTAAGATATTTTATTTTATTTAATTATTAAATAAAATTGATAATATCCTATCATCAAATATCTTATTTTTCAAATTGTTTATTTTTGTTATATTTAATTCATTAAATTATAAGATTAGAAATATCTAAATTTTAAATTAAGACATTATATTATATTATCTTATTAGATATTTAATAAATTTAAATTATTTAAATAAACTAAAAATTTGAAAATTAGTTAGATATTTAAATTTCAATTAGAGTTTAAGATATTTAGGAGATTTATTAGATTTTAAATATTTTTGAATATTCTCTAACAACCTAAATTTTAAATTCTAGTTAAGATATATTTTAAATATTTTAATTTTAAAATAGAAATATCTTAACCTACTTTTCATTATCTGTTACATGTTTGTAATGTTTGTTTATTTATTTATTCAAATTATTTTTACAAACCTATTATTTATTTGATCTGAATTGCTATGATTAACTTGTTGACAGATTCAATGATCTGATTTTAATCATAGTCCAATTGTCAATATATCTTATAAATAATTTGTAACAGGTAAACTTTGTAATTTCTTTTATCTGTGTAAACCTAGAAACATGATATGGCCCATCCAAATCATTTAACCTGGGTGAGCCTATATGTTTGCTTTTGGGCTTAGATGCATATAGGAAGTGTTGGAATTAATTTTACCAAGATCTTAGATCTACTCACAAGTATGTTGATTTAACAACCTAAATATGAACTTCTAAAACGATAAACAAAACACATAAAAAGTTAAGAGACCTTACAGTGATGGCAGTGGAATAATGTGTCTCCTTCCACTCAGATCTCTAACCCTTGATTCATGTCTGTCGCAGAGTATAATCAAGATCTGAGCCCGAATGTCCTTCAGATGGATGTGATCCTTCACAGTCTTCCAATCTATGATTGAGGTACTGTTTGCTGTGTGTGGGCACTTCTCTCTCACAAAGAATTTCGAATTCTCTCTCTTTTTCTCTCTTGATTTCGTGTATGAGTGATGCTTTCAAAGAGAAGAGAGGGGCGACTATATATAGTGAAAGGGAGAGCTCAACTTTCCAAAATAAACAGCTTCCTCTTTTACTGAGTAATTGATTAATGCCTTATTTGGTGTGATCTACCACTTTCCTATTATTGCTAGGTTTAGGTTAGCAATTACTTGGCAATTCAAATTGAAAATAATAATTGGGAAACACACATCATGTGGCCCGCCATAGGTGTGAATGGGCCTTACATGGATTTTGCAGTTTCCACAATTTTATTTCTATTTTCCCAAAAATGCCATTTTTCCAATTCTAACCATTTAAATGCCAAACTAATTATTTAATAACTAAAATAGATTATTAAATAATATTGTCATTTAATATAATTATTAATTAGACATACAAAGTCTCTTAATTAATAAATAAACCTAGAAATCATTTTCTTTACAATTTCATCCTTACTTAGTGAGAATTCTCAAATTAGACATAGTCTAACTTTTAGAATTATAATTGATTAATCATAAATCAATTACAGAGTCTTACAAACAGTATGGTCTCAACTAGAATGGGGACCATGGATCTATATTGCTGAGCTTCCAATAAGTTAAACCGAATTTACCAAGTAAATTCCTAACTTATTAATTCCTTGTTGAATCCACTCTTAGAACTTGGAATTGCACTCTCAGACTTATATAGAGCATACTATATGTTCCACGATATAGATATGCTATCTCATTTAACCATTGTTATAATCTTAATGTGATTAAAGATCCTCTATATAGATGATTTACATCGAGATGGGATAAATTTACCGTTTCCACCCCTCAATGTATTTTGCCCCTTAAAACACTTAGCTACCTATAAATGATGTTTTAGTGATCTGATATATAGTCACTGAAACAAGAGTTCATCCTTTTACTTCTATTTAACTAAGCTCGAAGGGAATCATCACTTGACTTCTATACACAGTAGAAGCTATAGATTCCATATTTATGTTCAGCGCTCCCACTCAATCATGCTATCATGTTTCCAAAATATATGTATCACCCTGACCCAAAAGTAGGTCTAACTAATAAATCAAAGAACATGAATAGCACTCCTGAGATTGAGCCTAAGCATATAAGGATTTAGATTCTTTTAATCTAAGATCAACTTTTGATATTGACTTGAAAAGATACAACGGTAAGTTTATAATATCTTTGACCAAGTTCAATATCGGTCCAGTCCAATGTATACTCCATACATTCGAAACTAGTATACTTTACCAATGTCCTAGAAAGAACATAACACTTACTCCAAGTGTAAGTATACTTCATCGCTGATTATCACATCAATGTAAATCCAAAACACTGATGAACAAGGACTTGGTCTTTTGAATCATATAATCACAATCACATTCCACTGTATTGACAATACCGTAATTGTGAATAAATATATGTTCTGGACTTAACTGATTTTATGCATATATTAAATATGTATATTAAACCATAAACATGAAAAATACATGTTAACATAAATCACTTCAAAATTCTAAATTGATAACTAATCAGATTGTCATGGGTTTTATTTAGGGCACAAAACCCAACAGGAAGCCCATTTAAGTTTTATTAATTAAATGGACTAGGTTGCTAAAATAAAATTTCACATAAGATAATTTTATTTAGGCCCAATTAGTATTGGGTTTATTCAATGAATGATAATTGTTTATTTAATTGTTAAATTCCTCTCCTTTGGGCCTTGTGTGAGAGTTAGGGGGTCATTAGTACTGGGTACAACATACTAAACCCAACCCTCCCTCACACGAACCACCCCAATTGTGAAGGCTCGTTTCCCTTATTTAAATAATTATATTATGTTAATTAGTCTAACCTAATTAAAATTGAATTAGCAACATTAATAGCTTTAAAATATATGAAATTTATTTTTCATTAAATTATTTAAAAACTGATTTTAGAAAAACACTTAGTTAATGAGATATATTCTACATAGTTATTTCTAGTGACTAATTATATTTTCCAATATTAAATTAATTAAAAAATATATTTAAGTTGAAAATTAATTATTTTAATTAATTTTAGATCAACTTAAATTAGAATATTTTTCTTAAAATTAAATTAGAATTAATAATTAAGTTGATTTTATTCAAAGATACTTAATTATTTGTTTCTTTATTTAATATATTTAATTAAATAGAAAATTAAATATTTAAGTAGATTTTATTTAGACACTTAAATATTAGTTATTTTCAAAGATATTTAATTAGATAGAAAATTATATTTAAGTTGAAAATTTTAGTTTCAGAACAAATTAAATTGGAATAATTTTTAAATATATTTTATTTTATTTTATTAATCATTTTTCCTAAATTTTGAAATTGTATTTTATTTAATGCAGATAATTTTAAATTTTTTTTAAAAAAATTAAATTAAAGTTAAAAATTAATTATTTTAATTAATTTTAGATCAACTTAAATCAAGTAAATTTTTTATTAATAATTTATTAAAATAAATAGATTAAAATATATTATATTAAAGAATAAGTAATTAGTCAGTGAAATATCTAGATAGTTATTTTCTATTTGCTTGAAGTATTTTTCTAGTTATATTTAATTAAATAGAAAATTAATATTTAAGTTGATTTTATTCAAGATACTTATATATTTGATATTTTTCTTAGATATTTAATTAAATAGGAAAATTATATTTGTGTTGAAAATTAATTTTTTTAATTAATTTTGGACCAACATAAATTAGAATAATTTTTCAGGATTTATTTTATTTTATTTAATGTCAATTTCGAAAATGCATTTATTTTAAATACATTAGATTTCGAATTTTGCTATATATATATATTTAAAGAAAATTAAATTTGAGCTTTATTATAAGGATATTCGATCTCCATTGTTGGTTCAACATAGTTCTTGTTTTAGTGAGTTATTATCCCTAATAAATGAACGTTCATTAGCAATTGAACGTCATAGAATCTCGAAAGATAAGTATTATTTGTAAGTGTTTTATTCTTAGTAACGTCCACCCCAATAGTGGCTACTAAGAGTAAGACTTACAAAAGTATGAAACAATGGTGGAAGCTCATAAGATAGAATGGCCTTGGCTTTCGCCTAAACGGGACAACGCTGGATTCTCATCTTGATCGAATAAAAGGTTACTAGAATGTTTGTCATTTTAGATGAGCTGACTACTCTATTCAATGATTGATATCTTTGACTCTCGCCCAATACGAAGCACTGGTATCAGTTTGTTAGAAACCTTCGAAATTATTTAGGATTCTATGTTTTAGTATTTTCACTAGTCATTCCTACTTGCTAAGTGCTAATAATTTTTGAATGTGTATGATTTTGTATTAAACCTTATTTAATTTCTATTTATTGATACTTGTAGTACACACTATGACTATGAATAATCCCATGGTGTCACTATTGACTAACAACAAGCTCTTTGGAGCTAACTTTGTCAAATGGAGAGAGAACATTAATATTGCTCTCATTGGTGAAAATGCCCTGTTTGTGTTAACTGAAGAGGCTCCTGAGCAGCCAGGTGAGAATGCGACCAAGGCAGTTAAGGAAAAGTTCGAGCGTTGGCAGAATGCTAACAACAAAACCCGATACTTTATGCTGTCTAGCATGGTCGACACCTTGAAAATAAGGTTTGTCAATACTCTCACGGCTGGAGATATCATGAACCAGTTAACTGAACTGTTTGGGATGGCGTCAGATCAAGCTCGTTTTGAGGTGACCAAAATTTTTATCAATGCACGGATGAAACCTCATCAGAACGTGCGTGATCACCTGCTCCAAATGACTAGTTACTTCCAAGAGGGTGAGAATCATAGAGCTATTATAGATCGGACAACTCAAGTGAGTTTGATCTTGAATAGTTTGACTCCAGTTTTTCTGCCCTTTACATCAAATTATGTCATGAACAAGTTGGATTTTAACTTCCACGAGTTAATCAACAACCTTCATACATTTAAAAATTTGATTGGAGGACCACAGAAAGGAGGAACTAAAGCTCCTAGTTCATGCACTGCTAATGGTACGGCCAAGGCTGAGGCAAACATTGCCTATGCTTCGAAACCCAGCAACAAGAAGAATTGGAAGAATAGCAAGAAGCCTCTTAAAGCTGTTAAAATGGCTAATAAGAAAAAGGCTGCTAATCCAAATGCAAAGCCAAAAAGGAAAGTGCTTCTATTGCAACGAAAAGGGCCACTGGAAACTCCACTGTTCTAAGTTTTTGGCAAAGAAACAAGGTATTTCTATCTATACTATAAACACATGTGTTTTAGAGAATTATTATCCCTCTCGGTTATTAATTCTGGATCTATTAACCATGTTTGTTATCTTCTTATTTCAGCTCTAGCTGCTTAAACTTGGATTGTTATCCTAGCGAATTGAGTCGGATGGTTGGACAAAAGGGTGGAGATTGTCCAAGTGTAAATGAAGCTCGAATCTTCTTTAATTTTTGAATTAATTGTTTTAGTTTATGAATAATTTAGTTTCAATTATAGGTTTGGGATTTTATTCCCTATTTCATATTTTTGCAGACAATTTATTATGATATTTGTGAGATTATTAATAAAATTTTCTCTTTAAGAAATTTTCATTATGAATTACATTTATGAATTGAGCTTCATGTTTTCTTTAACTTATATGCCAATACCAATTATATTTATATATTTATCATGTTTGTATGTGTTTGTATATTATTATTGATGTAAAATCTTGGTATATTATTCTCTGTAAAAAGATATACCACATAAACCCTTGAATTTAAACTCAATATTTATGAATAATTGTTAATTCTTAAGTAATTATTACGATTTTGTTTAATAAAAAGATCTTTTGATCTGATAGGGGTGGAAGAAGTTAAGAAGTAATATATGCAGTTCAACGATCTCTTATATCTTTGGAACTCTAGACTATATTCATAACTCCACATGATCTCTATAACACTTAGGGGTGGATGAAGCTATTGACATATGTAGTTCATTTTGAATTCTAGACTATACTCAATACACCACAGAATCTCTATGACACACATATTTTGATTAGACATAGATGTAATATAATGAATAAATTAGCAAATTATTAGAACTTATTCTTGATCCTGTATTTTGTTCCAATTTATATGTTACTATTGTAATAGAAATTGATACCAATAAAGTTCTTGGACATAGTATCACAGTACCTTATTTGAGTGGGAGAATTTTAAAATTCTAAGCTCATCTTTATTTGGATGACACTAGTGATAGATTACTATGCTATGATTGTTGGAAATATTTTACCAGGATCTAGATTTACTAACAAGTATGTTTCATTAACATCCTAATATGAATTTCTAAAACAATGAAATAAATACATAAGGTTTAAGATGACCTTACATTGATTGCAGCGAAATATAATGACTCCTTCCGTTCAGATCTCTAACCCTTGATTCCTTTCTGTAGTAGAGCATTATCAAGATCTGAACTTGGATCTCTTTCTCTCCTTCTTGAGCTCGATTCTCCTTCTTGTTGATTGGATTCTTCATAGTCTTACACACTATGATTGAGATACCACTTGATGTGTGTGGCCACTCACTCTATCACTCAAGGTATGAAAATTTGAAGAAGAAAAGAGAGGGTATAGGTACGGCTGTAGATAGGAGGCTCAATTTTCTGAAGACAAGAAATTTCATCAATCTTTAAGTGTGAGCCATCACTATCTATTTATAGGCAACCACCTAGGTTTAGGTTAGATTTAATTAGCATTAAAATAATAGAAAAATAAATGGTAAAACCATGCATAGTGGCCGGCCATGGGTTGGATAATGGGCTCCACTTTGCAATTTTGCCATTTTGTCATTTTTCCATCCCATTTTCTCAAAAATGCCCATTTTCCAATTTAACCACTTAAATGCCAATTCTAATTATTTAATAACTAAAAATTAATTGTTAAATAATATTGTCATTTAATATATTTATTAATTAGACGTAATAAAGTCTTTCAATTAATAAATAAAACCTAGAATCTCTTTTCTTCAAAATTTAACCCTTGCTTAGTGAAAATTCATAAACTAGACATAGTCTAATTTAGAATTATAATTTATTAATTAAAATCAATTATCTGAGTCTTACAAGTAGTATTGTCTCAACTAGTATGGGGACCATGGGCCTATATATCCGAGCTTCCAATAAGCAGACCCAGAACTTACCAGGTAAATTCACTGACTTATTAATTCCTTGTTGCATCCACGCATAGAATTTGGAATTGCACTCTCAATCATATAGAGCGCTCTATAGGTTCCACAATATAAATACGCTATTAATTATCCATTGTTATAATCCCAATAATCAATGATCCTCTATAGATGATCTACATTGCATAGGGATAAAATTACCGTTACACCCTTTCAATGTATTTTATCCTTAAAACACTTGGCCACCTATAAATGATAATATAGTTAACTAATATAGTCACTAAAATGAGCGTTCTATCATTTATCTCTATTTAGCAAGCTCGAAGGAAATCATCGTTTCACTTCTAAATACCTATAGAAGCTATAGATTCCATATCTATGATTAGCACTCCCACTCAATTGCACTATCATGTTCCCAAAATGTACGTATCACCCTGACCAAAAAGTAGGCTTAACTAACAAATCAAAGAACATAAAGAATACTCTTGAGATCGAACCTAATCATGTCAGGATTAAGATCATTTGATCTAGGATCAACTAGGTGATATTGAATTGAATAGATATTACGGTAAATTTATCATATCTAATTAAAGTTCAATATCGGTCCATTCCAATGTATACTCCATACATTCGATACTAGTAAACTTTGCCAATGTCCTGGAAAGGACATAACACTTATCCAAGGTGTAAGCATACCTATCGCTGATTATCATGCTAGTCTAAATCGAGTGAACTGACAAATCAGGGAATTAAACTTTAGAACATATAATCATGATTATATTCCATTGTACTGACAACACTATAATCATGTACAAATACATATGTTCTGGACCTAATAGAATTTATACATTAAATATAATCATGAAATAAATCATGTGAACCATGCAACATAAAATGTTATTTCTGATCTTTATTAACTAGTAAATCTGATTATATTGAAATGGGTTTTATTCAGGGCACAAAAACTCAACAAACTCCCACTTGCAATAATATAAAACCAAAATTGTATTTCAAATAATCTCAACACCTTGATATCCAAATCAAGTGTAGTATGTAGTATACTCTCCGTAATAGGATCTGACAGGTTGTTTTCTAATACAACCTTTTCTCCACCATTACATTTCCTTAATCACAAAATACTTGATATTGTGAAATTCCTCTCTATATCTCTACTCTTATAGGGTTACTGGATTCTTTACTTTTTGGCAACTACTTTTGCGTTAATTAGGAAGTAACACTAATAGTTAATAAATGTTGGAACAAATGCCAAAAATGTATAGAACTTTCCTTAGACTGAATAAGTATCTTTCCTGCAACTCTAACATTCAGTCTCTCTGGTAGACTTAGAGACTTCAGATAGGTTTTTACACTTCTCCAAAAACACTAGTCCACCCCCAGAGTAATCACCATCTCATCACCAGACTTTCTAGCACTAAGGCAAGTCTAAAAATCTGATTTGGTGTAGTCTAAGAGTATTAAATACACCCTTATTGACTAGCATATAGTTCCTCTTCTTAATCTTAAGATTCACTTGATTGCCTTCCAATGTTCCTTTCTTGGATTAATCTGATACCTACTCATTACTCCCACTCAACAGCAGGTGTCTGGTCTAAGGCATACTAAAGCATATCTGAGACCTCTCACTGTTGATTCAAGAAATTTCTTCATGGCTTTATTCTTTCTGGAATAGTTGAGACTTTTCCTTAGATAAATAAAATCTATGTCTAGAAGTCGAGAAGCTTCTATAGATTGCCATTAGAAAAGAAAATACTTCAGCATCTTACTAAAGTAAGTTGCTTGCACTAGAGTAAGTAAATTACCAGGCATACCACAAGCCATAGGTTTAGATAAACTCAAACCTATAATACTAGGAACAAGAAGTTTTGTTAAGTCCATTGAATAGACTTACTAACGAAATTTCCTTCCATGTTCTTGTAATAGAAAACTTTTGGTTGTTCCATATGAATGGTTTTAACCATAGTTCTCTTGGCTTTACTTCTTTGCTTCTTATTCTGACAATCCATTACTTGTTTAAACTAATGATGGATTTTCATCACGAGTGTCTTCCAAGTCATAACAAGGTGAGTTCCTTGAAACCCTCCCACTACAACAAAGTACAGTGACTTTTGTCTAAGATCTAAATGGTATTGTCGCCTTCGGTTGTGTCGAGACAATAGAGGCAGTGGGACCATCTTATGCAGAATAAGATGATAGAACACTTTGGAATCAAGAAAATTATCTCCTCTACTTTGCTACCTTGTTTTCAGACTTAGTCATTTTCTTAGAAAAGTAGTATTTGTTTAAACAAACACTTTCTTATCTAATGACTATGGGATGGTCCACCCCTAATCACTTAGAATAGCTAACAAATATGCAAACCTTGGTTAACAGTTCTAGCTTTGCTTAAGATTTCGATTAGGTCATCCATGAATCTAGTAATGGTTTATACTAAGTACACAACCATTCCATCATTCTGAAATTATCCTATCACTAGGGTATTTCCCTTGAAGGACTTAGGCAACAGTTAGTAACTAATTATAGACCTTATACTGTTGGAAATATTTTACTAGGATCTAGATTTACTACCATGTATGTTTCATTAACATCCTAATATGAATTCTAAAACAATGAAATAAACACATAAGAGTTTAAGAAAACCTTACATTGGGTGCAGCGGAATATAATGACTCCTTCCGTTCAGATCTCTAGCCCTTGATTCCTTTCTGTAGCAGAACATAATCAAGATCTGAACCTGGATCTCTTTCTCTCCTTCCTTTGAAGCTAATTCTCCTTCTTGATGTTTGGATTCTCCTACAGTCTTACACACTATGATTGAGATACCACTTGATGTGTGTGGGCACTACTCTATCACTCAAGGATTTCGAAATTGAAGAAGAAAAGAAGAGAAGAGAGAAGGTGGTGGCTAGAAGATTTTCTCTGAAGGAATGAGATGCATCATCTTTTTCCTAAAGCCATCACTACCTATTTATAGGTAAGCAACTAGGTTTATGATAGATTTATTCGGCATTAAAATAATAGAAAAATAAATGGAAAATTCTTAGTGTGGCCGGCCATAGGATGTTGGATCGGGCCCACTTTGCAATTTTGCCATTTTGTCATTTTTCCATCCCAATTTCTCAAAAACGCCAATTTTCCAATTTAACCATTTAAATACTAATTCCTATTATTTAATAACTAAAAATTAATTATTAAATAATATTGTCATTTAATATATTTATTAATTAGACATATAGAGTCTCTTAATTAATAAATAAACCTAGAATCTCTTTTATTTACAATTTCGCCCTTGCTTAGTGAAAATTCACAAATTAGACATAGTCTAACTTTAGAAATATAATTGATTAATTAAGATCAATTAATTGAGTCTTACAAGCAGTATGGTCTCAACTAGTATGGGGACCATAGGCCTATATAAACCGAGATTCCAATAAGTCGAACCGAATTTACCAAGTAAATTCCCTAACTTATTAATTCCTTATAGAATCCACACTTAGAACTTGGAATTGCACTCTCAGTCATATAGAACGCTCTATATGTTCCACGATATAGATACGCTATTAATTATCCATTGTTATAATCCTAATTTGATCAACGACCCTCTAATAGATGATCTACATTGAATAGGCACTAAATTACCGTTACACCTTCAATGTATTTTATCCTTAAAACACTTAGCTCCGTATAAATGATATTTCAGGGAAGTGAAATGAGATCTCCAACATTTATCTTTGTTTAGCTAAGCTCGAAGGATATCATCGTTTTGCTTCTAAATTCCTATAGAAGTTATAGACTCCATATTTATGTCAGCGCTCCCACTCAATTATACTATCATGTTCCCAACATGTACGTATCACCCTGACCCAAAAGTAGGCTTAACTAACAAATCAAAGAACATGTATAATACTCTTGAGATCGAACCTAAACATATCAGGATTAAGATCATTTGATCTAGGATCAACGGGTGATATTGAATTGAATAGATATTACGATAAATTTTAACAAATCTAATCAAAGTTCAATATCGGTCCCTTCTGATGTATACTCCATACATCCGATGCTGGTAAACTTTGCCAATGCCCTGGAAAGGACATAACACTTATCCAAGGTGTAAGAATACCTATCGCTGATTATCATGTCAGTCTAAATCCAGTGAACTGACAAATCAGGGAATAAACTTTCGAACATATAATTAAGATTATATTCTACTGTGCTGACAACAATATAATCATTAACAAATTCATATGTTCTGGACTTAAATAGAATTCATACATTATATATATATAATCATGAAATAAATCATGTGAACCATGCAACATACAATGTTATTTCTGATATTTATTAATAAGTAAATCTGATTATATTGAAATGAGTTTTATTTAGGGCATAAAACCCAACAAACTCCCACTTGCACTAATATAAAACAAAATGTGCATTTCAAATATTCTAACACCTTGATATACAAATCAAGTGTACTAGTAGTATACTCCTCGTAATATGATCTGACAGGTTGAATTAAACACAACCTTTTATCCACCATTACTCTTCCTTAATCACAAAATCCTTGATATTGTGAAATTCCTCTCTATATGTCTACTCTTTTGGGATACTGGATTCTATACTTTTTGCAACTACTTTTTGATTAATCAGGAAATAACACTAGTAGTTAAGAATAGTTGGAACGGTGCCACAAATGTATAGAACTTTCCTTAGACTGAATAAATACCTCTCCTGCAACTTTAACATTCAGTCTCTCTCTGGTAGACCTACAGACTTCAGATAGGTTTTTACACTTCTCCAAAATCACTACTCCACTCCCAGAGTAATCGCCATCTTATCAGCAAACTCTCTAGCACAAAGGCAAGACTCGAAATTTGATGTGGTGTAGTCTAAGAGTTTTATACACACCCTTATCAACTAACATATAGTTCCTCTTCTTAATCTTAAGATTTACTTGATTGTCTTCCAATGTTCCTCTCTTGGATTAATCTGATACCTACTCATTACTCCCACTCAATAGCAGGTGTCTGGTCTAAGGCATACTAAAGCATATCTGAGACCTCTCATTGTTGATTTAAGGAATTCTTTCATGGCTTTATCTTTTCTGGAATAGTTGAGACTTTCCCTTAGATAAATAAAATCTATGCCTAGAAGTCGAGAAGCTTCTATAGATTGCCATTAGAAAGAAAATACTTCAGCATCTTACTAAAGTAAGTTGCTTTTATTAGAGTAAGTAATTACCATGTATACCATAAGCCATAGGTTTAGATAAACTCAAACCTATAATACTAGGAATAGGAAGTCTTGTTAAGTCCATTGAATAAACTTATACACGAAAATTTCCTTTCTTGACCTTGTAATAGAAAACTTTAGGTTATTCCATGTGAATGGATCAAACCATATTTCTATTGGCTTTTCTTCTTAGTTTCCTATCTTGACAATCCATTACTTGTTTACAATCACAATGGATTTTAATTACTAGTGTCTTCCAAGTCATAATAAGGTGAGTTCCTAGAAACCCTCCCACTACGACAAGGTATTAACCTCTTCGGTTGTGTCAAGACAATAGAGGCAGTGGGATCATCTTGTATCGAATAAGATGATAGAACACTTATGGAATCAAAAAAAATTATCTCCTTTATTTGTTACTTTATTTTCAGACTTAGTCATTCTCTTAGAAAATTAGTCTTTGTTTAAACAAACACTTTCTTATCTATTGACTATGGGATGTTCCACTCCTAATCACTTAGAATAGCTAACAAACATGCAAACCATGGTTAACAGTTCTAGCTTTTCTTAAGATTTCGATTAGGTCATCCATGAATCTAGTAATGGTTTACACTAAGTACCCAACCATTGCATCATTCTGAAATTGTATTACCATAGAAGGATTTATGCAACAACTAGTAACTAATCATCAATATGCAAATCGAATTTCTGGGGAGGTAAGTTTGGATATAATTCAAAAATCAATTAAATGATCTTTGAACTGCATATCTACTAACTATTTCTCCACCCTTATCAGTTCGCAAGATCTTTAACCACTTACCTCAATGGTTTTTCACCATTGCTAGAAATTCATGAAATTTTTCAAACATTTCAAATTTCTTTGCATAAGGTATAATCGAGAGTGATCGTTTTAAGAATGCAACGGAAAACTCATATCCACCCCTGAATGTACATCCATTTGCGAATGAGATGAACTTACTTTCAGTGGATATAGGCATATTAACTTTTTGTAGAGAATGATCTTGTCAAAACCACTATGAACAAGATACAAATGCCATAGATTTATAAAAGGGAAATTTGATTTTCTATACTTAGAAAATCAAAAAAAAATTTCCCTAAACCAAAAATTTAAAACCTAAAAAAACTATTCTTTTTTTTCAAAACCCCAAAAATACCCCCCTCACAATATTCTCTCTCTCTCTCTCTGCATCATCTCTCTCTCCCTCTATCTCACCCCAACCGCCCACCCTCACCCGAACCACCCTCACCCGAACCACCCTCACCCACCCACGTCAACCCCAACGCCGATCACCACCCTCACCCCCGTCGACCACGACCCCAACCCCTCCGACCCCAACCCCAACCCGAAAGAGCAACCCCAGTCCGACCCCAACCCGTCCGACCGTCTTTTAATTTTTTTTTTCTGCGATTTGAGAGAGGGAAGAAGACAGAGGTTCGATGGTCGGACCTTGGGGTCCGATGGGTCCGACCAATCGGACCCATCGGACCCCAAGGTCCGACCGTCTTTTAATTTTTTTTTTTTCTGCGATTTGAGAGAGAGAGGAAGAAAGAGGTCCGATGGTCGGACCTTGGGGTTCGATGGGTCCGACCAATCGGACCCATCGGACCCCAAGGTCCGACCGTCTTTTTAAATTTTTTTTTTCTGCGATTTGAGAGAGAGGGAAGAGAGAGGTCCGATGGTCGGACCTTGGGGTCCGATGGGTCCGATTGGTCGGACCCCATCGGACCCCATGGTCCGACCATCGGACCTGGGGTGTGGGATTCTTGGGACCGGCCGAGATAGAGAGAGAAAGAGAGATGCTGTGAGAGTTTGGGGGTATTTTTGGGGTTTTGAAAAAAAAGGTATAGTTTTTTTAGGGTTTAAATTATTGGTTTAGAAATCAAATTTTTTGATTTTCTAAGTATAGAAAATCAAATTCCCCTTTATAAAATATGGTTGTGTCTTTTGATGACTCAGTTTTAGTTACATCAAAGAGTTCTTAGAATAGTGCAAGTGGATTTTGGTCACAAAATACTAAACTCATATTCCTTACTAACATACAGTTTGAATCCATTGATAGAAAATGGTTATTAAGCACTTGTGAAAGTTTAACTGTATAATGAGTAATTCTTTCTTGGACCACCACTACTAATTTAACTCTAAGTCTGATTTGCCCATACAAGTAGGAGATTTTTAAGATTGAGGATTTATATCATTTTGGGATAGAATTTCGAGAATATAATCATATGCGTCATTTAATTTCTTAAGAGAAAATATAGAATGACATGAAATGATTTATAGACCATTCATCCAATGATATGTTATTGAGCTAAATCGAAATGAATAAGCTAAGAGGAATTAGGATAATTTCGTATTTAAATAAGAATCCAACGATGCTCCGATCAGCGAGAGTCAAAGTAATCTTATTTATACAATCTTCTTGTTTCATGTTGTAAATACTAATCTAGGGTGTCATCAATTGATGAACAGCTAGATGTTGCATTTACAATATTTATCATTCGAGATCTAACACTATTATGTTTGTCTAATGTTGACAATCCATTAGGGATTTGTCCCATTAGAACAACAAACCAAGTTAGACCAACAATGAAGATTTGAAATTAAACTACAATTTAATAACATAAAATAATATGGCTCAATATAAATTCATACACAATTCAGAAATTATTAAACATATAGCAAGTAGGAATGACAAGTGAAAATACTAAAACATACAATCCTAAATAATTTCCAAGGTCTTCAACAAACTGATATCAGTGTCCCGTTTAGGCAAGAGTCAGTGATACCATCCATTGAATAGAGTTGTCAGCTCATCTAAAATAATAAACATTCTAGCAACCTTTTACTCGATCAAGATTGAAATCCAGCGTTGTCCCGTTTAGGCGAGAGTCAAGGCTATTCTATCTTATGAGCTTTCACTATTGTTTCATGCTTTTGTAAGTCAAATACAGTCGCCACCATTAGGGTGATCAATACTATATAAAACACTTACAAATACAGTAGAACCTCTACTTAAGAATACTCTATTCAAGAATAACCTCTAATTTGTTATAAAAAAAATCAAGTCCCAATTTGGGCCAGTTATAAATAAGAATAACATCTAAATTGTAATTAGTTATACATTTTCTTAGTCCCGTATTAACAAAGTATACCTCTGTATAAGAATAATTACATCTTAATAAAATATATACATGTATTTTGTAAATTTATTTATGTAAAATTTATAATTTTAGTTTAAATTATAATACATGTATGGAATTATATTTACTCTAAAATATTTCTATTATGATATAGTATTAATGATTATTTATTATTATTATTGTTACATTGATATTTTTTTAGTTTTTGAATTTTTTTTCTAGTGTAACTCTATTTAGTTATAACCTCCCAATTAGAATATAATTTACTTGGTCCTAAGTGTATTCTTGGATAGAGGTTCTACTGTAATATTATCTTTCGAGATTCTACGGCGTTAAATTGCTAATGAACGTTCCTCCATTAGGGAGGATTACTCACTAAAACAAGAACTATGTAGAACCAACAATGGAGATCGAATGTCCTAATAATAATAAAGCTCATTCTAATATTTATTTTAATCAATTTATTTTAAATATATATTTATTTAATTAAAATTTCCAATTTAGAATGAAAAATTCTAAATATAAATTTTAATTTAATATTTATAAATTTTACTTAGATGGATATGAAAATAACATGAATTATTTCCATCTTAGTAATAATTTCCAATAAATATTTAGAAAAATATTCAATTTAAGTTGTTTCAAAATTAATTTAAATTAAGTTACAACTCAAATTTAATTTTCTATAAATATATATTGTATTTCGAAAAATTGAAGTATTTAAGAATACAATTTTCGAAATTGCTTGTTAAAATAAAATAAAAATAAATCCTCGAAAAAATTGTTCTAATTTTATGTTGGCCCAAAATTAATTAATAAAATTAATTTACAATAAAAAATATAATTTTCCTATTTAATTAAATATTTAAAAAAAAAATTAAAATATATAAGTATCATGATTAAGAATGAACTTAAATTTTAAATTTCTATTTAATTAAATACACTAGAAAAAATACTTCAAGCAAAACAGATAATATCTATCTAGACTTTCATTGACTAATTAATTCATTTTCTAATTAAATATATTTCACTTCATTTATTTTAATTAATCATGAAATGAAAAAATCATTGATTTAAGTTGGTCCAAAATTAAAATAAATAATTTTCAACTTTAATCTATTTTTCAAATAAAATTCGAAATTTCTACATTTAAGAAATGCAATTTCGAAATTATGGAAAAAAGATTAATAAAATAAAATAAAATATATTTTGAAAATTATTCAAATTTAAGTTATTCTGAAATAAGATTTCAAACTTAAAATAATTTTAAATTTTAATTAAATAACATGAAAATAATAATATTTAAGTATCATTATGAAAATCAACTTAGATATTTTAATTTTCAATAATTTAATTAAATGTATTAAGTTCAAGAAATAAATAATTAAGTATAGAGGAGACTTAATTATTAATTCTAGTTTAATACTAGGAAAAATATACTTAACTTAGATTGTACTAAAATTAATAATTAAACAATTAATTTCACAATCTATGATATTTTCCTGATTAAATATTAGAAAAAATAACTAGTTCTAGAAATAACTATCTAGAATATATTTCATTTACTAAGTATTTTTCTAAAATTAACTTTAAAATATTAAATGAAAAATAAATTTCATATATTTTAAAAGTTAATTATGTTGCTAATTCAATTTTAATTAGGTTAGACTAATATAATTAACCTAATACAATTATTTAAATAAGGCAAATGGGCCTTCACAATTGGGGTAGTTCATGTGAGGGGAAGCTGGGTTTAGTATGTCGTACCCACTTCTATTGGCCCCCAACTCTCACACAAGGCCCAAAAGAGAGGAATTTAACCTTTAGATAAACAATTGTTATTCATTGAATAAGCCCAAATCTAATTGGGCCTAAATAAATTTACTTATGTCAAAATTTATTTTAGCAACCTAGTCCATTTACTTAGTAAAAACTTAAATGGGCTTCCTATATGCATCTAAGCCCAATAGCAAACATATAGGCTCACACAGGTCAAAATGATTTGGATGGGCCCTATCATGTTACTAGGTTTACACAGATGAAAGAAATTGCAAAAATTTCCTGTTACAAATTATTTATAAGATCTATTGACAATTGGACTATGATTAAAATCAGATCATTGGATCTGTCAACAAGTTAATCATAGCAATTTAGATCAAATAAATAAAAGGTTTGAAAAAAATTTGAATACATAATGATATAATCAAACAATACAAACCATAACAAGTAACTGATCTGGAATATTTGGAAACTAAGCTAAAATATCTCAATTTTAAAATTTAAAAAAAAAATTAAATTTTAAAATAAATATCTTAACTAGAATTCAAATTTAGGTTGTTAGAGAATATTTGAAAAAATTTAAAATTCAACAAACTCCTAAATTTTCTAAATTCTAACAAAAAATCAAAACTATCTAACCAATTTTTCAAATATCAAGTTTATTCAAAATTTAAATTTATTTAAAATTTCTAATAAGATAATATAAAAAAATATCTTGAATTTTAAATTTAGATATTCATTATTATATTCTACGTCTTATAATTTAATAAAATTAAATATTACATTAATAAACTAATTGAAAAATAAGATATTTTATATGGTTAGAATATTTTAAAAAAATAAAATAATAAGTTTAAAAAATTTAAAGTTTGAAACCCTAAAATATCTATTCAAACTAAACAAACCAATTTTTTAAAATTTCATGTTATTTTTGCCAAAATATAATTTTAATAAAAAAAAAATTAATAAGATAAAATGTTAAACCTAACATATTCCTAATCTTATAATTTTAATTAATAAAATATATTTCAAAAAATAACAAATTTGAAAAAAAATATATGATATGATTAGCAAACTTTGAAATTTGAACAAGATTATTTTAAAAGATAATATTTTAATATCAAAGTAAGATCATTCAAATTTAAAAAAAAAATCTGATCTTATAATTAAAATAAATAAAATAATCTAAAATTTCAAAATTAACCATAAGGCTCCTTTGTGAGAAATCAAATTTTCAAAATTCAAAGCCTACTAATATCTAAAACTAATTTTAATTAATTTAAAAAAAATTAATAAAAATTAATTTTATTCTAACAATTAAATTTTTAATTGAAAATTCAGATTCTACACAAAAATATACCAAAAATTGGCTTTTGTTTCAATGAAAAACGATTTTTGAATCAAAAGTTATGACGAAAACAAGTTTGAGGCACAAGGGCATGCATTGCATACCCCTGCGCGCGCGGATTGGGCCCTGCGCGCGCGGATTGGGGTGTCTGACCGAGCATCAAGGCTGCATGCAGCCTATCTGACCGAGGGACACAGGCGGGACAAGGGTATGCTTCGGACAAGGCTTTGTCTGAAGGGATTTTGTCCCATGCGCGCGCGAGTGTGCTTTCAAACTTGATATTTTCGTTCAACTTCAAAAAATCATAACTAATTCATAAAAAATCCAAATTAGGTTCTGTAAAAGCCTAAATTTATTATTTTTTTGTCTACTTTCCAAAAACAATAATTCCACATCGAAATAAAAAATATTTCAGTAACATATATTGCGATTTCTAAACTATCATCAAATAAGTACATAAACCACATAAAACCATCCAAATCAACACATAACATCGTTTTAATTCATATTTCATGAAAGTAAATATTTTACCAGGATCTAGATTTACTACCATGTATGTTTCATTAACATCCTAATATGAATTCTAAAATAATGAAATAAACACATAAGAGTTTAAGAAAACCTTACATTGGGTGCAGCGGAATATAATGACTCCTTCCGTCCAGATCTCTAGCCCTTGATTCCTTTCTGTAGTAGAACATAATCAAGATTTGAACCTGGATCTCTTTCTCTCCTTCCTTTGATGTTGATTCTCCTTCTTGATGTTTGGATTCTCCTACAGTCTTACACACTTAATTTCGAAATTGAAGAAGAAATGAAGAGAAGAGAGAAGGTGGCGGCTAGAAGATTTTCTCTGAAGGAATGAGATGCATCATCTTTTTCGTGAAGCCATCACTACCTATTTATAGGTAACCACCTAGGTTTAGGTTAGATTTATTTGGCATTAAAATAATAGAAAAATAAATGGTAAATGCTTAGTGTGGCCGGCCATAGGATGTTGGATTGGGCCCACTTTGTAATTTTGCCATTTTGTCATTTTTCCATCCTAATTTCTCAAAAACGCCAGTTTTCCAATTTAACCATTTAAATGCCAATTCCTATTATTTAATAACTAAAAATTAATTATTAAATAATATTGTCATTTAATATATTTATTAATTAGACATATAGAGTCTCTTAATTAATAAATAAACCTAGAATCTCTTTTCTTTACAATTTCGCCCTTGCTTAGTGAAAATTCACAAAGTAGACATAGTCTAACTTTAGAAATATAATTGATTAATTAAGATCAATTAACTGAGTCTTACAAGCAGTATGGTCTCAACTAGTATGGGGACCATGGGCCTATATAAACCGAGGTTCCAATAAGTCGAACCGAATTTACCAAGTAAATTCCCTAACTTATTAATTCCTTATTGAATCCACACTTAGAACTTGGAATTGCACTCTCAGTCATATAGAACGCTCTATATGTTCCACGATATAGATACGCTATTAGTTATCCATTGTTATAATCCTAATTTGATCAACGACCCTCTAATAGATGATCTACATATATTTCAGCGAAGTGAAATGAGATCTCCACCATTTATCTCTGTTAAGCCAAGCTCGAAGGATATCATCGTTTCACTTCTAAATTCCTATAGAAGTTATAGACTCTATATTTATGTTAGCGCTCCCACTCAATTATACTATCATGTTCCCAAAATGTACGTATCACCCTGACCCAAAAGTATGCTTAACTAACAAATCAAAGAACAGGTATAATACTCTTGAGATCGAACCTAAACATATCAGGATTAAGATCATTTGATCTAGGATCAACGGGTGATATTGAATTGAATAGATATTACGATAAATTTTAACAAATCTAATCAAAGTTCAATATCGGTGCCTTCCGATGTATACTCCATACATCCGATGCCGGTAAACTTTGCCAATGCCCTGGAAAGGACATAACACTTATCCAAGGTGTAAGAATACCTATCGTTGATTATCATGTCAGTCTAAATCTAGTGAACTGACAAATCAGGGAATAAACTTTCGAACATATAATTAAGATTATATTCCACTGTGCTAACAACACTATAATCATTAACAAATTCATATGTTCTGGACTTAAATAGAATTCATACATTATATATATATAATCATGAAATAAATCATGTGAACCATGCAACATACAATGTTATTTCTGATCTTTATTAATAAGTAAATCTGATTATATTGAAATGAGTTTTATTTAGGGTATAAAACCTAACATATACTATCATCAATATGCAAATCGAATTTCTGGGGAGGTAAGTTTGGATATAGTTCAAAAAAAAACAACTTAATGATCTTTGAACTGCATATCTAAATATTTCTCCACCCCTATCAGTTCGCAAGATCTTTAACCACTTACCTTAATGATTTAATCACCATTGCTAGAAATTCATGAAATTTTCAGACATTTCAAATTTCTTTTCCATAAGGTAAAATCTAGAGTGATCGTCTTAAGAATATAATGAAAACTCATATCCACCCCTGAATGTATATCCATCATCGAATATAGATGATTATACTTTTAGTGGATATAGGCATATTGACTCTTTGCAGAGAAGGATCTTGTCAAAACCACTATGAACAAGATACAAATGCCATAGATCTAAATAAGAATGTTGTTGTGGTCTTTTGATGACTTAGGTCTAGTTACAATAAAGAGTTCTTAGAATAGTCCAAGTGGATTCGGTCACAGAATATTAAACTCATATTCCATACTAACATACAGTTTGAATCCATTGATAGAAAATGGAGATTAAACACTTGTGATAGTTAAACTGTATTGTATTCTGGAAATAGAAATAAAAAAAAATTCTATTTGGAATCTAAAATTTAAAGTCAAAGACTTAAATTTATACCAAATATACATGAGTGTTCTTTCTTGGACCACCACTACTAATCTAATTATAAGTTTAATTTGCCTAAAGTAAGCATATATATACGTAGAAGATTCTAAGATTGAGGATTTATATCATTTCGGAATAGAATGTCAGGAATATAATCATATACGCCATTTAATTTCTTAAAAGAAAATAGAATGATATTATATGATTTATAAACCATTTATCCAATGATATACTTGTAAGCAAATTCAAAAAGAATAAGCTAAGAAGAATAATAAAGGATAATTTCGATTAAAAACAAGAATCCAACGATGTCCCGATTAGCGAGAATCAAAGTTATTCTTATTTTTATAAACTTTTCATTGTTTCATATTGTAAATACTAGTCTAAGGTGTCATCAATTGATGAACAGCTAGATGTTGCATTTACAAATATTTATCTATCGAGATTTAACACTATTATGTTTGTCTAATGGGTGACAGTCCATTAGGGATTTGTCTCATTAAAGACAACAAGCCAAGTTAGACCAACAATGAAGATTCGAAATTTAAACTACAATTAATAACAAAAAATAACATTGTTCAATATAAATTCACACACAATTCAGAAATCATTAACCATTTAGCAAATAGGAATGACAAGCGAAAATACTAAAATATACAAACCTAAATAATTTCCAAGGTCTTCAACAAACTGATATCAGTGTCCCGTTTAGGCGAGAGTCAAAGATACCATCCATTGAATAGAGTTGTCAGCTCATCTAAAATGAAAAACATTCTAGCAACCTTTTATTCTATCAAGATAAGAATCCAGCGTTGTCCCGTTTAGGCGAGAGTCACGGTCATTCTATCTTATGAGCTTCCTGTTGGAAATTATTTTACCAGGATCTTAGATCTACTCACAAGTATGTTGATTAACACATTAAATATGAACTTCTAAAACGATTATAAATAAACACACATAAAGTATGAGAAACCTTACATTGGGTGCAGCGGAATAATATGTCTCCTTCCACTCAGATCTCTAACCCTTGTATCCTTTCTGTCGCAGAGTATTATCAAAATCTGAGCCTGAATGTCCTTCTTGTTGAATTGCTTTCTTCACGATCTTCCACACTATGATTGAGGTACTACTTGCTGTGTGTGGGCACTACTCTATCACTAAGAGGATTCGAAACAATCAAGAAAGAAGAAGGAAAGAGAGTGGCGGCTAGGTTTAGTGTGATGGCTCAGGTTTTTCTCTGAAAGGAATAAGATGCAAAAGTTACTTTTCCTGAAGCCATCACTATCTATTTATAGCATGCCACATAGGGTTAGGTTTGAATTATTTGGCATTAAAATAATAAAAATATTAAATGATAAAGCCTACATAAGTGGTCGGCCATGGCTTAGTGGATTTGGGCCTCACTTTTACAATTTTGCTGTTTTATCATTTCTGCATCTCATTTACTCAAAAATGCCAATTTTCAAGTTCAACCATTTAAATGTCAATTTCAACTATTTAATAACTATAAATAATTATTAAATAATATTGTCATTTATTATATTTATTAATTAGACCAACCAAAGTATCTTAATTAACAAATATACCCTAGAAACTCTTTCTTTACAGTTTCGCCCTTGCTTAGTGAAAAATTCACAAATAGACATAGTCTAATTTGAGAATTATAATTGATTAATCAAAACCAATTAAATGACTCTTACAAGTAGTATTGTCTCAATTAGTGTGGGGACCATGGGTCTATATATTAGAGCTTCCAATAAGCAGATCAAGAATTTATATCTTAAATTCACTGACTTATTAATTCTTCGTTGAATCCACGCATAGAACTTAGAATTGCACTCTCAGTATATAGAACGCTCTATATGCTCCACCATATAGACACCTCATTAGTTATCCATTGTTATAATCCTAATTTGATCAATGATCCTCTATATAGATGATCTACACTGTAAAGGGATTAGATTACCGTAACACCCTACAATGTATTTTATCCTTAAAACACTTAACCCCGTATAAATGATATTTTAGCTAAGTGAAATGAGTACTCCACCATTTATTTTCGTTCGGTCAAGCTCGAAGGAAATCATCCTTTACTTTCTATTTGCCAGATAGAAGCTATAGATTCCATATTTATGTTAGTGCTCCCACTCAATTGCACTACCGTGTTCCCAAAATGTACGTATCACCCTCACCCAAAAGTAGGCTTAACTAACAAATCAAAGAACACGAATAACACTCTTGAGATTGAACCTAATCATATCAGGATTAAGATCATTTGATCTAGGATCAACTAGGTGATATTGACTTGAATAGATATTACGGTAAGTTTAATAAATCTATGTCAAAGTTCAATATCGGTCCCTTCCGATGCATACTCCATGCATCCAACCCAAGCTTTACTTTAACCAATGCTCTGGAAAGAACATAGAATTTCTCCAAATGCAAGTAAACTCTGTTGTAGATTGTCATATCAGTAAAACTCCAGTGTTTTGATAAATCTAGGAATCCTTAATCACATAGTCATGTTTAAATAAACAGGATCAAGTATGTGAAAAGGGTTTGGATGAATTTATAAATCAAATAGACAAACAATTGATAAGGTGAACCAAAACATACAAATGAATGAAAAATACTTCTGTTTCTTTATTGATATAAAATGGATTACATTGAAATGAAATTTTATTTAGGGCATAAAACCCAACACTTCCACCATTATTTCATACTTTTGTAAGTCTTACTAATAGTTGCCACCATTAGGGTGATCCATACTAAAAATAAAACACTTACTAATAATAATTATCTTTCGAGATGCTACGACGTTAAATTGCTAATGAACGTTCTTCCATTAGGGAAGATTACTCACTAAAACAATAATTATGTAGCACCAACAATGGAGATCGAATATCCTAATAATAAAGCTCATTATTTAAAGTGTATTTTCTTCTAATGTTTATTTTAATTAATTTATTTTAATATATGTTTTTACTTAATTAAAATTTCCAATTTAGAATAAAACTCTAAATATAAATTTTAATTTAATATTTATAAAATTATACTTAGATGGATATGAAAAATAAAATGAATTATTTCTATCTTAGTAATAATTTTTCAATAAATATTTAGAAAATTATTCAATTTAAGTTGTATAAAAAGTATTTAAATTAATTTACAACTCAAATTTAATTTTCTATAAATATATATTTCATTTCGAAAATTAATATATTTAAAATAAATATAATTTTCAAAAAAGCTATTAAATAAAATAAAATAAATCGTGAAAAATTATTCTAATTTTATGTTAGTCCAAAATTAAAAAAAAATTCAACATAAATATAATTTTCCTATTTAATTAAACATTTAAGGAAATTTTAAATATTTAAGTATCATGATAAAAATTAACTTAAATATTAATTTTCTATTTAATTAAAGATCACTAGAAAAATACTTCCGGCAAATAGATAATAACTATCTAGACTTTCATTGACTAATTAATTTATTTTCTAATTATAATATATTTTAGTTCATTTATTTTAATTAATCATTTAAATGAAAAATATAATAATTTAAGTTGGTCTAAAATTAAAATAAATAATTTTCAACTTTAATCTATTTTTCAAGAAAAATTCAAATTTTCTACATTTAAATAAAAAATGTAATTTCAAAATTTATATAAAAAATGATTAATAAAATAAAAATAAAATATATTTTGAAAATTATTCAAATTTAAGTTATTCTGAAATTAAATTCAAACTTAAAATAATTTTCTATTTAATTAAATATTCTGAAAATAATAATATTTAAGTATCAAGAATGAAATCAACTTAAATGTTTAATTTTCAATTTAATTAAATGTATTAAATACAAGAATTAAATAATCAAGTATAAAAGAAACTTAATTATTAATTCTAATTTAATACTAGGAAAAGTATTTTTAATTTAAGTTGGTCCAAAATTAATTAAAATAAATAATTAATTTTCAACTTAAAATATTTTCCTAATTAAATATTAGAAAAATATAACTAGTCACTAGAAATAACTATCTAGAATATATTTCAATTAACTAAGTGTTTTTCTAAAAATAACTTTAAGATATTAAATGAAAAATAAATTTCATATATTTTAAAAGTTAATTATGTTGCTAATTCAATTTTAATTAGGTTAGACTAATATAATTAACCTAATACAATTATTTAAATATGACAAATGGGCCTTCACAATTTGGGGTTGTTCATGTGAGGGAGGGCTGGGTTTAGTATGTCGTACCCACTGCTATTGGCCCCCTAACTCTCACACAAGGCCCAAAAGAGAGGAATTTAACCATTAAATAAATAATTATTATTCATTGAATAAGCTCAATTCTAATTGGGCCTAAATAAAATTACTTATGTGAAAATTTTATTTTAGCAACCTAGTCCATTTAATTACTTAAAACTTAAATGAGCTTCCTATATGCATCTAAGCCCAATAACAAACATATAGGCTCACACAGGTCAAATGACTTGGATGGGCCCTATCATGTTACTAGATTTACACAAATGAAAGAAATTACAAAATTTACCTGTTACAAATTATTTATAAGATCTATTGACAATTAGACTATGATTAAAATGAGATCATTGGATCTGTCAACAAGTTAATCATAGCAATTTAGATCAGATAAATAATAGGTTTGTAAAAAAAAACTTTTTGAATATATAATAACATAATCAAACAATACAAACCAAAACAAGTAACTGATCTGGTAAATCTGAAAAGTAGGTTAAAATATTTCAATTTTAAAATTTAAAAAAAATAAATATCTTAACTAGAATTTAAATTTAGGTTGTTAGAGAATATTTGAAAAAATTCAAAAAACTAACAATTGCCTAAATTTCCTAAATTCTAACTAAAAATAAAAAAAATATATATATCTAACCAACTTTTCAAATTTCAAGTTTATTAGAAATTTAAATTTATTTAAATTTCTAATAAAATAATATAATATTATATCTTGGATATTAAAACTAGATATTCCTAATATTATATTCTAAGTCTTATAATTTAATAAATTTAAATATTACAAAATAAACTATTTGAAAAATAAGATATTTTTATGGTTAGAATATTTTCAATTTTATTAAAAAAAATAAAATAAAATAAGTTTAAAAAATTTATGGTTTGAAACCCTAAAATTTCTATTCAAACCTAAATTAACCAACTTTTCAAATCTTCATGTTATTTTTGCCGAAATATAATTTTAATAAAAAAAATAAGATAAAATGTTAAACCTAACATGTTCCTAATCTTATAATTTTAATTAATAAAATATATTTCAAAAAATAACAAATTTGAAAAAACTATGATATGGTTAGCAAATTTTGAAATTTGAACAAGATTATTTTAAAAAATAATATTTTAATATCAAAGTAAGATCATTCAAATTTAATAAAAAATTTTAATACCTGATCTTATAAATAAAATAATCTAAAATTTCAAAATTAACCATAAGGCTATTTTTGTGAGAAATCAAATTTTCAAAATTCAAAGCCTACTAATATCTAAAACTAATTTTAATTAATTAAAAAATTAATAAAAATTAATTTTATTCTGACAATTAGATTTTTAATTGAAAATTCAGATTCTACACAAAATTCTACAAAAAATTGGCTTTTGTTTCAATAAAAAACGATTTTTGAATCATAAGGTATGAAGAAAACAAGTTTGAGGCGCGGAAGGGGAAGTCTGGCCAAGGAACGAGGCTGCGTGCAGCCTCTGTGGCCGAGAAAACTGGGCGGGACAGGGGCAAGCTTCGGACATGCCTCTTGTCTGAAGCAGTTCTGTCCGAGCGAGCCGCACTTGTCCCATGCGCGCGCGTGTGCATTCAAAACCCGATATTTTTGTTCAAATTCAAAAAATCATAACTAATTCATAAAAAAATCCAAATTAGGTTCTGTAAAAGCTTAAATTTATTAACTTTTGGTCTACTTTCTAGAAAAAATAATTCTAGATCGAAAAAAAAAATATTTCAGTAACATACATTGCGATTTCTAAACTGTCATCACATAAGCACATAAACCACATGAAGCAATCCAAATCAACCAAAATATCGTTTTAATTCATATTTCATGAAAGTAAATCATTACCATGGCTCTGAGGCCAGTTGTTGGAAATATTTTACCAGGATCTAGATTTACTAACAAGTATGTTTCATTAACATCCTAATATGAATTTCTAAAATAATGAAATAAACACATAAGGGTTTAAGATGACCTTACATTGATTGCAGCGGAATATAATGACTCCTTCTGTTTAGATCTCTAGCCCTTGATTCCTTTCTGTAGCAGAGTATTACCAAGATCTGAACCTGGATCTCTTTCTCTCCTTCTTGAGCCCGATTCTCCTTCTTAGTGATTGGATTCTTCACAGTCTTACACACTATGATTGAGATACTACTTGATGTGTGTGGGCACTCACTCTATCACTCAAGGTATGAAAATTTGAAGAAGAAAAGAGAGGGTATAGGTACGGCTGTAGGTAGGAGGCTCAATTTTCTGAAGACAAGAAATTTCATCAATCTTTAAGTGTGAGCCATCACTATCTATTTATAGGCAACCACCTAGGTTTAGGTTAGATTTAATTAGCATTAAAATAATAGAAAAATAAATGGTAAAACCATGCATAGTGGCCGGCCATGGGTTGGATAATGGGCCCCACTTTGCAATTTTGCCATTTTGTCATTTTTCCATCCTATTTTCTCAAAAAAACCAATTTTCCAATTTAACCACTTAAATGCCAATTCTAATTATTTAATAACTAAAAATTAATTGTTATATAATATTGTCATTTAATATATTTATTAATTAGACTTAATAAAGTCTTTCAATTAATAAATAAGACCTAGAATCTCTTTTCTTCACAATTTAACCCTTGCTTAGTGAAAATTCATAAACTAGACATAGTCTAATTTAGAATTATAATTGATTAATTAAAATCAATTATCTGAGTCTTACAAGTAGTATTGTCTCAACTACTATGGGGACCATGGGCCTATATATTCGAGCTTCCAATAAGCAAACCCAGAACTTACCAGGTAAATTCACTGACTTATTAATTTCTTGTTGCATCCACGCATAGAACTTGGAATTACACTCTCAGTCATATAGAACGCTCTATATGTTCCACGATATAGATACAATATTAATTATCCATTGTTATAATCCCAATAATCAATGATCCTCTATAGATGATCTACATTGCATAGGGATAAAATTACCGTTACACCCTTTCAATGTATTTTATCCTTAAAACACTTGGCCACCTATAAATGATATTATAGTGAACTAATATAGTCACTAAAATGAGCACTCTATCATTTATCTCTATTAAGCCAAGCTCGAAAGAAATCATCATTTCACTTCTATGTCCAGATAGAAGCTATAGATTCCATATCTATGATTAGCGCTCCCACTCAATTGCACTATCATGTTCCCAAACGTATCACCCTGACCAAAAAGTAGGCTTAACTAACAAATCAAAGAACATGAATAATACTCTTGAGATCGAACCTAATCATGTCAGGATTAAGATCATTTGATCTAGGATCAACTAGGTGATATTGAATTGAATAGATATTACGGTAAATTTACCATATCTAATCAAAGTTCAATATCGGTCCCTTCCAATGTATACTCCATACATTCGATACTGGTAAACTTTGCCAATGTCCTGGAAAGGACAAAACACTTATCCAAGGTGTAAGCATACCTATCGCTGATTATCATGCTAGTCTAAATCCAGTGAACTGACAAATGTGGGAATTAAACTTACGAACAATAATCATGATTATATTCCACTGTACTGACAACACTTTAATCCTGTACAAATACATATGTTCTGGACCTAATAGAATTTATACATTAAATATAATCATGTGAACCATGCAATATAAAAGGTTATTTCTGATCTTTATTAACTAGTAAATCTGATTATATTGAAATGGGTTTTATTTAGGGCACAAAAACCCAACAATGATCATGATAGGAACTTTAGATTTCAACTGAGAAAGTAAATCTAACCATTCATATGGATAGAAATAACTTATCAGAATTTTGAGGATAAGATAGGAGAATTTTGCAAAGTCTATTCGAATGACTTGGGCAAAATACCTAATCTTCATGAAATGTTTTATGGTATCTTTAATGATTACTTAATCTTAAGCAAGTATTTTACATTAATGTTAATACTAGATTGCTATGTTGATGACTTAGTCTAGAAGAAACTTATAGTTTCAGACTAAGTCAATATGTCACAACAAAATGTCCCTGAGAACCAATAGTAAGAGGCTAAGTGTACACTTGTGTACGGACTTAACTAGACTCCTACTATTGAGTGGGAGCCATCTAAGATGTAATCAAACAAGGAACATTAGGAGACAATCAAAGAAGAATCTCTGAAAGTGACCTATATGTTAGATGATAGGGGTGTACATTAGAATCCTTATATCTACACCAACTCGTAACTTATTCGAGATAGTGGTTACTCTGGGGTGGAGGAATTATTCTAGAAGGATGTAATTGTTGGATATATTTTACCAGGATCTAGATTTACTAACAAGTATGTTTCATTAACATCCTAATATGAATTCTAAAACAATGAAATAAACACATATAAAGTTTAGGAAACCTTACATTGGGTGCAGCGGAATATAATGACTCCTTCCGTTCAGATATCTAGCCCTTGATTCCTTTCTGTAGCAGAGCATTATCAATATCTGAACCCGGATCTCTTTCTCTCCTTCCTTTGATGCTGAATCTCCTTCTTGTTGGTTGATTTTCCACAGTCTTACACACTATGATTGAGATACCACTTGATGTGTGTGGGCACTCACTCATTCACTAGATGATTTCGAAATATTGAAGAAGAAAAGAAGAGAGAAGGTGATTTCGACTATAGAGAATAGGAGGCTCAATTTCATCTGACAAAGTTAAGTGTGAATGAGAGCCATCACTATCTATTTATAAGTAACCACCTAGGTTTAGGTTAGAATTATATGACATTAAAATAATGAAAAAATAAATGATAAAACCTATAAGTGTGGCCGGCCATGGGCTTGGATAATGGGCATCACTTATGCAATTTTGCTGTTTTATCATTCTTGCATCTGATTTTCTCAAAAACGCCAATTTTCAAATTCAACCATTTAAATGCCAATTCTAATTATTTAATAACTAAAAATTAATTATTAAATAATATTGTCATTTAATATATTTATTAATTAGACATATAAAGTCTCTTAATTAATAAATAAACCTAGAAACTCTTTTCTTTACAATTTCCCCCTTGCTTAGTGAAAATCCACAAAGTAGACATAGTCTAACTTTAGAATTATAATTGATTAATCAAAATCAATTAAATGAGTCTTACAAGCAGTATGGTCTCAACTAGTATGGGGACCATGGGTCTATATATCCGAGCTTCCAATAAGTAGATCAAGAATTTATATCTTAAATTCACTGACTTATTAATTCTTCGTTGAATCCACGCATAAAACTTAGAATTGCACTCTCAGTATATAGAACGCTCTATATGTTCCACGATATAGCGACGTCATTAGTTATCCATTGTTATAACCCTAATGTGATCAATGATCCTCTATATATATGATTTACACTGTAAAGGGATTAAATTACCGTAACACCCTACAATGTATTTTATCCTTAAAACACTTAACCATGTATAAATGATATCTAGCTAAGTGAAATGAGATCTCCACCATTTATTTTCGTTTGGTTAAGCTCGAAGGAAATCATCCTTTACTTTCTATTCGCCAGATAGAAGCTATAGATTCCATATTTATGTTAGCGCTCCCACTCAATTGCACTACCGTGTTCCCAAAATGTACTTATCACCCTGACCCAAAAGTAGGCTTAACTAACAAATCAAAGAACACGAATAACACTCTTGAGATTGAACCTAATCATATCAGGATTAAGATCATTTGATCTAGGATCAACAGGTGATATTGAATTGAATAGATATTACGGTAAATTCTAATATATCTAATCAAAGTTCAATATCGGTCCCTTCTGATGTATACTCCATACATCCGATGCTGGTAAACTTTGCCAATGCCCAGGAAAGGACATAACACTTATCCAAGGTGTAAGAATACCTATCGCTGGTTATACCATGTCAGTCTAAATCCAGTGTTCTGACAAATCAGGGAATAAACTTTCGAACATATAATTAAGATTATATTCCACTGTGTTGACAACACTATAATCATTAACAAATTGATATGTTCTGGACTTAAATAGAATTCATACATTATGTACATATAATCATGAAATAAATCATGTGAACCATGCAACATTAAATGTTATTTCTGATCTATATTAATAAGTAAATCTGATTATATTGAAATGAGTTTTATTTAGGGCATAAAACCCAACAGTAATAACCTATCTATAGTAATTTAAGCTCCGTCAGTGAAGCTACACAACTTTGTTGCTTTCGAAAAGCACTAAAAGGTTTCAACTAACTAAAGTTCTTAACTGTGTTATCTCTATTCCATTTTGGATAGAATTAGAGACATGTTTTCTGTTTATTCAGATGCACTTTATAAACAGTAAAGAATTCAGTATCCCTAGATGAGTAATGCATTATGAAAACATAGGAAGTAATGGTGGACAAGGCAGTAGCTTACCACATCCTTACAGTTTCAGGAATTTGGGTTTAGTCAATTACACTACACTTGATCTTGATATCAAGACAATTGAGTGATTGAAATGCACTACTTGTTTTATGTTAGTGTAAGTGGGAGTTTGTTGGGATTTTATGCCCTAAATAAAACTCATTACAATACAATCGGATTTGTTATCAATAGAAGATTAGAAGTCATTTCTGTTTACATGTAGTTTTCATGTTTATGATTTAATGTGTACAAAATCTTTTAAATCCAGAACATATAGTTATTCACAATTACAGTGTTGTCAACATAGTAGAAGGTAATTGTGATTATATGCTTCAAAAGATAATGTCCCTTGATTTATCAGTGCACTGGATTTACACTGATGTGATAGTCAGCGATAAAGTATACTTACACCTTGGATAAGTGTTATGTTCTTTCCAGAACATTGACAAAGTATGCTAGTATAAGATATATGGAGTATACATTGGACTGGAACCGATATTGATCTTGGTAAACATATTATAATCTTACCGTTGTATCTTTCTAAGTCAATATCACTGGTTGATCTTAGATCAAAAGATCTCAATCCTGACATGGTTAGGTTCAATCCCAAGAGTGTTATTTGTGCTCTTTGATTTGTTAGTTAAGCTACCTTTTGGTCCGGGTAAAATGTACATTTTGGGAACATGATAGTACAATTGAGTGGGAGCGCTAAACATAGATATGGAATCTATAGCTTCTATCTGGACATAGAAATGAAATGATGATTTCCTTCGAGCTTGGCTTAATAGAGATAAATGGAAGAGCTCTTATTTCAGTGATTATATTAGTTTACTGAAATATCATTTATAGGAAGCTAAGTGTTTTAAGGATAAAATACAATGAGGGGTGAAATGGTAAATTTGTCCCTACTCGGTGTAAATCATCTATAAAGGATCTTTGATTATTGGGATTAGAATGATGGTTAAATTTATAGCGTATCTATATCGTGGAACATATAGAGCGTTCTATAAAACTGAGAGTGCAATTCCAAGTTCTACAGTGGTTCAATGAGGAATTAATAAGTTATGGAATTTACTTGGTAAATTCTAGATCTGCTTATTGGAAGCTCGGTTATATAGGCCCATGGGCCCCATACTAGTTGAGACAAACTGCTTGTAAGACTCAGGTAATTGATTTTAGTTAATCAATTATAATTCTGAAAATCAGACTATGTCTAGTTTGTGAATTTTCACTAAGATATGGCTTGATTGTGAAGAAATATGATTTTAGGGTTTATTTGTTAATTAAGAGACTTTATTAAGTTTAATTAATAAATATGTTAAATGGTAATTTTATTTGATAATTAATTTTAATTATTAAATAAATAATTTTGGCATTTATAGGGTTGAAAGTGTAAAAAGTGGTATTTGTGAAAAATAGATAAAGTAGTTGAGAAAAAAAAAAAAATCTAACTAGTGTAGGGCACATTACATGGCCGGCCACTAGTGCTATTTTTACTCTATTTTTATCAATTTTTTATTCCATATAAATCAACCCTAAACCTAGGTGAAATTAGTATAAAAGGAAAGCTATGATCTCATTATCCAACTAATGCTTCTAAAGCTAAGAACCTAGTTTTCTCTCTTTGGCAACTAGGTTTGTGAGACTTCATCTTCTTCCTTCTTCTTCTTCTAATTTCAAAATCATATAGCCATCTTCACAAATTAAATTCAAGCCTTAGTGATTGAGTGCATGCCCACACATAACAAGTGAGTCCTCAATCATAGTGTGTAAGACTGTGAAGAATTCAATTCAATTGAAGGAGAATCGGGCTCAGATCTTGGTGATACTCTGTTACAGAAAGGATACAAGCGTTAGAGATCTGAGCGGAAGGAGTCATTTAATTCCGCTGGAACTAATGTAAGGTTTCTTAAACTTTATATGTATTTAAATTACATTGTTTTAGAAATTCATAATTAGGATGTTAAATAACATACATGGTAGTAAATCTAAATCTTGGTAAATAATCCCCAACAGTACATTTGTCTCATATTGCACAGAATTTGGAGGGGAGAGAGAAGGCTCACCTTCGGCGCCTGGCCAGTGGGGGTCTAGTAGGTGATGCTTCTCTCTTTTCACCATGATCGAAGGATGACAAATACTACCAAACTTCCTTCAGCTCTCAATGAAAGCACCAAAATATTTACCAATATTTTGGGAAACCGATTATATTTAGAACTTAAGGAAATAATAGATAATAAATAATAAACAAATATATTTTTACGTGGTTCAGACGTTAATGATCCTTAGTCCACGAGTTAGTAGTATTGGCCTCTCTGGGCACCGGTTTAGATATTATAAGTGTTTATAGTGTAAGCTTCTCTATTCCTCTTGTTTTTCTTGAGAGAATGCTCTCTAGAAATTTTAGCAAAGTGTCTGTAAATTAAAAATTGTCCTCCCCCTACCCAAAGAAAATGAGAGTATTTATAGGTAGATGTGTTTGCGGTGTGGGTGGTGCAGGTTGTAATTTTTTTTTCAAACCAAATTGCATGTGCGGTTTTTCTAATTTCTCAAACCACAACCGCACCGTGAGATCTTATAACCACAAAAACCACACCGCGAAAATGCGGTGCGGTGCGGTGCGGTTTGAGCAATTTAAACTATCATCATTATCGAACATTATAACAAAAATTTAAAATCAATCTATAAAGTTTTAACAATACAAAAAAAATCTTATTAAAATTTTAACATCATATTATATATACTAATCATAAAGTAGTTATTATACTGAATTGTCTCTAGAGAAATAATGTAATGTATACATATATTACATAGATTTGCTCTTATATGAAAAAAGAATAAAAATCATATTGTAAAAATTGGTAACTTTGTAATATATAGTGCGGTATGGTTTGAACCGCAATTATTAAATTCAAAACCGCAAGCTGCACTGCACCTCGCTGTTTGGAAAAAATGCAAATCGCAATCGCATCGCAAAGGATTTCAAACTGTATTTTTTATGCAATGTGGTTTTGTGCGGGCAGTTTGTGCAGTGTGAGCGGTTTGATGTGTTGGAAATTATTTTACCAGGATCTTAGATCTACTCACAAGTATGTTGATTAACACCCTAATTATGAACTTTCTAAAACGATGAAATAAACACATATAAAGTTTAGGAAACCTTACATTGGGTGCAGCGGAATTAAATGACTCCTTCCGTTCAGATCTCTAACCCTTGTATCCTTTCTGTCGCAGAGTATTATCAAGATCTGAATCTGGAACTCTTTCTCTGATTCTTTAGTGCTGAAACTCCTTCTTGCTGAAAGTCTTTCTTCACGATCTTCCTCACTATGATTGAGGTATCACTTGTTGTGTGTGGGCACTACTCTAATCACTAAGTATTTCGAAATCTTAAGGAAGAAGAGAGAGAGGGAGTGGTCGGCCAAGGTAGAGAGAGAGAGGCTCAGGTTTTCTGAATGAAAAGTGTAATTTTCCTGAAGCCTTCACTATCTATTTATAGCATTCCACTAGGGTTAGGTTTGAATTATTTGGCATTAAAATAATGAAAATATCAGAGGATAATTCCTATAAAAGTGGCCGGCCATGGCAGTGTGGATTTGGGCCTCACTTTTTGCAATTTTGCAGTTTTATCACTTTTGTATCTGATTTTCTCAAAAACACCAATTTTCTAATTCAACCATTTAAATGCCAATTCTAACTATTTAATAATTATAAATAATTATTAAATAATATTGTCATTTATCATATTTATTAATTGAACCATACAAAGTACCATAATTAACAAATATGCCCCTAAAACTCTTTCTTTACAATTCCGCCCTTACTTAGTGAAAAATTCACAAATAGACATAGTCTAATTTGAGAATTATAATTGATTAATCAAAACCAATTACATGAGTCTTACAAGCAATATTATCGCAACTAGTGGGGGGACCATGGGTCTATATAACCGAGCTTCCAATAAGTAGATCAAGAATTTATTACTTAAATTCACTAACTTATTAATTCTTCGTTGAATCCACGCATAGAACTTAGAATTGCACTCTCAGTATATAGAATGCTCTATATGTTCCACCATATAGACACATCATTAGTTATCCATTGTTATAATCCTAATTTGATCAATGATCCTCTATATGAATGATCTACACTGTAAAGGGATTAGATTATTGTTACACCCTACTATGTATTTTATCCTTAAAACACTTGACCCCGTATAAATGATATTTCAGCTTATGTGAAATGAGTACTCCACCATTTATTTTCGTTTCGTCAAGCTCGAAGGAGATCATCCTTTGCTTACTATTCGCCAGATAGAAGCTATAGATTCCATGTTTATGTTAGCGCTCCCACTCAATTGCACTACCGTGTTCCCAAAATGTACGTATCACCCTGACCTAAAAGTAGGCTTAACTAACAAATCAAAGAACACGAATAGCCTCCTGAGATTGAGCCTAATCATAATAGGATTAAGATCATTTGATCTATGATCAACTAGGCGATATTGACTTGAATAGATTTTACGGTAAGTTTAATAAATCTAAGTCAAAGTTCAATATCGGTCCCTTCCGATGCATACTCCATGCATCCAACCTGAGCTTTACTTTAACCAATGTTCTGGAAAGAACATAGCATTTCTCCAAATGCAAGTAAACTCTTGTTGTAGATTATCATATCAGTAAAACCCTGTGTTTGATAAATCTAGGAAACTTTATTCACATAGTCATGTTTACTTTCCAAAGTGTTGACAACACAATAAACAAGATCAAGTATGTGAAAATGGTTTCAGATGAATTTATAAATCAAATAGACAAGCAATTGATAAAGTGAACCAAAACATACACAAATGAATGAAAAATATTTCTGTTTCTTTATTGATGTTGAATAAAATAGATTACATTGAAATGGAGTTTTATTTAGGGCATAAAACCCAACATGATGAACACCCCTATTTATAGGCACGCATGGGTAAAGGGCATACCCTTTACCTACTTAGGGTTTCGTATTCCCCACGTTGTTAAGGCCAATACTGCTAAAGGACGATCTAACCATTGGCTGGTGAGAACCTTCTTCATCGTGTGGCGTACAGTTGTAGTAAGGGTTTTTGTACAAACCAAGACACGCGTCAAGCAAAGGTCTATCCTTTGCAAAATACTCTCTCACCAGGCCGTTGGGCAAAAAGCATATCCGAAGGTGCGTACGCGCACTATCATGGCCTGGCATGGGGGACAAAATTTGATCTTGTGTCAGAAAAAGGTAAAACTGTCTATAGAGTGATCCACACATGATGTTGGCGTGGCCATGGCCTGCGAGGCTATTGTTACGCTCCGGGTTCATTACTGAAGGAAGTTCTTCCCAGGAGTCATCTATTCTAACTATCTTCCAGATCCGAGAGATGTTCCTTACCTTCTGAATAATTTTGTTTACCCTTCTCAGTTGCTATATTTTGCTCCCCAATCATGCCACGTGTCCTATGCAAGAAAACTCGGATAACAATTGGGGCTTTTATAAAAATACTGGATTTTGGGTCAAAGTTTACAATTTTACTGTCACACGAATTTTTTTTATAAAAATACTGTATTTTTATAAAAAAAAACCATAAAATAACAAAATAGAACAATTAAAACAATAGTGGAACATCTAAAAAATAACCGTGGAACAACCGTAAAAACTTAACATAGTACACGGTATAAAACTTACACAATATTTTTGAAAAAAATTATGCCCCACAGTAAAAAAGTAAAAAGATTTGAAATTTCAGTATGTAGTGTAAAAATCTCTTTTTTATTTTAGTGAAACACATTATATCTGTAAATTAAAATTTAATAAAGTATTTAATTTTTTTTTTTGAAAAAACTTGCAGCTTCAATAAATGAAGAGGAAAGTACAAAGCTTACATGTTCAATAAGGAAGGTAAAGAACCTTTCCAAACTAACTCTGTAACGCCCTAAATAATTAGGCACGCTACCCAAAATGCTTATGAAACCCTAATCCCCTAATCGGGATTACTAATTAAAATAGCACAGAATTTAAACTTTTATATTAAACAGACTGAAAATAAACTTGTAATATATTTAAACTTTTCAAAATAGTTGGGATCCCAAAAATATTTACAAACTTATTACAAGTTCTTTCTTACTAGGCGACCTAAGCAGCAAAACAGAATACAAAAGTCAACACTGTTAGACCAATAACCCGCTTGGTCTGAAGTGGCGTGAACATGTACATTCTTCGTCCTGCTCCTGAAACTCATGGCTGATCAACTAATGCCTTACCCTTTCCTGCACAGTAGAGCACCCGTGAGCCAAGCCCAGCAAGACAGTATAAATCACAATAAATATAACATGCTCATTTACATATGTCTGTATAGCACAGACCTAATCACTATATCAACATGCCCATTTATGTCTACGTGGCGTAGACCTATGTGTTGCGCCCACACATCTAATTAAATCTACGTGACGTAGAACCACGTGTTGCTCTCACACGTCTAAATACATTAAGGCCTTAGAAGTGGTTCATCTCGGTTATGTGTACCGAGTCCAACCTGATTATGCCTTGAACGCATAATCCTTAAATTTCATTTCAATTAACATGCATGGCATTTATACACATATTCCACTAGGGTAATAACCCTAGGCTAACAAACCGTTCCTATTAGGGTAATAACCCTAATCCCGGTTACAATAACTCACATATATCATATTCACATAAGCGCCACTGCGCATACTCTACGTGCAAACTACTGTCTTACCTGCTGTCCAGCAATAGAAGGAGATTCCAAATCCCTGGGTGCTCCTTATAAGGTGCCGGTAATCCTAGTCACACAAATCTGGGATAATTCATACTTAGGGTTAACCCCTGACTTTCAACTCAATAAAATTCAAGCATGGCATTTACAATACAGATAATCACATAGAGCTCGAAAAGAGCTTTCCAACGGTATAAAGAACGTCCCAAACGGAGTCCCGAGTCAAAAGTTATGGCCAAAACAAAATCGAGAAAAAGATGGCTCTCTGCTGCGTTTTGTGGCCGCGGCGACCATAAATCTGGCCGCGGCCACTGGGTTCGAAAAACCCAGAAAACCAGATTTTAAGATCTAAACATGCCCACTTTTCCATATAATCGAACCTCAACCAAAACAGGGAGTAAAACACAATTTCATGCTTAAATTCATCATAGAATATGCATCCCAAAAATTAGATTAACAACCCTCAAGTCAAGCTCAACACTTGAGCAAAATTCAACCTAGAATTCAAGTCCATAACCATGAACATCAAAACCCCGAAACACAAACTCAAGAACAACACTAAAATCAGAGCTGCAAACTCAACCAATAACTCATAAATTCTGACCTAAACTCACATTCCATGCTCAATAAACATATATCACAACTAAATTATGCTTTACACACTCTATTCAGCAAGATCAACATCAAAATCAAGAACATGCAATTCACAACATCACAACCATTTTCATGCTCTTCTAACAACAAAAATCAGCAAAATATAATTAGAAATAAAGCTGAGAAAACTACCTTAAATTCAACCCAAAAGCAAGCTCAAAATTCCACAATTGCAAAGCTTTGATTCCACACCAACTTCAAGGAATTCTCCAAACAAATTTTGAAAAATCAAGAGGGTTTGGAAGAGAGAAAGAGTGTCGGATGAGAGAGAGAATTATCCAGAAAATACATTTCATTTCATCAAAATTCCATTTAATTCAAAGTAACCCACTTATGGTCAAATGACCATTTTGCCCTTAAGGCTATAAAACCAACATATTCATTTTCAAGGGCATAAATGCCAAATCACACTCAAATATTGCCAAATAAATTTTAGATTATCACATGTCAAATAAAATGCCAAATAATCAATTCAATTTACATTTCGGGCCTGAACCCAGTTCGGCCCGAAATTCCCGGGTGTGACTATACCGCGCTAACTTGTCAGAACACACCTGAAAAGACAACACATGCATACTATATAATAATATAGTTCTATTAAGCACGTAATTAAATTAATCTCAACAATTTACCCTTCTCGGGTCATAATTACCAAAATGCCCCTGGCTCACCAACGGGGTCTTTAACATGTTAAATTAATATAATTTCACATATGTTGAACTATATAATAATATAATTCCTCAATTAACTCATAATTATCTAGTTAGGGTTTCGCTAATCCTTTTCTTAATCCCGAGTATTACAATTACCCCCTCCTTATAGAAATTTCGTCCTGAAATTTACCTGAACAACTCCGGATATTTCTGCTGCATATCCGTCTTGAGCTCCCAGGTTGCCTCTTCTACTTTACTGTTCCTCCACAGTACTTTCACCAGTGCCACAGTCTTGCTTCTCAAGACTTTCTCTCTTCTATCAAGTATCTGCACTGGTTGTTCCTCGTATGATAAATCCGGCTGAAGTTCTAACGCTTCATAACTCAGAACATGGGACGAGTCCGAGACATACTTCTGAAGCATTGAAACATGAAACACATTATGTACAGCTGCCAGTGCCGGGGGCATAGCCAACCTGTACGCTACTTGCCCTATCCTTTCTAGCATTTCAAAAGGTCCAATGAACCTCGGGCTAAGCTTTCTTTTCTTCCCAAAGCGCTTTACGCCTTTCATCGGAGATATTCGGAGAAATACCATGTCTCCGACCTGAAAATCAATATCTCGACGCTTTGAGCCGCCATAACTCTTCTGCCTACTCTGAGCCGCGAGCATTCGCGCTCTAATCTTGTCAACTGCCTCACTAGTTTTCTGAACAGCTTCGGGACCCAAGAACTTTCTTTCACCCACTTCATCCCAGTGAATGGGCAATCTACATTTCCTTCCATATAAAAGTTCATAAGGAGCCATCCCGATTGTTGTCTGATAGCTGTTATTATAAGAAAACTCGATCAGGGGAAGGTACTTTACCCATGATCCTTCAAAGTCGAGCACGCATGCCCGTAGCATGTCTTCTAAAATCTGAATGGTCCTCTCGGATTGCCCATCCGTCTGAGGATGAAAAGCTGTGCTGAACTTTAACTGAGTTCCCATAGCTCGATGCAGACTTTCCCAGAATCTTGATGTAAACTTCGGATCTCTATCCGACACAATGGACTTTGGGACACCATGCAGACGAACAATTTCTCTAACATATAACTCAGCATACTGATCAATGGAGAAATTCGTCCGAACAGGTAAAAAGTGAGCAAACTTTGTAAACCTGTCCACTATGACCCACACAGAGTCAAATTGTCCCGTGGTTCTAGGCTTACCTACCACGAAGTCCATAGCTATATCTTTCCATTTCCATTATGGTATTTTCAGCGGTTGCAGCAACCCTGCAGGTCGCTGTTCAGCTTTTACTTGCTGATACGTAAGGCACTTTGCAACATACTCAGCGATGTCATTCTTCATGCCTGGCCACCAAAACATGGCTTTCAGGTCTTGGTACATCTTTGTCAACCCTGGATGAACTGAATAAGGAGTCGTGTGAGACTCATCCATGATCTCTTTCTTGATGTTCTCATCCATAGGCACACAAACTCGACTTCCAAATCTCAACAATCCCGTTTCATCCACTGAAAAATCACTAGCCTTCCCGACCGAAACCCTAGCTCGGGTTTTTGTCAATTCTGAATCCTGCTTTTGCGCTTCTTTAATTCTCTCAAGAAGAGTGGATTGCAGGGTAATATTAGCCAATTGCCCCAAAACCAACTCAATTTGAGCTCGAGCCATTTCATTTGCCAGCTGTTGGGAGATTTGCTTCATAGAATTCAACTGACTCTGACCTTTTCTACTCAGGGCATCAGCAACCACGTTGGCTTTACCAGGGTGATAAAGGATCTCACAATCATAATCCTTCACCAATTCTAGCCAACGCCTCTGCCTCATATTCAAGTCTTTCTGGGTGAAGAAATATTTCAGACTTTTATGATCAATGTATATCTCACATTTCTCGCCATAAAGGTAATGCCGCCAAATCTTTAGCGCAAATACCACTGCTGCGAGTTCTAAATAGTGAGTAGGGTACCTCTGCTCGTACTCCTTTAACTGCTGAGAAGCATAAGCTATTACCCTCCTAGCCTGCATAAGCACACAGCCGAGACCCTGTCTCGAGGCATCACAATATACCACAAACTTTTCCTTATCTGAAGGAAGAGTTAGTACAGGAGCGGTAATCAAGCGTTGCTTTGACTTCAGGAAACTTTTCTCACACCGATCAGTCCAAATAAATTTCTGATTCTTTCGGGTCAGCTCCGTTAAGGGTACAACAATCTTAGAAAAACCCTCAACGAACCGACGGTAATAACCAGCCAAACCCAGAAAACTTCTAACCTCTGTAGCCGATTTTGGTGCTGGCCAATCCCGAACAGCTTCAATTTTGGCCGGATCCACCATAATCCCATCTTTATCCACTATGTGCCCCAAAAATGAGACACGAGATAACCAGAACTCACACTTTTTGAACTTGGCATAAAGCTTGTGATCCCGTAACCTTTGTACAACCGCTCTGAGACGCATTTCATGCTCTTCTTTCGTCTCAGAGTACACTAAAATGTCGTCAATAAACACAATCACGAACCTATCCAGATAATCCTTAAACACTCGGTTCATCAAATCCATGAATGTCGCCGGGGCATTAGTGAGTCCAAAAGACATCACAAGAAATTCATAGTGTTCATACCGAGTACGGAACGTAGTTTTCGGGATGTCTTCCTCTCGAATTCTCAGCTGATGATAGCCTGAGCGAAGATCGATCTTGGAAAAGACCGTCTTCCCCTTCAATTGATCAAACAGATCATCTATACGAGGTAAAGGATACTTGTTCTTAATGGTAAGCTTGTTCAACTCCCGGTAGTCAATACACATTCGCAGGGTTCCGTCTTTCTTCTTCACAAACAAAACCGGAGCACCCCAAGGTGAGTAACTCGGTCTGATGAATCCCAGATTCAGTAACTCTTGCAATTGTATCTTCAATTCCTTCAATTCAACTAGAGCCATTCGGTACGGTGCCTTAGACACTGGATCCACTCCCAGATCCAGTTCAATAACAAATTCAATCTCCCAGACAGGTGGCAATCCCGACAAATCTTCTGGAAAGACATCACGAAACTCGCATACCAATCTCGTATTCTCAGGCCCTGATGTCACAGGTTGGCTAGTGTCCACTGTAGTAATTATGAACCCTAGACAACCTCTACCCATCAGGTCTTTAGCTTTTAACAACGATATTCTCGGTATGCGTGCCCCCTGAACTTTACCCACGAACACTGCTGGGTTAGCACCATCGGGTTCAAACACCACCATCTTCCATTTACAGTCAATCATTGCTCCATATTTAGACAAAAAATCCATTCCCAGGATTATGTCAAAATCAGATAATTGCAATTCAATTAGATTGACGGTCAACTCACAACCGTCAATCCAAAAAGACAAGGACCGAATCCACCTTGTGGATACTATCAGGTCACCCGAGGGTAACAGGGTTCCAAACCCCGAGGCATAAATATCACATGGCTTATGTAAAATTTCTATCACTCTACTCGATACATATGAATGAGTAGCTCCCGAATCAAACAATACAGTATAAGCACAACCATTAATAGACAACTGACCTGTCACAACTGACGGACTAGCATTAGCGTCTGCCAGAGTTATAGTAAAAAGTCGCCCCGGATTCTGAGCAACATTCTTCTTAGGCTCTTCTTTCCTGGCTTGGGGACAATCTCTTATAAAGTGGTCCACCATGCCACACCGGAAACATGCCTTGGCTCGGCACTCACCAAGATGATGCTTCTTGCATTTAGGACATTCTGGATATGATCGGAATGAGGACCCGCGACCCTGACGGCCACCTCTGTTTCCCCGAAATTTTCTATTTCCCCCTGAAGCTCCGGAAGCCTCAGCCTTCCGCTTGTGCTCAGGGTTGCTACTGTCGATCTCCTTACTGACATTACCACCAGCAGGAGGGTTTGATGCCATGGCGGCATCCTTTGCAGCCTGCTCCTTCATTACTTGCTGCTCGGCCTCTTCAACAATTAAGGCCAAGTCTACCACTCTCTTATACAGAGTGTCATGGGATGTGGTAATTTTCAAGTCTCGACTGATTGTAGCATTCAGTCCTCGAACATACTTCTGCTTTCTGGTGAAATCTGTAGGCACCAGATCACCAGCAAATTTAGATAACCGATCGAATTCCAGAGTATACTCGACCACAGACATTTTCCCCTGAGTCAATTTCACAAAATCTTCTTGGTGTGAAGTCCTTACAACCACATTATAGAACTTTTCCTCAAACAGTTTCTTAAACTCATCCCATGTCATCACACTGACATCCCGGGTTTGATTCACTATGTCCCACCAGACGCGGGCATGATCTTGAAACATAAAGGCCGGACAATTTACCCTCTCAGTTCCCGTCACCCCCATATTATCGAGGATACGGGTAACAGTGCTCATCCACAGATCGGCCTTAATAATGTCAATACCTCCCAGAAAAACCGGAGGTTGCAGCTTCACAAACCGCTCGAACACAAAGTCCCAGTGCGGCATAACATACCCTTGGTTACCCACCACTGGCATAGGAGCTGGTGGTAATCCTTGATTAGCTGGGACAGCTTGTTGCCTCAAACGTTGCAACTCTTCTTCTTGACGAAGTATGACACTCTGCATTTCGTGAAACATCTGCTGCCAGTCAGCAGGAGGATTAGCATTAACAGCCTCTGCATTATCCCCAAAATTTTGCGGAGGTGGAGGCGGTGCTGGTGGATCGGTTCGGGTAGCCCCAGGCTCTACTTGCTCGCCCTGTGGTCTGGATGATTGCGGAGGGTCCATTACTAGTACCCCTGTAATCAACAACCCCAGCGAGTTAAGCACCGATACCACACTTACGCACTTGTTGCCTTAAACCCTAACTCATCTATTTACCTCATACATATTTACATAAACAATTAGCATTTATAGCATGGCATCACATAACACATACATACTCTAGATGCTTGCATACTGCCTAAAATGGAAAGCGGTAAATAGATGATCACACATACAGTCAAGTATTTACTCTCAATACTTACTGCACCATGAGTCGAGCTTATCTCTGACGATGAATGTACATGTTCAGCCGGTCTATAGGAAGTTTAAAAACCTTGGCGCTCTGATACCAAATTGTAACGCCCTAAATAATTAGGCACGCTACCCAAAATGCTTATGAAACCCTAATCCCCTAATCGGGATTACTAATTAAAATACCGCAGAATTTAAACTTTTATATTAAACAGACTGAAAATAAACTTGTAATATATTTAAACTTTTCAAAATAGTTAGGATCCCAAAAATATTTACAAACTTATTACAAGTTCTTTCTTACTAGCCGACCTAAGCGGCAAAACAGAATACAAAAGTCAACACTGTTAGACCCATAACCCGCTTGGTCTGATGTGGCGTGAACATGTACATTCTTCGTCTTGCTCCTGAAACTCATGGTTGATCAACCAATGCCTTACCCTTTCCTACACAGTAGAGCACTCGTGAGCCAAGCCCAGCAAGACAGTATAAATCACAATAAATATAATATGCTCATTTACATATGTCTGGATAACACAGACCTAATCACTATATCAACATGCCCATTTATGTCTACGTGGCGTAGGCCTATGTGTTGCGCCCACACATCTAATTAAATCTACGTGACGTAGAACCACGTGTTGCTCTCACACGTCTAAATACATTAAGGCCTTAGAAGTGGTTCATCTCGGTTATGTGTACCAAGTCCAACCTGATTATGCCTTGAACGCATAATCCTTAAATTTTATTTCAATTAACATGCATGGCATTTATACACATATTCCACTAGGGTAATAACCCTAGGCTAACAAACCGTTCCTATAAGGGTAATAACCCTAATCCCAGTTACAATAACTCACATATATCATATTCACATAAGCGCCACTGCGCATACTCTACGTGCAAACCACTGTCTTACCTGTTGTCCAGCAATAGAAGGAGATTCCAAATCCCCGGGTGCTCCTGATCAGGTGCGGGTAATCCTAGTCACACAAATTTGGGATAATTCATACTTAGGGTTAACCCCTGACTTTTAACTCAATAAAATTCAAGCATGGCATTTACAATACAGATAATCACATAGAGCTCGAAAAGAGCTTTCCAACGGTATAAAGAACGTCCCAAACAGAGTCCCGAGTCAAAAGTTATGGCCAAAACAAAATCGGGAAAAAGATGGCTCTCTGCTGCGTTTTATGGCCGCGGGGACCATAAATCTGGGCGCGGCCACTGGGTTCGAAAAACCCAAAAAACCAGATTTTAAGATCTAAACATGCCCACTTTTCCATATAATCGAACCTCAACCAAAACAGGGAGTAAAACACAATTTCATGCTTAAATTCAGCACAGAATATGCATCCCAAAAATTAGATTAACAACCCTCAAGTCAAGCTCAACACTTGAGCAAAATTCAACCTAGAATTCAAGTCCATAACCATGAACATCAAAACCCCAAAACACAAACTCAAGAATAACACTAAAATCAGAACTGCAAACTCAATCAATAACTCATAAATTCTGACCTAAACTCACATTCCATGCTCAATAAACATATATCACGACTAAATTATGCTTTACACACTCTATTCACCAAGATCAACATCAAAATCAAGAACATGCAATTCACAACATCACAACCATTTTCATGTTCTTCTAACAACAAAAATCAGCAAACTATAATTAGAAATAAAGCTGAGAAAACTACCTTAAATTCAGCCCAAAAGCAAGCTCAAAATTCCACAATTGCAAAGCTTTGATTCCACACCAACTTCAAGGAATTTTCCAAACAAATTTTGAAAAATCAAGAGGGTTTGGAAGAGAGAAAGAGGGTCGGATGAGAGAGAGAATTATCCAGAAAATACATTTCATTTCATCAAAATTCCATTTAATTCAAAGTAACCCACTTATGGTCAAATGACCATTTTGCCCTTAAGGCTATAAAACCAACATATTCATTTTCAAGGGCATAAATGCCAAATCACACTCAAATATTGCCAAATAAATTTTGGATTATCACATGTCAAATAAAATGCCAAATAATCAATTCAATTTACATTTTGGGCCCGAACCTGGTGCGGCCCGAAATTCCCCGGTGTGACTATATCGCGCTAACCTGTCAGAACACACCTGAAAAGACAACACAGGCATACTATATAATAATATAGTTCTATTAAGCACGTAATTAAATTAATCTCAACAATTTACCCTTCTGGGGTCATAATTACCAAAATGCCCCTGGCTCACCAACGGGGTCTTTAACATGTTAAATTCATATAATTTCACATATATTGAACTATATAATAATATAATTCCTCAATTAACTCATAATTATCTAGTTAGGGTTTTGCTATTCCTTTTCTTAATCCCGGGTATTACAAACTCATTATCTAATCTTAGACCCAACCTAGCAAAGTTATGAGCAACAACATTAGAATTACGACCCACATACCCTACTTAAAGTCTTGGACTAAAGGATAACGAGTTTTTAATACAAGAAGTAAATCATCCAAAATACTAACATTCCAATTACAACCCTTGAGCTTATCAACTAAAATGTTACAATCAGTCAAGATAGCAGCAACATGCAATCTGATCAGCTAAGACCATTGCACACCAAGCAGAACCGCTTTTACTTCAGCAATTACAGGGGAACATTGCCAACAATCAGTTTAATAATCCCTGCCACAATCTAGTTAGATTCATTAATCACTAGAATTCCAAACTGTGTTTTTTCCTTGCATTGTCGAGAGCTGCATCTGTGCAAATCTGATAACAACCATTCAAGCAATGTACCAAATCAGAGGATGGTATGTTCATCAAACTTTTTTTTCAAGAGAACAACGCTGCTGAGCATCCAAATATTTAAGCGAAAAACTATTACACCAAGCAAAAAGCTCTTGAGGAGGAGTAGCCAAACGATTAAAAAATACATTATTCTGCTAATTCCATAAAGCCCATAAGAAACATAGCAAAATATCAATAAAGAGTTATCTAAATTAGCAAATATATTCTGTATATAGTGCAAAATGTCAAAATGCCTATTAGAATTATAAAAACTAACAAAATCTGAGGCCTTCCAAGATTTCCTAGCTCTAGTGCAATCAAGTAAAGCATAGAGGACACAAAGATGAAAAAATAATATGCCGCTGGGAAAGCAACTCTGCCACAGGGATAGAGTTAGACACCCGCCAAATAAAATGCTTAACTTTAAAGGGCACCTTAGAATTCCATATCTTGGACCAAAAGGATTTTGAGGTTTGAAAGGATGAAGAAGAAGGAAGATCCCTCCCTGATAAAGTAAGATGATATGTCGATTTAACACTAAACACCAGAACTCTCTTTGGCCCAAATAAGATCATCTTTACTTTTTACCCCACAAATAGGAACATCCAAAATTTATTCAACCATACATCCGTCAAAATGGTCTTTAAGTTTATTCAAATCCCATGCCCCAGAATCTTCAATAAAGTATGGAAGCTTGGTAGAAGGAGGCTCAAGATTTTGGACAAAACATTTAAACCTTGTAGTTGGGATCCAATGATCCTGTAACGTATTTATGGTTTCCCCATCTACAACTTTTCAAATCAAACCTGAGGCCAACAGATCCCTTCCCCAAAGGATACTTCTCCAAGAAAATGAGGGATTATGACCAGTCTTAGCCTCTAGAATAGAGGTCTTAGGAAAATAGCGAGCTTTGAGAGTAAAACTAAGCAACGAATTAGGATTATTTAAGATTCGCCAAGCCTGTTTTGCTAGCATAGCTTGATTAAAATGAGTAAGAGATCTAAAGCCTAAACCCCCCACAAATTTAGGTTGACAAACACTTCGCCAACTCTTCCAATGAATTTATTTTGAATCTATTGAAGATCCCCACAAAAATCTAGCCATAGCACCCTCAATATCCTTACAGAGCTTGACATGAAATCGAAGGCAAGCCATAACATAGGGTGGAATAGCCTGCACCACGACTTTAAGAAGAATTCCTTTCCAGCTCTAGAAAAATGTTTGGAGTGCCAATAATGAAGAATAGAGGAGACCTTATCTTTAAGAAAAGAGAAGGAGTGATACTTAGATCGCGACAAACATTGAGGAAGCCCTAGATATTTGCTAATAAAAGGCCTATCTTCCAAATTGAAAGTGGCAAAGAAAACATTTCTAGTATTCAGGGGAACATTGGGGGAAAACAGGATAGAGGATTTGGCAAAATTTATTATTTGACCTGATGCTTTAGAGTAAAATGAAAGAGCATCACTAAGAGCAGCACAAGAGGTTCTATCTGCAGAGCAAAAAATGAGGCTATCATTTGCAAAAAAACAAATGAGTTAATGATGGAGCACGTCTAGAAATAGAGATTCCCTTCAAAAGGTTGCTGTATTGTTTAGCCTTAAGGAGAGATGATAAGCCTTCAACACAAAGAATAAAAGGATAAGGGGATAAAGGATCCCCTTACCTTAGACCCCTAGTCGATTTAATAAGACCTCTAACAACCCCATTGATAAAAAAAGAAATAGTAGAGGTAGAGATACACTTCATAATCAAAGAGACAAAATGTAAAGGAAAATTGAGATGAAACATAATACTCTCAAGAAAATGCCACTCAACCCTATCAAAAGCTTTGACCATATCCAACTTAAGGGCAGCCCAACCTATCTTCCCTTGCCTTCTAGAGTTAATTGCATGAACAACCTCTTGAGTAAGGAGGATATTGTCAAAAATAACCCTACCCGAGACAAAAGAACTCTGGGAAGGTGACACAATTTTGTCTAAAATTAACTTTAGGCGATTAGCAAGGACCTTAGAAATGACTTTATAAACTGTATTACATAAACTAATAGGCCTAAAGTCAAAGATGGAGTGAGCATGTTGCTTTTTAGGAATAAGAATAATGAGAGTTGAATTAATAGAGGAAAAATCAACTCCATTATTAAGACAATCAAGGGCTACATTCACAAGAACCACTCCAAGGGTTGACCAATTTTTTTGAATAGAAATAAGCATTCGGGCCATCAAGTCCAACAGCTTTGTTCCCAGACAAGTGAAAAAGAGCTCTTTTAACTTCACCAGCACTAAAAGACTGTCCTAAGATTGTTGAATCATGGTCATCTAGGGGGGGGGGGTCTCCTAAATGGTCTATGATTTGAGCGGTAGACTCAACATCACATCACTGAGACTGAAAAAGATTAGAATAAGCAGAAATGGCACCACAAATTCCTTCAAAATCATTAACAACATTCCCAGTCTCATCCTTAAGAAACTTTATGGTGTTAATATTTTTCCTATAAGAGGCAAAATGATGGAAGAACTTAGTGTTCTTGTCACCAACATTGAGCTAGGTTACCTTAGCACGTTGGCATCAATAGACCTCCTCCTTATACAAAAAAGCATCCAACTGAGATTGAAGGCTTTTAATTTGACTATTAGTGTTGCTATCCAGGGGATAAGAGTTTTGGAGATCAACTATGGCTTTACTAAGAGCATTTATTTTAGTTTTGAAAAGATTGTTAGCCGAAGCATTTATCCTAGTTTAGAGATGAAACACAAGACTGTTGCTTGTCCAAAGAACTAGATAAAGCCTCTTTATTAGCATTAAAGGGTTGATTATTGGACCAAGACCTCTTAACAGTGAGATAAAAGTCAGGATTCTCAAGCCAGACATTCTCAAAACGAAATCTTTTATTAACAAAATTAAGACAAGTATTATTGTCCTCATGAAGCATAATCTTCAAGGCTCTATGGTCTGAGCCATAAAAAGGTAATTGATAAAGGACAACACTAGGGAATAAATCACACCAATTGTCAGAACCAACAACCCAATCAAGACACTCATAAGTAAAGCCATATTTCTAAGTGAATTTATTTCCAACATAAGGGAGGGGAAAAAGACTAAATGTATATAAAAAACAAGCAAAGGACTTCATATCAACATTGGAATAGAAATTACTACCAAACTTATCACTATGTAAAAGTCAACTATTAAAATCACCCATGATAAACCAAGGGAGATTAAGGGCATTATAGAAAACTTTACGAAGGAGGTTCCAAGTATGATGCCTTTAATTATGTACTAGAGATCCATAATAACCAATAAAATGAAACATACTATTATCATTAAAGCTTATATTACTAATCACGAGAAAGTTAAAATATTAACATAGACATTAAACTTTCATAAAAGCATAAGTCTCCCCCTCCTCCCCCCAAAAAAATATTTCCTAGAGACCTCAAAACCAAAATCAAAACTTAAAAAAGTCTTTAACCCTATCAACCGCTTGGGAAGACAGCCTAGTTTCCACTAAAAAAAGAACCAAAGGTTGATGCTCCTTCACCAGCAGTGAGAGTCTTCGGAATGCACTGGTACTCCCAATACTCCGTGCATCCCAGCTAATGAGGGTCGTTTTTCTGGGCACGTGTGCTTAGCATCACCCGCCTGTTCAGAGTAAAAATAAAATGAAGAGGAGACACCATCTCCTTCACCAACACGAACCCTTTTAAGCAATGATCGTGAAGAACCTCCAACTGAAGCCTTATAAGTGTGAAACGAAGCACGTTTCACTCCAGAGAGTAGGGGTGTTCATTGGATCACATCCAATGGATTTGGACCCATCCGATCCAATCCAATTATTTATTGGATATTGAATTTTTCCATCCGATCCAATCCAATTGAATTGAGTCATCCGATCCGATCCGATCCAATGGATGTATTGGATTGGATCGGTTCCATCCATTGGATGCTTTAACTGGTTTTTTATTAGATTGGATTGGATCCATCCAATGAATCCCATGGATGAATCCAATCCATTTTAACCACTATTTAAGCTAATTTCATTAAAAAAAATATATAAGAAAAAACATAATTTAAAACCTAATAAATAATAAAATAATATATAAAATATTAAATAAAATAATTAAATATATAAAATTATAAATATTAAATATGATTGATTGAACATTGGATGATATTGGATTGGATTGGATCGGTTATCCATTGGATCGGATGTCTCATCCAATATCTGATCCGATCCAATTGGATTTTTAAAATTTGCATCCGATCCGATCTAATTATGATTGGATATCCGATTCTATTGAATCGGTTGGGATTGGATCGGTCGGTTGGAATTGGATTGGATGACTTTCTGCACACCCCTACCAGAGAGTATTTTAAAAACTAAAGAAAAAAATGTGACAAAAAAAGGTATTTTTGTAACATAGGGACATTACCTTGTACCCAAAGCCACCTAAAATCATAAATCTCAATTCCCTTTTCATTTCGCTTGCTTTATGCTCTCTCTCTCTCTCTCAGATCTCGTTCCAGTTCTCTCTCCCGCTTTTTACTTGCTTGCTTCTCTCTCTCTATCTCGCTCGTTCCGTGGGTTCGTCTGCCGTGCCGTGTTTCTGGGCTGTTGGGTTTGTGCGAGGTAGCCTCTGAAAAAGGTCTCTCTCTCTCTCTCTCTCTCTCTCTCATCTCATTGATTTTATAAAATCAGTTCATGTGTTAGGATTTTTCTCAGGTGAACACGGACTTCGGATTACCTCTAGCTTTGATAGGTTATTTCGTGTTTAAAACTTAATGGGGATTGTTATATTATCGTGCACAAATAGGGATTGTTAATGCGTTTTTTTCCTTTTTCTTTTTAACAAATTTGATTTTTTTTCTTCAAGGGAAAGTGCTTAAATATATTTTTTTTTCTTCAAGGGGAAGTGTTTATATATGGAGAGGCTTCAGAGAATGTTCGCCGGTGCCGGAGGAGCTTTGGGCCACCCTCCGCCGGATTCTCCCACCCTCGATTCCTCTGAGCAGGTCTACATCTCATCCCTCGCCCTTCTCAAGATGCTCAAACACGGTACTTTATTTCGCTGCATTCTGCTACTTTATTTCGATTCAAATCCTATTTTTGGTTCAGTTTTTTCCCCCGTTTTTTACTGTATACACATAGTAGAGCACGCCCCTATTAGGGTTTGTCTTCAATATTACCTTCTCTTTTTCTCTTTTGAATCTAATAACAGATTAGGGTTTCGAACCCCTAAAAATGAGTGCAATGTTCTTTTATTTAACCAACGGGTTTAACTGTGTTTTGAAACATAATTAAATATTTTTACGTGCTTGAATGGAATTTGGGTGTCTTTTTAGGGAGAGCCGGTGTTCCGATGGAAGTAATGGGTTTGATGCTTGGAGAGTTCGTGGATGAGTACACTGTTCGTGTCGTTGATGTATTTGCAATGCCTCAGAGTGGTACTGGTGTTAGCGTTGAAGCTGTAGATCACGTATTCCAGACCAACATGCTTGATATGCTTAAACAGACCGGGCGGTATATTTATACTTTCATGCTGATTATTTTTTTTCTTATTTATGTGATTACTGAACGTGGGTGTTTTCTAAAATGACTCATGTCTTGTTTCCCAAATTGATTTTTACAATCTGAATTGCTTAACGTATAAACTAAATCAAATGCTTCAGAAAATATTAGAGAATTATAATACTTCTTATATCTTAAATCATGAACTTACTGCCAATCATTTCTTATTATTACGAGGACTATAAGTTTTTGTAAGTGTATCTCAATAATATCAAGTAACAAAAATAGAAAATAAAAAATTTATTTAGAGAAAAGGGGAGAAACTTTATTGAATCGCTCACTAAAACAATATCTTCTAGGATATTTGAGAGACCTGGTTTCTCTCATAGCTAAGACTTGATACATCCCAACCCCTTTGGTTTCATCCCCTTTAAACCTCAACTTTCCTTGGTTTCATCCCCTTTAAACCTCAACTTTCCCTTGTTTCATCCCCTATAAACCTCACAACTTTCCCAAAACAGATAAGGAAACAACACAAAATAAAAAAGAAAGTAAATGCATACCATTGTGTAAATTAATAATAGTATTACTAAAAGTTTCCCAAACTATTTCTTTCACCAGACTCATTTACCACGGTTCTTGCATAGGGGAACCGAATTGACCATGTTCTAGTGAGAAACGTGCTCTCTGATGCCTTGTTGCAAATCAGCAATAATTTTGGAAAGGAAAATGTCTTTGTCAATTTCTTGTTGCACAACACCCCAATCAATCCCTTGAGATACAAGTAGATTTTTTAATTCCATAGGTTGATTGACTCTCGACTAAGCATCTACAACTCAAATGCCAAAATTATACTGCATTAATTTTGCCATCCAACGTTGATGCTCTGTAGCGAAAATACGTTGCTCCAACAATACGTTGCTCCAAATTTTAAACTTTGCTGAACTGTGTGCACTGCAAATCTCATTCCCAATAGGTATGGTTGCCACTTTTGAATGGCAAAGACGAAAGTCATTAGCTCTTTCTCATAGATTGACCTCAATGTAGCTTGTGTACCCAAAACATGACTGTAAAAAGCCACCATTCGTTGCTCTTGCATCAAAACAGTCCCCACACCATATTTTGAAGCATTAGTTTCCACAATAAAAGTGTTGTCAAAGTCTGGAAGAATTAACATTGGAGCGGTGGTCATGGCTTGCTTAAGAGCCTCAAAAGCCAAAATTGTTGCATCACTCCACCGAAACTTATCTTTCTTTAATTGTTCTATTAATGGCCAAGCTATCTCATTGTAACCTTTCACAAACATACGGTAATTCCTCGTGAGTTTTAAGAACCCTGTAATTGTTTAATATTTTTTGGCATCATCCATTCAAGCATGGCATGTATCTTGCTTCAGTTGACTGCCACTCCATCTCTAGAGATTATGTGGCCCAAACAGTCCAATTTTGTCCGAGCAAAAGAGGCACTTATTTCGGTTGGTGTAAAATTTATGCTTGTAGAGAAATTGTAGAACAATGGACAAATGTTGCACATGATCGGCCAAACAACGACTGTATACTAAAATATCATAAAAAAAAATACCAACAGACAACGTTGTATTAAGGACGAAATGTCATTCTTTGCTGCCTGAAAAGTGGTTGGGTGTTGGTCAAATCAAACAGCATAACCAGGAACTCGTAACGCCCGTCATGTGTACGAAAAGCCGTCTTTAGAAATCTTCTAGTTGAATATGATTTTGTTGGTATACCGATTTTAAGTCAAGCTTAGAAAAAATTGTGACACCATTGGGGTTCATCCAAAAAGTTCATCAATCATTGGAATGGGAAATTTCTTAGGTATGGTTTCACGATTCAGGACCCGGTAGTCCACACAAAATCTCCAACTTCCTTCTTTTTTATGAACTAACATAACTGGGCTAGAGAACAGACTTACACTGGATTGAATGACCCCAACATGTTGCATTTCTGTCACTAATTGTTCAATAGCATCTTTTTATGTTTGGGGGTACCGATAGGGACGAACGCTGATGGGTGACATGCCTTTTTAATAGAGTGCTCTCGGCCGCGTACAGGTGGTAACTCCATTGGCATCTCATATGCATGGCTCGCCTCCTCTAGTAGTACTTATTCAATTTCAAGTGGAATGGGAAATATCTTAGGTATTGTTTCACGATTCAGGACTTGGTAGTCCACACAAAATCTCCAACTTCTTTTTTATGAACTAACATAACTGGGCTAGAGAATAGACTTACACTAGATTGAATGACCCCAACATGTTGCATTTCTTTCACTAATTGTTCGACAACATCTTTTTATGGTTGGGGGTACCGATAGGGACAAACGCTGATGGGTGACGTGCCTTTGTAATAGAGTGCTCTCGGTTGCGTACATGTGGTAATTCCATTGGCATCTCAAGTACATGCCTCGCCTCCTCTAGTAGTACTTATTAAATTTCAAGTGGAATCTCTTGGTCTCCTTCAATTATAGATACTTGCCCTAACTCAATTAGCAATTCATGACCTTCATGCTTAATGAGCCGCATCATGGATTTCAGCGAAACAAGTCTTATGCATAGCTGGATCACTTTGTAATTGTACCCCTGTATCTTCCAATTTATATGGGTCATGCCTAGTGTTTCCAACCACTGCACTCCCATAATAAGATCAGTATTTCCCATTTCCAACGGCAAAAAATCTTCAACAATCTCCACACCTTTTATTGTCGTGAGCACCCCTTTACTATTCCTTGGGTTTTAGTACCCTAACCTGTTCCGACTCCATAAGGCGTTGTCTTTATATTGGGCAGCTTCATGATATTAATTAGCACATTTGAACATTTGAGATGAAATTATGGGTCACACTGCTGTCAATTAATACCACTACAGCTTGTGTGCTGATCTGTCAAACTAACTTTAAGGTTTTGGGGGCTGTAAGATCCGCCACCTACTGGAGAAAGACTTCCAGAGCCTGATTTTTCAGGTTCATGATGCTCTAGCTCTTCTTCATTCTCTTCTAAATTGTCAATGGAGTCTTCTTCATTATCAAACGGAACATCTTGCACCAATATAACTTGTAATTCTCTTTTCTTACAATGATGTCTTGAAGAATATTTTTCATCATACCTGTAACACAAATCTTGGGCCCTTTTTTGCTGGAGTTTAGTTTCTGAAAGTCTACGATATTTGGAGTCTTATCCAAGAGAAGTCGTGCGAGAAGTCTCTTTCGGTGTCATGTTGTTTGAAAATGGGTTAGGCTGCTCTTGGTTACAATTTGTATTCAAATGTTGGGCCCCTAATTTTTTTCAATCCTTTGGCCAATTCCATGCGCTGTTCAACCCCATTTGGTCCAAACACACGTGCCCTATCTCTATTTTGAGTCCATCGACTCCAGAACCAATTCAGATTTACCCTCCAATGACGGTGCCAACAGCTCAAAATTTTTGCGATATTCTCATACGGTTTCTAAACTCTCCGCCTCAGTCATACGGTGAATAACGAAGTATCGTTCAGCCTTAAGAATCCAGCCGTCCGATTTTGACCGTCGAAGGTGGGCAGTTTTATTCTTCTGGGTCTAATGTCCAACCTTGGAGCCCTAACTTTAGGCTTATACCCACCAAAATTACTGCTGCTGCTGTCCCCATATTAATATGTTCTTTCCCTCGGCAGAAGTTGTGGTGCATCAGTTCTTACTGGTGCTTTTCCTGTTGCTGATATTTGTCCCTTTCATCAATAATTGTCTCATTCTCGTTCTTCCTGGAGTTATATAAACTGATCAAAGTGATCAGCCAAGGCAGCCAGCACTTGTTCAATGGCAGGTAACTTTTTGAGATCTTCTTTGATAATCCCAATTTTGTTCTGCACCCCACTGATCTTTTCTTCGAGTGCCTCTACTCTTCCCTCCATTCGTGTTATCCTTGGTCCCAATTGTTGCTATGATACCAATTGATGCACTGTGGTAGTGTATCTCAATAATATCAAGTGACAGAATTAGGAAATATAAAATTTATTCAGTGAAAAGAGGAGAAACTTTATTAAATTGCTCACTAAAACATTCTCTTCCAGGATATTCGAGAGACCTGGTTTCTCTCCAGAGTTAAGGCTTGATTTACATAAAATGTGACATCCCCAACCCCTTTGGTTTCTTCCCTTTTAAACCTCACAGCTTTCCCAAAACAGATAAGGAAACAGCTCAAAAACAGATACAAAGTAAATGCATAATTGTATGTAGATTAATAATAATATTACTAAAAGTTTCCCAAACCATTTTTTTGACCTGACCTCTCATTTACCTCGGTTCCTCCTTGCATGGGTTAACTGAATTGGAGGTTTATCATAATGTTGTCTAGTGTGAGTGTCTACGTCTATAGAAGACTAAGTGAAATTTTCCAAACAATTTTATGGAAGCTATCTAGTTTAGTAGTAGTTCGTTAGAGGGTAAAGCTTCAATGGAGAAGATGCCTCTTTTAAATTAGTTCATTGCTATTCTATTTGAGTTTATTTTCTTTTTTGCTGTTATAGTTGGCTTTTTAATCTTATTGCTGCTTCCTATTATCATATTTTATTTTGGTTCATGGTTCAGACCGGAGATGGTTGTTGGGTGGTACCATTCACATCCTGGGTTTGGCTGTTGGCTTTCTGGTGTGGACATTAACACACAGCAGGTATTTACTTTCTTTTTATCGTTTCAGTATAGAAATTGCACAACTGTTTATAGAGTGGCATTATCAAATGTTGAATTATGATTTGTTCTTATAGATATCTAAATCTTCAATATTCAGAAAATTATTATTCTCTCTATTAACAAAGCAAGTTATACGGACATTTTGTTTCTTTAGACTGAATATATTTGAATGGATTGCATTTACTCTGCTGACTTTATGCATGTTTTTTTTTTTGGTTAAATCTACATAAATTTAACAATGATGAGTCTGATAAGTAGCTTTTAGATATAGAATGTATTTTCTGACCTACTTTATGACTGTAATAAAGCTGTGTTGAAAATTGAACGTGTGGTTCTGTGAATTGCTTTAGTTCTCATTTGGTCTTTTGTAACTCTTCTAAGCATGGTATAAGGAGTCGAATATTGATGAGTAGGTGTTAGTCCTACAGATTATTTGTGTACAATGCTCTGATGAATTCTCCTATATTAGGAGTCGAATACTATTCCTCAATTGTAATTTATTATCTAGACACTATAATTCATTGACAAATCTTATGTAGAGTTTTGAAGCATTGAATCAACGCGCTGTAGCTGTTGTGGTGGATCCGATTCAAAGTGTAAAAGGAAAGGTGGTGATTGATGCTTTTCGCTTGATCAACCCACAAACTATGATGCTTGGCCAAGAGCCACGTCAAACCACTTCCAATCTTGGCCATCTGAATAAACCATCCATTCAAGTGAGTTTTAAGGACAAATGACTAGATTTATTTTGTACTTGTAGGTTATAGCCTTCTGACATTTCATTATCTCTCTCAGGCCTTGATCCATGGTTTGAATCGCCACTACTACTCCATAGCTATTAATTACAGGAAGAATGAGCTTGAGGAGAAGATGTTGCTGAATCTTCATAAGAAGAAATGGACTGATGGTTTAACACTTAGGCAATTTGACACTCACTCCAAAACAAATGAGCAGACAGTTCAGGTGAGTGGAAGGTCGCTAGTGTTAGTAGTAATAATGTTAGTGTTTATCTTTTCAGGTAAAAAAAAATTTCAACCATGTCTCTGTCCAGCATGTTAGAGAAACTCATTATATAGTGAAAAACAGGGTATGATTAAAAAAAATTCTCAAATTGCAAGGAATATTTAATGTACACGGAAAACCTTTCCATGACTGTCTTGATTTTTTGGTGGCATATTTACTTTTGGTCTCCTGGAATAGCTTACCCTATTGGACCTTGATCATATATTTTTTTTTTCGAAAGGAACATCGATCAGAATCAGATGCTTGCTTTCTTTACTTATGACCGTCGTCTGATTATTGTTTTGTGTATGTTCAGGAAATGCTAAGTTTGGCGGTTAAATACAACAAGGCAGTACAGGAAGAAGACGAGTTGCCACCAGAGAAGCTTGCTATTGCAAATGTGGGAAGACAGGATGCAAAGAAGCACCTAGAAGAGCATGTCTCTAATTTGATGTCTTCGAACATCATTCAAACTTTGGGAACAATGCTCGACACTGTTGTCTTCTAGAGTTCCTAAACAACACAAAAGCCTTAATATTCCAAGATGATCATGTAGCTCTACATTCTGTTTCTGCTTACATTTGTCTTACTAAAACTAGTCTATAGACACGAGGGGCATGTTTGGAGTGTTGGACAAGAGGTTGTTGTCTTTACCTATGTTAGGTGTTTTATTTTGGATATAAAAGGATTGGATAATATCAATTGGATTAGTCTCATGACAGCATTCACATCAGTTTTTCCATTTTATCTTTTAAAATATATTATTATTATTATTTTTATCTTAAAATTTTATATCAAACTTTACATTAGCTTTTCTATTTTTCTTCTCCAAATCATTGAAATATTATATTTTTATATACATTTTATTAATTAAAATAAATGAGATATTGACAAAAAAAAAATTAATTTAGAGATAAAAATAGAAAAGTGAAATGAGATAGTATTAAAAAATGTTAGAAGGATTTCTATCTCTTCTCTACATGTAAAGAATGATGGAACTGAAGAGAGTGCTTTGAGAAGGGGATTATATTAACCCACCCAGAGGATGAGTTAAAATAGTCCCACGTATAAATGTTATGTAGATTATACATTTTATTAAAATATTATTTTCTACTTTTTTTAAAAAATATTTAAAATTTTGCATTCTTCTATCAGAATGCAACTCATCGGAAATGGAAGAATCTTATCACGGGTATAACTAATAGTGATATGATTTGAGTGGAGACGCCGACGGGTATTGTGAGTATCTTTGAGCAATATTTTGGAGTTTTGTTTACATCTTACTAGCTTCTTATGGATACTATGGATGGACCAGGTTGCTTATTGACGTAAATTTTTGGCCAACTCGTTCGTAAGTATAGACGAGATGAAAGTTAGAAGTAACTAAGTAAAATAGAGAGCACACAAGAATTTATAGTAGTTCACTGTGTCGCGACAGTATTGGAGCTACGTCTACTTCGAGTTTTTATTCTCACGAGAATGATTATAAGAAAGATAGCTAAGTCTGAAAGTTCTAATTTCTAGAGAGAGATGCTCTGACCTTATGAGTATTTTTCTTAATGTGAAAAATTAACTAGTGGAGCTCTCCTTTTATAGGAAAGAAGGTCTTATTAAAATAATAACAAAATATGAAAAAAAAATATGAAAAAAATACATTTAGGCTATTTTTTTGACCATTGATTATGATCTAACAGTCAAATTCTTTGGAGGCCGATTGCCAATCTCTAGAGCTTGTGTTGCGTCTATAGGACCCACTTTGGGTAAGTTGTAGCTTAAATTCGTAACTCTCATGAGGACAAAATTTGGACTTGATAACTTCAGAATTGCAATTGGAGCGTGAGACATAACTTGATGGAGCATTGAAAGAGCTTCAAAATGCAAGTTGAGTCTAACGAATCAATATTGAGAGTTATGACTATTTTACTGAAGGCTGCTCTGAAACTAGCACCCAAGTTGACATCTAGGGCCCAGGTTGACATATGTTCTAAGGAAAAAACATGTTGAGGGTGCACTTTTTGACGCTAAGTGATATTTTGACATCACTTAGCTAGTTTCTATGTTTTGGTGAAGTTATTCACTAGTTCTCGGAGATGTTGCTATTCCGCAGTATCAGAAGACTCGAAACTACCCGATTCGAGACTAAGTCACTTTTTCGAAAAAGTGAAAATATGAAGTTGTGAATTTGACTTGTCTGAGTTCATAGCTCTCATATACTATGAAAAACTAGACGAACGCTTGACACGTAATCGGATCGATAAGCAGAACCCAGCGCACCAGGTCACATGTCAACCTGGGCACTGATGCTTTAACTAGAGCTTCCGGGATGTCGTTTGATACTTCCAAGGTTCTTGAAATTGAGGATGAGGTCTCCTTCACCATTTTTGACCATGTTGGAGAGAATTCTCGGAGCTGAATTTGCATTTGGATGATTGAAACCAGTGCACCAGGTTGATTGTCAACTTGGGGGCTATGCCTAGCACCAGGTCAACCTGGGCGCTGGGCTCAGCTTTCATGCCCTCGATATTCTCATTTTCTTCCTGAGCTTTCTTGTATCTTCATTATTTCTGATGATGAAAAAAATTCCCTTAACACTTTTTCGGGAATATGATTGGAAACAACCTAGGTTGACAAATTGTCAACAGCACCAAGTGTCAACTTGGGTGCTGGATCTAGTTTTAGGCCACCAATTGGTTCCGTTTGATTCTTGGAAACATTTGTATCTTAATCTTTGACAAAAATAGAGAATATGCCAGGAATAATTCTCAAATTAGCTCCTTGGAAATGGCCCTGGTTGACAAAATGTCAACTTGAGCGCAGGGCTAGCACCAGGTGTCAACCTGCGCGCTGGGCCCGCTTCTAGCCTCCAGGTTCGTCTGTTTCTTCCCCCAAAGCACTTGTTTCCTCATTTTTTATGAAGACAAATAAAATCCTCAGGAAAATTCTTTAGTTTGAGCTTGGAAGTGCCCCAGGTTGAAAAAAATGTCAACCTAGGCGTTGGGTGCCTGGGGCACCTGGTGCTCTGAGTGCTAAAAAATGAAAGTGCTCCGAAGCTCATTGTGATACCTCAAATATGTTTGTGACATATCTAATTCATGTCCTAGTATAAAGTTTGATCCATTTGCACTAAGACGGTCCTGAAAACTGAAACCCTAGTTAGGTTGTCAACCTAGGCGATGGGTGAAACCCTAGGCGCCCAGGTTGACTTCTGAGGTGTTGTTTCATGTATTTTCAGTTCATGGGCCTTAGACTTGGATGCTTCATGTCTTTAAGGTACAGAATAGTAAAAATTAGTGAGTGAGAAACAACTTGGTGCGATCTAAACACCCATCTCGGAGTTCTTGAAGTTAACCTGGGTTCAGGGCTAAGGACCCCTCCCAGGTTGACTGCCATGACTCAAGACTACTCAACTTCAAGATATTTTCTTTCTTGCCACATGTTAAACATTGATGTCCATGTTGGAAAATCTTTTACTATTATCTTAATTTAATACTCATGTATGTTGAATTATGACTAATCTAACACCTTAATATGGAAAACCTAAAACAATAATATAAACACATAAGGATTATAGAAAACCTTACATTGGTGCAGTAGAATATTATGTCTCATTCTGTCTATAGCTGAGTATTATTAAGATTTGAACCTGGATCTTCTCCTCCTTCGATTGCGTTCATCACAGTCTTCCACAAAAGCCTGAGTATCAACTTGAATAGTGTGGGCTGATACTCAAACACCTTTGAACAATATTTGAGATAGTTTTTCTTAGTAAATTTCAAAATTCAAGAGAAGAAGAAGAAGTGACATTAACTTTTTCAATTCTCTTCTCTTTCTTTATATAGGCGTTCACTTAGAGTTAGCTTTAGATAAATTGTACTAATTAACAAATAAAACTATATTTCTCTTTTTTCTCATAATTGCCCTAACTTGGTAAAAAAATCCTAAATAAGATATAGTCTATTTTCAAATTCTAACTAACTTATTAAATTGATTAATTGAGTCTACAAGATGATATTCTCCCAAAAAATATGGGGACCATGGGGCTATGTAACAAATCTCTTAATAAGTAGATCCAAAACTTATCGAGTAAATTTCCTATCTTATTAATTTCTCTCGACTCCACTATAGATTTGGAATTGTACTCCTAATTACATGGTACACTCTATATACCAATTATAGATATGCTATCAATTATCCATTATTTCAATCACAACAATCATTGATCCTCTATAGACGGTTCACATTGAGTAGGGACAAAATTACCGTTTTATCGTTCAATGTATTTTATCCTTAAAACACTTAGCTACATGTAAATGATATTATAGGAAACTAATATAATTATCAAAATGAGCACTCTATCATTTATCACGTTAAGCTAAGCTCTAAGGAAACCATCATTTCACTTCTAATAGGCATATAAGCTATACATGTCCATATCTATAGTTAACACTCCTACTCAATTACTCTACCGAGTTGCCAAGATGTAAGTATTATGCCTACATATAAGCTATCACAAGCAATTCAAAGAACTCGTGCAATATATTAAGCTAGAGCTTAACCATCTCAGGATTGAGATCAAATGATTTATGATCAACTAAGTGATATTGACTTAGAAAAAATATAACGGTAAGTTTATGGTATCTTTTCCATTGTGAATATCGGTCCAGTCCGGTGCATAGTCGACACATCCGATGCTAGTTTACTTTACTGATGCCTTGGAAAAGACATTCCACTTATCCAAGTGTAAGTAAACCCCATCATTGATTATCATGTCAGTGTAAATTTAGTGAATTGATAAATCGTGGAACTAAATAATTTGAAACATATAATCATACTTTCCACTGTGATGATATCACTATAATTTTGAATAATGATATGCTCAGAATTTAATAAAACTTATATATTAAACATATAATCATGTATAAAATATGTGAACAAAGCATATGACAAGGTCAAGATATGATTTCTAATTTTTATTGAAAGTGAATAAGATTATAATAAAATTGGGTTTTATTTAGGGCATAAAATTTCAAAAAACTCCCACTTGCACTAATATAAAACTAAAAGTGCATTTCAATTTAATCTCATATACTTTATGTCCTAATCAAATACAGTATTTGGCATAAACTATGTAATAGTATCTGATAGGTTGTATTCGATATCAACCTTCTCCACCATCACATTTTTCTTAGTTAATAAATTCATGATTTTGCGAATTCCCCATCTATATATTTTCCTCCTCTTAGGGTATAGGATTCTTTACTATTTGGCAATTGCACTTGTGTTATCATGGAGTCACACTAGCAATCATTCCATGTCTAGAATTATGCCTAAGTCTGTATCGAACATTCTCGAGTCTCAATAATTCCCTAATTTCCTTTAGGGAGGCCTTATTATTCAGCCTTACTGGTAGACTTAGTAATTTTGAATTGATTTTTACACTTCTCCAAAATTCACTGCTCCACCCCTAGGGTAATCACTATCTCTTAAGTAGATTATTAGCATTGATGCAAGTCTAGACACCTGAGTAGGTATAGCCTATGGGTTTTGAAACACCACATTTATCAACTAACATATATTTTCTCTTTTTGTATTTCAGGATATATTTAATTATTTTTCAATGTTCATTTTTCAGTTTTGATTGATATTACTCACAACTCTCACTCAATAGTAGATCTCTGGCCTAGTGCATACAAGATCGTACATAAGACCTCCTACTATTGATGCATAGGGTGTAACACCCTAACTAGCATAGGCGTGTTGACGTGATTTTAAACGTACTGTGCAGCTCGTTGCTAATCAACGAGGTTAATGAAAATCGTGATTAATAAAAATTTTGCTATTTAATTAAAACTTATAATATAACATACAAAATATTTTGGGATCCCGTTTATAAAATACTTTACAAAAGTTTACTAGTTCTTTACAAAATATTTGTCGCCCAGCGACTAACTACAAAAGCACTGTTGTCCCGAGGATGGTACGCTCCAGGCCTAACCGCCCCGACATGTACAATCTTCATCTGCTCGTCCTCACGGTTCCTCAGCTTTGGCCTTGCCCTTACCTACACATAAACATAGCACTGTGAGTCGACAAACTCTGTAAGAAAAGCATAATATAATAAACATAATAAATCCCGGGTTATAGCCAAGCGCCCATACACCAGACCGTAACCCTAACTGAATCAGGGACGTCCATGACAAAGTATGATTAACCACGAATCCAGTCTATACTCGGTACTCTAGTTGTACCGATGTGGTAGCAGTTAATTCATACTATCTCATAGCCTAGCATATATCTGTTGGCATCTCGGTGCAACTCTATGTACACCTCACTGTTGCCCTGATATGCTAATCTGGCGACTATATAAAATTTGCCTAACATATATCTAATATGTTAATCTGATGGCAACTGACATGTACGCTAAACATGTATAAGCATATGCATGACATTATACTAATCTTACCTCGATTCCGAATTTAGGTGTGCCGGTCAACCTGAGTGGAACAATCTGCTCGGCGAATTACAGGCTCCTAAATCATAATAATAACAACACTGATAAGTGACATGCTAAATCACTTCCCGGGGACTTAAACTAAAAACTAAAAGTTTCCCTATCGATAAATAGCATGGCAATACCCTAAACAACATAAAAATGGGAAGAACTAGGGTTCCTAAATTTGCCCCAACCGGTAGACCGGTTCCTCAACCGGAATTCTAGTTCTGGGAGGAAATCCTGGAAGCCAACCGGAATTTCAGTTCCTCCAGGCCTCTCTGAACCGGAATTCCGATACAGTGCAGGAAACACTAAAAATTCCATATCTCAACCAATTCAACCCCAATCCACTCCAAACTTTCCAGACCTGATCTAAACATCCTAGAGGTAAAAAACAAAGCAATAAAACAAAGCTTCATGCACCATAACAAAATTCACCATTGATGAGTCAAGCTTAAGTTCAAAAACTCAAAGCTTGCTCATCCAACCAATTTTCTATCAAAACCTGTTTAGATTACCATTACCTTAAATAATCATAATATAACTGTAGAAAACATCCCCAAACACAAATAACATTCACAGAAACTAAACTTGCACTAATGAGCCAAGCTTGAGTTCAAAACTCCAAAGCTTGCTCCAACAACATAACAGCCACTAAACCAAGCATAAATCAACATGAAAACCCATAATCAAGCCTCTGAATTCAACAATAAACAACTACAACAACTACAACAAGTACAACTCAAAGCATGCAAAACTCCATTCCCTTAAAACCCAAGAAATCAAGAACAAAATGCAAGAGACTTACCAAGAGTTTGAGATCACTAGAATCTTGTTAAAATCAGCTGGAGAACACACAAAGAATCCCCAACCTTAGCTGCTCTAGGCCGAAAGAGAGAAAGAAAGAGTTTGAGAGTGAAAAATGAATTGGTTTTTCCTTTCTTTTGATTTTTGATAAAATGATAAAATGACTTGATTATCTACTATATTCAGCCTATTATTTACATAAAAATCTGATTATAACTTAAAATAAAGTCCACTAAAGGACAAAACATAAATGGGCAAAAAGACCATTTCGCCCCTCCCACACTAAAAGGGTTAAAAAAAACACTATAGGGTATTTTGGGAAAACTCTAAATTCCCGACTAATTCTGACATTCCCAATGTCTAACAATACCGCCCCGCTAAACTAAAATACTAAATTGTGATTCTAATGAGCCATACACCGCGTTCCATGTTGCCGGACACCGAAATGCAAAATTATGAAATTTCACTATATGACATAAAAATGCATTCTGAATTCAAATAAATCAACGTAAATAATTATTTAAATATCAATAAATAATTTTCTTAATTAAGCCCTATTTATCTGCTAATTTCCGAATTTAAATCAAGCGGTCTTTACATAGGGAATCTTTTTATTGGCCTTTATCTTTTTTGGAGTACCTAGAAACAATTCCTAAGATAAATAAACTCTATGTTTGGAAGTCAAGTAACCTCCATTAGAGTTAGCCATTTGAAAAACTCTCTAGCACCTTACTAATGTATGCTGCTTGAGATAGAGTAAGTAAATTACCAAATATACCACAAGCTATAGGTTTTTATGTTCTCATCAAACCCTTGATACTAGGAATGAGAAGTTTGCTTAAGTCCATTGAATAGACTAAGCATGGTTTCCCATCTTATCCTTGTATATTGAAAACTCTAGGTTGCTCCATGTGAATGGCTAAACCATAGTTCTCTACGCTTTGAGTCTTAGTTCCTTATTAGGACTATCCATTTCTTGTTTGAGCAAACAATGAATCTCCATCACTAGTGTCACCCAAGTAATAACAAGGTGGGTTCTACTATGACAAGGTATAACAATTATGTGTCTAGGAACTTCAGTGGTATAGACCTCTTCGTGTTATCTGCGTTTCTGGCATTGGACACGTGAAATCCAAGTTAGCATCCAAGGTCCATTAGTGGGACCCTCAAGAAAGGTTAAGTGGGCCAAGCCAATTTGGATAAGTCCTTCTAGGAACGTATCTCAGATCCACAATCATAAAACCTTCTACGCTGTGAGCTGTACCCGAAAGCATATTCAAGAACTTCATTGGTATCAATTTCTATTACTACAGTAACAAGTTAATTGGAACAATTACATGATCAAGAATAAGTTCTAATAGTTTGCTAATTTGTTCATTATATTACATCCACGTCTAATCAAAATATGTGTGTCATAGAGATACTGTGGTGTATTGAGTATAGTCTAGAGTTCAAAATTAAAAAGAATTTGAACTACATATGTCAATAACTTCTTCCACCCCTAAGTGTTATAGAGATCCTGTGGAGTTATGAATATAATCTAGAGTTTAAAAGATATAAAAGATCGTTGAACTGCATATATTACTTCTTAACATCTTCCACCCCTATCAGATCAAAAGATCTTTAGTTAAACAAAATTTTAATAATTTCTTAAGAATTATCAATTATTCATAAACATTGAATTTAAATTCTAAGTATTTATGTGGTATTATCTCTTTGCAGAGAATAATATACCATAGATTTTGCATCAATAATAAAACAGAAACACATACAAAACATGATAAATATATAAATATAATTGGTATTGTCATACAAAAGTTAAAGTAAAATGAAGCTTAATTTCATAAAAGCAATTCATAACGAAAATTTCTTAAAGAGAAAATTTTATTAATAATCTCAAAAATATCATAATGAATTGTCTGCAATAATATGAAATAGGGAATAAAATCCCAAACTAATAATTGAAACTAAATTGTTCATAAACTAAAATAATTAAATCAAAAATTAAAGAAGATTTTGAGCTTCATCTTCACTTGGACAATCTCCACACTCCTGTCCAACCATCCGACTCAACTTGCTAGGATAACAATCCAAGTTTATGCAGCTGGAGTTGAAGTAAGAAGAAAATAAACATGGTTAGTAGATCCAGAATTAATAACCCAAGGGGATAATAATTCTTCAAAACGCATGAGTTTATAGCATAGATAGAAATACCTTGTTTCTTTGCTAAAAACTTAGGACACTGGGGTTTCTAATGGCCCTTTTCGTTGCAATAGAAGCATTTTCCTTTTTGCTTTGCATTGGGATTAGCAGCCTTTTTCTTATTAGCTGTATTAACAGCTTTACGAGGCTTTTTGCTTTTCTTCCTCTTCTTCTTTTTGCTGGGTTTCGAAGTTGAGGCGATGTTTGCCTCAGCCTTGGCCGTACCATTAGCAGTGCCAGAACTAGGAGCTTTAGTTCTTCCTTTTTGTGGACCTCCAATCAAATTTTCAGATATCTGAAGGTTGTTGATTAACTTGTGGAAGTCAAAAGTTCATGACATAATTTGATGTAAAGTGCAGAAAGGTGGAGTCAAATTATTTAAGAGCAAACTTACTTGAGTTTCTTGATCTATAATAGCTCCATGATTCTCAGCTTCCTCGAAGTAACTAGCCATCTGGAGAAGGTGATCACGCACGTTCTGATGAGGCTTCATCCGTGTATTGATAAAATTCTTGGTTGCCTCAAACCGAGCTTGATTTGATGCCATCCCAAACAGTTCAGTTAACTGATTCATGATATCAGCAGCCGTGAGAGTATTAGCAAACCTTGTCTTCAAGGTGTCGACCATGCTAGACAGCATAAAGTATCGAGCTTTGTTGTTAGCATTCTGCCAACGCTCGAACTTTTACTTCACTGCCTTGGTCGCATTCTCACCTGGTTGCTCATGAGCCTCTTCAGTCAACACAAACAGGGTATTTTCACCTATGAGAGCAATATTAATATTCTCTTTCTATTTGACAAAGTTAGCTCCAGAGAGTTTGTTGTCAGTCAACAGTGACACCATGGGGTTGTTCATAGTCATATTGGACACTACAATTATCAATAAATAGAAATCAAGTAAGGTTGAATACAAAATCATACACATTCAGAAATTATTAAGCACTTAGCAAGTAGGAATGACAAGTGAAAATACAAAAACAAACAATCCTAAATAATTTCTAAGGTTTCTAACAAACTGATACATTGTTTTGTATTGGGCGAGAGTCAAAGATATCAATCATTGAATAGAGCAGTCAGCTCAACTAAAATGGATATCATTCTAGTAACCTTTTATTCGATCAAAAAGAGAATCCGACGTTGCTTCATTTTAGTCGAGAGTCAAGGTCATTCTTATTTCATGAGCTGCTACTATTATTTCATACCTTGTAAATCCAACTCTTGACAGTCACTATTCGGATGGATGTTACTAAGAATAAAACACTTGCAATAATACTTATCTTTCGAGATTCTATGACGTTAAATTGCTAATGAACGTCCATCTATTGGGGATAGATCTCACTAAAACAAGAACTGTGTAGAACCAACAATGGAAATTGAATATCCTTATAATAAAGCTCATTATTTAAAGTGTATTTTTCATCTAATATTTATTTTAATATATATATATATGTATATTTAATTAAAATTACCAATTTAGATAACTCTAAATATAAATTTTAATTTAATATTTATAAAATTATACTTAGATAGATCTAAAAATAAATAAAACTATTTTTCATCTTAGTAATAATTCTCAATAAATATTATGAAAATTTCTTAATTTAAGTTGGTCTAAAATATTTTAATTTTAACTCAATCTAATTTTCTATAAATATATATAGCAAAATTCGAAATCCAATGTATTTAAAATGAATACATTTTTGAAATTGACATAAAATAAAATAAAATAAATCCTGAAAAATTATTCTAATTTGTGTTGGTCCAAAATTAATAAATAAAATTAATTTTCAACATAAATATAATTTTCCTATTTAATTAAATTTCTAAGAAAAATATCAAATATTTAAGTATCTTGAATAAAATAAACTTAAACATTAATTTTCTATTTAATTAAATATAACTAATTACTTATTTTCTAATTAAAATATTATATATTTTAGTCTATTTATTTTATTAAATCATTAATGAAAAATTTACTTGATTTAAGTTGGTCCAAAATTAATTAAAAATTTATTTTCAACTTTAATCTATTTTCAAAAATATCTGTATTAAATATAATGCATTTCAAAATTTGTGGAAAAATAATTAATAAAATATATTTTTAAAATTATTCTAATTTAATTTGTTTTGAAATTAAAATTTCCAACTTAAATATAATTTTCTATCTAAATAAATATCCTGAAAATAATTAATATTTAAGTGTCTAGATAAAATCTACTTAAATATCAAATTTTCTATTTAATTAAATGTATTAAATATAAGAAACAAATAATTAAGTATCTTGAATAAAATCAACTTAATTATTTATTCTAATTTAATATCTAAGAAAAATATTCTAATTTAAGTTGGTCTAAAATTAATTAAAATAATTAATTTTCAACTTAAATATGTTTTTTTAATTAATTAAATATTAGAAAATATAATTAGTTGCTAGAAATAACTATCTAGAATATATCTCATTAAACAAAGTATTTTTCTAAAATTAATTTTAAAATAATCTAATGAAAAAAAAATTCATATATTTTAAAACTAATTATGTTGCTAATTTAATTTTAATTAGGTTAGACTAATATAATTAACATAATACAATTATTTAAATAAGGCAAATGGGCCTTCACAATTGGAGTAGTTCGTGTGAGGGAGGATCGGGTTTAGCATGTCGTACCCACTACTAGTGACCCCTAACTCTCACACAAGACCCAAAGGAGAGAAATTTAACCATTAAATAAATAATTGTTGTTCATTGAATAAGCCCAATACTAATTGGGCCTAAATAAAACTATCTTATGAGATATTTTATTTTAACAACCTAGCCCATTTAATTAATTAAAACTTAAATGGGCTTTTTATATGCATCTAAGCCCAAAAGTAAATATATAGGCTCATACATGTCATATAATTTGGATGGGCCCTATCATGTTTCTAAGTTTACACAAATGAAAGAAATTGTAAAAATTATCTATTACAAATTATTTATAAGATCTATTGACAATTGGACTATGATTAAAATCAAATCATTGGATCTGTCAACACGTTAATCATAGCAATTTAGATTAAATAAATAATAGGCTCATATTTTTTTTTAAATAAATAAATAAATAAACAAACAAACATAACAAACATGTAACAGATAACTAGAAAGTAGGTTAAGATATTTTTATTTTGAAATAAAATATTTAAAATATATCTTAACTAGAATTTAAAATTTAGGTTGTTAGAAAATATTTAAAATTTAACAAATCTCCTAAATATCCTAAATTCTAATTGAAATTAAAATATCTAACTAATTTTTAAAAATTTAGTTTATTTAAATAATTTAAATTAATTAAATATCTAATAAGATAATATAATATAATATCTTAATTTAAAATTTAGATATTTCTAATTTTATATTTCTATTCTTATAATTTAATAAATTAAATATAACTAAAATAAATAATTTGAAAAATAAGATATTTGATGGTTAAGATATTATCAATTTTATTTAATAATTAAATAAAACAAAATATCTTAAGTTTGAAAATTTTATGGTTACCAAACTCTAAAATTTCTATTCAAACCAAAATTAACAAACTTTTTAAAATTTCATGTTATTTTGCCAAAAATAAAATTTTAATTAAAATAAATATCTAATAAGATAAAATGTCAAAACTAACATTTTTTCTAATCTTATAATTTAATTTAATAAAATAATCAATTTTGAAAATCTGATATGATTAGCAAATTTGAAACTTTAACTAGATTATTTATAAAATTTATTAATATTTTAATATCAAAATAAAATTATTTCAAATTTTAATAATAAAATAAATAATATTTTATCTTATAATTGAAATAAATAAAATAAACAAAAATAATCAAAATTTTTAAAATTAGCCATAAGGCTAGTTTGTGGAAAAATTAAATTTTCAAATTCAAAGGCTACTAATATCTAAAACTAATTATAATTAATTAAAAAATTAATAAAATTTAATATTATTCTGATAATTAAATTTTTATTTGAAAATTTGGATTCTACACAAAATTCTACAAAAATATGAATTTTGTTTCAATGAAAAATGATTTTTGAATCAAAAGATATCACAAAAATAATTTTTGACACAGGGAGTATGCATTGCATACTACCTAAGCGCGCGTTTGTGGACGGATAGGCGTGGAATGGGCTGTAGTGCAGCCATCTTGGCCGAGGGAGCTTGGTGTGATAGGAGCTTCAGACAGCCCGTGTCCGAGAAACCTCGAACATGGCTTGTCTGAATGCTCAGTCATGACCGAGTGACACCCTTTGTCCGCGCGCGCACGTGTTGCTCAGTTTCATATATTTTCATTCAAATTGAAAAAATCGCAACTAGTTCATAAAAAATTCAAATTGAGTTCTGTAAAAGCCTAAATTTATTAATTTTTCATCTACTTTCCAGTAAAAATATTTTTAGAACGAATTAAAAAATATTTATCAATGTAAATCACGATTTCCAAACAATCATCAAATATGCACATAAACCAACATGAACACATCCAAATCAACACAAACATCGTTTTAAATCCATATTTCATAAAAGTAAATAATTATCATCGATTTGAAGCCAGCTTTTTGGGATTATTTTATCAGGATCTAGATTTACTACCATATATTTACTTAACATCCTAAATATAAATTTCTAAAATAATGACATTTAAACACATATAAAGTTCAAGAAACCTTACATTGGTTGCAGCAGAATTAAATGACTCCTTGCACTCAGATCTCTAACCCTTGTATCCTTTTTGTAGCAGAGTATCACCAAGATATGAGCTCGATTCTCCTTCAGTTGATTGGATTCTTCACAGTCTTACACACTATGAATGAGTACCAACTTGTTATGCGTGGGCATGTACTCTATCACTATAGGGTTCAAAATATTGAAGAGAAAGAGAGAGAGAAGGATTCGAAATAGAGAAGAAGAGAAGGCTCAAAATTTGACTAAAAGGCTTATGTGCATCAACTGTCAATTTTAAGTATATCACTATCTATTTATAGAAATCCTTCTAGGTTTAGGTTTAAATTATTTGACATTAAAAAATTGATAAATAAATGGTAAAAATAAGCTTTAATGGCCGACCATAGGATGTGGGCCCACCACTTGCAATTTTGCTATTTTTCAACTATTTATCCTATTATTTCACAAATACCATATTTTCCAATTCAACCACTTAAATGCCAAAATTTTTTATTTAATAATTAAAATTAATTATCAAATAAAATTTTATTTAATATATTTATTAACTAGACTCAATAAAGTCTTTTAATTAACAAATCAGCAGATCTAGTATGGGGACCATGGGCCTATATAACCGAACTTCCAATAAGCAGATCTAGAATTTACCAAGTAAATTCCCTAACTTATTAATTCCTCCTTGCACCACTATAGATTTAGAATTGCACTCTCAATTATATAGAACACTCTATATATTTAACGATATAGATACGCTATGAAAATTTAACCATCGTTCTAATCTCAATAATCAAAGATCCTTGATAGATGATTTACACCGAGTAGGGACAAATTTACCGTTTTACCCCTCAATGTATTTTATCCTTAAAACACTTAGCTTCCTATAAATGATATTTCAGTAAACTAATATAATCACTGAAATAAGAACTCTTCTATTTGTCTCTATTAAGCCAAGCTCGAAGGAAATCATCATTTCACTTCTATGTCTAGATAGAAGCTATAGATTCCATATCTATGTTTAGCATGTCCACTCAATTGTACTATCATGTCCCCAAGTTGTATGTGTGATCTGAACCAATTGGTAGGCTTTGACTAACAACTTAAAGAACACAAATAACACTCTTAAGATCGAACCTAACCATGTCAGGACTAAGATCTTTTGATCTAAGATCAACCAGTGATATTGACTTAGAAAGATACAATAGTAAGATTATAATATCTTTACTAAGATCAATATCGATCCCAGTCCAATGTATACTCCATACATCCGATACTAGCATACTTTACCAATATTATAGAAAGAACATAACACTTATCTAAGGTGTAAGTAAGCTTTATCGCTGACTATCACATCAGTGTAAATCTAGTGCACTAATGAATCATGGGACATTATATTTTGAAGCATATAATCACAATTACCTTCCACTGTGTTAACATCACTGTTAATGTGAATAACTATATGCTCTGGACTTAACAAAAATTGTACACATTAAACCATAAATATGAAAACTACATGTAGACATAAATGACTTCTAATCTTCTACTGATAACAAATCAGATTATATTGATATGGGTTTTATTTAGGGCGTAAAATCCCAACACCGACAACCTCAAGGCATAGAAACTCGCACGTAGTTCAATCCTAACAATGTGTTTCTACGGACAATATTATATTGATCAAACATGCAGTACATACTAAACCCAACTTGAACTCAACATTTCTATTATAGATACAAAATTGCAAAAAATCAACAGAGCAGTGAGGTACGTACTGGATAGTAGAACAAAATAGAGAAGAATGTCGTGCAAATTAGCTCAGTTGTGTTGTGCCCAACCTATCACCCAGTCGTGGTAGGCTCAACTGCTGGAGTTATCGTTGGGCAGGGGGTAAAGTAAAGGGGAATTACCCCATATACTAGTTTTTTTAATCTTTTTTTTTTCAAATTTACGATTGGGGTTTCTAAATTGGTTGCAGCGCTAGTTGCAATTGGGGTTTATATATTATTATTTTTTACAATTTAGGTTGCAGCGCTAGTTGCAACAGGAGTTTCAATGTAGAATTTTGTAAAAATGAAAAAAAAAACTATTTTGAAGTGTAAAAATAAAAAAGACCCTAAAGTAAATCAAGATTTTTGGGCTCAATTTGAAGAAAATAGAAGGACTTTTGAAGGTTGAAGATGATGAAAAGAGGATGAATAATCTCTTAAAACTTATTTATACACCAGTTCAAGTCCTTGCCATTTGAAATGAATGGCCCAAATCATTTCTATTAAGAAGTATCCTTTGAATCGATGGGTGAGGAGTTAAAAGGTTGCATTTAATGATCAACCCAAACATTTAACATTCATCATTGCATGTCTCACGTAATGCAGTTATTAAAAGAAGGGTCATCTCAAGCAACCTACCGTCGTTGTAGCTCCTCTCAAGAAACACGCCCCCACGCTTGCGTATTGCCAACAATCGCATTTAAGGTGCCGCTCCATGAGCCATGCTAATAATGCCTACGGCTAGTGACCCATTAATTGATGACACCTTGTGCAATGTGAAGCAATCTCAGATAGCACCACGTGTCAAGAATTTGTCACGAAGAAGCTGGAGAGTAATGCAAGCTTCCGGATCGCGTTGCGTCCCGAGAGCTTTGGGGGTAACTATTATCTGCATTTCTGTGAGGCATGACACATGGCTTTCAATAAGGGAAGCTGAGTTGATCCTACCTTGATTAAGAACTCTTAATTTTGTTTTGTCACTAAAAGGCTTCCCGAACCCAAAAAACATCCAGAATGAAAGGACACACGAAAGCCTACTCGCGCTAGCCTTTGCTTCCCAAATGCGGAAGAAGAAATGTCTCTCCTAGACCCAGAAGGGTCTGTCAGGGAGGCTCATTTGGTTCATTTCCAAATAAGCGCTCGAAGGTTCTAAAAAGGATATTGACCCCCACTGGGTATTACGGATATCGACTTTCTCCACACGCCAGGTCACTTAAGTGACAGTTATGTTTTTCCTGACAGAATCAAATCCTGCTTCCCACATTCGAGCATGGTAGTGCGCGCATCACCACCATCCTTTTACCAGACAGACACTATAAACTTCTGCTTGCAAAGGAACAAGCTTTGAGTGACACGTGTTCCCTACTTTTAAAGGTTAAACTTTTGCGTGTCACGTGTCCAAATGGTACAAAATAATCCCCATTATCCAACTGCTACATGCACGGACATAATGCGATCCACTGAACTATCCAATCAGCTCTAACATTACATGTAATTCATCCCAACAGAGGGATTTAAGAACAGATCTTAGGCGGGTCATGGGTTTATCTATACCCGATACTCAGCCTATAAATACTCCTTTATTCTCATGCAAAGAGGTCAAGCTAAAAGAAACACATAGGTAAAACTCTGTTGTGATTACCCTTGATCTTCTGAATAGAAACTAAGGGTAACGAGTTAGGGTTTCCTGCTAAATACTGTAAACACATAAATATTGCCCTTAGAGGCTAATAGGCTAACTCGTTGACTAAGGTTTATTAACACCTGAACCGCATAAATTTTTTTTCTCTTATAATTTTTGCAAATTATTATTTCTTTAAATATCTAGTTTATGAAAACCTCAGTAAATATATATACAATATATAAGAGAAAGATGATGAAGAAGAAAGGGTGGTTGGTGTTAGGTTAGGTTAGAATTTTTTCTTTTAAAAAGGCTTATAAAAAAAATATCGAGTTAGTCAAAATATTATTTTTTATCAAATTTGAACCCGACATGATGTATAACGTGTTTCACACAAAGGCTCCTTATAATTTTTAAGGCTAATTAGCAATTCAGCCCCCTCCCCCTCCCCGGAACTTTGACATATTCTAAATCATACCCTTGAAATTTTTTAGCCGTTAAAAATTCCCCCTGAAATATTGAGATTGTTAGATTTAAGTACTTTTGTCTAATTTCATTTAATTTTACTATTTCAGTGATTGTTTATGTACTAAAACATGCTCCCCAAACTTTGATATCTACCAAATTATGCCCCTCAAACTTTGATATGTACTAAATCATGACCCCTGAACTTTCATCCATGTTAGAATCTTTTTACTAAAATTAGACAAAAGTCCTTAAATTTAACAATCTTAATAGTTCACGGGACATTTTTAACGGCAAAAAAAGTTCAGGGGCATAATTTAGTACACGTCAAAATTCGGGGAAAAAATTACTAGTTAGCCAATTTTTTTAAATCTCATTTTCTTTTTTAGATTTTTAGGTTTTAGATTTTTAGGTTAGAATCTGCCGAGTTTTTTTGGTGGGTGGGTGGGTGGGTTTTCGGGTACAAATGTTCTGCCCTAAAATAGAGAAGAATAGATAGAATGGAGGGAGAGTTATGGAATTGGATTCTATTATTATTATTATTATTATTATTTTATATTATTATTAAAAGAGTGATTGACTGCCTTGTAGCGTGGTGCTATCAGTTGTATTTCCCTGTGGGTTATACCAATAAAAACTACTTTTCTTCCTCTGCTTGCTTTCCTTTGCTTTCCTTGTTGCTTTTTTTCTTTTTTTGTGTTAGGGTTAGGGTTCCCACTTCCCACTGCTCAATTCGATACTCCAAACTCACCATGGACGGAGACAATACCGAGTTCAACGACTGGGAGGTGCTTCACAACTCCGACACCGCTGCACCCGACTCTAGTGACAACGCCCCTAAGAATTTCGATGGCATCGACGGGGATTCTGAGGGAATGATCAGGTCTGATTACTTCTCTCTCGATAATCAAGGAAGAGTTGCTGCTGCTGCTGCTGCTGTTAGCGATGAGGTTTCGGACTCGGTTGAGTCGGACAACCCGAGTTGGATCGATCCTGCGCCTGATACTCGCTTTGGTAGTATAAATCCTGGCGAGCTCTGGTCTGATTCGGGCAGTGATGGGTCCGACGATCGTAAACTCACGGAATTTGATGCGAAGAAGGAACTGGAATTTTTGGAAAATGCGAAAAGTCAAGTGAGTTTTGAAGGAATTGGGGAGATTCAAACCCTAACTAAGGAGACCCGCGAGTTCTGGTCTGATACTGGTGGAGATGATGGTATTTCGGCTACGGGATTTGGGTATTTTGCCAAGGAAACAGTTATGAGCGTTGGTGATTCGACCACCGAGTTGCAAGGAGAAGGAGCTGCTTTTTCGAATGAAAGTGCTGCAATTGATGAAGTGAAATCAGAGGAGAAATCGAATGATGGTGAGGTAGAGAAGAGGACTGTGGTTTGGTGGAAGGTTCCATTTGAGGTGTTGAAGTATTGTGCTTTCAGGGTTAGCCCTGTTTGGACCTTCTCTGTGGCGGCGGCCATGTTGGGTATCGTTATGTTGGGAAGGAGATTGTATAAGATGAAGAGGAAGACCCGAAGCTTGCAGCTCAAGGTGACGATGGATGACAAGGTCAGTTATTGCATTCATTTTTCTATGTCAATAATTTAGATTGAATTTTGTATGTATCTTCTGATGTGTTTTAGTCAAATGTTTCAAACAATCTTTAAGCTCAATTGGGCTGAGTTTATCAGTGGCAATGTGGATATTTGTTTGAAAATACCATCTAGATTATGGGATTGTTTTTCTTATAGATTTAATCGCACCAGTATCATTTATCTAATTACCATTTCACAAATCAGTTACATGTGGAACAAACACACAAGTTTTGTTTTTGATAGATATAATCACACCACTAACATTTATCCACTCACCAAAACGGATTCTGGGATTGTTCATGCTGAAAAATTAATTGATAGAGCTTCTTTAGTTACGTATTTGATCGATGTTTGCAAGAACTACTTTTTAAAATTGGAATGATTATTTATTTTGCAGAAGGTGTCCCAGTTTATGAGTCGTGCTGCACGGCTTAACGAAGCATTTTCTGTGGTGAGACGTGTTCCCATTATACGACCTTCACTTCCAGCCACAGGAGTAGCTCCGTGGCCTGTTATGACTTTGCGATAAAGCAAAAGAAGATATTCTTGCTGTGGAAATAGATAGAAAAAGAAAAACAAAAACAAGGTGATGTGATAATCACCCAATCCATATGTCCTAAAGTTATGTTTTTACTGTCAATCCTTGCTTTGTATCCAAAACCGTTATATATATTTATATATTTGCTTTTCTACTTGTATTAGCTTAAAGTTTTTAAGAAGCTTATGTAATCCCCACTGTATAACTATAAATGCGAAATAATTTTTATCGGTGTGTATAATCTTTTAATCTTGTTTGATGGATGCATTTTTAATCTTGGCATGAGAAAATTGAATAACAAATGTAATCATTTTCTTTGAATGTGCGTTTCAATTAAAAAACCATGTTTTGACTATAAATGTGTAAAACGTTTGAATTGAGTATTGTAAATTGAAATCTCTGTTTTAAGGATAATGAGTCACGGACTCACGGGCTATTTTTACAAATATTGTGACAGTATTAGATACAAGGCTAATTAGGAATTTAACTTTAACATGTATTAAATTATGTTCTTAAATTTGTCTGGCCGTTAAATTTTTTTTCGAGATTGTTAGATTAAAAGACTTTTGTCTAATTTTATTTAATTTTACTATTTTAGTGGTTGTTTATATACTATGCTTTCTAGACATTGATATTTACTAAATTATGCCCATCGAACTTTGACATGTACTAAATTATGTCCCTTGAACTTTCATCTATATTAAATTTTTTTTTACTAAAGTTGGATAAAATTCTTTGAAACTAACAATCTCAATAGTTTAAAAAGTTCAAGGGGCATGATTTGGTACAAATTTCAAAATTTAGAAGTAAAATCTTAATTACCCTACGTACAATTGCATCTTTTCTTTCTTTCTAATGAAGTCAACAAAGTTGCGTTCGGTGCTAATAAAAACGATCCAATTTTCAAACAATGGCGCGCACTAAGCTCCTTGGTTCCAAATATACCACTAATGAACCAAAAGAAAGAAAAAAAAAAGAGTACGAAACTGATGCTTTGTTGTCAGAAACAATCGACAGATGGCCAAAGCATTTAAATGATCAAATTTTTGCTACTGTTGAACCCATAGAAAAAAAATGATATGGTCATATTCTGTATAACCTATGATCAATAAGATTTCAAATGTCGCTTGTTTTAAGTACATCACTTTGTGAGACAGGGTTGCCAAACCAATGGAGTACTGTCTGTTGTAGGAAGAGGAATGAAATGAAAGTGGACTTTCCGTCCTTTTAAATGAAGATAAATCACTCCCGAGTTAGGTGATGATCTTGACTAGTGTTTTGAGTTTCATGACAGAAAGAAAATAAAAAGAAGCAGAGAAGAGAAAAGAGGCAAAAATTTTGCTCTGTATTCACTCTATATTCAGTGCTCAAATTGGTACAGTAATAATGATGTGTATATAGTACAATGAGAGGGTACAACCCTAAAAATAAAATATTCCTTATTGCTATTATGCTGACAAGTATTTTAGGATTTTCACGAAGAATGTTCCTAATTTTAGAATTCTCTTGAGATACCTGTCCAAAGTGAAAAATTTACCAAAGAATCAGTAATACAATTTAATATGCTCCCTCAAGCTTGGCTGGTATAAGAACAACAACAAGATTGTCCTTCAAATAATGAAATTGATTTGTTGAGATGGCTTTAGTGAACACATCAGTTGTTTGCTCAGTTGTTGGAATGTGTCTCTCTTCAATCAGGTTCTGTTTAATTAAGTCTCAAATGTAATGGATATTCACCTCTATGTGCTTGGTTCGGTTGTGAAAATAGGGTTGGAAGAGAGTTGTTTAGCACCTGCATTTTCGCACCAAATTACAACTGGTATTTTGTGATTTAAGCCAATTTCTTTGAACAGTTCATGAAGCCAGGCCGCTTCAGTGGCTGTTTGAGATAGTGCCCTGTATTCTGCTTCGGTGGAGGACCTTGCTACTACCTTTTGTTTTTTTTGAACATCAGGTAATTAAGTTTCCTCCTAAGTAAACATAGTATCCAGTTTTGTCATCAACAGAACAACCCAATCCGCATCACTAAAAGACTCTATTGACCAATGATTTGAAGGCTTGAATACAATTCTTTACCCAATTATGCCTTTAAGATACTGAAGTAGTCTTTTCCAAACAAAATAATGATGATGAGTGGGACTATGCATGAATTAACTTAGCTTATTAACAGTAAAAGCTATGTCAGATTTGCTAAGAGTGAGATATTAAAGGCCACCAAGTACACTTTTGAAGAAGGTAGGTTGATCAAACCATTTGCTATCACTACTGTTCAGTTTTTCACTTGGAGAGATAGGAGATGAACTTGGTTTACAGGTTAGCATGTTGGCTTTTTTAAGCAAATCAATGCTGTATTTACCTTGGGAAAGGTAAATCCCTTATGCTCCCTGAGTGATTTCAAACAAAGGAAATAGTTCATGGAGTCGAGGGACTTGAGTGAGAAGAATTGTTTAAGTTGAGTGATGATTTTCGTAACTCATTGATGGTTATTGCTAGTCAATAGAATATCGTCAACATAAATCAGGAGCTAAAGTTCGAAACCAACATGTTTGTAGTAGAAGAGAGGAATCTGAAATTAAATTTTGGAAATGAAGGGACAATAGAACCTCCTTTTAACTTGTTAAACCATGCCTGAGGAGCCTACTAAAGATCATATAAAGCTTTATTTAACTTGCATACATGATTCAAAAGAGACAGTCAACATACCTCTTATCCCAATTTTTGCCCACCTAAAGTGGCATGCTTATGTGGACAATATCAGCGCCACGTAGTGGTACAGCTCACCAATAACGAGGTCAAGTCAGTTGCCAAGCCAATGGGGATCCCAGTACTCAAACAGGACGACATGTGACATACCAGCTATTGGATATTATTTTACCAGGATCTTAGATCTACTCACAAGTATGTTGTTTAACACCCTAAATATGAACTTTCTAAAACGATAAAATAAACACATATAAAGTTAAGAAAACCTTACATTGATGCAACGGAATTAATGTCTCCTTCCACTCAGATCTCTAACCCTCGTATCCTTTCTGTCGCAGAGTATAATCAAGATCTGAGCCCGAATGTCCTTCTCTTTGAGTTTGATCCTTCATAGTCTTCCAATCTATGATTGAGTTACTGCTTGCTGTGTGTGGGCACTCACTCTTTCACTAGGGTCGAAATATAGAAGAGGAAAAGAGAAGAGGGGTTTCGACCAAGGTATAGAAAAAGGGAAAGACTCAGTTTTTCTGAAGAGAGAAATTTCTGTCAGAAAAGGTTATTGAAAACTTGTTATTTGACTGAGCCATCACTTTCTATTTATAGGCTACTACTAGGTTTAGGTTAGGAATTATTTGGCATTAAAATAATGAAAATATCAATTTGAAAAAGTCAAACAAGTGGCCGGCCATGGTGTAGATAATGGGCTCCACTTGATTTTGCAGTTTTCACAAATTTTATTTCTATTTTCTCAAAAACGCCAATTTTCAAATTCTAACCATTTAAATGCCAAAACTAATTATTTAATAACTAAAATAGATTATTAAATAATATTGTCATTTAATTTAATTATTAACTAGACATATAAAGTCTATTAATAAATAAATAAACCTAGAATCTCTTTTCTTTACAATTTCACCCCTGCTTAGTGAAAATTCACAAATTAGACATAGTCTAACTTTAGAATTATAATTGACTAATCACGAATCAATTATTGAGTCTTACAAGCAGAATGTTCTCAACTAGAATGGGGACCATGGATCTATATGCTAAGCTTCCAATAAGTGAACCGAATTTACCAAGTAAATTCCTACTTATTAATTCTTCGTTGAATCCACTCTTAGAACTTAGAATTGCACTCTCAGACTTATATAGAACATATTATATGTTCCACGATATAGATATGCTATCTCAATTAACTATTGTTATAATCTTATTGTGATTTAAAGATCCTCTATATAGATGATTTACATCGAGATGGGATAATTTTACAGTTCTCACCCCTCAATGTATTTTGCCCCTTAAAACACTTAGCTACCTGTAAATGGTGTTTAGTGATCTAATAATTAGTCAGTTAAACAAGAGCTCATCCATTTACCTCTATTTGCTAAGCTCGAATGGAATCATCACTTGACTTCTATACACCAGTAGAAGCTATAGATTCCATATTTATGTTCAGCACTCCCACTCAATCATACTATCATGTTCCCAAAATATACGTATCACCCTTACCCAAAAGTAGGCTTAACTAATAAATCAAAGAACATGAATAACACTCCTGAGTTGAGCCTAAGCATATCAGGATTTAGATTCTTTTAATCTTAAGATCAACTACTGATATTGACTTGGAAAGATATATAACGGTAAGTTTGTAATATCTTAACTTAGTTACAATATCAGTCCAGTCCAATGTATACTCCATACATTCGAAACTAGTATACTTTACTAATGTCCTGGAAAGAACATAACACTTACTCCAAGTGTAAGTACACATCATCGCTGATTATGACATTAGTGTAAATCCAAAACACTGATGAAACAGGGACTTATTCTTTTGATTCATATGATCACAATCACATTCCACTATGTTCACGATACTGTAATTGTGAATAAACATATGATCTGGATTTAATTGATTTTGTGTGTGTGAATGTAATAAACATATTAAACCATTAGCATGTAAAATTCATGCAAACATTAATCACTTCAAATTTCTTATATTGATAACTAATCAGATTGTAAAGAGTTTTATTTAGGGCATAAAACCCAACAAACTCCCACTTGCACTAATATAAAACAAAGTATGCAAATAGGTCAATCTGATGTCTTGATCTTCAGATCAAGTGTAGTATATTTGAATCCACCCAAACTTCTAGAAACTAGTTCATAAATACACTTATGAAACATCCTTATTATATGCTTTACTCATCAATGGATACTGAAATCTTTACTGTTTTAAAGTACATCTGAATAAACAGAAGACATATCTCTCATATTTTAAAATATGTAATTGAGATAATACAGTGTAGACTTTTCTTCGATAATATAACTTTCTGGTAATCTCAAATTTACAAAGTTATAATTCTTCTCTGGTAGAGCTTGAATTATTATAGAATAACTCCTCCACCCCCAAAGTAAGCACCATCTCATGAATTTCGAAATGAGTTGGTGAGATATAAGGACAACTGATACACAGTTCCTTAATATCTAACATATAGATCACTTTCATAAATATTTCTTGAATATCTTCTAATGTTCCCTATTTGATTACATCTCAGATAGCTCCCACTCAATAGCAGATGTCTGGTTAAATAATACTTTTAACCTCTTATTGTTTGGAGAGTTATCTAGTTGTGACTTTTGTATTAGTCTGAATCTTTAAGTTAAGACTAAGTCAACAACATAGCAGACTAGTATTTGAAGTGAAAAATACATGCCTGAGATTAAGTAATCAAAATTAAGATACCATAAAATTTTATGAGGATTAAGAATTCTTGGTTCAAGTCATTCGAATGGATTGAACTAGAGTTCTTTATCTTATTCTCATAATTCTGATAAGTTATACCTATTCATGTGTATGGTTAGATTTGCTTTTCAGTAGTGTTCTTAAGTACCTATCACAAGTATCAACCTAATGAAGATGGGTAAAGAATTTTAAAATTCTCCAACTCAATTAAGGTAGTGTGAAACTTTATCAAAGAACTTTTATAGGTATCAAACTTTTACTTACAATAGTAAAACAAAATGGAACATACAATCAAGATCAAGGATTTATATTGATAATAGCTAAGTCATTATATTACTTCCATGTTTAAAGAAAAATATGTGTTACATAGGGAATTGTGGAATAGACTCCACCCCTAAGTATACACATATAGGGTATTGTGGATAAACTCCACCCCTAAGTATATAGAGATTATGATCCACCCCTAAAGGTTGTAAAGATCATGATTCTCTAAGTGTGATAGAGTTTATGTGGAGTTGAATACTATCCAGAGTTCATTAGATATAAAAGATCGTTGAACTGCAAAGTTTTCTTAACTTTTCTCCACCCCTATGAGATCATAAGATCCTTTTATTAAACAAATTCTTAATAATTGTATTAGAATAAACAATTATTAATAAACATAGAATTAGTTTCTAGTGTTTATTTAATATAACTCTATGAAGAGTTGTAAATATTATAGAATTTGCGTCAACAATAAAAACACTTACACATACAAACATATAAATATAATGTGGTAATTAATTGATGAAGATAGATTAAATGAAGCTCA